>NC_073302.1:384675566-385393899 GCF_027595985.1 Sorex araneus | reverse complement strand
GTTAATTTTAACACAACAACTAGGATATGAAAGGAATCCAAAAGTCCAAAGGTAGATAAATGGATAATGAAGTTGTGGTAGATATATATAATGGAATATTATGCAGCTGTAAGGAAAGATGAGATCATGTATTTTGCAACAAAGTCGATAAAGTTGGAAGTTATCATGTTACGCAAAACATATCAGTGGAAAAGAATGAATACCAGATGATCTCACTCATTGCAATATAGAGAGACAAAACAAGAGAATAACCTATACCCAACAATAACAAACCTTGGCATTGGAATGCAAAACCAAATACCATGTAGTCGGGGATTGGTTTGAGGAAAAGAAGGCCAGGGCTGACACAGGGGCAGTGGTAGAGGGTTGTAGGCACTTTAGTAGTGACACTTTAGTAGAGATGCAGAAATGTTTTGTTATGATAAACCTTAAAAGTATTGCAACTACCAAAACTATAATAAAACATAAACAACACTTTCACTTGCAATAACTGAGGCATAGGATAAGTTGTCAATAAGTCACATGAATAATATAAAACAGGCTTTCTAAGTCTCAGTATTGTTCCCATACTCTTCTGGGACTTATAAATTCTAAGACTTTTAATAGTATCCTTTCTGACACTTTAGGACTGCCCATTATCATATTGATCCAAATCAGGCCATTGTGAAGCTGAGTTCAACAAACCCAAAGGTTATGGAAAGTCAACAGCAAGTTAATTTGTTCAAGGACACAAATATTGTGTGTGTGTGTGTGTGTGTGTGTGTGTGTGTGTGTGTGTAGGTAGGTAGGTAGGTAGGTAGTGACCTCCTCTCATATTTACAATAGCCATTAGACATTGCCAAAAAGAAAACTATCTTTAACTTGAACAGAAAACACACAGTCCTTTATCAGTTTAGTCCTCAGTTAAAAATAAAATTAAGGATCTGACAATACTGAGTTGAGTGACACTTATTTTTGGTGAAAGGGGCCTGGCTGTCTTTGAATTATTTTTTATTATTCAATTATTATTTAATTATTTAATTAATTATTTAATTAATTATTTAATTAATTATTTAATTAATTATTTAATTGATTATTTAATTGATTATTTAATTAATTATTTAAAATAATTTAATAATTTTAAATTATTTTTTATTTCATCCCTTTTTCATTAACATTCTTCTACCTCTTCTTTCAACTATTATGGGGACCTGCGAATGAACTGAGTATTAAAGAGATTGCTTTTCTTTTCCAGGGACACACTTATAGATTCATTTTTCTTAAAATTGAAGATTAAGTTAGCTTCTGTCATGCATAGTTTTCATTAACATTGCGTTTAAAGGCAAGAAAACAGTCTTTTAGAAGCCAAGCAGGTGCCGGCAAAGTCGGTGAGAGGTTGCTCCCACACTCAAGGTCCGCGAGGTAAGCTTGGCACCGGAGTTAACAAGGGGAAGTTTAGTAGGTAAAAGGTCGCTGTGGAGCTGCAGTCCGTTTCCTTTTGTCAGCACTCAGGCATCTAGTTTCTGTTCAAGGAAATAAAGCGCACTGGGGGAAAGGTCACGCAGACCTGAGGCAGCTCTATAACAACCTGTCCTGCGTCCAAAGCTTGAGTCCAAGATCTTAGACCTCATGGCCTTCAGCAATTCTGCTGCTCAAATGGAAAAACAGAGATTATAAACTGCTTTAAAAATTATATTGTAATGAACAGAGTAAACTGGTAAACAACCTATTGAGTAGATTAATACAGATCCTTGACTGACAATGGGTTTACATCCTGATAAACCCATCTTCAGTGGAAAATGTAACACAAAATATGTTTAATATGAGACCAGAGAGAGTGTAGCAGGAAGGATGCTTGCTTGGTATGTGGCCTAGTGTAGGTGGATCCCTGACACCCTGTGTATACTCCGAGGCCCAGCAGGAGTGATCTGCAAGCACTTCTGGGTGTGGCCCCCAAACAAAGCACACTATATAATACACTTAACACCTCATAGCTTACCCTGGCCTACTTTATTTATTTTCATGTATTTTACAAGAGCAAAAATGTTTGTGTCTTGGGGGAAAAGATTGACAAAAAATGTAAACAACCAAAATGCCAATATTTTTCTATCATTGTCCCAGATCCTTCCCATTCATTTGCCTCACTTTTGATGATCTCACTTTTGCCATCATATCTAAGAGTTTGTTTACATTGAATATTATTTGTCTTCTTGCTTTGTTTATGTGATTGCATCAATATTTCATTTTTCATTTTGACATATTTTACTTAGTATGAGATCTTCTAGTTCATGAAAGACAATGTTTCATATTTTTCAATGACTGAAAAGTGTTTCATTCTGTATAAATGACAACATTATCCACTTATCTGTTGTTGTCTGTGCTACTATTCATGTGTTCAGAAGACTGACATTTGCATATGGTTGGGGGAAAATATCATCTAACAAAAGGCTTGTTATATAGCAACCTAGTATCTAATGTAATTAAATTTTCTACTAGAAGTACAGAATATAATATTCTAGTTCAACATTCAAAGTTAAGTTTTCCTATATACACAATATTTATTCACCATCATGAGATCCGAAACTTCTAGCAAATTATCTTTTAAGTTTATTTTTAAGTCCCCTACAATGGAGACCACTTGTATGATATAACGTTATCAGGAGAGATTCTTTAAAAATTAATAAAGGAACTTGAAGTGTCTTTTATTATTAGTTTCTTCATTATGCAATATTTTTAATTCTGGCCACACATTAAATTACTTGGAGAATATAAATTGTCGATTCAGCATATGTGGTGCCAGGGATTGAACATAGGTCCTGGGGGCCATAGTGCATAACATAAGCACTTTATTCCCTGTACTATGTTTTTGACTCTTAATATGAATTTTTTAAGATGTCATGGCTCTAGAATCTTTAAAATGTGACTCTTTGAAATATTTCAAGATTAGGAGAAAAGTTCTTCATTTTCTGGTGCAGTGCATGATGTAAACTATGAGTTGTAATCAATCAATTGGTCATTAAATCAGTTTAATGGATCACTACCAGATTCACAATGAAATTGGCCGGAGGTGGGAGCATGTGGGGGCAAGCTTGTGATACCAATTATTGAAAGTAAGGGTGTTAATCACATATTTTAGACATATCTGAAATCATGATATAAGATCACTGTTACAAATTGTTCTAAATCCTCATAGAGTCTTTTATAATTCAAAGTAGTGGTTGACTTTGAGAACAATTTTACAGATTCCTCAAGAAGTTGTAGCTGTGCTTGATATGTTACTATTTTGTAAAGTTCCATGTAAACAGTGTTTCTCCCAGACAATTTCCAGAGTCAGTTCAGTATAAATATTTCCTCTGAAATCTTCAGGGACATAGATGGAGGTCATGAACAACATCCTAATGTGAATTAAGGGTGAACTTTAGATGAGAGAAAAAGTTGTTCATGTGTCTCAATACCAGCAACATCGAACTCAGTAACTCCTGGATAGAAGATTATAAGAAGCTAAACAAGGTGGGAGCCTTGTTTGCTTGTGAGTGTGTGTGTGTGAGGTGAAGAAGCCCCCCACTTCTCAGAAAACTCAGAAATAAATCTTCCCTGCTTTACTTACAAATAAAGATAATTATAAAAGTGTACATGGAACTGCTCGGAGAGTTATATTGTTTTTGTTTTTTTGTTTGTTTGTTTTTTTGCTGTTTGAGTCACACCCAGCCATGCACAGGGGTTACTTCTGGCTCTGTACTCAGGAATTACCCCTGGCAGTGCTCAGGGGACCATATGGGGTGCTGGGAATCAAACCCGGGGTTGGCCTCATGCAAGGCAAACGCCCTACCCGCTGTGCTATTGCTCCAACCCCTCAGAGAGTTATATTGGGTCTTGATCCCCTTCACTGTCTTCCATTTGCCCTGGTAAAAGCACCTTTCAAGAAAACTTCTTTCCAGTGCTATATTGCTTCTTTGTAATTTTTATTCTAAGGGAGCAAATAAAGCTTTTTTTTTTTTTTTTGCAACAAACCCACAATTATGTGTAGACTAGTAATAAGGAGCTCTAACTTTTCGGTAGCTTCTTTACCTTGTCCAACAGTATCTTCTTTTAATTTTCATTTAAATATGAATTTCTGGTTTATGCTTTTTATAGTCTTCTTGGTATGTTTCAGAGTGAGAGAAGATGGAGAAGGTATCTATGCAATTCACAAAGTTGAAAGGAAATGGAAAGTCATATAATTATTAGACACAAAAATGACTGCACTTTCCACAACTTATTTCAGTATATTTTTAATGCAATGTTAAAGAAAGCTACTACTTTTCTTCTGCATCTGCACTGAGGAGGAAAAATTAATTTAATGCACTGTATACTAAAGAAAAACTGCCTTGTGGTTTAATTAATCAGTTTTAATGTTTTAATTTATGAAAAACACTTCTCAAACAAGTGACTGGCAGTGTTGGCCTTTGTTTTTAGGAGAAGTTGCTGTGTTCTGGCACCTACAGGAATAATTAAAGTTAATTTTCCCATGAACCTTGGACAAGGGGCAACAAATAATGGATTTGTCCTTCAAAAAATGTTTCAAGCAAATACCTTATCAGTCACTTATCAGCTACAAATCTATTTAAGTCAGTACCACATCAGCCATTGGCGATTTTTCTCATTAGTGTTTATTGTTTTTAAATGACATGGGAGGTACATCAGACAAACAGCAGTTGCAAGAAGAATTTGGTGAACTATTGATTTTTTCATCAGTCAAAAAGTTTACTAAACAGATGAAAAATAATTTGCCTTCACAGTGACATTTTCCTAAGGTCTTGCCAGTAGTCAAACACATTGTTTTTCCTTAAACACTCAAACTTTAATTACCACGAAAGGTTAACATCCAAGCCAAGGACATGTTGGTAAATTAGAGGTTATAGCAGAAAATTAATTCATTTGGGTTGAAAGGATTTTTCGTCTCATCCCCACTTCTTACTTAAGCTTTATTCTCTGTACTAAATGGCCTGACTTTCCCGTTTTCATGTTAACTCTGCTAATAACAACATAAAGATTTGGGGATGTTTGTGAAATTTATATTTCTATCAGCAAATGACATTGTACAATAGAAAGAGAAGTTTTTTAAATAACAGAAAAGTATGGGTTGATAGCAGGAAATTCTAGGTTCTCCATTTTTTTAATACTCCCTCTTTGAGTTTCTTTAACCAGTCATATGTTCTTGGGCACTTGGGTTTTTTCCAGATTCTGGCTATTGTAAATAGTGCTGCAATGAACATACAAGTGCAGATGTCATTTCTACTATACTTTTTTGCCTCTCCGGGATATACTCCCAGGAGTGGTATTGCTGGGTCAAATGGGAGCTCAATTTCTAGCTTTTTGAGAAGTATCCATACTGTTTTCCAAAAGGGCTGAACTAGACAGCATTCCCACCAGCAGTGAAAGAGAGTCCCTTTCTTCCCACATCTGTGCCAACACCAGTTGCTTTTGTTCTTTTGGATATGGGCCAGTCTCTGTGGTGTGAGATGATATCTCATTGTTGTTTTGATCTGCATAACCCTAGATTATTAGTGATGTAGAGCATTTTCTCATGTGACTTTTAGCCATTCGGATTTCTTCTTTGAGAAAGTTTCTAATGGGGTTGTATGTTTTCTTCTTGTAGAGTTTAACCAATGCCTTGTATATCCTTGATATCAACCCCTTATCAGATGGGTATTGGGTGAATATCCTTTCCCATTCTGTAGACTGTCTTTGTATTTTGGTTACTGGTTGTTTTTTTTTTTTGAGGTACCGAAGCTTCTTAATTTAATATAGCCCCATTTGTTTATCTCTGTTTCCACTCGCTTGGTCAGTGTAGTGTCATCTTTGAAGATACCTTTAGCTTCAATGTAGTGGAGGGCTTTGCCAACCTTGTCTTCAATGTACCTGATGAATTCTGGTCTGATGTTGAGGTCTTTAATCCATTTTGATCTAACTTTTGTGCATGATGTTAGGTAGAGATCTGAACCCATTTTTTTTTTTTTGCAAGTAGATGTCCAGTTTTGCCAGCACCATTTGCTAAAGAGGCTTTCCTTGCTCCACTTCACATTTCTTGCTCCCTTATCAAAGATTAGATGATCATATACTTGAGGGTGTGTGTCAGAATATTCAACCCTGTTCCATTGCTCTGCTGCTCTGCCTTTGTTCCAATACCATGCTGTTTTAATTATTATTGCTTTGTAATAGAGTTTGAGGTTGGTGAAGGTGATGCCTCCCATCTTCTTTTCCCCAAGAATTGCTGTAGCTGTTCGTGGGGGCTAATTGTTCCATGTGAATTTCAGGAGTGTTTGCTCCACTTCTTTGAAAAATGTCATGGGTATCCTTATAGGGTTCTCATTGAATCTGTACAATGCTTTGGGTAGTATTGCCATTTTGACAATGTTAATTCTCCCAATCCATGATCAGGGGATATCTTTCCATTTCCTTGTGCCCTCTTTTATTTTGTGGAGTAATGTTTTATAGTTTTCTTTGTACAGGTCCTTTACCTACTTCTTTAAGCTGATTCCAAGGTACTTGATTTTCTGGGGTATGATTGTGAATGGGATCTCTTTTTTCATGTCACTTTCTTCTCTTTCATTATTTGCATATAGGAAAGCCATGGACTTTTGGGTATTGGTTTTATAGCCTGCAACTTTACTATGCAAGTTTATTGTGGCTAGGAATTCCTTGGTAGAGGTTTTGGGGTTCTCTAAATATAGTATCATATCATCTGTGAATAGTGAGAGAGCTTGATTTCTTCCTTTCCTACCTGTATGCCCTTAATATATTTTTGTTGTCTAACTGCTATTGCCATCCATGATCCTTAATGTTTAAAAAATTGTTTAATTAAAGAGAGCTTGGCATAAATAGATGTATATTTTGCAAGTATTACATAAATATTATATATTATCATAAATGTTACTTTCAAAAGACTTGCAAAATATGCATCTATTTATGTAATATAAAGGGCTGGAGCGATAGCACAGCGGTTGGACTTTTGCCTTTCACTTGGCCAACCCGTGTTCGATTCCTTTGCCCCTCTCGGATAGCCTGGCAAGCTACTGAGAGTATGGAGCCTGAGCAGCAGAGCCTGGCAAGCTACCCGTGCGTATTGGATGTGCCAAAAACAGTAACAATAAGTCTCTCAATGAGAGACGTTACTGGTGCCCGCTTGAACAAATCGATGAGCAATGGGATGACAGTGACAGTGATGTAATATAAATTATCACATGCTCTAGGCCACTCTCCACACGTTCAGATGAGCCTCACGCATAAAAGGACCAGCAGAGGAACCCAGGCGTGCAGGACCTGAGGCTGAGATATCCAAGCCTGCTCAGATTAGGACTGGGCCTTCTCCACCTAGATCCCCCATTTTCCAGTAGCTTGTCAGCCACACCCACAAACTGCCCCTGATGCTGTGTAATCCCACCAGCAGCCAACATCCAGAGACTATAAAAATCTCCCGTAAGAGAGCGACACAGAGTCTCTTGCCCCCTGCACTTGGCTGTCTTCACCGGGGCCCTTTAGAGGGGACAGCTTATACTAAGACTATAAGGCCATACAAAGCGGTCGCATGACATCTGATAGCCTTGTTCTCCCTCTTGGAGAATCTGACAAGCTACCAAGGGTCTATTGCCCACATGGGAGAGTCTTGCAACCTCCCCATCGTGTATTCATATCCCAAATATAGTAAAAGATATATACATAACTCTTGGAGAGCCCAGCAAGCTACCGAGAGTATCCCACCCACACGGTAGAGCCTGGCAAGCTACCCGTGGCATATTCGATATGCCCAAAACAGTAACAATAGGTCTCATTCCCATGACCCTGAAAGAGCCTCCAATCATTGGGAAAGATGAGGAAGGAGAGGCTGCTAAAATCTCAGGGCTGAGTGTAATAGAGATGTTACTGGTGCCCGCTTGAGTAAATCAATGAACAATGGGATGACAGTGACAGTGACATATTATAATAAATGTAATATGTGAAAAATATTTATGTTACAGAACATTTATAATAATCTGACCTTATTTTTAATTAGAAAAATTAGTTTAATTTTATAATTAGAAAACAATATATATAATTAGATACAATTAGATAAAATTTCAATATTTCTACAATCTATTGACCCAGGAACTTTTTTTTCTCTCAGAGTATTTTTCAACTCTGAAATGGTAGATGATCCGATATTACTGGGTAAGTAAGTATTGGGGGTCCATGGTTATTATATTGCCTTTGTATATGCCCTAGTTTTCCAGTCTCAAATTTTCTCAATTGATGTAATGAATGACATATCCTCACTGATACTATGAAATAACATGATTATGTTTGTAAAGAAGCTAGGTTTTAATTATCAACTTTATTGAGTTAATGTCAACTGTAAGTTATGTGAAATAAATTTTGTATGCATCTATACTTTGCCAACTATATATGTTTACAGCCTCCACAGTTAAAATATAGAATGTTCCATCACTCCCCAGTTTCCCTCAGGTCCATTTGTTCTCACAAACTTGACTTTCACCCCCATACAACAATGTATATGCTTTTTTATTACTATATATTTATCTTCATCTTGTAATTTAATATAAAGGAATACTCAATGTGCTTTTTGTATTTACCTGTATTGTTGAATGTGTTAGGAGTTCATTTCATGCTGAGTAGCATTCTATTCTCTAGGATTAACACTGCATTTTAGCTGCCGTCTGTGATTTGCTGAAGAACTAGTTTCTAGCTATTGCATATAAAATATTTAAAAATATAGTAGATAAAAATATATGTATACCAATAGTGTTTGAGAGTTTCAGTTTTTCCACATTCTTACCAAGACTTTGTATGGACAGTTTTTAATCTTAGCCTTTCCATAAGTATACTGCATAGTGTGTTTAGTTTATACTTCCCTAATGCTCAGTGGTTCGAACATATTTTCATGTGCTTATTGGACATTTGTGAATTCTCTTTTCTTTTTAATTTTGGTGCAACCCAATTAATTTTTCATTTAACATAATTTTTATTTAGACTTTCTATGAAATTTTTGTTCATCCCATGATCATAATGGAAAATGTGAGTTTCCTCTTTGGTTTCCTGTGCTGGCATATTTGAGTCCCTAATAAATCTTTCCCCCACATCCCCTTTCTTCCTCTTCCATCTAATAAGTACGTTCATTGGCTGGCAAAGAGATTAATATTTCAGTTTCTGTAATCTGCATCAATATAGACTTGTTTACACTCATTTTTAAATGAATACAAATTAAGTTTGTAATGTATGATACCTCATGCCTAAGGAATAGTCAGAGAGACACTTCTTTACCATGCTGTCAGAAAAGATTCTCAAATTATCCTATCATATCACAATATCATGTTGGGAATTTTCTCCCCTCCTCTCCTCTCCTTCCGTCTTTTTCTCTTCCCTTCCTTTCCCCTCCTTCTTCTGCAAGCCATATCCATGACCAAACCTTGAAATTTTTCTTCAAGGCACAATTATCCTTGACATTCTTAATGATTTGTTTATCTAATTTTATTCAAACAATTTATTAGACTAAAAAGTTTCCTGTCTGGTTTACAAGTGATGAAAGAATGAAAGATTGAACCAGTGAGTCCAGATTGTATCTTGGCTCACAATCTTGATATCTGTTTGGGGTTTGTAGTTCCTACCACATAAATTCCCTGAAGCCTTACTTGTGTCACGTTTACCCACATTTGTAAATTAATATTGGAGGAAAAGCCCTTTGTACAGAATCATGAATTGTGTCTTATTGGAAGACAATCTTGCTCTTTCCACTCTTTAATGAGAACTAGTATTGTTTGATAAAACTTTGTTCACCTTTTTATGGATAAGGATTCAAGATATAGTAAGAGAAAATTAGTAAGATTGCTTTTTTCTATAATCTCCTCTGTTGCCTTTTAGATGGGGTAATTAGCAACAGAATATTGGTTTTTGTAGATCGTTGCCTAGTAGCATAAGCTTGGTTAAAGCAGTCCTGCTGGCATTCTAGAAAAGGGTATCTTCCTGGTGTTTATCATTCAGCTGCTGAAATTCACACTGGGTGAAACTTGGCATGGCAGCTCTCAGCTCAGTTGCAACTTAGAAGAAAACAGATTCTGCTTTGCTTAAATTGTTTTCGATTGACTGGGTAAGAATAAATTAAAGGTTCTTGTAGGTAATAGCTTTTGAATTCAATTAAAAATATCATCAGGCAGCGCTTTTTTCCCCCCTGAAAGTGCAGAAATGATTTTGAGCTATTTAATTGATTTTCTTATGAAGTTTTTTGACTGACAGATTTAGCTTAATTCTTCCTCAATATTTTTCACTCATATCAATATAAGGATATAAAATGGTAATCAGAAAAAAATTCTAATTATTCTGTTATGGTTAGACTCTCAGAGTTATGAAATCTTAAAGGTCAGTCAATCCATCTTTTCATTTGTTCATTTATTAAAACATTAATTCATTGATCAAACATTTAGCTCTTAATTTGGGCTAGGTTCACTGCCCAGAGTTTAATATTTATCACATTTGGCACTTTTTTGTTTACAAATGACACTAGCTTGCTAATAGTAAGTTCCAAGCAGGCCAAGAGCATGCCTGTTTCATGTACAGCTGGATAGTAAATACGCAGAATAGTGTATGGTACACAGGGGTTTTCCATTAGCATTTGGTGGAAGGAAAGACGCAAAGCTGGTAGGAAGGAAGTGATGAAGTAAGGAATCCAAAACTAAAGCTAAAGGATGCAAGGCAGGAGGAAAGAAGTTAGCAAGGTTGGAAAGACAACTTACTTCACATTGCTCCTCTTTGCTCAGTATAGGCCAAAGGGTGATTCCACAGATGTTTGTTCCATTAGCTAGGTAGAAAATTTATGTTGTTTAAATCAAAAGGGAAATTTGTTAGCTGTCACATTGTGCCACTGAAGGTCAGGCTATATTCTATATAGGACAGGATAGCGTTGTGCCAATTTTTTCTTTGCAATCGAATTCTGTCTTTACCTCAACTGACTGTGAGGCTGTGTGGCAACCTCTTCATTCTCCATGTGCCTTGGCTTCTTCACCTCAAGAATGAAAATAATGAGGATGAAATAACATCTAAAATAAGTCTTGTGTATGCATAATATGCATCTATGTTAGCACACATAAAACAAAAGTAATTTGAAGATTTTGTCTGGATACAATGAAAAAGAATTGAAACATTCCTTGTGCTTCAAAAGACCATGTGTAATTGATAAAAGCAGAATGAAATAAGCTGATGGTTAAGGAATAAGTATCATATAACTCCATTTATCTCAATATCAAACCTACTCAAAATTAACTTGCAGAGCTTTAAATCAAGGAATAAAGAATGGAAGCAGAGGACATGAAGGAGTTTGGAGGTACTGGTAAGTTTTTTTTTTTTTTATGTTTGGTTGTTACAATGAGTCGTTATTTGTAGCAACAACTAAACCAATACTTTTGTGCTTTTATCTCTGTTCTTTGTGTTGTTCTCCAATAAAGAGTTTGAAATATAGGGGCTGGAGCGACAGCACAGTGGGTAGGGCGTTTGCCTTGCATGCGGCAGACCTGGGTTCGATCCCCGGCATCCCATATGGTCCCCCAAGCACTGCCAGGAGCAATTCCTGAGTGCAAAGCCAGGAGTAACCCCTGAGCATCGCTGGGTGTGACCCAAAAAGCAAAAAAAAAAAAAAGAGTTTGAAATATAAAAGAATTACTTTTAAAAATCACCTAAATACTCGGGGTCTATCTCAGAGTGGTTCCATAAAAAAGCTTAAAAAAACATCTAAACCCAACCACTAAAATATAACTATTAACATTTGGTCTCTACACTTCCAATTTCTAAATCACTCTCTCTCTCTATATATATACATATTAATATACAAACAGACACAAACACCACTTTATCCTCCCTCCCCAAATCCCACAAGGCATATGTAAATATATAAACACACTATTATATACATACGTTTAATATTTTTATAAAAAACAGTATCTTTCTATATACAATATTGTATATAAGCTGTTTTTTAAAATTTAAGTATCAAATGATTTTGATATTTTCTTGATTACTTAAAAACTCAGTAAGAACTGAATAATATAGAACACATTTTTGCAAAGAGTACAAGTCATCTTTAACCTCACAACTCAAAGAAAAACTTTACTAAAATATTTGAAACTAGATCCAGCAGATAATACAGTGTTAGGGTGCATGCTAGACATCTACATAGGTGTGGTCCCTCATACTGCATGGCCTCTCAGACATTGCCAGTTATAGCCCTAGGGCCGCAGCCACATGTACCCAGCAGTGCTGAGTATGGTCCTGATGCCTCCAAGGCCACCAGACTGGAGTGGCTCAAGTGACTCGAGCACCAGGTAGCCAGAGCAGCACCACATCCTCATGCCCTGGAATTGAGCTACCCAGCCAAATTTCCTTAGTGTCTCTCAGAGTAGCCCCCAGGTCCCTTGAGCAGTGCTTGGAAGCACCACCCTCTAACCTCCCCAAAAATGCTGTGACAGAAAAGATATCATGTTTTTTTCCAAAGAACATTAACAAAATAGAATGAATAATTCTATTTTTCACATATGATTCTGCAATGACCTGTAGTTTAAAAAGAAACACTTTAAGGCCTGATGGGTTATCACGGAAACATTACAGAACTTGGCTTTCAAGTTCGTAGATTGAAGATGTTAATATTACAAGCTAATCAGAGACCCAATTTTGAAAGATGCAAACTTGCAAGTCACAAATTCATATTAGGGACATCAAATGGAATCTGACCTTTGAACCTGCTCTAACTAACCTTTAACTTTCTTACTAATTTCTCTGTTCAGACTAAAATGTCACATCATTGACAACTTTCTCACCCAATTCTTATCAAAATTGCATGTCCTGTCTCTACTGACATTCATTTTTTTGTTTCCACTTGACACTTAATATTATGGCATCATTAGAAATTTAAATTTTAAAATATTCCCTAGTACCTTCTTGCTTTATTCACCCATATCTGGCACATAGCATATGTTTGCTTAATTTGTTGAATAAAAAATCTGTCCAAATATGACATCATAAATTAACTCCTCTTTGCAAATTCTCTGCTTCTAGCAAAGTTTCTTTGAGAAAGTTGATTGAGCGTATGAAGTATTATATTGCCATGAAGAATGTAATGCCAATAATATACACTTCAATCCTGTTCATGATAGTTTAGAGGCATTTATCCACAAGTTGCCAACCTAGGCCTCATGAGGACTAAAAGGTTCTTGGAGCAATTCTAATATTTCAAAAATATTAATAACATCTATATAGTTATTCTTAATAGAACAGTGGGAGGGAGAGGAATTAAAATGAATAACCAGAGATTGCAAAATGATCTAGGTCATAGTAATTGGGCAGTTCTTTCATTGTGTTTCAAAGCTAAAAGAAAATATCTATTGTTTAAATATTTATAGCTTGATTGTAATAGTTCATGTGGTAGTTGAAAGATATTGCTATGCTTCTACCAAAAAACGGAATATCCTGCAAGTGCACTTGAGAATTTGTTGCAGTAGTCTAGGGTGCCTTCATGAGAACCAGGACGCTGGCCAAAAATTCTAAGCATTATACGTTTATCATATTACCAAGACCAAATTGCTGTAATTCTAGTTTAATATTGCCACTGACTACATTAGAGGAATTCTGTGACAGAAATGCTGAGCCAAAAGCAACTCTCAGAGCACAAGTACAACAGTGATTATAGTGTTTGACCTAAATGGCTTAAAACAAAAGTTGGTTATTAAGCAACCAAGAATTCTATGTTCTAGGAGGCTAGATTCTTACTTAATCTTGTTTATTAATAGCCTTCCAGTCCTGATAGAAATGTATTTGATTTCATAATGCTACCATAAACTTTGATTCCATAAACCAATTTAAATCTAGATTGAAAACAAATAGTGACAACATAAGCAGAACAAAATGTTTATGTTTAGAGGCCAGAGAGATGGTATAGCAGGTAAGGTATTTTCCTTGCATTCAACCTATCTAGTTTCAATCCCCAGCACCCCAATTTGTTCCTCTGAGTACTGCCATGAATGACTCCTGAGTGTAGAGCCAGGGATATTTGTTGCTTAATACATGAAGTTTGGTAGATAAAATCTTCTAAAGACTCCAAACTTAAGAGATGCAAATGAAATAAAAAATTTAAAGTCATGTTTGTGGAGAAAAGTTTATTACTAATTCCTCTAGTTCTTCGGTTAGATAAAATACATCTTGCTCTATTAGTGAAGTACTTATTTACTAACATTAGGAAGGAAGAAAGGATGCTACCTCAACAAAAGATTACTTGATTTCATTATATGGTGATTTTAATGAAGTGTGCTGTGGATGGCATGTTTTGGTCTTTCTACCAGAAATGAATGAGTATAATAGAGATTAATGAGTATAATAATAGACACGAATCAATGAAACTTTAAAAACCTAGACCTTTGAAAAGTAAAAATGGAAAAACTTAGGCTATACTTATCAAGAAGCAGAAAGGATTAACTTTATTAAATTTTCAAATGAAGGTCCAGTGAGATAGACAGTAGGTAAGACTCTTGCCTTGAACATAGCTGACCTGGGTTCAATTCTTGGCACCATATATGGTCCCCTGAGCATTGTCAGGAGTAATCCCTGAATGTAGAGCCTAGAGTAATCCCTGAGCACAGCTGGACGAGACCCAAAAACAAAACAAAAATTGTGAATGAAAGTTGTAACATAACTACTAACCTTACAAAACTAAAAAAGATTAAAGAAAAATGTAACATTGTATGTCAAGATAAAATATATCAACATATACTAAGGTACAGACTATAAAAATGGACTGAATAAATATGAAAATCATATAGTTTTTATATTTATTAGTTAGTAAATATACCTACATTAAGAAAAAATAGCAATAAGCAAGCTATACACAGAGAAAAGGCCAGGTTGGGCCACTTTTGCTAATGAATTTAATCAAACACTTGCAAGTTTCATATCAGTACTTCATAAACTCAAGAGAGGAGCAATTCCAGACTCATTGAAAATTATTGTTGTTTTGTTTTCTTTTGTTTTACAGATTGAAAAAATATTTTAAAACTAATGGTCCACCAGGTAACACTACTGTTTTATTCAGATCTTTCTTCCACTTGTCAAACTTCCTCTTCAATGAGTGATAGTTCATACAGTGTGTAACTGTATTACTTGTTTAAATGCTTTCTTAGTGGCCTGGAGAGAGGATCCTGGTGATGCATTTGATTCTCTTAGCACCTCCAGAAGTCATTCCCGCAGCACAGAGCCAGGAATAACTCTGAGTGCAGGTAGAAGTGGCAAAAAAAGCAACATTATTAAGATATGCTTCATTATCATATAATTCATTCATTTGAAGTACACAATGCAGTGAATCTATGCATATGCTCAAATTGCCCTAAGCATAGCCTAGGATATCAAGAAGGCTGGTCATCTGTCTAATAGAGCTCTAGGAACAAAAAAATGTAAGGGAGAAAATAAATAGTAAAAGGGATCATGAATGAGTATTTTCCATGATTTTAGGTTATCAAAATCCCAAGACTAGAAAATTCTTGTTACAATAGAAAATTATGCTTAAGGAAAATATTGAGAGAAAAATCAAAGTGCACATAAAGAAATATTATCTAGCTTGCTAAGACAATTACATTCATTAGCAATGGATGCCACACAACAATAAAACATCTTCAAATTGCTGAGGGAAAATCAATTTTTATGTAAAACTCTATATCCATCTAATTTACCTTGAAGACTTGCAGACATTTCAAATAACTAAAGAGTAAGATTTACTGCTCAGGTTTTTGCTTTAAAAACTACTAATTGAGGTAACTCATCAAGGCAGAACTTAAGTTAGGAAGAAAATAAGGAGTCAAGAAGCAAAGAAATTTTAAGAATGTCGCGTGTTGAATAAAGCAAGAATGCCATAGAGATTTATTTCACCCATCTGTAACATATCAATAATACATCAAATATATGATTAGACTATATAGCAAAAAGCTTTGGAGTCTTAATCTATAGTGATAGTTTTTCTTGTTTGAAAAGATTGAAAATTTACAAGTAGAACTGAGATAAAAAGAGATTAGCAGGCGTTTGGGGGAGAATCAATCCCCTGAACACATACTCAGTCACTCACTCACTTCCTCCACTCAGTGTATTTGCAGTTAGAAGAATAAACTCTTGAAAATGCAAGCGTGAATCTTTTCCTTCCCTTCATTCTTAGGCATTAACTCTCACTCTTCTCACATACCCTCTTGTTCTTTTGTTTACCCCTGATCACTCCCTCCCTGATTGCTAGCCATGGGTAAGCAGCAAAAAAGCGATTTAATATGTCAATACTGCAGTGCCAATAGATGATTAGTTATATTCAATCTAGAGTCACTGACAACTCTTCAAGATTTTTGCCTCTTTTAAAATTCACAGGGTTAGGGGATGTGTAGCTCAGTGATAGAGTGCTTATATTGTGTTTGTGTGTGTGTGTGTGTTATGCTGGAAATAACCAATCCCCGGTAGCCCCCCTCCCACCACACACACACATACACACACAAACACACCTACATTTTAACATAAATTCACTATGTAACTTGAATATGAAATGAAAGGGTTCGTTGTTAGTCAGAATTTGGAGGAATCTGATCTCTTATAAATTGCTAAACAGAGAGAACATATTAGGCCATTATTCTACTGAATGACTTTTCACACCATCTACTAATATCTGTAAAATTTGTTTTCAGGAAAATAGACTCTAGTAGGAGTCAAGAAAGCAATTACCGAATGATGACTGCTGGTATAGTGAAGTACTATTTCTCCCTAAACGAGAAAATTCATTGCATTTAGCCTCGTTTTCTTATCCAAGTAACACTGTTTACCTTCCCCTTTTATCATGTGAGAGACTACTGCTTTTATAGCACAATCAATTCTGAGCATTGACATTAATTATATGATGGTTTCTGTGCAGTCGATAGAGATCAACTCTCAGATCTGTCACTCATCTGCTTGAACAATCACAAACAGAACACCAAGTAGACCCATTTCCGTTCTTGTGCTATATTTATTCTTAGCATTCTACTGAGGCTTGGCAACAACCAATAGAACTAGGAGACATTTTGTTTGGATTAGGTCTGCAGTGATCCTATGAGATGACTTCCAAATCATAATCACTTGCAAATCACAAATAGCTTAAATTAATTCATCTTAATAAATGACATGGAGCTGAATGGTATGTATTTACCCTGAAAGTCACATTTAAATAAATCATCAATAAAAATGACATAATCAATGAATATGCCTACCAATGCCAGTTAAGAAAATATGAATGCAAACTTTTTATTTCTGTCTTCTCAAACTATCCAGATATAAGTAAATATGTGGCTACTTTAAATGACATTTTCACAAATAAGTTCTTATAGCTTGTTATTCTGCAGATGATGTCATTATTTTTATGTTAATTTTACTTTTTTAAAGAAAGAAATTAGGGAAATGAGGTATGTTCTGTAAAATAAAATTAGGTTTCTCTAAGAGTCCTACATACATCTCTAAACATATTTTGTATCTTGACTGTCATGATTTTTTTCTTTAAAAATAAAGACTTCTGTTATAAAATATCATTTTTCTCATGTACCTTATGACATTGTTGCTCTATAGTCACATCATCCATCTGAATTAACTACACAGCACTTCACAATTTTCAGCTTCTGGAATCTAGTTTGGTTTTGACAGCAATCTTATAAGGTAGGCCTATTAGAGACTAAATAGCATTCAATTTCACATCTGCATGAAAGATCTTCCTTATAGTGTAATTTTAATACACAGATTATGATTCAAGGATCTTATAATGCCAGGTGATATAGTAGAAGTAGTAAGAAGTTTTACAAAAAGCAGGTTGAGAAATTTCTGACCTCTGAGTTAGAGGCTTCTTGTAGGTAGAGTGAAATCAACCTAAGAATAAGCTAGCAGGCAAAGGAAGGCATCTATTAAATGTCCAGAAAGTTTGGATATATATATATATATATATATATATATATATATATATATATATGAAACAATCCAACTTTGGCTTCTTGACCTCTTTCATGTTTCTCATTCATACCTTTGAACAATTGATAATTTTAAATTACATTCTTTCCTTTCTTCTCCCCTTCCCAGTTACACCTATTAGGCATATAGGAGTTTAAGTGCCATATAACTAAGAGGAAGTAACTTTTAATTGCTGAAAGAATCAAACTTCAAAGTCGGATTTGTTTAACACAACAAATACTTATGTCTTATTAATGTCTCAGTTGAATGCAGTCCAGACAGATGTTTGTTCTCTGGTGATATCAAGACACAAAGGGAGAGAGCACGTGTATGAGAGAGAGAGAGAGAGAGAGAGAGAGAGAGAGAGAGAGAGAGAGAGAGAGTTCATATAGGCTCATATTTGCCTTGGACCTGGAGAAGCAAATAATTTATGTTTACATTCTATTGGTCAGTACAATTTAGGAAGTCAAAACCTACTTATAATGCTGAGATCATAGTATTTGATGAGGATTAAATCTCTACTATGAATATACAGAAATGATTTTGATTTGTATCAAAGTCAAAAATATTCTAGAGAATATTCTAAATCTGTAGTCTAGTATATCTTCTAGTATAATATAATTTAGTCTATTTTATTGTAAAATCAGGAGTTAGAGAGATGAATGATTTGGCTAAAGTTGCATATGCAAGAAGTCACAGAGGGAGGAATTTCTAATTTCATCATCATCACCACCATCATCATCATCATCATCATCATCATCATCATCATCATCCTGTTGATCATTGAATTTCTCAAGCGGTCTCAGTACCATCTCCATTCTTTCTAGACCTGAGAGTTTAAAAGCCCCTCTTTACTCGTCCTTTCCAATGGTACTGCATTGGAGGCTCTTTCAGGGTCAGGGGAATTAGACCCATCATTGTTACTGGTTTTGGCATATGAATATGCCATGAGACTTTATGAGGATCTCCCATGTGGGCAGGAAACTCTCTGTAGCTTGCCATGTTCTCCCAGAGGGAGAACTAGGCTATAAGATGTTGTGTGGACGCTCCCAGGAGCTTGGTTTTGTAGTCTCTGGATGTTGGCCATTGGTGGGATTACACAGCGCTGGGGGCAGTCCCTGGGTGTCACCGCCTAGCTACTGGAAAATGGAAGATCTGGGCGGAAGAGGGCTAGTCCTGATTCTGAGCAGGCTTGGAGGTCTCAGCCCTGGGTCCCGCACATCTGGGTTCCTCTGCCGGTTCCTTCTTGCATGAGGCTCCTCCAAATGTGTGGAGAGGGGCCTTGACCATGGCTGTGGCTAGGCTCTGGAGGTTTTCGGCCTTGGGAGCTCTGCTCGAGGCAGGGAGGGAAACGGAGACCCACTCCCTCCGAGGGGTCCCGAGGAAGACAGCCAGGCACGGGAGCAAGAGATGCTCTTAAGTATTGTTATTTTTCTTTTGCACCAGGAACTCTATTAACACATCTTTGAGTCTTATCTCTATGAAACTTGACATCAACCTGATGAGACAGACTGTTCTTATCTTCATTTTATATCTTCATTTTAAAGATGAGGAAATTAGAGCTTAGTGAAGTTAACAAATAACAGAAGGGACATCCAAATCCAGACTATCATTAAAATGCCCACAGGTATTGCTTTGAAGGCCATGTTTTTGTTCTGGTATCCATACTGATAGACAACATGACTTGGTGATGAAATTTGAAAGTTCTTACAAAGAATGATGCCACAGGAACTTTATTATTGAAACTGCTCCAATATCCTGGTACCTTGAAAACAAGTTTACGTAAATGTTCCTTGTGAAAGCAGTGAGAAAACAATGCTATAAATGAATGAGAATCATCCTGGATTGTCATGGTGAAACTTGTTCCTGACAATGAACAAAGAGAGATGAGTATCTTCTGTCACATGAGAAAAAGTAAGCAGTACACAACACACGGTATACATTAATTTACAGCCATAGAGTAGATGAGGGAAGAAAACAAATGTTAAAATACATGATTGAGAAGAAAATACTAAGGAAAATGTCAAGAACATTTCTTGTGGTTCTGATTCTCTTACACGATAATGTGACAATGCTAAGAGTTTTAGTTACAATGGGTCACCTCTCCCATTATCAAAGTCTAGAGTAGGTATCAAAGTCTAGAGTGTTTTATTTTAATGGGGAGTGGGTATCCCAAAGGATGATTCTATTATAACTAGGTTCTTACCCAAGGCAAGATCTAGAGATGCAATGCTGCTCAGGCCTTGCTGAGCAAGGGGTATCCAGGACCAAACCAGGTGCCCAGAGATCTTCAGGGCTGCACTGACTGATGCCCAGGATACGATGGATAGAATTCAGGTTAGGCACATGTTAAAAAATGTATACTAAATGCTGTATTATCTCTGGGCCTTTGATTTTTTTGGTTATTTTTTAATCAAGGCAAACTTTTTCATTTATAATGGAAAAGACAAAATATATTTATAAAATTGCTGTAAGTTGAGATTAATTTATATGATGGATATTTTCAGCATAGTACCTGGAATAAAATAAGCACCTAGTAGATAAAAGCTTTTGCTATTGTTCTTGTTGTGATTGTTACACATTTTAGCCCTGATTTTCTATTGAATTAACTTTTCCCCACTTTCAACCTGAGTGCTATTGCATCATTCTTTATACGAGTAGGGATGAAAATTTTACTGACAAAGTAATGTTGTGACATAAATTTGCAACTACTCATCCTATTTATTAACTGAAACTGCGCCTGTTGGCTGACTTTATCTGTGAGTTTTGTTGGATTTTTTCTTCTTTTCAGATTAATTTTGTAATTGGAGACTACGCAGAGCAAGGCATGGACCAAAACATTGGGCACAGTTTAGGACAGTTTAGAGGAAAAATAATGATCAGCTATCTAGTTGTGATGGGGTTTTCTAGGAAAGGAAGTATTTTTTCAAGAAAGAAAATCAGCATAGTCATCAGAAAAACTGGTAGAAGTATTTATTCATTTTGATAATTTGTTTAAGTTCCCTATTTTCTTCGATTAAAAATTTTTTTTACTATTAAATGGTCATTTTGTAATATTAAGATGGTTCTTTTGAAAGTCTAATAAGATGATATGTTGCAAACTTTAAAAATCCTTATTTATGTAAAACTGCAACCTAATGCAAGTTAGACTTAAAAATTCAGTTATGCTGGGACCAGAGAGTTAGTACAGCATGTAACACACTTGCTTTACATGCAGCTGACCTTGATTCAATCCACAGTGCCATGAATGGTCCTCAGGGCCCTGCCAGGAGTGGCCCCTGAGCACAGAGCCAAGAGTAATCCCTGAGTAGTGCTTATTGTGGCCATTAAAGAAAAATTAATATATAAATTAATATATAGATTAATAAGTGGATTAATATGTTGACTAATATATTAATAAATAAATTAAATTAGGTTGTGTTAAGTTTGGTTTTAATGTAATCAACAATTACTTTTATTTGAATTTATTTTTTTATTTATGAAATGCAGGATGTTTCAGTATCTAAAAGTATTCTATCTATATCTGCCCATAAACTACTAAAACTTTGTTTAAATTTTCCTATGAATAATTCAGTTTGTTTCTGAAGAATATTCAAGATTTTCATTTTTTTCCCTCTGACTCATTTTAATTTAATTTTATTTTCTCAGATTTCTTCAAATAGTTTGAGGAAGCTTGCCATTTCCCCTTAATCCTTTGTCCTCTTTGCCTCACACCATTTTATCTTCTCTTACTTAAGAAGGGGTGGATCAGATTTATGAAAATCATCATCAACTATGTTATATCCAAATTTACCTAATAAGGCAAATTTCACTGCACATTTCTTTAGAGATGTTAACTTACTTACCAAGGGTAATGCTTAATGTGTGAGAGAAATAAATATTGTCTGGATTTATATTAAATAAAGCACTATGTTTATTGTGGAAATAAAATCAAATGTATTAATACACTCCAAGTCAGGTTATTCATGAGCTGCAGAGGATTATGGTAGTTTGGGAGTTATGGGGTAGAGTAAACACAAAAAGAAGAAAGTATATAGAATAACTGATAGAATGCTCTCCTTGGGATTCTAGCTTATTCTTGATCACTTTGTTGATTAAATTTAACCATATGCTTGTGTTATTAAAATTCTTGTGAAAATCTAAGAAGAGTGTAAATTCTAAAATCTGGGTTTCCAGATTTTATGGAAAGTGCATAGATGAATACACACATTCATGAGGCCTCCTTTGGACATCCAATTTATTTATAGGAGTCCCATTGCTTTTTAATACAACAATTTCTCATATTCAAGACCCTTAATACATAGACCAGATTGGAAACTAAGCCAGAATTCATAACTGACTCCTCATGGCACATCAGATAAGCAGGACTCTATTGAGCATCATCTTGGAACTCTTAGAAATATTTGCATTAAAGAATGCAAAGAATGTACATACATATATCTCCTTTATATATAAATAATATAGTATCTAGAATATATACAAAATTCTATAGAGAATGCCATTTTGTGGAAATAAATCCATCTCATGGTCATTGGATGTTAATTTTCTTTTTGCTTAAGCCATAAAATATATATTGTTTTAAGCTATTGATCTACATATATGTGAGTAAAAATCCCCTTGATATCACATAAAATACTTATTATCTTGGTTGTTAAAACAATACTCAAGACCAGTACAAAGAAGGAAAGAAAAACGGCTATTGGTTCATTTATGAGAAATGTGTGTTATGTATCTGAATTTCTATTCAAGTATCCAAGCAGGTGTTATCCAGTATCATAGTGAAAATACATGTCTCTTAGTGCAGTAACAGAAGGGGAACAGAGAAAAATGCTGGATGGTTAAAGATGAGCATAAACAAAGGTAGAGTAATAGAAATAAGGAAAGTTGCCTGCACTGGCTAGATGGGAAAGGGAAGTATTCTAATATCAATACTAAATTGCACTGTCTGTAGCACTGTTGTCCCGTTGTTCATTGATTTGCTCTAGCGAGCACCAGCAACATCTCCATTGTGAGACTTGTTGTTACTGTTTTTTTTGCATATCGAATATGTCACGGGGAGCTTGCCAGGCTTTGCCGTGTGGATGGGATACTCTCGGTAGCTTTCTGGGATCTCAGAACTAAATTGAAATACTATATTTTCAAAAATGCCTATATATCCTATTTACATCCTCTTCATCAAAATTTTTCCACTGAGGAACATACAAAGGGATTATTTACTTTTGACTTTTTAACTCCTATTTCCACAGACTCCCAAAATATAGATAGCAGCAGTAGAAAACATATCCCAAGATACTTAATGTCCCCCTACATGTTTTTTTTTTTTTAAAATCTGTTCATCTGTTCAAGTTTATTTCCTTTGTTTTTTTTTTTGTTTTGTTTTTGCATTTTGGGTCACACCCGGTGATGCACAGTGGCTACTCCTGGCTCTGCACTCAGGAACTACCCCTGGCGGTGCTCAGGGGATCATATGGGATGCTGGGAATCGAACCGGGTTGTCCGCATGCAAGGCAAACGCCCTACCCGCTGTGCTATTGCTCCAGCCCCCCCTACATGTTTTAAAGCTTAATGATGATTCGCATATTTTCCAAAAGGGAATATTGAATATTTTCCAAGAGGAAAGATAAACTTTGGTAAATTTGATGTCATGTTTGATCAACATGATCTCTTATAACAGACAAAATAAGTCAAATACTAAAAAGGAAGAAGTATAAATCAAGATCTTAAGTGAAGTTAAAATTTAAGTGAAAAGTTCTATTTAAACTATTAGCAACAAAATCAGTGCAAATATTTCCAGCATCTTTAGATTATTTTTTAAAATCAAGCAACAAAAAATATAGTTAAATTCTTTCAGCAATCCATGAAAAAGAGATTTTTAAAGACGCAAAACAAAATACAAATCAAACTGTTTTGTGTATAAATATCTTATTTGCAGGTTAAA
The DNA here is from genome assembly GCF_027595985.1 of Sorex araneus. NCBI lineage: Eukaryota > Metazoa > Chordata > Mammalia > Eulipotyphla > Soricidae > Sorex > Sorex araneus. Next base: position 385,369,979 of record NC_073302.1, on the reverse strand, counting down.
ATGCAGTTTGCTTTGGTTTTCCCTTCAGAAAGCAAATACTTGAGGACAAGTAGTCCCCAAAAATGAAAGCAGAGAGCAACAGAGGGAAGTTGGGGAAACTGTACATGATGAGTTGGTCACACTGTGAAGCCCTGGGACTCGAATAATCAGTGCAGATTGCCTCAGAATGAACTACTGTTGATGGGAGAAGGGTCTTTTGGTGTTTATCATGGCCTCACGTGCTCTGTTGCTCAAAATGTAATATTTACTTCCTGTGTTTTAGGCTGCACAAAAAAAGAAATGTGATAGATTTCCAGAGTATTTGTAGACAGTAGCAGAAAAATCCATGGTCAAAAAGAAGTAAGTGATGAAGCTAATATGAAGTGTTATTAGACTGTACCTGCTGTAGAATTGCTGGCTGCAGCAATGTCTGTGGTAAAAGGTGAGCTGAGAGGAACCAAGAGTTTATAAAGTTTAACTATCTCTAATGTCCTGGCTCTGACACAATTTTCCTGCTGGGAGTTTGGAATTGAGAAGAATCTAGAAGCTGAATCAAAACTCAGCAGTTAAAAAACCCAGTTGAATTTAATCAAAGTAAAGAGAAAGTAAAGTGAAATTTTATCAGCTACACAGGCAGGGTGAGGGGCCTGGGGAGTGGGAAGGTGGCGGGGGGGGGGAGGTTTACTGTGGTTCTTGGTGGTGGAATATGTGCACTGGTGAAGGGATGGGTGTTCGAGCATTGTATAACTGAGACTTAAGCCTGAAAGCTTTGTAACTTTCCACATGGTGATTCAATAAAATAAATAAATTAAAAAAAACAGTATCTATGAGGTTGGAATTAAGGAATTATTCAGGGTTTTTTTTTCCTCCACTTTATCTGGATACTGGCCATAACTTCATTTACTCTTTATCTTTGAAAAGAATGATGTTGTTAAGGAGAACTGCTGTTTAATAGAGTATTCAGAAACCAACGTCACTGACACTGAGCTCTATACATTTTAGATTCTATATAAGAAATAAAATAAAATAAGTAAAGAAAAAAGCAAACTGTGTTGTCTATAGTGCAGTTTGGGGTATTTATTTTTTTTTTAGTTTTCATTTTAAAAATGACATATTTAATGATTAAAAAGAACTTGGTGTATCCCTCCAACCCCCATTTCTTAGCACAAAAATGAGCATTAAATTATGCACCCAATTTTCTTCTATTTTAATTTATTTATTTTTAATTAGTGAATCACCGTGAGGGTACAGTTACAGATTTATACATTTTTGTGCTCATGTGCTCATGAGAACCCATCCCTTCACCAGTGCCCATTCTCCACCACCAGTAAACCCAGCATCCCTCCTACCCTCCCCAATCCCATCTTCCCCCACCCCACCCTGCCACTGTGGCAGGGTATTCCCTTTTGTTCTCTCTCTCTAATTAGGTGTTGTGACTTGCAATAAAGGTGTTGAGTGGCCATTGTGTTCAGTCTTTAGTCTACATTTGGCACGCATCACCCTTCCCTTGCATGGCCTACGACCACATTTTACTTGGTGTTTCCTTCTCTGGGTTGCCCAGAATGTGAGGCCAGCTTCCAAGCCATGGAGTCAACCTCCTGGTACTTATTTCTACTATTCTTGGGTGTTAGTCTCCTACTCTGTTTGGGGTATTTATTTCTTTTTTTGAGTTGGAGGGCTTTTGAAAAAGGATTACTAATGATCAAATCCTCCAGGTGAATTTTCCAGTTTGAATGATTAATGAAAGAGATGACATGATGGTAGAAGAACTGTTTATCCTATCAAATATAAAAGTAAAATCACCTTTTAATGCTGAGTAAGGAATAATATTTATTTTTTTAAATTTTTCATTAGTGAATCAGGCTGGAGCGATAGCACAGCGGTACGGCGTTTGCCTTTCCCACGGTCAACCTGTGTTCAATTCCTCTGCCCCTCTCGGAGAGCCCAGCAAGCTACTGAGAGTATAGCGCCTGCACGGCAGAGACTGGCAAGCTCCCCATGGCGTATTCGATATGCCAAAAACAGTAACAGAAGTCTCACACTGAGAGACGTTACTGGTGCCTGCTTGAACAAATCAATGAGCAGCAGGATGACAGTAACAGTGACAGTGATTAGTGAATCACAGTGAGTTACAGTACTTACAAACTTGCGAACTCTCATATTTGCATTTCAGTCATTCAATAATCCTTTACTCATTCCTCCACCAGTGCCCATTCTCCTCCACCAATGTTCCCAATATTTTAAATCAAGTGACAATATACTCCAAATCATAATGCATGCCCTGAAATTAATTAAAGCTATGGCACGTACCCTTACAGTTGCAAACAAGTATTTCCAATACTAGAACACTTCAAGTACCTCAGTGAGAAGGAAAATAGGAAGAAAAATAATCTTGAGTTATTCTGAAATTGGATTCATTTTCTATTCAAGAACACAATTGTATTCCCTTCAAAGTGATTTTCCAAGTTGACCAGTCTTATAAAACTCTTTGTACTTTGGAATGACTTACTCTTCAATAAAGTTCTTTCAGGAAATTGCCATTGTTCATCAAACACTGAACTTGCATCCAATATAGCTAGGAATACAGGGTATATATATTCTTGAATATATTTTCCTCTGTTAAGAACCTACAAAGAACTAGTTCAAACTAAGAAATATGAATTTGGTTTTAGGGCATGCTGGGGGTATCAGTTTAACAGGATCCTGTTACCAACTTTTGCTTTTTGAAATATGCTTTTGAAGATAAGTATCAATATTTGGATCATTATACTTAAGTCCTGTTAGATATTCAAAATTATTCTCCTCACCTCATTTTTGGTGAGGAAAAAGTGAATCTTCAGAAAGAAACCATCTTGCTGAAAGGTAGTGGAGCTGAAAATCAAGTCAGAAATCCAAACACATTTGTTTTTACCAGAATGTCTCTCTTTAAGAAAAAGTGCAGTGTATTATCTTTAATCTTTACAATTTATTACCTTTATTTACAGAATAATATACTGATATTTATGAACATTATGTGTGATCAATCAAAAAGTTTGATCAAATGTTTCCTTCTTCCTATATGATGCTTATTACCTTGACACTTATTACTTTATAAGCAACATTCTTCTTGGTAAACACTCAGATATCACCCCACAACTAGTTTGAGTGCCCCTATAATAAAGTCTCTTATTCCATTCAGGTTGAAAGATGCAAACTGCAAACTAAAAGTAGACTATAGACCAAATTTGAAGGTCACTCAATACCTCTATTGCAAACTACAACATCCAAAAGGAGAGAGAACAAAAGGGAATGCCCTGCCGCAGAGGCAGGGTGGTGGGGGATGGGGTGGGGGTGGTGAGAGGGATACTGGGATCATTGGTGGAGGTGAATGGGCACTGGTGGAGGGATGGGTAAATGATCACTGTATGAGTGAAATGCAAACACAAACGTTCATAAGTTTGTAACTGTACATCACAGTGATTCTTTAATAAAAAATTGAAAATAAAAAAATAAAAAATAAAGTCTCTTATTTTGTATTTGAATTGTGGGTTTGGATGAAATTCCCTTCTACTTCTCTGCCTACTCAGCTTCCCTCTCCAGTCAATCTTAGAACAATTTGTTCTTCTATCTTCTCATTATCCTTGAAGAAACTTACACAGCCTGAAATATCAGCCAGATACTAGATTTAAATTACAGGGAACAGAACTATCAAGCTCTCTGTTGACTCATGTTTGCTGATGGCACCTAGGCAAATCTATGTGGGATGTTAAGTTTATAACTGGGAGATAGATTTGCAAATGAAGGAATTTAATGAAGAATTAGATAGATTAGATGAAAGAAAGATTAGATTAAATTGGTTGTGTGTGACCAGTTTAAGAAGTCTACAGAGGTCCCATACACTCATTTTGGCAATGAAGACTTTGCCATCACAAGCCATGGCTGATTGAATTCTTGGACCTGGCTACAGACTACCTCAGATGATGTGACCGTATGTGTAGTGTTAAATCATGCTTGATATACTACAATTGTTTTTGTAAAGAAGTGAAATAAAATGAGATGTCCAGTAAATATAAAAATACTTATGATATTGTCATTTTTAAGAGGTAAAAAATGATGTTTCTAATAAACACAAAAATACTTATGGATATTGTAAAATGTTATGAATAAATTTAGTGATTCACTTACCATTTTCCAGGCCAGAAACAGCACAAGAATTTTGAGGTGTCTTTTGTGTTTCTTTCTCTTTTGTGAGGTATTCCTTTTCTTCACTGTATCACTGTCCTCCTATTGCTCATCAATTTGCTCGAGTAGGCACCAATAACGTCTCCATTGTGAGATTTGTTGTTACTGTTTTTGGCATATGGAATACACCACGGGTAGCTTTCCAGGCTCTGCCGTGGGGGCGGGATACTCTCGGTAGCTTGTCGGGCTCTCTGAGAGGGGTGGAAGAATCAAATCAGGGTTGTTTGCGTGCAATGCAAACTCCCTTCCCGCTCCATTCTTTTTCTTAAATAACTATAATTCTGCATTTATGCATTTATAACGTTGTTTATGCAATAGTATTACTCTTTCCATGACTCTCTAAATAATATCGAATATGTTCAAACAAATTGACTTATGCCAACAATATAGTCCATCATTTTTTAAAGTTTTTATTTTTATTTATTTATATTTTTAATTTATTTTTTAATTAGTGAGTCACAGTGAGGGTACAGTTACAGATTCACACATTTTTGTTCTTGTTTTTCCCTCATGCAATGTTTAAGAGCCCATCCCTCCACCAGTGTCCATTCTCCACCACCAATGAACCCAGTATCCCTCCCACCCCCCGAGTCCCATCCTCCCACCCCACCCCGCCTCTGCTTCGGGGCATTCCAATTTGATATCTTTCTTTCCTTTTGGGTGTTGTGGTTTGAAATAGGGGTATTGAGTGGTATCCTGTTCAGTCTCTAGTCAACTTTCAACATGCATCTCCCCTCCTGAGCAGGATCTCCAATCACATATTACTTGGTGTTCCCCTCTCTATCTGGAATGACTTTCCCCCAGTGTGTGAGACCAGCTTCCAAGCTATGGAGCCAACTACCATTCTTGGGTATTAGTCTCGTACTCTGATACTCCACAGATGAGTGTAATCTTTCTATGTCTGTCCCTCTCTTTCTGACTCATTTCACTTAGCATGTTACTTTCCATGTTGATCCACTTATATGCAAAGTTCATGACTTCAAAGGTTTTATTTTTATTTATTTTGAGGTGGAATAAAGACACTGGTGGATGGTCTTACGCACTTTGGTGGTGGTAAGGTGACAGTGTACATCAAAACCAGAAATATTAACACTTCTGTAAATATGTAACCCAAAGAATGATAATTAAATTGGAAAGTTCACTTATACACATAATTCATTGTAATTAATACAATTTATATATCCTGTTGCTTACGGGCATTTAGTTTATTCAGAATTTGACGTCATAATCATCAGAGCTACCATGTACACTTTGGATATTTCTCTTGGTGCATGTGTGCATGAATTTCCAGGTGTGTTACTAGTGAAAGTTTGTACACATTTTGAATTTTATTTTAAAAATGACTTATTATTTTCTTCTAGCAAAATAAAATATGTTCTTCTCTCACATGCTCATCAGCATATGATGTTGCCAGACTTTAATTTTGTGTGTGCTATATTCACTGCAGTTTAATTTTCCCAGCATCCCATATGGTTCCCCAAGAGCCAACAGGAGTAATTCCTGAGTGCATGAGCCAAGAGTAACCCCTGTGCATTGCCAGATGTGACCCAAAAAAGCAAAAAAAAAAAAAAGTGCTCCTTATCAGTTTAAGGAAGTCTTTTATATTTTTATGTTGTTACTTAGAAAATAACTTAGATATGAAATCTCATTATGGCTTTTAAAATTGTATTTAAATAGTCATATCATTTTTCCCTCAGTTAATATTATACTTACTAATTTTTATTTAAAAATCAAACTTCCACTTCTGTGATCAAACAAATTAATGCATTAACCAAAACACACACAATTCTAGATTGTGTTTGCTAATATTTGATGTTTTGTTTCCGTGTTCATTAAGCAAGATAATCTGAAGTTTCATTAGTTTTTGTATCAAAGTCATAAGTATGTAATAAAATGGTCTTAAGAATGTTTACACTTTTATATACACTGGGATGATTTTATGAGGGTGTACTTATTCCTTAAATAATCACAGATTTTAAAAATATTTTCAATTATTTACTGAAATACTGACTGAAACTGTTTTTTTTCTTTGAGAATATTTCTAACTTCTGATTCAATTTCCTTAATGCTTTTAAGACTATTACTTTTCCTGTTTCTTTCTAAGTGACCTTTTACTGTCAACATTTTCTAGAGGTTTATTTGTTTATTTGAGGTTCAAATTGCACCATATGCAACTGTTTGGAATATCTACTTATCCTAAAGTTTGAAGCAATTTTTATTATTTTATTCCTAAAATAGTTTGTGTTTTACCTATTCAAAAATCTATTTTCAGAAATGTTTGTTCATTTGTTCTGTCAGAGGCTCTTGATGCATATTGTATGTGATGATTTTTCAGAAAATTGCTCTATTTTAAAAACTTTATTTAGTTTATTAAAGCACCATGATTTACAAAGACATTTATAGTTGGGTTTTAGATATGTAATATTCTAGCACAGATTCCACCAACAATGTTACTTCTCTCCACCAATGTTCCCAGGTTCCCTCCCATCCCTCCCCCCATCACATACAGCCTATTAAATAATTTTCTCTGTCAAACAAAGCCATTTAGGATTTAATACTATACCGAAAACTTGAAAAATCACACCTTTTTTACACAAGTACTTTAAATTATTCTTAGGCATAAATTTGGATAGAATTCCATTACAAAAAAATCATTATTAAACCAGTTCAATGAGGATTTAAGATAATAAATGTTCCCTTGTGTGGTCTTAAGTAGAAGGCAGATTAAAGGCTCAAACCTTTCACTACTTTACCTCCATAAGCTTTTACAGACAGGTCTAAGCAGGTTGTATTTCAAATCCTCTAAGTTATCTGCCAGTATAAAACACAACAACCTCCAGAAACGTACAAAGAGAACCCAGGCTGCTTTATTCAGCAGGCAAAAATGAAAAGTGGGATTAAATCTGAAGGTCATAGGACCCGCCCAAACAGCGCCCTGGGCAGCCACTTGCCTCCACAATCCAAAATCTCCACCTTGCCCCTGGCTGGACTCCACCATCTCAGGATGAACATCAACCTGCTAAAAATTCTGCCATGCGGATTTTGTAACTAAAATGTCAAGGCTTTCTCAGGGGATTGCCTACCTCCCTATCTCCCTGGTAGTCATATCCACACCCTAAAGTCACCACCCAGTTAAAAAAAAAAACGCATTCCAGCTATAACTTCCTAAGAAAATTAAAAATGCTGAACACCCTGAACAAAGTACCTGTATTGCAAATCATAATGCACAAAAGGAGGGAGAGAGAGAGAGCAAGAGAGCAAGAGAGAGAGAGCGAGCGAGCGAGCGAGAGAGAGAGAGAGAGAGAGAGAGAGAGATAGAGTAAAGGTGCCTGCCATAGAGACAGGTGGGGAGTGGGGAGTATGGGAGTTGTTTGAGGGAAACTGGGGCCACTAGTGATGGGAAATATAGACTAGTGGAGAGATGGGTGTTGGAACATTGTATAACTGAAACCAAATCATGAATAGTTTTGTGATGGTCTATCTCATGAGATATCTCATGAGATGATCCAATTAAAAAGAATATGAAAGTCATGGAATATGTTTCTAACCTCATTTTGTATTTCACTCCCTCTCTGTTTCCTGCTATAAGTAGAATCATATATTCATGTTCAGACAAAACCTCTCTATCCTTTTGACCAATGTTCACATAGGACCAAAAATCGAAACACTCAAATTTTCTTTTCAGTTCATTTTAAACTAGGAGTTAATGATTTTAGTGAATTTCTGATTATCTCCAGTGAAGCTAGATGATGATAGTTTTTTGGGGTATGGAGACCATTTTGCAGCAATAATCCTCAACTTATCTACTTTTGTAGAGAAAATCATTCTATAAATAGAAGTTAGCACTGAAAAAAAAAGCAAGTCCACCAGCAGAGACTCCTGAGTGCAAAGCCAGAAATAAACTCTGAGCACTGCCAGAAATGGCCCCAAATCAAAAACAAAAACAAAACAAGAAGTAAACAAAAGCGAAAATAAAGACCTAATGATTCTTTTTTTTCTTTTTGGGTCACACCCAGTGATGCTCAGGGGTTACTCCTGGCTCTGCACTCAGGAATTACTCCTGTCAGTACTTGGGGGCCATATGAGATGCTGGGAATCGAACCTGGGTTGGCGCGCCCTACCCACTGTGCTATCACTCCAGCCCAAGACCTAATGATTCTTAAGGGCCAGGTACAAGCCCCCTATTCTGTTTGCACCATATAATTTCCAGTAACTACCCATGTATCCTAACAGTAGTAGAAGCACCCTTTTCCCATTTCATCACTATAACCCTTTTATTTCCCCTTTGGAAAATTGCATATGATCTGTTTCTCATAACTGAATTTGATAGATACAGTAAATATAAGAAGTAAATTTAAGATAAATTTTAATCTTCTCTGCTTTAAGAAATTTTTTATTTATTGACTCATAGCAAAATATAGTTTGTTGGTGTTCCTGGGAGGAGTGGTTACTGGCCGGTCCCGAGTGACCTGAGGGTCCTCTGGGTGCATTTGGGGGCTGAATCACCATCCCCCCCACAGCCCCAAGAGCTGGCCAACAGCGATGGACAGATGAATGAAAGAGAAAACAGGCGCAAGCTAGATGGTTGGTAATCAGTGAGCATTTATTCAAGTCTCACAGCATTAGTTATAGAGAAATCATAAAGAGTTGGGAGTAGCAATTATACATAGGTGCAGGTGAACATCATCATAAACAATGAGTAGATCTGTAAAGCCCTTCCTCCAGGGGAAGTTCTAGGAGATAATCTAAGGACAAAATCTCAGCTGGGTGCTCATCATCATCATCATCATCATCATCATCATCATCATCATCATCATCATCATCATCATCCCGTTGATAGTCGAATTTCTCGAGCGGTCTCAGTAACATCTCCATTCTTCCAAGCCCTGAGATTTTAGAAGCCTCTCTCTACTCATCCTTCCAAGGATGCCATACTGGAGGCTCTTTCAGGGTCGGAGGAATGAGACCCACCTTGTCATTTGGGCATATTAATACACCATGGGGACCTTGCGAAGCTCTCCCATGTGGGCAGGAAACTCCCAGTAGTTTGCCAAGTTCTCCCAGAGGGAGAAGTAGGCTATAAGATATTGCACTTCCAGGAGCTGGCTTTTAAGTCTCTGGATGCTGGCCGTTGACAAGATTACACGGCACCGGGGGCAGTCCCTGGGTGTGACCGCTTAGCTACTGGGAGATGGAAAATCTGGGCGGAGGAGGCCCCGTCCTGATCCGAGCAGGCTTGGAGGTCTCAGCCCCGGGTCACATACATCTGGTTTCCTCTGCCGGTTCCTTCATGTGTGGGGCTCGTCCGAATGTGTGGAGAGGGGCCTTGAGCATGGCTGTGGCTAGGCTCCGGAGGTCTTTGGCCCCTAGGAGCTCTGCTTGGGGTGGGGAGGGAAGCTGGAGCCCATCCCCTCCGAGGAGGCCCCCGGGAAGACAGCCAGGTGCGCGGGCAAGAGACTCTCTGTGTCACTCTCTTCTGGGAGCTGACTTTTAAGTCTCTGGATGCTGGCAGTTGACAGGATTACACAGCGTTGGGGGCTAGCGCTGGGTGCAAGCACTCTAAATTCCTCCTAGGTGATCTACCCAAGGGCAGAATTCCACCTATGGGTATATTGCTTTCTCCTTTCCTTAGCCAGTATCCATTTAAATAGTCATCTTAAACTTACTTCTTAACAATATTTTTAGTCATTTTATATGGACACAGTAAGAGATATATTAAGCTTAAAAGGTGGCTCTTCCCCTTTGTGCCGCCACGCGAGATCGACCCCGGAGGCGACTGAACCACTTTGGACACGAGCGGCGCCCCCAAAATGCCTCCAAACTGTGTGCTCGGAGCTACTGGCCCAGGCGCTGCCAGTGGGGTATGGTCTTTTCTCTCTCAACTCTTTCTTTTTGAATGCAGCGAGGCAACAGCCAGTTTTTAGACTATGCAGGAAGCCCGGGAAAGCTGATGGGGCGGGACTTCCAGGTCCACCCTGTGCCGAGGATATTTAAGCACAGAGCCATGTGGGGACGCTCCTTTGTGCCGCCACAGGAGATCGACCCCAGAGGCAACCGAACCACTTTGGACACGAGCAGCGCCCCCAAAATGCCTCCAAACTGTGTGCTCGGAGCTACTGGCCCAGGCGCCGCCAGCGAGTGATGCAATTACCAAAAGAATTGTAGTGACATGTAATTTCTGGCTGTACTTTCCCTGGACTTTATACAGAAATTCAAAGCTGCGAGGCCACTGCCATGGCCGCGCAACCTAATGTCATTTAATCATAACCAATATGAAATGGTTCCTTCTTAACTGGTTCCTTTGTAACTGGTCGGACTTTGGTGGGAAATCCTAACAAGAATAGTAAGTCTTTTGCTGAAATATTGAAGGCAATCAAAATGGTAGCCATCTCTATAGACTGAACTAAGCCATATCCCCACGCCGGCTGAGAAGAAATATCCTTCTTTCTCGGGAAGAAACGTGGCGTGGCGTTAACCATAGTATGATGTCCATTAAGCTGACACAGACCTGGTGGCGTGGGAATGGGATACAAGGAAATAAATTATTATGTACTTGGAACATCGGGACGCTGGTGGAACCTCTAACTGGGGCCGATACCAGCGTATTACTTTTGGTTCCAGAAACTGCTGGCAGACATTCTACCAGACTATCAACTAAGCCAGAGCCCCACCCCGGCTGATGACGGGAAATAACCATCTTTTTCGTTTTTTTTTTCCCCCTTTGTCAGGCAGCGTGGTGATTACTAAACAGGCGTGAACTCAGTGGCGCGGGACAAGGGGGGGAAAAAGAAAAGTTATGTAACAAACAGCGGGACTTAATATCTCTACATTCTCAGCAATGGAGAGCTATCAAATGCTTCCTTGACAGTAGGACTGTCTTTTCTTTTTTTGGGGGGAAACCCTAGCAACAATAGTGAGTTATGTGTTGAAACATGGAATGTAACCAAGATAAAGCGTAAACGAAGTGAAATTTATCACTTTCAAGGGCGGGGACTGGGGAGGCGGGAGGGGGCGGGAGGGGGCGGGAGGTATAATGGGGTGGTTGGTGATGGAATATGGGCACTGGTGAAGGGAAGTGTGTTTGAGTATTGTATAACTGACATAATCCTGAGAGAACTATGTAACCCTCCACATGGTGATTCAATAAAATTTATATAAAAAAAAAAGGTGGCTCTTCCTAAAGACATCTTGCTATATATCCCAGACACAGTCCTCAGGCCAGGTTAGTCTTTCCTAACCCCGGGAGGGTCCTTATTCATTTTACATCCTTTTAGGTCATGACAGAGTTTCTTCCATGACCGTGCTCTTAACTTTTTATACATCTTATGGCACTTAGCCTGTCCCTTTTCAATGCCAGGGAAACTTATGGCTTGCCCTGTGTCCATCCCCCTTGAAAGGACCCCTGTTTTGTGGTGTTAGGAACTAAGGGCAACTGAGGCTTAAGTCAAGTAAATATAATGGATGCCCAGGAGTAAATATTATTTGAGTCAATTAACTCCCAAGTTATAAAAGCATAGTATTAACGGTCTTCCTGTGTCTATATAAAAAAGAGATTGCTCTAAAGTAAACTATGCAAAGGACATAAAGGAAAGAGAAAAGCAACATTTCACTCACATACACAAAATCCAGAGTCATCAGAAGAAGTTGACTTTACAAATCACAGGGTCTGATTTGGGAATATTAGTGGGTAGCATAATAGGGGACAAAGAGCACAAAGGAGTGGCCAAAGATAAACACAGAGGATTAAGAGTGCCTGATGGAATTGGGTGAGCCTGAACACTGTAGTGAGTGTAACTTAATAAATCTAAACTCCCTGCTAGGGAGGGAGTGGGGAAGAAAGGACAAATCAATGTTATCCAACAGTAGTTACCACTTATTAAAGGCATTCTTGATGACTTCTTTAAATTTCGTCTGTAGTTTCTGTTTTCTCGATTTCTGTTTAAGATAAGGGTGCTTGTCTGCTCAATGCTGCCTTAGCCAATCTTTAAGGTAGCTTCAAGGTTAAGTCACATGCAAAAGCAGACTCAGACTTTTCTAATAACCAAAATCACTGAGGCCAGTCAACTGGATTACTGGTTCACACAGACCACATGAAAGAGAAGATGTAAGCATTCTGTCAGTGAGACATATCGATGAGGAACTGTCAGAGAATAATAGAATATTATCTTCAGTTACAGAAACCATTTGCTTCCCCCCCTTACTTTTAAAGATAATCTTTTTGTACAGTTATCAAGATAAAAAAGTATGACATGAGATTTACCCTCTTAAAATTTAGGTATCAATATGATTCAGCTAGTTACAAGCAAATGACTATATATGATATATATATATATGTTGTATAAAAGTACAATGGGTCTACAGAACTTACCTTTTTTACTAAAATCTTGTCACTGTCACTCTGTTCCCTCTTTCATTCATCTGTCTCATCGATTTGTTTGAGGGGGAACCAGTAATGTCTCTCATTGTGAGACTTATTGTTACTGTTTTTGGCACTTCCAATACACCATGAGTAGCTTGCCAGGCTCTGCTGTGCGGGTGCGATACTCTCTGTAGCTTGTCGAGCTTTCTGACAGGGGCGGAGGAATCGAACACAGGTCAGCCGAGAAAAAGGTGAATGCCCTACCGCTGTGCTATCGCTCCAGCCTATTAAACAAAAACTCCCTCCTTCTAGACCCTGCCATTTACTATTCTATTAAGTGCTTTCTAGGAGATTGGCTATTCAATGTTTCATGTATGTGGAATCCTGAAACATTTATCTTTCTGTGATTAACCTATCTTACTTAGCATGACGTCCTTTAGGTTTATCCATGTTGTTGTAATTGGCAAGATTTTTTTCATTTTTAAAGATGACTAGCATTTCATAGTATATAATATAGTATTTCCCAAATCTCTCCAATAATGGATGTTTAACTTGCTTCTGTATCTTGGATATTCTAATAGTGCTGTGATATGTCCACCTTCATTTTCAATTCCTGCTATTTATGTTGTGCCCTAGTTTGGGCTAGAACTTCGTTCAATATTTATACTTGAATGTGTGTTTAAGCATAGTAACAACTGGGTCATATGCGATTGTGTGATTACTTTTCCTTTCTCTATTTTGTTCGCTTTCCTGAGTTCGTCTTTTTTTTTTAATTGAAATTCTTTTGCTTAGCTTTTTATGCAGCTCTAATTTTTTACAAATCCACCCCACCCAATGCCCATCAAACATAAGTATTAAAACTTCTAAATATGGCAATTACATTAGCTTCCCTAGTTCTCCGAGCTCCACCCCCCTTGGAGATGTACCAAATGAAGTATTTTCTTTTCTTCCTTCAAACATATATTTAGTCACCATCTGCACAATTGTGGCCCTAAAACTTTAACTTATCTCTCTCTGTTCATGTATTCTGTTTACAGGCTCTCACAATCTTTTTCACTTCATTTTTTTTCTCTCTGATAATGTGGAAAATAGTGTTTTTAACACCATGTTCTAAAATTTTATGTTTAAGTGCCTGAATACAGATCCTTATTTCATTGAGCAGATGAATTCTTTCAATCTGCTAAAGCGTGACCTTTGCTTTTGGAAATTTTCTCCTATTACCTCTTTGACAGTGTCATCTTTTCCTTGTTTTCTATTCTCTCAGGGAATTTCTAGTAATTGAAGTGTGAGTCTTCTTGGCTGATTGACTAGTTTTTTTTGTTTGTTTGTTATTTTCTCTATTTTCCAGCCCATTAACTTTTAATTTTAACTTTCTAAGAGATATTCTCATCTTTATCCTCTTAGATTTCTACTAAAATGTTGAAACTTTTATTTTTTTTAATATTTTTGGAATTTTCCTGGGTTCCTTCTGATTAGTTAATTGTTTTTATTTGAGAGTTAATATGTTCTTCCATGTTCTAAACCATATTAATTATAGTTTTGTATACATAAGTATGATGTATCAGGATGGTGTGTTTTGTAAAAAATTGTCCATAGTAGATATTTCCCTCTATTGTCAGATGATCTTATATTTATATAAGTACATATATATGGGACTGGAGCCATAGCACAATGGGTAGGGCGTTTGCCTTGCACGGGGCCGACCCAGGTTTGATTCCTCTGTCCCTGTCGGAGAGCCCAGCAAGTTACCAAGAGTATCCCGTCCACACGGCAGAAACTGGCAAGCTACCCATGGCTTATTCGAAATGCCAAAAACAGTAACAACAAGTCTCACAATGGAGACGTTACTGGTGCCTGCTTGAGCAAATCAATGAACAACAGGGCTACAGTGCTACAGTACAAATATATAAATAAGTATATTTACATTATAGCTTATATTTATATAAATAAGCAACATATTGATTGATGATTACAAGTGCTATGTGAGGAACAGGACTTACTGGTTGTTGGGGATCCATTTAGCTTGATAAAGCAGAAACCTAAATATTTTTTGAGAAATTTTAACTCAGATTCTCTTTGACTGGTCAGCTTTTCAAGGGAGAGAAGTCTCTCAATTTCCTACAACTGTTATCCTGATTTTCCAATATTCTGCATACCCATCAAGCTTTCCCTACAAAATTTCTATTTCAGTTTCGAAGCCTTATCCCCACACTGAATTATAAAATGTTCCATATTCCTGTACTGGCATGTCTTCTGCTATGGTTTAGGGCAATGGAATTCAAGCTTTGAAAGTTCATTTAGGGAGCAGAATTACAATGGCTCCAAAAGCTTAGTTTTCAGTCTACCATGCCAGACCCATAACAATATTTGTTTATTCATTAAATACCATTGCATTATAATTTATATAATGAAATGATATGCATCCTTGAAAATTACTATACATCTATTACATTAAGTTAAGTACTGCGATTCCTGATCTATTCTTCGCCATACAATTGCTAACCTTCTTCTAAGCACATTCTTTTACTTCATTCCCTTTTGGTAATCAATAATTTCCATAATAAAAATATTTTTTCTGGGGCTGGAACAATAGCACAGCAGGTAGGATGTTTGTCTTGCATGCAACCGACCCCGGTTCGATTCCCAGCATCGCATATGGTCCCCTGAGTACCGCTAGGAGTAATTCCTGAGTGCATGAGCCAGGAGTAACCCCTGTGCATCCCTCAAAAAAAGTTTTTTCTACTTAATTTATGTTTGTTTTTTTTTGATATGCCATATATTAATGGAATCACAGTGTTTCTTTTTCTCTGGCTTATTTCACTATATCTAACAAATGGCAACATTTCAACTTTTCCATATTATTAGTTGAATAGTATTCTGTTGTGCATATATAATACATCTTCTTCTATTTGTCAGTCTCTTGTATTTAGATTGTTCCAGTTTTTGATGATCATGAGTAATGTTGCAAGAAGCATGTTTGCATGTGTATCTCTTCAAATTACAACTTCTGTACTTTTTGGTAAATATCTAGGAGTGAGATACACAAATTGTATAAATGTTTCAAAATGTTTTGAAGAATCTCTAGTTGATCTTACATAATGGTTGCACTTATTTATACTAACATATACCAAAAACAGTAACAACAAGCCTCACAATGGAGACGTTACTGGTGCCCGCTGGAGTAAATCGATGAACAACGGGATGACAGTGATACAGTGATCAACAATGTATAGAGGCTAATTTCTCTACACATTCTCTCTAGTCTTGGGAAACACTTTGGCAACTTGATCCCAATAACAAGAAAAACAAAAACAAGAGTAAATAATAAATGAATTCTTATATATTTTAAATATTTACCCCTGGTTGGATTGAAATGTGCGAACATATTCTCCCACTTGGTAAACTGTCTCTATTTTTATGTAAATTTCTTTCACAGTGTTGCACAGGTTTAAAAGTTAATTTATTATATGTAAAACCTTTTAGTTTGGGGGTAAAGACCCTATCAGAGAAGAAGGACATCTATAATTTATAAATCAGCTTAAAATATGAATGGATATAATTAATATACACATAATTTTTTTTCTCCATTGAGTTGAAAGCTTCATAAAGTTTTACAAACAAAATGCTTTTCAAGATATAGTATATATTTCTAGATTTTCCTAATGTTAATATTGATAAAATCTTTGCATTTATATATAAAGATTTTATGACATTTATTTTTATACAGCCCTTTCACAGTTTACAAAACAAGTGTATATATTTTATAATTTATCTCTAATCTAGTTTAAGTTAATTTTATTTTTACACAACCAGAAATACACCCTTTAGCATCTAGAATTAAAAAAAGAGGGTAGGGCATTTGTGTTTGCCTTGCACGTGACCAACCTAGGTTCAATTCCTCCATCCCTCTCGGAGAGCCTGGAAAGCTACTGAGAGTATCTCACCCCCATGGCAGAGCATGGCAAGTTACCTGTGACGTATTCAATATGCCAAAAACAGTAACAAGTCTCACAATGGAGACCTTACTGGTGCCTGCTAGAGCAAATCGATGAGAAACAGGATGACAGTGATGACAGTTACAGTGATACAGTGATTAATATCTGTTATCTTCACTGATGACATCATTCTAATAACACCAAACATTAGGCAAGCGGCACGAATGCTGGCCAACTTCCACCATGAGTGTGGAAAGGTCGGACTGCAGCTCAATCTCACCAAGACAATGTTTATGAGAAACGGAGTAGTTCCTGATGTTCCATTTGTTCTCAATGGAACAAACATCTCCAAATGCAGCAGTTATGTGTACCTTGGTCGAGAACTCAACATGACGAACAACTTGGCATCTGAGCTGTGTAATAGGAAGAGAGTAGCATGGAACACCTTCAAGAGTGTTTAAGAAGTGGTTACGTGGACGAAGAACCTCAGGCTCTGGGCACATCTTTTTGACTCCGCTGTTCTTCCTACACTAAAATACACGTCAGAGACCTGGGCCCTACGAAAACAAAATAAGAACTCCATTCGGGTGTCTCAAAGAGGAATGGAAAGAGCTATGCTTGGAATATCACATTTCACTCAAGTGAGAGAAGGAATCCGAAGTTCCGACCTCGGTCAAAGATCAAGAGTCAGGGACGTTGTCTTGTTCAAGGCATCAAAAATTAAATGGGTCAGACATGTAATGCAATTTTAAGATGACCACTGGAATAGAGCTGTTACTGACTGGATTCCACAGGACATCAAAAGAAGACATGGCCGCCCACTGATGAGATGGTTAGACTTCTTCGTCAAGACCCTGAATGAATGGTTTGAGACTCTTTGTGTTCCTGGAGTGAGCAGATAGCATTCCGCTATGCCAGCACGTGACAGGGACGAATGGAGATGTTACTGGTGCCCTCTCGAGCAAATCGATGAGCAACTGGATGACAAGTGATGAATATCTGTTATGAAGCTATTATCTTCTGTTTGACCTATAGTATTTCAGAATGTGGACCAAGAGTTACTAATCTATTTTTGTATTATGGATTCTTTATTGTTTTGTTTTTTGTTTTGGCTTTTGGGGTCACACCTGGCGATGCACAGGGATTACTCCTGGCTTTGCACTCCGGAATTACTCCTGGAGGTGCTCAAGGGACCATATGGGATGCTGGGAGTCAAACCTGGGTGGCTGGGTACAAGGCACACGCCCTACCCACTGTGCTATCGCTCCAGCCCTAAATTATTATGGATTCTTTAGCAGTATATTAGACTTCTAACTAGAAAGATGTATTAGAATGAAATTTAAAAAAAATTTAGGATTATAAGAAACTTGATCAAGTGAAACTATTACAATATTAAGTCCACATATTCAGTTTTGTAATATTTGAGGGCGCAACCTAGAAAATTATCTTTAATCTTATCTCATTACTACTTGAAGAACACTTTCTAATATTTTCAGTTTTTTCTCCTTTCCCTCCTTTTTATCAGAAACTTCTGCAAAAAATAAATATTATCTGTCAACCAATTACAATTACCTGTATAACCTGAGAATTCCATAATCCAAATTTTAAAAATTTATGGTGGTGGTGGTGGTGGAGCGAGGGGGTGGTCCTAGGAGTGCTCAGGAGGCCTCTGATTCTCTCCCTATTATATATTCTTTCATAATATTTTTCATTTTACATAATTTAGGCACTAGGATTTGCAAAATTGTTATTAGTAGTGTTTCATGCATGGAGCTTTCTGCATCCTCTACAAGAGTGTTCACTCCCTTCCATCATTGTCTCTACATCCATCTCATGACCACCTGTGGCCTAAGCTTCCTACTGAAGACCAATCCTCAGATTCTTCTGCCTTTAGGTATCTACTTTTCCCTAACTCTGGTCCTTTATGTTCCATATATGCAAGAGATCATTCTGTGCCTATCGCTCTCTTTCTAACTTTGCTCAGCAAGATATCCCCCAGATCTATCTACATAGAAGTGAATTGCATGGTCTCATTTTTTTCTCCAAGTTGAGTACTACTCTATGGTGTACATATACCACAGTTTCTTTAACCAGTCATCACTGTGACTCTTGGCTGACCAGGCTGGTGATTTCACGTAAGAACCCGGGGATACAGTGGTGCTCAGCCTCTATAGTGTTACAATTACCCAGCTGCTCCTACAAATGTTCAGGGAATTATGTGTGACAGGGATTGAACCTGGAGTGACTGCATGCAAATGTATATCTTTATCCAGTTCTATCTCTTCAGTCTCCCCAATCAAATTTAAAGTTAGTGTGGTCTGACTAATGTAAAGAAAAATGGAATAAAGGGGGCAGAGAATGGGAGACGAAAAAAATAAATTAAAGTAACTTCAAATATTTTCTCAATGACTGTAAATTACATGGAAAGGAGTCCAAGAGCACAGAGATGAAGTGTTTATCTTGCATGTGCATGTCCCGAATTAGACTCCTCAACATTGCATAAATATTTGATCTCCATTGGGAGTATCCCCAGGGTCCCTGAGGACCCTTTAAAAAAAAGCAGTAAAGGACACACACACACAAAATAAAACATACATTTAGGATAAACAGATAATGCTTTCAAAGAAAAAATATTAATTGAAATTGGAACACTCTTTTACTTTTTTTCCCCTTTGGTTTGGTTTTTGGGCCACACCTGATGATGATGCTCATGGATTACTCCTAACTCTACTCTTAGTAATTACTCCTGGAGATGCTCAGAGGTTCATACAGGATACCAGGAATCAAATTCAGGTTGGCTGTACACAAGGCAAATGTCCTATCTGCTATACTATCTCTCTGACCTTAAATTGGAATACTCTTTAAAAAAATTAATTAAATGAGAAAATACAATTTTGTTGTACTAAAACTGAAGTTGTTACTGAGGACATAATAATAAATGTCTATGAAGGATCAAAAGCTGCATGTAGTATTAACAGGTGCATAAAACTTTGTTTTTATTTTGTCTCCTTATCTTCCTATGTGCACAAATATATAAATTTTCAGTAAAGGAAGTTATTTAAGAATACGACATAATGGAAATAAGGGATGGGGCTCCTGGGCCAAACTAATGAATCCATCTAGTTAGCGCTTTAACCTCTATAGTTTTATTCCTTTGTATGTAAAGTATTTCTTTTTGACTTTATAATTTTCCAGAGACTCTCTGCCGAAGACCTCCGGAGCCTTAGCCACAGCCATGCTCAAGGCCCCTCTCCACACTGCTCTGATCGGGACTGGGCCTCTTCCACCCAGATTTCCCATTTTCCAGTAGCCAGGTGTTCACACCCAGGGACTGCCACCAGTGCTGTGTAATCCCACCAACAGCCAACATCCAGAGACTTAAAACCAAGATCCTGGAAGCGACATTTTATAGCCTAGTTTTCCCTCTGGGAGAACCTGGCAAGCTACCAAGAGTTTCCTGCTCATATGGGAAAGCCTCGCAAACTCCCCATGGTGTATTCATATGCCCAAACCAGTAACAATGCTGGGTCTCATTCCCCTGACCCTGAAAGAGCCTTCTTCATTGGGAAGGACAAGCAAAGAGAGGCTTCTAAAATCTCAGGGCTAGGATGAATGGAGACGTTACTGACACCGCTCAAAAAATCCGACGGTCAACAGGATGATGATGATGATGATGATGATGATGATGATGGTGAATTTTCCAGAATTTTAAGTGTTTCTGGGAAGCATTAGTGTGAGCACTTACATCTGTTATATAATTACTGGTAGAGGAGTGTTTAAATATTTGTGGGTGGCTAAGTTTTAGGACCATGAAATACAGAGAAGTGTTTGATATAAAAGATATAAATATATATTCAGATGACTTGACCCAAACTCTTGTACTAATTACTCTAAACAATGAGTTCCTAATTTTTAAGTGGTACTGATTATAATTTCTTCCTTGTGTGAGAAGGTAATAAAAGCTACCATATTCTTTAGAGCTTTTTTGTGAATCAGGTCTAAGAAGGTGAATCAAAATGAAGTGGGAAATAATGCCAATATTATTTTTGATTAATGAAATATTGGCATCAAAATAAATTTGAGACCTCAAAGTCCATGAGAAATTTAAGATATGGTTTATATAGGAAGCTTATACCTGGAGTATGTCACCTTCTTAAATTACACATTTATCTAACCAACCATCAGCAACTAATGACTGTGTACCTATCACATGCCAGGTGTAGAACATTCAAATTCTGTTAAAAAACATAACAAACCCCCACAACTTTTTCAAGTCCTGGGAGTCCTAGGCTTATGGATTATGTTATCTTTACTTATTGGGCTTTCTTTCAGTCAAGACTTTCAAAGTACTGTTGCCAAAATGTTCAAGTCTCTCATTGAAGAGAACCATCTCTGTCAAAAATCTTAAGATTTAGTAGAGCCATGAAAAATATTCTTATGAAGGAACCTAGAAAATCATTTGACCAATAAAAAATTCTTAACACATGCATACAAGTACTTATTATTTCTTTGTGGGAGTGGCATGGAATTTAGCATGAATGCATGACATATAGAAGGATAGAAGGTACTGTAGGCATGAAATGACTAGGGAATCATCAGAAACATTTTTCATTTCAATGTTTCTTAAGAATAGTAGGCAAAGGCTTGAATAAAATTCACTGTATCAGGGGCTGGAGTGATAGCACAGCGGGTAGGGCGTTTGCCTTGCACGTGGCGGACTCGGGTTCAAATCCCAGCATCCCATATGGTCCCCTGAGCACGGCCAGGGGTAATTCCTGAGTGCAGAGCCAGGAGTAACCCCTGTGCATCGCCAGGTGTGACCCAAAAAGCAAAAAAAAAAAAAAAAAAAATTCACTGTATCACTGTCATCCCGTTGCTTATTGATTTGCTTGAGCGGGCATCAGTAACGTCTCCATTGTGAGACTTGTGGCTACTGTTTTTGGCATATCGAATATGCCAAGCCTAGCTTGCCAGGCTCAGTCGTGCGGGTGGGATACTCTTGACAGCTTGCCAGGCTCTCTGAGAGGGATGGAGGAATAGAACCTAGGTTTGTCGCATGCAAGGCAAACGCCCTAACCGCTGTGCTATCACTCCTTGAATAAAATTATTAAAATAAATTTAAATTTTAGAAAAATGTCAAGTGGATATCACACACTAAACTTTTATGGTTACTCTGAAACCAAGTATGTGAATATCAGTATCACAGTTTTGGTCACTCTGAAACCAGATATGTGGACACGAATAATTACAGTTTTATGCAATTATAAGAATACTATTTTTGTGTTTTCTTTTTCAGCTCTCTTTTCACATGGTAAAGTGTGAATTTTACCTACTTTACCTACTTTACCTACTCACAAACTCTAGTTGAGGAGATAAGACACAAAAATCAAATAAAGCTGCAAAATAAGTAGAATGCATTTGTCTGCTTTTTTCATAATCAGAAATTTTAGAAAGATAGTGGTAGGAAATAGAAAATTACTGAGTTTGGGTAATTCACTCAATGCCCTTAATATCTCTAAAAATGGCAATAATCATATTTGCCTACTTAAGCCATGAAGTTGTTCTGAAAATAAGCATCACTTAAAGAGTCATTAATAAGATGGTTCTGGGGTTGTTTTCATTGTTGTTTTTAATTGGAAGAAAAGCCATAGAAATACAAAGGATGTTTTATTATTCGTTTTGTATTATCTGGGCCTCCCAGTATGCTATTTTCTTCTATGTATATCTTCTTCATTTTGCCCCTGTTAGAAGCTGCTCCATGGAATAGAAATAGATCTTCTTTTATTGATCATTACATCTAAGTATTTAATGGAAATGTAGTATCGTGTATGCCAGAGACACCCACCCCCCATTACGCTGAGGACAGAGCCATGTAACCTTGTTATTAAGATTGTCACTGTTCACAGATTACTTGAGGATCCAACTCTGTCTTCTGTCTGCAGAATGATTTATAGTGCATGCTATAATGGGAGATGATAATGCTGCAATCAGAGAATGGAGCTCCCACATGCATTACAGAATAGGCCATACATAATTCTGTTCATAGGATATACCATCTTCCCTTAACAGCCTGAATAATGTACTAGCAGAACAGCAAAAGAAAGTAATTTAGAATATAAAACTAACCTGTTATTAAATGATTCTTAACAGTGATAGCTCTCAAACTATTCTTTGTTCTCATTAAATTTTTGTCTGTTAGAGAAATTAACAATTGCTCTACATATGAATACTAGGTTGTAAAATTATGAAAATATTTTATGAAATAAATATAGTTTAAGACTTAAAGCATTTTAATAAGGTAAGGAAAACAGCCTCATAATTTAGAAAATGGGAAATAAGATTTAAAAAATTGGTTTAAGAGCATGTTCAAGACTTTATACTTTATAGTAATAATCTTTAATCAGACTCGGGTTTTTGATAAAATGTTCTGTTTTCCCCAACAACCGTGCTCTAAAAGTTTATTGAACCCTACAAACATATTGATTGGACTTTACTATACACTCAAGAATTCTGATTTGAAATAAAATTTTTACAATTTCTCCACCACAGCATAGAACAAATGCATATAATCCTGAGTAAGTTGAAAATAAAGGTAATCACAATATTACACAGCAATAAAACGATCTTAATTTCTTGAAAATGTATATATCAAAAGATTTATGCTGAGCTCAAAGTACATTCTTTTTTCCCCTGGTGATAAGGACAGCTGTCAGCTGAAGTAGCCAATTCAGCAAAGGGAGAAAGATTTTTCCTTCTAGTTTGATCTTTATTACAGATACTGCTAAGATGCAGAGCCAGTCATATTTATCTATGAACTCTGTCCTTTGTTACGTAAAAGAGCAAGTGGCTGCATTGCTTTTTATTACTTAGAGAAATCCTTACTCAGGGCTCTTTTCCATGTTTATATGTGCAAAGCAGTTCTAACAAATAGAAGAGACATGGCAGAGAGGATTGATTTCAAAAATTTTAAAAGAAGTTTATGTGGGAAGTGTATGTTATGCATCCAGGTACACTGTGCTTACTTTCACAGTATGCTGCATTCACATAGCACTAGTAAGATGGAGACTTGGTGATCATCTAGCTAAAGTGATCAGTGTTAATAGACAATCTGGTTGATTTGGTTTTTAAATGTGGATTTTTAACAACAAGTAAAACACTAGGATAACACTTTAACGAATTTTCTCTTAAAGTCAAATAACAGTTTCTTACTTTATTTTCTAATTATCACAATGATGTTTCAATGGTACTGTTGCAATAATGACACTTTGTTCTTAAGGAGTCCCTTGTATCCACTTGTTTAGAAGTTTATTTGTGCATATCAGGTTATCAGTTTTATTTGCCCTAATGGAATAGGAAATTATTAAAAACTTAGCTTTGCATATTTTAAAGAATCAAATATAATGTTTAGAAATGATAATGATAATGCTTATCAACTAAATGAACCAACTTAAATTATAAAGAAACAAGAAACAATTAAAAATTTAAGAAAGCACCACCAAGTGTGGCCCCCAAATAAACAAAGAAATCTGAGCAGAAACTTTAACAAAGATAAAAATGATAACTAAGTATATGAAAATATACTTAACATAATACAGTATTGGAGAAATGGTAAATTAATCATAATATAACCCAGATTATATGGGATCTAATATTTTTATTATTTACTTAAATTAATGAAAAGGTGTATGTCCACATAATACCTGTGTGCAAATGTTTATAGTAACTTCATTTATAATTTTGAAAACTTAGAAGCAGCCAGATATTCCTTCAATTTGTAAATGTATTAATATCTTTTCCTCATATTAGCATCTGATATTCATATGACATATTGTTACAATTGATAATA
This sequence comes from Sorex araneus, assembly GCF_027595985.1. Lineage (NCBI taxonomy): Eukaryota > Metazoa > Chordata > Mammalia > Eulipotyphla > Soricidae > Sorex > Sorex araneus. The sequence goes on along the minus strand of NC_073302.1, from coordinate 385,345,639 downwards.
TTGTAATAATTCAAAATAATAATTTTGATGCATTATTATTCACTAACTTTTATCACTCATTTTAGAGTTCATTCTTTGTGTCTTGAGTTCTGTGAGTCTTGATATATTCATAAGGTCTTATTCACAGTTACAGTAAGATACAAAATAGTTTCACTGCATTAAAGACCCCCTGAACTTTTTACCTATTTATTCCTCTCCCCTCCTCCCCCACTCTTGAGTTTTTGCATTGATTGCAATGCTCTTTTGTTTCTATAGCTTTGTCCTTTACAAAATTATTATATTTCAGTCTTGCTTATTTTACTTTAGCAGTATGTATTTAAGTGCCTTCTTGTCTTTTAATATTCGCTTGGTAACTTATAATCTGAATAATGTTCCATTAAAAAAATTAGCTTGCTTATCTGTTTACCTACTTAAGGTAAACTTGGTTGCTCCACATCCTTGCCAGCATTTAGCGTTTTTAATGTTTTTTAACTGTGTTTAGTTGTTAGAGGTATTAATGGCTTCTAGTTTTTCAAATTTGCAATTTCCTAAATACCTATGATGTAGAACATATTTTTATATGCTTATTTATCATCTGTATTTTTCTTTGGATTTTTTTCTAATCTTTGTCCATTTTGTAATCTTTTTGTTTTGTTTCATTTTAATTGAGTTTTAAGAGGTCTTTACACATTTAAATAATAATACTTTATTGCATATGACTGTTGTAAATACTTTTTTTATTGACCCGTGATTTGTCTTTTTACTTTTATTTACAGTGTCTTTCACAGAACAGAATTTTTTTTTTTATTTTGGTAAGGTCCGTTTATGGTCCGTTTAAGATCTTTCTATGGATTGCACCTTGATGTTGAATCTAAAATGTCATCTCTATATTCAGGCTCATGTAAGTTTTCTCCTAGAAATCTTCTCCTAGAAGTTTCTAATGTATCTTTTATTGGTGTTTGAATAAATTATTTAAAAACAAGTTTGGGGGCTGGAGCAATAGCACAGAGGGTAGGGCATTTGCCAAACCAGGTTCAAATCCCAGCATCCCATATGGTACCCTGAGCACCCCCACGAGTAATTCCTGAGTACAGAGCCAGGAGTAACCCATGTGTATTGCCAGGTGTGACCCAAAAAGAAAAAACAACAACCACCAAGTTTGGGGAGAAGTAGCTAAGAAATGCTTTAAAGTGAAGGTATATAGGCTCCCTCCATCAGATCAGTGAATCAAACCCGGACTGCCATTTCCCCTTCCTCATTCTCCCAGGCATCCCACCCACATTGCATTAGTGGGCGTGGCCAAAGCAGAAGTGGGCGTGGCCAATTTTTAAGCCATCTGCCACTCACGCGGCTGCAGTTACTTTCCTAATACCAAGCAACTTGTTTTTATATCTCAGTCTTCATCACCCATGTCTCTCAGTAACATCCTAGCTATCCCCAAAGCAATTCGCCAATAGGCTGCTAGTCAATTCCAATTTCTCCTAACTACCAATGAATATAAACAACTGTATAAGCCAAATGTAAAAGAGCACATTCTCCAAAAGCATCACTTGAGGCTTCACATAAAGAGCAGAGGAACATCTGAGAAGGACATGTTCTAGAGGGGGGACATAAGAAGGTGACCTTCATTGACTGAGCCCATCCAGAATCCTTTTTCAGAACAAGAGGGAATAGGGATAGTGATCTTGAAGGTCACTTCTCCATACCACCACAATAACATGAAGGAACAGCGCAAATCTCCTCCACAAGGACAGGATGAGGAAGGAGTCCAGATGCCTCAATAGGTGTTTGCCACAAACCTGAGCTTTCTAATAAAAAATTCAGAGATAAAATGCTGAAGATGTGCAATCAACTCAATGTAAAGATTGACCAGAAATCCATTAAATTAAAGGAGGACCTGACAGAAGCAATGGAAAAAACAGCCCAGAAAATACAGGAAGAAATGAGAACAGAAATTTAAAAAACTACAAAAAAAAAAGTCGCAAACAAAGGATTTGACATGGGCCCCACTGGTGACTTACGTGAAGCGGGGAGGAGGAAGACGGTCACTTTCTCTCCAACCGCCTCAAACACCCGGGACCCAGGGTTACTGGGTTCTTGTCTCGCTCACGGAAAAGAATTTCAGGAGTAAACAAGCAGTGAAGTAACAGATTTTATTCAGAGGTTTCTGAGGGAAGGAGGAGGGATAAATGGGAAAGAGAATAGTAAGAATAACGCGCTCAAGAGAGAACGCGGACTTCTCCAAGGGTGGAGAGAGCTCTACACACATCCTAGCACTGGACACGAAAGCATGAAAGTACACATCTCAAGGGGGGAGATGCGGGCGACACATGTGCTCGGCCACATGGCACAAGCAGCACATGGGCTCAGGCAGCATATGCGCATACTTCCTTTGTTCAAGGTGGCCTTTATAGGGTTTCTCCAACCTGCCCCCAAGTGGGGGCTTCTTCCCAGGTAAAAGTCCGTTGCTAAGGAGATTACCAGGGAGGTTGGGAGTGGTGATGGTCTTCTTTAGGCTGGATCACATTTTAATCAGATTAAGGGAGAGGTCGAGGGAATGAGGAACTTCATGGGGAGGGGTCCAACCTCCTCAGGGTCTGCTGAAGGTCTTATCAGGTTTATTTTCTGTATCCACAAGGTGGGTCAGTCTCAGGATTCTCCTTCCCAGAGACTTTGTTAATCTGTTTCATTGCCAAGGGCCTTTCCCTATCTACCTGCCTACATCAGATTCAGTAGATGAATTAAAAAAAACTCAGGGGTGCCCTCAACAATAGAATGGCTACAGCTGAAAATAGAATCAGTGAGCTTGAAGATGAGCTGCAGAAAGCCTACAGGCAACAACAAACAATGGGGAGAGACCTCAGAATGGCTCTAGGGCGAATCAGAGTCCTAGTGGATGATTTCAAGAGGAACAACATTAGAATCATCAGAGAACCAGAAGGACAGGGAAGCAACCCCAATGAAAAAGCCACAGTCAAACGAATCATTGCTGAAACGTTCCCAGAGTTGGAGAATGTAGACATCCATATTCAAGAATCCTGAAGGGTGCCAGCTAAAAGAGATTCTAACAGAAAAACTCCAAGACATATTATAGTTAAAATGATGGACGTCACGGACAGAGACACAGTACTACAAGCAGCAAGGTTGAAGAAAAAAATCACATACAAAGGAGTGCCCCTTAGATTCACAGCAGACCTATTGAAGGAAACCCTCCAAGCCCGAAGGCAATGGTAGGATATAGTGAAAAAACTCAATGAAATGAACGATTCACCAAGAATACTTTATCCGGCCAAACTATCATTCAAACTCGAAGGAACTATACACTATTTTGTGGATAAGCAACAGCTTAGGAACTTCATAGACTCAAAACAAAACCTAAAAGAAGGACTCAAGAAAAACCCCTACAAGCACAACAGACCCTTACAGAAAAATGGCACAAAACCCCATAACAATAATATCTCTCAATGTCAAGGGTCTAAATTCACCAATTAAGAGACACAGAGTGGCAAAATGGATTCAGAGACTGAACCCAACATTCTGCTGCCTACAAGAAAGAAATCTGAACAGCCAGAACAAACAAAGACTCAAAGTCAAAGGATGGAAAACATCCTGCAAGAAAACAGCTCCCTCAAAAAAGCTGGAGCAGCTTTACTAGTATCGGACAACATAAATTTCAGGTTGAAAAAGATTAGAAGGGACAGTGAAGGCCCTTTTTTATTAATCAGGGGATATGTACAGCAGGAAGAAATCACACTCCTAAACATGTATGCACCCAATGAGAGACCAGCTAAAATCCTACAACGGCTAACAAACCTTAAGAAGGACATTGAGAGCAACACAATAGTAGTGGAGACTTCAACACCGCCCTATCACCTCTGGATAGATCAAGAAGTTTAAAACTCAGCAAAGAAATATTGGCTTTGATGGAAGAAATAGAAGAGAGAGGGCTAATAGATCTATACAGGAACTTATATCACCCCAAAAAGAATATACATTCTTCTTCAGTGCACATGGAACATTTTCCAGAAGAGTCCATGTGCTGGACCACACAACACACCTCGACAGAATCAGGAAGATAGACGTTGTACCAGCTATCTTTTCAGACCATGATGCACTGAAGATAGAAGTTAATCGTGTGCAGAAGCAGAAAACCAAATCAAACACCTAGAAATTAAATAGCTCGATGTTGAACAATGAGTGGGTCAGGAAGGAAATCAAGGAAGAAATCAAAAGATACCTGGAAACAAATAAGAATGAGGACACAAGCTACAAGAACCTGTGGGATGCATCTAAAGCCATGTTAAGGGGAAAATTTTTAGCCCTTCAAGCATTTCTCAGGAAGGAAGAAAGGACCCAGATAAATAAATTGACTTCACAGCTCAAGATTTTAGAAAAGGACCAACAAAAGGAGCCGAAGCCAGGCAGAAGGAAAGAGATAATAAGACTTAGAGCAGAAATCAATGACATGGAAACCCAAAAGACAATCCAAAAGATCAATGAAACAAAGAGCTAATTCTTTGAGAAAATACAAGATTGATAAACCACTAGCAAGACTCACAAAGAAAGAGAGAGAGAGAGAGAGAGAGAGAGAGAGAGAACCCTAATAAACTGAATCAAAAATGATAAGGGAGATATCACAACAGAAACCGAAGAAATTCAAAAGATCATCAGAGACTACTTTAAAAATCTGTATGCCACAAAAAAAGAGAACCTAGAAGAAATGGATAAATTCCTGGATTCCTATAATCTCCTAAGGCTGAATCAAGAAGACCTGGAATGCCTGAATAGTCCTATTAATATCAAGGAAATTGAAACTGTAATCAAAAGTCTTCCCCAAAACAAAAGATCAAGTCCAGATTGACTCATTAGCGAATTTTCCAAACATTTAAACATTATTGCCAGTTCTTCTCAAGCTTTTCCAGGAAATTGAAGAAAAAGAAACCCTCCCAAAGAGTTTCTATGAGGCTCATATCTCCCTAAATACCAAAAGCAAACAAAGACACCACAAAAAAAAAAAAGAAAACTACAGGCCAATATTCCTGATGAGCACAGGTGTGAAGATTCTCAACAAAATATTAGCAAATAGAATTCAACTCATCAAGTAGATCATACACCATGACCAAGTAGGATTCATCCCAGGGTTGAAAGGATAATTTAACATCCAGAATTCAATCAACATAATCCATCATATCAACAAAAGATAAGATAAAAAATCATATAATCATATCAATAGATGCAGAGAAAGCATTTGATAAGCTCCAGCACCAGTTTATGTTGAAACACTTGCCAAAATGGGTATAGAAGGGACTTTTCTCAATATAGTCAAAGCTGTTTATCACAAGCCTACAGCAAGCATCGTCCTCAATGGGGAAAAACTAAGGGCATTCAGATAGGAAAGGAAGATATCAAGCTCTCACTATTAGCAGATATGATATTATACTTAGAGCACCCTAAAGCCTCTACCAAGGACCTCCTAGAAACAATAGACTTGTATAGCAAAGTTGCAGACTAAAATTCATATGGAACAAGAAGCCCCACAAATAGCTAAAGCAATTCTTGGGGAAAAGAAAATGGGAGGAATCAACCTCCCCAACTTCAAACTCTACTACAAAGCAGTAATAATTAAAACAGCATGGTATTGGAACAGAGGCAGAGCCACAGACCAATGGAACAGGGCTGAATATTCTGACACACCATTCCAAATATATGAATATCTAGTCTTTCATAAGGGAGCAAGAAATGTGGAGTAAGGAAAGCATTTTTAACAAATTGTGCTGGCAAAACTGGACAGCTACCTACAAAAAAAAAATAATGGCTCAGATCTCCACCTATCACCATGAACAAAAGTCAGATCAGGGGCCAGAGCGATAGCACAGCGGGTAGGGCGGTTGCCTTGCATGCGGCCGACCCGGGTTCGATCCCCGGCATCCCGTATGGTCCCCCAAGCACTGCCAGGAGCAATTTCGGAGTGCAAAGCCAGGAGTAACCCCTGTGCATCGCTGGGTGTGACCCAAACAAACAAACAAACAAACAAACAAAAAAACAACAAAAAGTCAGATCAAAATGGACTAAAGACTTCAACATCAGGCCAGAATCCATAAGGTACATTGAAGACAAGGTCGGCAAAACCTTACACGACATTGAACCCAACGGTATCTTCAAAGATGACACACCACTAGCCAAGCAAGTTAAAACAGAGATAAATAAATGGGACTATCTTAAACTAAGAAGATTCTGCACCTCAAAAGAAACAGTGAGCAAAGTACAAAGACAGTCTACAGAATGGGAAAGTATATTCACCCAATACCCATCTGATAAGGGGTTGATATCAAGGATATACAAGGCACTGGTTGAACTCCACAAGAAGAAAACTACCAACCCGATCAAAAAATGCGGTGATGAAATGAACAGAAACTTTCTCAAACAAGAAATCCAAATGGCTCTGAGGCACATGAGAAAATGCTCTACATCACTAATCATCAGGGAGATGCAGATCAAAACAACAATGAGATACCATCTCACACCACAGAGACTGGCCCACATCCAAAAAAACAAAAGCAACCGGTGTTGGCACAGATATGGGGAGAAATGGACTCTCCTTCACTGCTAGTGGGAATGTCGACTGGTTCAGCCCTTTTGGAAAACAATATGGACTATTCTCAAAAAATTAGAAATTGAGTTCCCATTTGACCCAGCATTACCACTCCTGGGACTATATCCCAAAGAGGCAAAAAGGTATAGTAGAAATGACATCTGCACTTGTATGTTCATTGCAGCTCTGTTTAGAATAGCCAAAATCTGGAAAAAACTGGAGTGCCCAAAAACAGATGACTGGTTAAAGAAACTTTGGTACATCTACACAATGAAATACTATGCAGCTGTTAGAAAAGATGAAGTCATGAAATTTGCATATAAGTGGATCAACATGGAAAGTATAATGTTGAGTGAAATGAATCAGAAAGAAAGAGACAGACATAGAAAGATCGCACTCATCTGTGGAATATAAAGTAGTAGAATGGGAGACTAACATTCAAGAGTAGTAGAGATAAGAACCAGGAGGTCTGCCCCACAGCTTGGAAACTGTCCTCTCATGCTGGGGGAAAAGGCAGCTCAGATAGAGAAGGGAACACCGAGTAGAGGATGTTGGGAGGACCCATTGGGGTTGAAAGTTGCAAGCTGAAAGTAGACTATAGACTGAACATGAAGGCCGCTCGATAACTCTATTTCAAACTACAACATCCAACAGGAGAGGGAACAAGAGGGAATGCCCTGCTGCAGAGGCAGGGTGGGTGGTGGGGGTTGGGGTGGGGGTGGTGGGAGTGATACTGGGAACATTGGTGGGGGAGAATGGTCACTGGTGGAGGGATGTAAGCGAAATGCAAACATGAAAGTTCATAAGTTTGTAACTGTACCTCACAGTGATTCACTAATAAAAATTTTCAAAAAATAAAATAAAATAAAATGAAGGCATATAAAGAATAGAAGGATAGGATGAGAAGGTAATACAGTTATCCACAGGTATTCACAATATAGTAGATGGTTTTCAGTTTGATACCAAGCATCACATATGGATTCCTGAGTACTACCACAAATGACCCCTAAGCATAGAGTCAGGAGTAAGCCCTAAGCACTACCAGGTGTGGCCTCCGAACAAACAGAAAAAAAGCAAGCAAGAGAAGAAAGCAGAGGGATGGCGCCACTGCGTGTTTAACTACAAATCACACCGTACAATTAGGGGAAGGAGAGTGAGAAAATAACTCTACAGACTCTTTTCCTTATTGTTCATTGAGAATGAGTTTTGACATCTGTCCTGTTCATTTTATTTATTTATTTATTTATTTATTTATTTATTTATTCATTTATTGAGGGTATTAGGACAATATTTTGCTGAGGTGGTGGAAAATGCTGATTAATCCAAGTTTCATCTCTGCTATTGCACCAGGTAGCATAGACTATTACATTTGTCAAAAAGAATAGATCTATAGAACAACTTAGCAGATTGTTCTTTCCTTTTGTTTATTAATATTTACTTTTTATTTGTTTTTGTTTTTGTTGTGATAACATTGACTTAAAAGAGGAAATATTTTTTAAATTTTAGGAATATAATGTTGGCACATTATACTTAACATCAGGTTGTCAAGATCCCTATAACATAGCTCATTTAATGATCTTAGACTACTTCCCTGCTCATTAATCTCAATTATCAACAGATTGTCCTTTCTAAGGATTACTTTGTTTATAAATCTAGATAAATATCACATAATTTGTATAATTTTCCTCACAATGAGATGTCAATAATGTATGACTTATGCATTGATCCTGTTATTGAGCTAAATCTGGACACAACTTGAGACCTCATCTATTATTCTAGGTCAGAGAGTATGTCTGATATCAGGTGAAAGCACCACAACATCATTAATGCATCTTAACTCCCTATATCCAAAAATCATTTAAAATGTTGTTACTTTGAAAGCACTCTAAGTTTTCTATGATAATCTAATTTTATGTATTTTAGAACTTTGATAACAATAAAGAGCACTATAAATGCTTTATAGCACAATATTATATTTTATCTACTCATGTGACTAAACTAAGGTGAAAGAGAGTAGACAGTAATCTGGAATTTATTAATATTTCTGCTTACTGTTAGGAAATTAGTAATATGACAACCGAAGAAAATATATTAGCAAAATATTATAAGGGCATATGCCAAAATATTAATTGTAGTTATTGGTGGGTAGTGACATTTTCCCTATTTAATTTATTTCCCTCAAATATTTTATAATTACATCCACATTTCCTTTTATAAATCATGAGATAAACTTTAAAATTCATTATAAATCTTATATAACAAAAATTTATTATACCTGTTAAAAGGTATCCAACAAAAAGACTGAAATGAAATATACCATATGTTACCTAAATTCTCCTGAAATTTCTGTGGTTTAAAGAATATATTTGAATATATTTGAAATGTACTTTGTAGTAGTAAGAGGGATAATTGGAAGTGTAACTATTCCAGTGAATTTTGGTTTAAATTATCACTGCAGACTGCCCGGCCATGCCTCCCCAGTTCCCCTCCACCCCACCCCACCCCCAGTAACCCCCGCCAAGAAGATACTGAGGGGGTGGCCTGTATCTCAGGGGGCATGGTATCAAAAGGGGCGTGGCCTCCTGCTGGAGCAGCCACAGTGGTTATTTTTTCCCTTAGCATAATAGGTATAATCTTTTTCTTTGAAAATCACTTTAGTCATCTCAATCACTAATGCAAAATAGCCCATTAGCTTAGTTTAACTTTATAAAAACTATCAGTGAATAAGAGAAGCTTGGCAAAACCTTCGTAAAGAGAACATAGCCTTAAGCCTTCATTAGAGGCCCCACATCAATCAGGAAGAGTGCCTGAGTATAAGGAAGAACTCCAGAATAGGAACAAGGCTGCCATCAGCAATAGCACAACCAGAGCCCCTCCCTTCCCACAGCAAGAGGGAATAGGAGTAAACAACTACAAAGTTCCAACTCTATACTTCCATAACAATATGAAGAAGCACCAAAAATCCCCTCCACGAAGAGAGGGAAGAAAAGCTTTCAGAAATCTCAACAGGGGCTACTCACGTCTACGACCTCTCAGATAAAGAATTCAGAGAGGAAATCTTCAGGACAGTTGACGTATTCCAAGCAACCATGGAACAGACATCCAATAAATTAAGGGAGGATATGAATGAAGCACTGGAATAATCTAACAAAAAATGCAGGAAGAAATGAGAGCAGAAATTTCAAAGCTACGAACAGAAGTCACACAAATAAAGGAATCGGTAGATGAATTAAAAATCTCAGTAGATGTTCTCAACAGTAGAATGACTACAGCCGAAGACAGAATCAGCGACCTTGAAGATGAGCTGCAGAAAGCTTACAGACAACAACAAATAATGGCAAAAGACCTCAAAATGGCTATAGAGTGAATTAGAGTCCTTGGGGATGACTTCAAGAGGAACAACATAAGAATCATTGGAGTACCAGAAGCACAGGGAAGTAACCCCAGTGAAAAAAAACACAGTCAAAGACATCATTGCTAAGAAATTCCCAGAGCTGGAGAAGGCAGGCATCCAGACCCAAGGAGTCCGGAAGAGTACCAGCAAAATGAGACCCAAATAAAAATACTCCAAGGCATATCATAGTCAGAATGACGGATGCTGTGGATAGAGACACAATTCTGCAAGCAGCAAGGTCAAAGAAGGAAATCACATACAAAGGAACACCCCTCAGATTTACAGCAGACCTGTCAGAGGAAACCCTCTGAACCCGAAGACAATGGTGGGACATAGTGAAAAAAACTCAATGAAATGAATGCCTCACCAAGAATACTTTATCCGGCTAAACTCTCACTCAAACTTGAAGAAACCATACACTATTTCTCAGATAAACAACAGCTCAGGAACTTCATAGACTCAAAACCAAAATTAAAAAAGGTCTAAAGGGGCTATTGTAAGACAAGGAAGAGCCCCATAAGAACAACAACCCCCACAGAAAGATGACACAAAACCCCATCACAATAATCTCTCTCAGTGTCAACAGCCTAAATGCATCTATCAAGAGACACAGAGTGGCAAAATGCATCCGGAAATTAAGCCCAACATTCTGCTACCTGCAAGAAACACACCAGAACAATTAGAGTAAACACAGACTCAAATTCAAAGGATGGAAAATAATCCTGCAAGCAAACAACTCCCTTAGAAAAGCTGGAGTGGCTATTCTAGTATCTGACAACATAGATTTCAGGTTGAAAAAGATTAGAAGGGACAGTGAAGGTCATTTTCTATTTATCAAGGGGTATGTACAACAGGAGAAAATCACACTCTTAAACGTATGCATACCTAATGAACGACCTGCTAAATATTTTAAAAAATTCCTAACAGACTTTAAAGAGGACATCACTAACAGCACAGTAGTAGTTGGAGACTTCAATACCGCCTTTATCACCTCCGGATAGGTTGACAAGAACAAAACTCATCAAAAAAACACTGACTCTGAAAGAAGAAATTGAAGAGAGAGGCCTAATAGACATATCCAGGGCTTTACACCCCAAAAAGAAAGAATACACATTCTTTTCCAGTGCACATGCAACATTTCCGAAAATAGACCATGTACTGGGCCCCAGAACATACCTCAATAGAATCGGAAAAATAGAAATTGTATCAACCATCTTTTCAGACCATGATGCGCTGAAGATAGAAGCTAACCACACACAGACACAGAGAACGAAATCAAACACCTGGAAATTAAACAACTCAATGTTGAACAATAAGTGTGTCAGGAAGGAAATCAAGGAAGAAATCAAAAGATACTTAGAAAGAAATGAGAATGAAGACATGAGCTACCAAAACCTATGGGATGCAGCTAAAGCCCTGTTAAGGGGAAAATTTATAGCTCTCCAAGCATTCCTCAGGAAGGAAGAAAGGGCCGGCATAGATAGCTTGACTTCACGACTCAAGACCTTAGAAAAGGACCAGAAAAAGGAACCCAAACGAGACTGAAGGAAAGGAATAATAAAAATTAGAGCAGAAATTAATGACATGGAAACCTGTGTAAAAACACAAAAGAGTAAAGGGCCCAGCAGGGCTCTATCTCTCCCACTGCCGGCGTTCGGTAGTCTCCAGCCGCTTCCCCCACCCTGGGGAGGTTGATGGTGATGATGAGGCAGGTGAAGGAAGGAAGAAGGCTAAACTGGTTGCTTGATCAGTTTATTTCGTTCTCTCTCTGCTTCTCTCCCGTTTCTCGATCTCTCTCTGGATCTTCCTCTAATTCCCCTTTCTGCCCCGCTCGCTCTCACTTCTTTCACCTTGTGTTCTGCTTATGTGTGTGCCACTGTGCTCTCTTCTGTCTGTCTCTCTGTGTCTGTCTTCTTCCTCTGTCTTCTTCTGCCTCCTTCTTCTGTCTCTTCTAACTCTCCTTCTGTCTTCTTCTGTCTCCTTCTTCTGTCTCTCCTATGCCCTTGTCTTCTTTCTCTCTCTTCTTCTGCTGCTCTTCTTCTGTCTCCTTCTGTCTTCTTTCTCCCTGCCCAGTACACCCCACCCCCAGTCTCAGTTTATATAGCAAATTACATAGGGCGGTAGCAAAAAGGTGGGTTTAACATCAACAAATTAACAAAGAAGGGTAAGACAATTTCTTGAGGAGATTAACAAAATCTCATCTAAGGAAATCTCATCTAAGGAGATCCACTCTAGGGTGGGGGTCCAAACAAGGGTGTATCAGGGTGTGAGCTAGTAATCCACTTAAATAGTTATAGTAAATCTACTTCTAATATTTCTAACAATGTTATTCTGTATGAGCACAGTAAGAGATATAAAATTTGGTTTTTCCTGAGGACATCTCTAGACCACAGTCCTCAGGCCAGGTTAATCTTCCTAACCCCAGCAGGGTCCTAGTCTCTTCGTTACTTTTGGATCATGACAGCATTGTCCATGATCATGCCCTCAACTTATAGTTGAGTATTGTGGCGCTTTGGCCTGGCCCACTTCGATGCCAGGGTAGCACATAACTCACTGCTTGCCCTGGATCCTTCCTGTCCCTCGTTGGGACCCTGCTTTTGGGGTGTTAGGTACTAAGGGCAACTGAGTTGAGAAAGCAGATGCTCAGGAGTAAATATTATTGGAGTCAATCAACTCCCAGGTTACAAGCACAATATTGTCTTCCTGTGTCCATACAGAAAGGACATTTCTTTAAGGTAAACTATGTTCCCTGAGGCAAGGCTAAAAGGACAAACCCCATGTTATCCTACAGAAACCAAAAAAACAATTCGAAAGATCAATGAAACAAAGAGCTGGTTCTTCGAAAAATAAATAAGATTGATAAACCACTAGCAAGACTCACAAAGAAAGAGAGAGAGAGAGAACCCTAATAAACCGAATCAGAAATGAAAAGGGGGACATCATAACAGAAACCAATGGGATTCAAAGGATTATTAGGGACTACTTTGAAGGTCTATACACCACAAAACAAGAGAACCTAAAAGAAATGGATTAATTACTTGATTCCTACAATCTCCCAAGACTAAATAAAGAATACTTGGAATACCTGAATAGACCCATTAATCTTAAGGAAATTGAAACTGTAATAAAAAATATCCCCAAAAACAAAAGCCCAGGTCCAGATGGATTCACGGGCGAATTCTTTCAAACATTTAAAGAAGGCCTGTTGCCAGTTCTCCTCAAGCTTTTCCAGGAAATTGAAAAAACAGGAACTCTCCCAAACAGTTTCTATGAAGCACATATCTCCCTAATACCAAAAGCAAACAAAGACACTACTAAGAAAGAAAATTATAGACCAATATCCCTGATGAACACCTATGCGAAGATCCTCAACAAAATATTAGCAAATAGGATCCAACAACTCATCAAAATGATCATACACAATGACCAAATGGGATTCATCCCAGGGATGCAAGGATGGTTTAACAATCGGAAATCAATCAACATAATCCATAATATCAACAAAAGTAAAGATAAAAACCATATGATCATATCAATAGATGCAGAGAAAGCATTTGACAAGATCCAACATCCATTCATGATAAAAACCCTCACCAAAATGGGTTTTGGAGGAACTTTCCTCAAGATAGTTGAAGCCATCTACCACAAGCCCACGGCAAACATTATCCTCAATGGGGAAAAACTAAGGGCCTTTCCTTTAAGATCAGGCACAAGACAAGGATGCCGACTCTCACCACTTCTCTTCAATATAGTACTGGAAGTACTTGCGATAGCTGTTAGACAAGAAAAAGAGATTAAGGGCATCCAGATAGGAAAGGAAGAAATCAAACTCTCACTATTTGCAGACGATATGATATATCTAGAGAAGCCTAAAGCCTCTACTAAGAAACTCTTAGAAACAATAGACTTATACAGTAAAGTTGCAGGTTACAAAATCAGTACCCAAAAATCCACAGCCTTCCTATATACAAATAATGAGGCAGAGGAAATGGACATTAAAAAAGCAATCCCATTCACAATCATGCTCCAGAAAATCAAGTACCTCACAATCAGCTTAACCAAGGAAGTAAAAGACCTCTACAAAGAAAACTACAAAACGCTACTCCATGAAATCAAAGAGGACATGAGGAAATGGAAACATATACCCTGCTCATGGATAGAGAGAATCAATATTGTCAAAATGGCAATACTCCCCAAAGCATTATACAGATTCAACGTCATCCCTATAAGGACACCCATGACATTCTTCAAAGAAATGGATCAAGCAATCCCAAAATTCATATGGAACAACAAACGCCTATGGATAGCTAAAACAGTTCTTGGGAAAAAGACGATGGGAGGCATCACCCTCCCCAACCTCAAACTTCACTACAAAGCGGTAAAAATTAAAACAGCATGGTACTGGAACAAAGGCAGAGCCACAGACCAATGGAACAGGGTAGAATATCCCTACACACAACCGCAAATGTATGATTATCTAATTTTTGATAAGGGAGCAAGAGATGTGAAGTGGAGCAAGGAAAGCCTCTTTAACAAATGGTGCTGGCACAACTGGACAACCACATGCAAAAGAATGGGCTTAGACCTCGAACTGACACCATGCACAAAAGTCAGATCAAAATGGATTAAAGACCTCAACATCCTTAAGGTCTTTAATCCACAAACCATAAGATACATTGAAGATATAGTCAGCAAAACCCTCCAAGATATTGAAGATAAAGGTATGTTTAAAGATGCCATGCAACTGGCCAACCAATTGGAAACAGAGATAAATAAATGGGACTACATTAAACTAAAAAGCTTCTGCACTGCAAAAGATACAGTGACCAGAATACAAAGACAATCTACAGAATGGGAAAGGTTATTTACCCAATACCCATCAAATGAGGGGTTGATATCACGGGTATATAAAGCACTGGTTGAACTCTACAAGAAGAAAACATCCAACCCCATCAGAAAATGCAGCAAAGAAATGAACAGAAACTTTTCCAAGGAAGAGATACGAATGGCCAAAAGGCATATGAAAAAGTGCTCTACATCACTAATTATCAGGGAGATGCAGATCAAAACAACCATGAGATACCACCTCACACCACAGAGACTGGAACACGTCCAAAAGAACAAAGGCAAACACTGTTGGAGAGGATGTGGGGAGAAAGGGACCCTTCTACACTGGTGGTGGGAATGCTGACTGGTGAAGCCCTTTTGGAAAACAATATGGACGATTCTCAAAAAATTAGAAATTGAGCTCCCATTTGACCCAGCAATACCACTGCTGGGAATATATCCCAGAGAAGCAAAAAAGTATAGTCGAAATGACATCTGCACTTATATGTTAATTGCAGCACTATTTACAATAGCCAGAATCTGGAAAAAAAAAAACGAGTGCCCAAAAACAGATGACTGATTAAAGAAACTTTGGTACATCTATACAGTGGAATACTATGCAGCTGTTAGAAAAAAATGAGATCATGAACTTTGCATATAAGTGGATCAGCATGGAAAGTATCATGCTAAGTGAAATAAGTCAGAAAGAGAGAGACAGACATATAAAGATTACACTCATCTGTGGAATATAGAATAACAGAGTAGGAGACTAACACCCAAGAATAGTAGAAATAAGTACCAGGAGGTTGACTCCATGGCTTGGAAGCTGGCCTCACATTCTGGGGAGAGGGCAACTCAGATAGAGAAGGGAACGCCAAGTAAAATGTGTTTGGAGGCCATGCGGGGGAAGAGTGATGCGTGCTGAATGTAGACTAGAGACTGAACATAATGGCCACTCAACACCTTTATTGCAAACCACAACACCTAATTAGAGAGAGAAAAGAAAAGGGAATACCCTACCACAGTGGCAGGGCGGGGTGGGAAGAGATGGGATTGGGGGGGTGGGAGGGATGCTGGGTTTATTTGTGGTGGAGAATGGGCAGTGGTGAAGAGATGGGTTCTCGAACTTTGTATGAAGGAAACATGAGCACAAAAATGTGTAAATCTGTAACTTTACCCTCACGGTGATTCACTAATTAAAAAGTAAATAAATTAAAAATAAATAAATAAATAAATAAATAAATTATCACTGCACTGCACATGTTAACAAAATATTTGCTTATCTCTCTCCAAAAATGTCAAAATTGGTGACAATAATAACACTTCATGAATTATTTGATAATTTAAAAATTAACATGTGACCCAGTTAGTATTTACTCAATTACTTGGAATTGTATATCTTTCAAATATTTCCAGACCACACTAACCTGGTTGTAACTAAAAACTATTAGCTGTGTATTTTTGAAATCACTTTCCGTGTCACTTTCTATTATATATTTCTATTTCCAAGATTGAAACTCAAATAAATTCTAATTTAACAAATTCAGAATATGAGTTCAAGTAAATATAAGAGACATATTTTTACTAAGATTTTCTAATAGAAATTTTAAAATAAATTTTACTTATCTGTTCATATTTTTGGCTTACACCCAGCGGTGCACAGGGTGTAAGACTCCTAGCTCATGCTCTGAGGAATTAACTCCTGGCAGTGCTCGGGGAACCATATAGCATGCTGAGAATTGAACGCGGGTCGGCCGCGTGCAAGGCAAACTCCCTACCCACTGTGAGTGCATGAGTCAGGAGTAACCTCTGTGCATCCCTGGGTCTGACCCAAAAAGCAAAAGAAAAAAAGAAAACACTTTGAACTGGAGCGATAACATAGGAGGTAGGGCTTGCACTCGACCTATCTGGGTTCAATTCTCAGCGTCCCATATGGTCCCTCGAGCACCGCCAGGAGTTAATTCCTGCGTGCATTAGCCAGGAGTGACCCCTGTGCATCACTGAGTGTAACCCAAAAAGCAAAACAAAAAAGAAAACAATTTGAACTGGGGCAATAGCACAGAAGGTAGGGCGTTTGCCTTGCACGCGGCAGACCTGGGTTCCATTTTTCCGTGCCTCTCAGAGAGCCTGGCAAGCTACCAGAGAATACCCCGTCCAAATTGCAGAGCCTGGCAAGCTATCCGAGGCGAGGCGTATTCAATATGCCAAAAACAGTAATAACAAGTCTCACAACGGAAACGTTACTGGTGCCTGCTCGAGCAAATTGATGAACAAGGAGATGACAGTGTTACCGTGCAGTTCATATTTTTAAGTGTTTATTTTTGTAATCAAAAGTCAATTTTTTGCTTTATTTTTTTAGAATTTATTTTTTTATTTATTTTGTATTGGATAACCATGAGAAAAAGTTAATTTTTGTGAGAGTTCCTAGTAAGGCATTTCCCCATTTCTTCAATCCATTATTACTATAAAATGATGGTCGTTAATAGGCATATAAAAAGTATAATTTTACATACTTCAGCATTAGAAATTAATAATCTGTAAACCACCTATGACTTTTCTCCTGTAATATTCTGTAGCAAAAATCTATTGATTCTACATATAGGCATTTTGATGTATCAATGCATTGTTATTTTGGTTACTTGCAATAATGAAGACAGTTGTTTAAGGATTTGAAAAAAACCTACCACAATTTTATATTGCAATTTTAAAAACAGACTTTTCACCAACTCTCTTTGACATATGGGGAGTGTTGACAAGATGTAACAGTTAGGTATACAGTTTCAAAACCTAGGCACAGTCTTTTCCCTGTCTGATTCCATCATTCTCTGAGCTCTGCATCAACTCATGTTCTTGTCTACTTAAATTGTGATAACTACCAAGAGTCTAGTGGAAAAACAGTATACAGGGACCTGATTAGATTAGCAAGTTAAGGAAAAGTTCTCCGCAAATGGCCCTTAAATAAAACCAGGGATATAAGTCTGAATAAAGAGAATGCATAACAGGCAAGAGGGTAGAAGAAAGGTCTTGAGAAAGAAAAAGTTTTGGAGTGCTGACAAACTTCTAGGCCCAACTAGCTGATTTAGAGTAAGTAGAAGAACAAGCAGTGGAGAATCATCCAGGTCTCCAGAAACTCAAAAATTTTGGTATTTCTATCCAAAATTACTTTCCCAAGGATTTTTATTATTATTATTTTTAGAGCATTACAAATCTGGAGCGATAGCACTGCGGGTAGGGCGTTCTCCTTGCATGAGGTCGACCCGGGTTCGATTCTTCCATCCCTCTTGGAGAGCCCGGCAAGCTACCGGGAGTATCTCGCCCACACAGCAGAGCCTGGCAAGCTACCCGTGGCGTATTCAATATGCCAAAACCAGTAACAAGTCTCACAATGGAGATGTTACTGGTGCCCACTCGAGCAAATCAATGAGCAATGGGATGACAGTGACAGTGACAGTGACAGAGCATTACAAAGCCATTCATGACTGAAAATCAATCATACAGTATCCCACCACCCATCCCTCCAACAATGTACATTTTGAGCACCAGTATCCCCAGTTTCCCTCCCATCAACCCCCACCCTCCATCCCTTGCCTGCTTCTTTGGCAGGTGCTTTCTCTCTCTCTCTCTCTCTCTCTCTCTCTCTCTCTCTCTCTCTCTCTCTTCTCTCTCTCTCTATTTCTCTTTCTCCCCTCCCCCCACCAAGGATTTTGAGCAAAGGAATAGCCCCATTATATATATATATATTTAATTCCATCTTCATATTTAATGTAATCTCATACTAGGGTCAAAACATTCCATTCCATCTTGTTATCTGTTAGAGGGCAAACTGTGGTCTGTACAAATATCACATATAAAGTTTGAATCTAAGGAATCAGTACTTCTTAAAGCATAGTGATGACCTCAGGCTTTGAAATAAGTCCTACTTTTGTGAATGCTTAGCTTTATGACTTTAGGAAAGCTTTTAGTTATGTATAATTGGAATGACATGTGTGTTCTTATGATAACTGAATAAATTATACAAACAAAAATTGATGTTTTCGGCAATTGTGTGTTAAAATATGATTAAACATAATAGCTATTATTTTCTGAGTCCCTGCTATAGGAAAATAATAAAGTCATCGTGCAATGGACTTTTATGCTACTTACATAAGCTAATGTTGAGTATATTTTCAGTGAGCTAAATTGTACTCAGTGTTTTCAGAGTAATGAGCCAAGTATATTAACTATTCTGGCAACAGATGAAGCTTGACTATTTTAACTAAATATAGAGATAATTAAAGTCTAGACTATCTGTTGATAGGGTTTAGGGAAGCATAATGAGAATCATCATGCCATAATAGAATCATATGAGGACTCAAAAGAATCAGGAATATCTCAATACAGATGAAAAACAACCAATTTTATTGATGTTAGAAATACATTATTAACTGAATCTTCTTTGACTCTTATGAGGTTTGTTTCATGTTGTAACATCTTCCTAATAGTGTAATCAATTATGCCTTTTTGCTACTGCAGCCTTTTCTTCCCTCTGTACATAGTTTTGTAAAATTATCAAGTATGAGATAAAGCCCTTTCAGTAGTTTTCTAATATGTATTAGAAGCACTCATTCTTTGATGTAGTTGAATATAGAGATGAAAGATCCATACAGGTACTTTCTATTCAAAACCAGTGAACTATTTTAGATAGGAAAGGTATTGACTATTTTCACAGGATATCAATACTGACATTGTTATTGTTTATATCATTATATTGAGGGAATATTTAATGTTATTATAAAAGCACAATAATGCTATATAATTGGTCATGATCACGAAATCCCATAAATCATTGATTTCTCAAGCGAACTCAGTAACCTCTCAATTCGTCTTTTCCCTGAAATCTTAGAAGTCTCTCTTGACCCAGCCCTCCCAACGATGTCACACTGGGGGCTCTTTCAGGGTCAGGGGAATGGGATCCAGCTTGTTACTGGATTTAGCATATGAATACACCATGGGAAGCTTGCAAGGCTGTCCCATGTGGGCAGGAAATTCTCAGAAGATTGCTAGTTTCTCCCAGAGAGAGAAGTAGGCTACAAGATAGCGCTTCTGGGAACTCACTTTTAAGTCTCTGGATGTTGGCCGTTGATGGGATTACACACACCTGGGTTCCTCTGCCGGTACCTTCATGCATGAGGCCTGTTCGAACGTGTGGAGAGGGGCCTCCAGCATGGCTGTAGCTAGGTTCCAGTGGTCTTCTGCCGCCAGGAGCTCTGCTCAGGGTGGGGAGGGAAGCTGGAGCCCATCCCCTCCGAGGGGCCCCGCAGAAGACAGCCAGGCGAGCAGGCAAGAGACTCTCTGCATCGCTCTCTTCTGGGAGCTTGCTTTTAAGTCTCTGCATGTTGGCCGCATTGATAGCATTGTGTAATCCCATCAATGCTATATAATATACACATAAGTTAAAGTACACTTTCATGTTTCATAGAAAGGATAAAAGAAGACGTTATAAAATTTGGGGCTCTGTTCAGCCTCAGGAAAGAGCTACAAGTGGATACTAGAAATCCATAATTTCTGTTCAGATTCAGCAGTATGAGGGAAAAAATGATAGAATGTTGTCAATAATAAGACATTCTTCATCTTATACTTTTGAGTCAGGGTGCAGTCAATGCATTATCTGGAACATCAAACCAATCTGTGCACTGAAATGAAACAATGGAATAACATGGGTTTCATTAGGGATAAGTTTAGAAATCTATTAGAATGTAGAATACAGTGAGGTTTAAAAGTACTACAGATCACCACTGTCTGTGGTTAATTTTCACTAATCCAAGATAAACTGAGAAAGGCGAAGACCATATAGTGATTTTTTTTATAGGATAAACTCCTTAAGAAGTTTTATTTAGAATATTTGTCCTCTTTCTTTTGTTGAATAATTAAAGCAGATATAGTTTTGAATTTTTATTTGGTAAAAGGTAAAGATTTTGACAAGACTATGTCAGCATACAAAATATTTGATCATTAATTTATATTTATTAAATCTTGAAATTTAAAACTGTTGAGAACATGTAGCATTGATCTCAGAAATACTGTCACTGTCACTGTCATCCCATTGCTCATCGATTTGCTCTAGCGGGCACCAGTGACGTCTCCATTGTGAGACTTGTTACTGTTTTTAGCATATCGAATATGCCACGGGGAGCTTGCCAGACTCTGCCATGTAGGCGAGATACTCTTGGTAGCTTGCCGGGCTCTCTGAGAAGGGCAGAGGAATCGAACTCAGGTCGGCAGCATGCAAGGCAAACTCCCTACCCGCTGGGCTATCACTCCAGCCCCCTCAGAAATACAGGAAGTCAAAATGGGTGTTTAAGTTACAGTCTGATATCTCTATAAAGTCAAAATATTAATAAATGCTTTGAAAGATTGGAGTCTGCAGGCTCTAGTTTAATTCAGGTTTAGAGGTTCAGGTTGTGATAACATGAAACATCTAACTACATCATGTCATCCTATCAGACTCTTATTCTGGTGCTGGAGTAGAGTTTTGAACTGTACCAAGAGTTGATTTTTATTGTGGAGAAATATGGGTTGGAGGGTACAGGAAATCTAAAAAGGGCTGAAAGGTCAGAACACTTAGACACTCAATACTGCAACTTTTTGCCAACTGGTATAGAAGTCTAAAAATTTTAGGAACTTGTATGACCTTTTAATTATCTAAATTTAGAATGGAGACACATCTCTTAGATGGCAGCAGGGAAAATGTCAAAGGGCTTTAATAAGCTGGCTCTTACATTTGATATCAGTTCCTTTGCCAGTCTGAGTTTTGTGGATTAATCCTTAATGCCAACTCTTATCTGTTTTCCAAATGAAGGTCGGATTTGAATTGACCTAATTAATTCCTGTTCTAAAGATAGCTTTAAAAACCAGATTGATTCTGTGATTCTCAGCCCTATTCTTTGAAAGACTGGACTCACCACGAACCTAAACATCCAAAAACAATTCTGGTCCTGGTTAATTATGAAGAAGGCTCCTTTCTTTCTTTCTTTCTTTCTTTCTTTCTTTCTTTCTTTCTTTCTTTCTTTCTTTCTTTCTTTCTTTCTTTCTTTCTTTCTTTCTTTCTTTCTTTCTTTCTTTCTTTCTTTCTTTCTTTCCTTCTTTCTTTCCTTCTTTCTTTCCTTCTTTCTTTCTTTCTTTCTTTCTTTCTTTCTTTCTTTCTTTCTTTCTTTCTTTCTTTCTTTCTTTCTTTCTTTCTTTCTTTCTCTTTCTCTCTTTCTTTCTTTTTCTTTCTTTCCTTTTCTTTCTTTCTTTCTTTCTTTCTTTTGCAATGCATTTTATTTTTCTTTTTGTAGGAAAGATGAAGGCATTGGGAAGTTCTTATCTATCCCAAATTCACTAATATAAAGTAAGAGTATAGCTTCTGTACCACAATACCCAGTATCTATACTAACAACACAGCTTATTTATGTATTTAACTTATTCTCATTCTTTTCTGAAATTTTGCTCTTCAAAATGCCTCTTAGAAAAAACAAACTATATTCTAATCATGTCTTGACAGAAATTTTCTTTCTCTACATCAATAGTATAAGCAATCTAGTGCTTGAACTTAAATTTTTTAAAAAGGTAGTCAGTAATACTTAGTTTACAATCAAATATAAAATGGTATATGGTTACTTTCTATGGTTGCTGGATTGGAAATATTCATGGTCCTTTCAAAGAATTACAATATAATATAATATAATATACTGTTATATCCTTGGGGAAAATGTGTTATATCAATGCATTTTAATGAAAATGCATTATTAGAGAATCTATTTGCTTTTGGTTTATTTGACATTTTTAATTTGCAATATATTGCTACTTCTAATTGTTCTTTCTCAGAATTACTGCATTAGGTGAATGGCAATTATACTTGTGTACATTAACCTTTTTTAATAGCAAAGGGAAAAATTCACAAAAAACTTGTTGAGGTCACATGAATGAGAGATAAAAGCTTGGTGGAAGAGATTCTGTTTCAGGCAATGACAACACTAAAAGGCATGAAAAGCTACACATTCTGGGTAATAGATTAAGAGAAAAAATGAGATTCCTAGGCTCCAGAAATAGTCAGGGCATATGACAGAAATGCACTAAGGGTCTGAGCTGATGTTATTACAATGCAAGAGATGAGAGTGGGGGACATGTTCTTAATAAACTAGAAGACTAGCACTGTAGCACTGTTGTCCCATTGTTCATCAATTTGCTCGAGTGGGCACCAGTAAAGTCTCCATTGTGAGACTTGTTACTGTTTTTGGCATATTGAATATGCCACGGGTAGCTTGCCAAGCTTTGCATTGAGTGCGGGGTACTCTCAGTAGCTTGCCGGGCTCTCCAAGAGGGATGGAAGAATTGAACCCCGGTCGGCCGAGTGCAAGGAAAACGCCCTACCCTCCTAATGGTAAAAGTACTTGCATAAATTATTTTAGTAATACACGTTCTAGTATGTCCTTCCCTCAAGCATTGTTTCTGTATCTTCACCTACCCAGCCTGTCCCAGAGATGCTCCTTACATTGACCTCCCATTGTTAATTCTTACCGAGACATGAACACTCTCTATGATTTTGGTAAATGATAAATTAAAATTAATTTACCAAGGGTATAATTTACTAAGAGTATAATTTACTCAATATACTAAAAGTATATTGAATTGACTATAAAACTAATGTGCAAAAGGTTGAAGTGATGCAGTGTGCCCTGAAGTCATCAAAAATGGAAATTTGTTTCAATCACATATAAAGTGAGTTCTAAAACAGGGGCTGGAGTGATAGCACAGCAGGTGGGGCTTTTGCCTTGCATGCAGCCAACCCGGGTTCGATTCCCAGCATCCCATATGGTCCCCTGAGCACATCCAGGGGTAATTCCTGAGTGTAGAGCCAGGAGTGTGACCCCTGAGCATCGCTGGGTGTGACCCAAAAAGCAAAAAATAAAATAAAATAAAATAAATAAAGTGAGTGCTAAAACATTGGCAGAGTTAAAAGTACTAAATTTCTTTCATTATCAGTAGACAATAAAAACATTCTCCTGTAAAAAAATAAACATTAGCAAATTTTTAAAAAATCTAAGCTTCCACGAAGTAAATTAACTAGATCAATGACATAATAATTATTTCAAAGGAAAATAATTTTATATCAATGATTTCAGGAAATTCATATTTTTTTTCTTTTGCTTTTTTTTGGGGGGTCACACCCAGCGATGCTCAGGGGTTACTCCTGGCTTTGCACTCAGGAATTACTCCTGGCGGTGCTTGGCGGACCATATGGGATGCCGGGGATCGAACCCGGGTCGGCCGCGTGCAAGGCAAACGCCCTACCCGCTATGCTATCGCTCCAGCCCCCTCAGGAAATTCATAAAGAACTCAAATAATTTTACAAAATCAGCCCTGTTGGTGATTGCATACAAAATTAAAATGTAAAGTAAAAATGTTGTGTTATGCAATCATACTTTTCTTGGAAAAAGATGTCCCCCCCCAAAACAGTTGAATCATTATTTCTGGTTATAATAATTAATATGAAGCTGCAATTATAATGTATATGTGTTAGCATAAGATATAATACATTTTGAGGCTGGAGTGATAGCATAGCGGGTAGGGCATTTGCCTTGCACGCGGCCCACCCAGGTTCTATTCCCAGCATCCCATATGGTCCTCTGAGCACCACCAAGAGTAATTCCTGAGTGCAAAGCCAGGAGTAACCTCTATGCATCACTGGGTGTCACCCAAAAAGAAAAAAAAAGACATAATGCATTTATATTATAATCATTTTAAAAGATTACTTTCTAATTATTTATCTCTAATAAAACCATTAATAAATTTGCTCTATTTCAAATTAGATGTTTGAATTGATCTTTTCTAATATCACTTATCTTCTGAGAAGAAGAACCATACATCCCACATATGAGATTAGTGTTCCGAGCCTTAATTGAAATAATTTATTTCAATAATAAACACTTAATAAAAATTAGCAGCTAGCCAATCTTTGCTAAGTCATGTGTGAAATAAAACTTTATCAAACTCTCAATATACACTTGTAGTATTGCTGACAGATATTGTCCTTCATAAAATCCAGACCTTTTCCAAAATTAGCTCTTGTCTTTTACACATTTCCAATATCATTTCCCATTTATTTCCTTATGAAGTCTTCATGTTAAGGCTCCATGTTGTATCTTCAAGATTCAATGTGAACACTTCTTACAAAAATTATTTTGTAGACTTCAAATGAAAACAAACTCATAGTTTTGTTTGTGCTTTATTCTGCATTCTCGCTGTAAAAAGTAAAATCTTTGGATAGCATCCACCATATTTTCTCAAAAGACATTATTTATGTCTTATTATTCTGGTAGATTATAATAACTTTTAACAGTGGATCTCAGGTTTAAATTATCTTATCTTCTTAGCACCTTGTATAGTTACTGACACATCATATCAGTTGATCTACCCATTGACAAACATTTCGACAATGTCTAAAATAATGTTTAATTACTGTATATTCACTGGTTAAATAAATACAAGATGGAGTATTTTATTGAATTAGCATATTAGGAAGCTTCCTTTTGCTTGCCTGTAAGACTTCTTCCAATTTTTTTTCTGAACTCTGAGAACATACAGGATGCTAGATGTGTGTTGTTCCAGAGATGTGCTTGAGGGAGTAGCATGTGTTATTCATTACATCACATATAACCTTTTCAAGTTTACAATCAATCTTATTTGGAAGGCTGGTGTCATTTAAAAAGTATGACACTGTGCTGGAAGGAGAGACAATCTGAGCTGGCTACAGTCTGTGAATCCAAATACCCTATTTAAAGGTACAAACATGAAGAAGGATGTACTAAACATATCATTTTCCTTCCAAGTGATTGAAAAGGGATGGAACATTGAAGCTTTGTTGGGTTTCAATGCATTGATTTTCTAGCTACCTATTTTTCTCAGGTTTGTCAGGTACTTAAGAGTCTATTTCAAGTTGCCTGAAGACTCCTTTTTTCATGTTTCTTAAAACTATTTGTGATTAAATCACCTACGTTGTCTTCCAGCTCCTAATGATTCTCTTCCTGCTAAAACTGATTTCTCCTTTACTTTATTCTGCTTTTCACATCTTTATTTTCCAATACACTGATTGATGTTTTTGTGCCCCAATTATTTTCTGTTTCTAGATCCTCTGTAAATTCTATGTTTGTTCACCTCTTTATTAATTCTGTATATAGTTACTAGGCAACTTCCAGTGTCAAATATTACTTTGTTCGAAGACCGGTCTATAACACTTAAGGAGAATATAATCTAAAGTAAGGATGGAAGATGTCAATAATTTTGTCTTATTATTCTGGTAAATAATGTCACATGATATAATGAGAAAATCCAAGATACTATCATGAATATAAACATCAAAATCAAAATGCAAAAGAAGCATATTAATAATTGGGTAAAATTGATAAGTAGTGATTCTTGAAATAAGTTAGCAAGAAAGTGAGATTTTGAGTCAACAATGAAAAGTCTGAGGAAATTCCAGGTGCCCTGAATAGAAGAGTAAAATGGAAGTTAATTGTGAAGATGTCTGAGTGAGAACTTTTCAGGGCTATATTTGGACCAACTGCAACAGGATCATGTATATTATTCTTAAATCACATCTGTGTGAATTTCATCTTCAAGTATTTTGAACTGTTTATCTGAAAATAAAGATATGATCTAATTTTAAAAACACCTTAGTTATTTATAAGCATGAAAAGTTTGGTAAGTACTGTATAAAACTAGGAGTTATATATAGTCACAAGCATAACTAAATAAAAATTATTGTAAGTAAAGAATAGTTTTATATTTTAGTCATCATCATCATCATCATCCCATTGATCATCGATTTTCTCAAGCAGTCTCAGTAATGTCTCCATTTGTCCTAGCTCTGAGATTTTAGAAGCCTCTCTTTGTCCTTTCCAAGGGTGCTGCATTGAGGCTCTTTCAGGGTCAGAGGAGTGAGACCCATCATTGTTACTGGTTTTGGCATATAAATACACCATGGGGAGTTTGCCAGGCTCTCCCATGTGGGCAGAAAATTCTCCTTAGCTTGCCAGGTACTCCGAGAGGGAGAACTAGGCTACAAGCTTCCGGGAGCTTGGTTTTATAGAGGTCATTGACTTCGGGGCTCTGCTCATGGTGGGGAGGGAAACTCAACCCACCCCCTCCAAGGGGTCCCAGTGAAGACAGCCAGGCATCAGGGCAAGAGACACTGCCCTGTATTTTAGTAATTATTATTATTGCTATTATTTTTAAATTATTTTATTTTGAAAAGTAGCACTGTAGCATTGTTATCTTGTTGTTCATCGATTTGCTCGAGCAGGCACCAGTAACGTCTCCATTGTGAGACTTGTTGTTACTGTTTTTGGCATATTGAATACACCACGGATAGCTTGCCAGGCTCTGCCGTGGGGACAAGATACTCTTGGTAGCTTGCCGGGCTTTCTGAGAGGGACGGAGGAATCATAGATATTAAAAATTATATAGGCTTACTATCAAGGACTGGCATTGCACTTGGTACTTTCCAGTGAAAATAATTTTTCAAAATAAGTAATCCATATTCTGAGTTATCATGCTTGTGTTGCAGAATGCCTGAAGGGAAGTCTCAACATAAGCAGATTGATTACCCCACTGATTTGTGGTCTTTTAACTTATTTAAATCTTCAATAGATCTGATCATCTTATAATTCTCAGCTAAGACTTCATTCTTTATCACAACTATTACACAAACTTTCTCCATTCTTCTCAAAGATCCTCTGATATATACTATCCTAAATCTGAGCTTAAATATGATTAGACTCATCTAAATCTTACTTTACCAGGAGAACTCTTACAAATTTTTCAAGTAAAGGGTATTTAGAGGGCCCCCTCGGGATGGGAGATGCCTGCCAAAAGTAAACTATAGACCCAACATGATCGCCACTCAATACTTGCATTGCAGAGCACAAAACCCTAGAGAGAGAGAGAGAGAGAGAGAGAGAGAGAGAGGAAATGTGCACCATGAGCTTTTTTTAACAGGAGCTCTTGTCCTTATGCTCTTTTCCTCCACAAAGCAAAAAAAAATCTTCAAGGCCTTGATTGTACTCTATTCCCACTATTTCTCAGTCCATTTAGAAAGCATGATACGGATTATTCTTCTTAACCTCATGTCTATTCCATGATAACACCACCACAATATTTATCTAAGTATTTGACTACCTACAGATGAAATTTCCTAGCAACTTTTGCAGTTTTGTGTCCATGACTGCTCTGACAAATAGAATAAGTGATATGTGAAACTTTGGAAAAATTACCTGGAAAGGAGAGGATATGCCTTCTTGGGTCTTGTCTCCTTCCCGTTAGAAGTAATTCAAACCCTTGGAGCTGTCTTGGACCAAAGATGGACTTTGAAAAGTAAAAGCATACATGACAGAGGAATCTAAATTATAGCCTCTGAGGAATGAAACAAAATAATGTTCCATTGAATTGATTATCCCGGGTTTATTAAACGTGAACAATAAATATACTTCTGGCTTAATTAAGCCATTGACACTAAAGGCACTTCTTATCACAATCCTAAATTTCTACAGCAGTCTGTCAGTTCTCTTTTATCCCTGACAATGTTCCAAGCTATCATCGATACTTTCCAGGGGGGAGACTGCCAGAACCAGTTGTGGTAGAGCTTAATTATGGCTCTGTGCTTAGGGGTCACTCCTGAATATATTCAGGGCATAAGAGATGTCAGGAATCAAATCTGGGTCAGGGACATGCTTAACAATTGTCTTACCCACTGTACTATCTCTCTTGCCCCAACAATGATTATTTTTACTAGTCCTAAAGTAATTGTATCTTTTTATTTCTGTTGATCTTTTGCTATCTCTGGCTATATCCTTTGCACTTCTAAACACTGTATCACTTGAGATTTTATGAAAATTTTCCTCTGCCTCTCATTTTTTAAATCAGAATTTTAAGTCACAGTTAAATGTTATAATCACTTGGGAAGTATTGAAAAAAGTGTTTATGCCTGTGCCCTGGTCCCAGGTATTCTGATTAATTTATCTGAGGTGGGATTCTTTATAAACTCCCCCAAAATCTATTCTTAATAAGCTCTCTAAGAACTTTAGCAAAATTCCCCAATATT
This sequence comes from Sorex araneus, assembly GCF_027595985.1. NCBI lineage: Eukaryota > Metazoa > Chordata > Mammalia > Eulipotyphla > Soricidae > Sorex > Sorex araneus. The sequence continues at coordinate 385,316,728 of NC_073302.1, read as the reverse complement.
CTCATTAACAGTCCTTGCCTTAAGATTTACTAAGCTATAGATGCTAGATTATTATTTTCTTTCTTTCTTTTTTTTATTAGTGAATCACCATGAGGGTACCATTACTGAATTACAAACTTTCATGCTTGTGTTTCAGTCATACAATGATCAAGTACCCATCCCTCCACCAGTGCCTATTTTCCATCACCAATAGTCCCAGCATCCTCCCACTTCTCCCATCTTGTTCCCCACCACCACCACCCCACCCTGCCTCTGTGGCAGGGCATTATCTTTTGTTCTCTCTCTCTTTCTCTTCTCTCTCTCTCCCTCTCTCTCTCCTTTTGGATGTTGTGGTTTGCAGCAGAGGTATTAAGTGGTCATCGTGTTCGGTCTACAGTCTACTTTCAGCTGCCTCTCCCATCCCAAGTGGGCCTTCCTAGCACCCTTTTCTTGGTTGTCCCTTCTCTATTTCAGCTGCCTTTCCTCCCAGCATTTGAGGCTGACTTCTAAGCTGTGGAGTAATCCTCTTGGTACTTATCTCTGCTGTTCTTGGGTGTTAGTCTCCCATTCTGTTACTTTACATTCCACAGATGAGTGCAATCTTTCTATGTCTCTCCCTCTGTTTTTGACTCATTTCACTTAACATGATACTTTCCATGTTGCTCCACCTATATGCAAATTTCATGACTTCATCTTTACTAACAGATGCATAGTATTCCAGTATTTGGTATATCTGCATTGTGTAGATATACCAAAGTTTCTTTAACTAGTCATCTGTTCTCGGGCACTCTTTTTTTTTTTTCAAGATTCTGGCTATTGTAAATAGTGCTGCAATGAACATGTAAGTGCAGATGTCATTTCTACTATACTTTTTTTGCACCTCCAGGATATACTCCCAGAAGTGGTGTTGCTGGGTCAAATGAGAGCTCAACTTCTAATTTTTTGAGAAGCGTCCATACTATTTTCCAAAAGGGCTGAGCCATTCGGCATTTCCACCAGCATTCTGTCCGTGGTTAACGTCTATCTTCTATCTAGATTCTTATTTTCTGTACAGCACATTTACCCTGAGAGATAAAGAGAAGCTCATCTACTCTGAACTTTGGATAGTAACTACACACTGGTAACTTTCTAAGAAATATCGCATAGATATTGATTTTGAGATACAAATATATTTCATAGCAAGTGGGTAGAGTTTCTGGAAATAACATTAGCATCTCATGATTATCATACAGAATTTTTAGTTACCTATAATCACCCCAGTCCGTCTCCATTATTATTTCTCTTTTTCTTTTTGATGTCATCTAAGTTACTCTCCCCAATGTCCACATGGTTGTAAGAACTAGAAATTTCAGCATCTTTTCTTTTTTTTTTGACATTTTATTTATTTATTTATTTATTTATTTACTTTTAGTATTCTTATGTTTTACTTTTTTAAATTTATTTATGTTTAATTAGTGAATCACCGTGAGGGTACAGTTACAGATTTATACATTTTTGTGCTCATGTTTCACCCATACAAAGATTGAGGACCCATCCCTTCTCCAGTGCCCATTCTCCACCACCAGTAAACCCAGAATCCCTCCTATCCTCCCCAATCCCATCTCCCTCCACCCCACCCTGCCAATGTGGCAGGGCATTTCCTTTTGTTCTCTCTCTCTAATTAGTTGTGGTGGTTCGCAATAGAGGTGCTGAGTGGCCACTGTGTTCAGTCTCTAGTCTACATTCAGCCCGCATCATCCTTCCCTCTCATGGCCTCCGACGGCATTATACTTGATGATCCCTTCTCTGAGTTGCCCTCTCCCCAGAATGTGAGGCCAGCTTCCAAGCCATGGAGTCAACCTCCTGGTACTTATTTCTACTATTCTTATATTCTTGGGTGTTAGTGTCCTACTCTGTTATTCTATATTCCACAGATGAGTGTAATCTTTATATGTCTGTCTCTCTTTCTGACTTATTTCACTTAGCATGATACTTTCCATGCTGATCCACTTATATGCAAAATTCATGACCTCCTTTTTTCTGAAAGCTGCATAGTATTCCATTGCATAGATGTACCAAAGTTTCTTTAACCAGTCATCTGTTCTAGGGCACTCGGGTTTTTTCCAGATTCTGGCTATTGTAAACAGTGCTGCAATGAATATATAAGTGCAGATGTCATTTCGACTATGCTTTTTTGCTTCTCTGGGATATATTCCCAGCAATGGTATTGGGGTCAAATGGGAGCTCAATATCTAATTATTTAGAATCGTCCATATTGTTTTACAAAAGGGCTGAACCAGTCGGCATTCCCACCAGCAGTGTAGAAGGGTCCCTTTCTCCCCACATCCTCTCCAACAGCGGTTGCTTTTGTTCTTTTGGATGTGTGCTAGTCTCTGTGGTGTGAGGTGTTATCTCATGGTTGTTTTGATCTGCATCTCCCTGATGATTAGTGATGTAGAGCACTTTTTCATGTGCCTTTTGTCCATTCGTATCTCTTCCTTGGTAAAGTTTCTGTTCATTTCTTCACCCCATTTTCTGATGGGGTTGGATATTTTCTTCTTGTAGAGTTCAACCAGTTCAGCATCTTTTCTAATTCCTTTAATTTCCTAAGGTACCCTGTCATCATTCGAAGCGTTTAGTTTCTTAGTACCTCTAACATCCTCTTATTTATCTTCATTTCCTTTACCATTTCCCAGATGAGGCTAACATTATTTTTTGCTCATGCTATTTTCTCTCCATGGGTTTATTCCCTTCCAATCCTTTCTCAACACAGCAGCTGGAGTGAACACTATAAAATACACATCAAGTTATGTCATTTCTGTGCTTAAAACCTTTCAGGTTTCCCCTTTGAGATGGAAGCCAAATGCTTTTCCCAGACCCACCAGACCCTTGATGATATATTCTTCTAGTACTTGAATTTTCTGCACCCTTAACTCATGACTCATCATTTCTCTCTGCACCTACACTGCTCTACTCATAAAAGGGAATATTTACATTTCTCTGAATGTATGTTCTTTTCTGCACCAGCTCCAGAGGTATTGAAATGCCCATTCTCTTACTTGGTTAACAAATAATTACTAATATCTCTGATTATGAGGAGCTTTGTCTTAATTACAGCATCTATATATAGACTTTTCCACAATGTCAGTGGTATAGTCTATAGCATATATTATTGCCACTTCTTAATTGTTTTATATGTTATCTCATATATTTGATAATTTTCCAGGCATCACAATGAAAAACACATCAAAATAATTGTAGATTAGATTATGTTTGAGCTACTCTAGCTCCAGACTCATGTTCTTTCTACTTTCATATGCACAGCTTCTACACAGAACTTGCAAGAGATTGTAATAATAATGATTTCAAAGTCTATTTCTTTAATACTTTGAAATGTTTTCTAGGTTATCATGATCTTTCTGATGAGTTTGTGACTTAAAGCAACAGTCTGTGGTTTTAGTCATCTAAAAGCATAAACGGTTGGTCAATTAAACTAATTTAGTGAATTTTTTGAAGGGAACATCAATTTTCCTTTCAGATAGTACACTCAGCACTATGTTATTCTAATTTTACTTGCCAGAATATTTTTTACCTTTCCATGTGAACTTGAAAATTGAAAGGTGGATTTTCTTGTACTTTGCTTATTCAAATTATATAAAAATTCAACTCTAAGAGACAAGGGTAGTTTTCTATGAGAACTCAACAAATAAAGCAAATGAGTGGAGATGGTTTTATATAATACAATAGCATGAATATAGTGATAAATATGCATTGTAATATTTTAAAGAAATGCAAGAATAAGGGGGTAGAAGGAAAGGGGGCATAGATAGACTGAAAGAAAAAAGAAACAGGAAGGAAGGAAGAAAAGAAGGAAGGAAGGAAGGAAGGAAGGAAGGAAGGAAGGAAGGAAGGAAGGAAGGAAGGAAGGAAGGAAGGAAGGAAGGAAGGAAGGAAGGAAGGAAGGAAGACAGTCCAGATGAAGAAGAAAAGTCTTGGTAGAAGAACTTCACTGGAAACTGAAACTGCTTCTGCTAGTTTAAAAACAAGAGAAGTTTCTCAGATGTCACCCAGTACCTGTTGCAGCCATTTTGATCTGGAGCTTACAGCTCTACTAACTTAATGAGTAACTCCCTATACAATACAGGATAAAGAAAACTAAAGAAATAGCTAGAAAAATTGATTGTTACATGGAGTCAGTCATGTAATTTACTAATTTCCACACCTCTGTCTGAGTTATGTTCCCCAGTGACTCATCTGGTCATGACCAATCAATATGTAGGATGAAAAACAACAGTCCCAGATTTTACAAAGCATTCTTGTTCCTTATTACAGAGACTGCCAGGGAAATAGAAACTAGGTATCTGGAATAACAGATATCTAGAGGAGCAGGGTAAGCGGGCAAGGGAGCAAGCGTTTCTTTCTCCTCAAAACAATATCTTAGAATTCTGAAAGAAAAAATAAAATAGCTACTTGGCAACATTTTTGATAATCACCTTTTTAAAAAATGGGGCCAGACAAATTTTACAACAGGTAGAGAGCCTTATACCTGGCTCCCCAGCCCTGCCAGCAGTGATCCCTGAGCACAGAGCCAGAAGTAAGCCCTGAGCACTGCAGGATGTGGAGAGTGAGGAGAGTGAGAGAGAGAAAGAGAGAGAGAGAGATCAGGAGTTGAACAATTGGCCATATATAGTGACCTCACAGGCTTCTATCAATTTCTAGAATGTCTAGTCTATAGCAGTTTTGATATATATGGAATGAGTGTTCAAATGAGATAATCCCGTGATTAAGGTGACCCCTGCAGGACACATAGAGTATATTTTGCTCTTTCACTCCCCCCTCCCCAATACACAGTTTGAATAAGTCAACATGATGTTAAAATATCTCTTTTTTTTTTTTTTTGCCAGTGGCAGCAGGGTGTGGAGAGGGAGTGACTTCTTCAAAAAAAATTTTTTTAATTCAATTAAAATCACTGTATCTCACCGTGATTTTAATTGAATCACGGTGAGATACAGTTACAAAACTGTTCATGATCGGATTTCAGTCATACAATGTTCTATCACCATTCCTCCACCAGTGTACATTTCCCACCACTGATGTCCCCAGTATTCCTCCCTTTTGCATCCCCTCTCCTCTATTTTCCTATATCCAGGATACTTAGTTGGGTATTTTTTTTAAAAAAAAAACTACGTTTCACTTTATACACTTTAGTAGAAATAAAAGTTTTGATAATTACTGATGTAAGCACTGAAAACAAAGTATTTTATAGAAAGTACATTAGTGTAGCAATGTGCTAGATTCTGGGGCTCTTTCCATCATCATACCTTCAAGACTTTACTTTTTGAAGAAGTAAAATCACAAAGGTCTTCACTTCTTCATGTCTTGGCTTACTACCTCAAACCCTATTTTCTTTAGGTCTAGTTTCCATTTTATATTATAATAGCACTGTCATCCCTCTATTCATCAATTTGCTCGAGCAGGCACCAGTAACGTCTCCATTGTGAGACTTGTTGTTACTGTTTTTGGCATATCGAATATGCCATGGGGAGCTTGCTAGGCTCTGCCAAGTGGGCAGGATGTGAGCAATATTGTCATCCATATTAATGTGTTATTTGCAAAAAAGGGTTCTTTATAGAATTTAGGGCTAAATTATTAGGTCAAAAGCTGTTAACCCTAATGCAATCCCAGACCCCTGAATTTACTTGCATAGAAAGTGAGTTATTAATGAGTTACTAATAACTGTAGCTTATCAAGGACTACCTAAAACAAAAAAAAATTTCAAGGATTACATCACTTGAGGAACTCTAAATTATTTAGAAGTGATGTTCTAGTTACTACTACTATGTTTCCCAATACAGTACAACTATCAGCTACTACTAGAATAGTTTACTATTAGTTGCAACTCTTGCTCTATTCTTCAGTTATTATTTTGTGTTTCCAGTGGAGTTCTTAGCACATTTATATCTCCCTTTCTCAATCAGTGTCTACTGAATAAGAGTGATTAATGTTATAATTTATCAAACATCCCTATAATATTTTCTTTTTGTCAATATACCAAATTCTAAATATTTGTAAATTGCTTTAAGTCCTATCAGTGTAAGGAGACACATTTAGATCTGACCATGTATATTTATCACCTAGATATTGAATACTTTAAATAGTTAAGACTACACTAAATTCCTCTACAAAGAGAATTTTAGTTTTTCTATAGTTATGAGTATGTCTATTTTTTTCCATTTCAGTCTTTTATCCAATATGTTAGTGAAGTTAGGAGCAATTCTTAAGATGCATATATGGGAAAACAAACAAGTATATCAGTTGGTGCCCATTTTGACATTCATCATTTTTCATTGTCATACAGTTCTAATTTTTTTTAAAAATCCAACATTTATTCATAAATATTAACCCCAACCTCAATCCATATAGTATGTGTAAGGTTGCCCTCTGTTCCTGGCTCAAGAAGAGAGATTTCACTTTGATGTGGACCATCTGAGTACTATAATATTTACACCTAAATAATGTGAATTCATCATTGAGATTCAAGCCTACAATAAAAGAATAAGGTCCAGAACATTTTGCCAACCTCAAGGCTCTGAAATTGTCAAAGAGTACCACAGAAAATGAATCTAAGATACAGGGAAACTGGGATCGAATAAGTGAAGAAAGAGAGAAAGAGATCTTGAAATCCAAAATTGTTCATGTTTAGCAAAAAATAAATTTCTCTCTTTCTCTCTTTTTTTCATTGAGACATGGGGTTTTTAATCCTTCTGGTAAAAAGAAAAATTAAACTGGGGGCTGGTACAGTCAGTAGGGCACTTGTTTTTCATGTTGCTAACCAGGGTTTAATCCCTGACATCCCATATGGTCCCCCAAGCATTACTGTCAGGAGTAATTCCTGAATTCAGAGCCAGAAGTAACTCCTGAGCATTGCCATGTAGCCCCAAAATTAAAAGCAAGACAAAGCAAAACAAAAAAATTCTCCATAAACCTCTTGGGTCTCACCTACTGGAAAATAATTGATCTCATTTTAAATATGGAGTTTAAAAATAAAAACACTTATATACATTCAATCATCATATTAATTAATATCTAGTATCTTGATAATTCATATTGAAAAGTTAAAGTAAAATTAGAATTGCCATACTTTCTGGTGGAAGTCTTAAAATAGTACAATCCAGGTAATAGATAATTTTTAAATATTTATCAAACTTTTAAATGCATTTACATTTTAACTTCATTTCAGGATTATTTCTACAATGATTCTTGTGCATTAAAAATAAAATAATCGTACATATATCATAGCATTGTCTGTAATCTAAAATATGACAATATATCCGTCAATTAGTCACAATTATCATCCCACTGCTCATCAATTTGCTCGAGCGGGCACCAGTAACATCTCCATTGTGAGACTTGTTGTTACTGTTTTTTGCATATTGAATACGCCACAGGTAGCTTGCCAGGCTCTGCCGTGCGCATGGGATACTCTCGGTAGCTTTCCCGGCTCTCTGAGAGGGGCGAAGGAATCGAACGCATGCAAGGCAAACGCCCTACTCGCTGTGCTATCATGGTGCATAAAAACATAAAAATATTGGTGATATAAAAAAAACAGAGAAATTTTACTCAGTGCTAATGTGGACATAACTTCATGATATGTTATTAAAAAACTTTTAGTGAAGATATTTGTTTAAAATGTCTGTATAAATAGGAATAGAACAGATTATCTTCTTATACTTACTTAAATGGGCATGACTATTTCAAGAAGGATAGAAAAGTTGGAAAAAAACAGAAATATTTATTCATTTCATAGGGTGATGAATGCAAGATTTGCAAAGAAAGAAACAGGATGGTTTTACCATGTACCTTTATTATATTTTTAAATTATTATGACTACATAAATGCATCATGGGTATTTTAAAGCATGTGTTTAAAGAAAAGATTAAGAATGACAGTGAGATTCTGGAAGTCTACAAAGTATTTGAATGCTGGTGCTGAAATGTCAGGTGCATAATAGAAATGAGCAAGTTTTCTTCCATTTTAAATTTCAGCTCTGTGCAGAATAACTGATAAATCACAGCTGATTGTTGATGATGGGGCTATAGTGGCACCTATAGGACACAAAGAGAATCCTCCTTAAAAAAAATTTTTTTTTTGAGAGTTGACTTAGGGTAGTGATTGGTTTTCCTCTAGTATTCTTAGACAAAAGTGTTTTGTAAAATAAATAGATTTACAATCAGATACTCCTGGATACTAATCCTGTTCTATAATTTATTGTCTTTGCTGCTTTTGAAAAAGGTACTCAAATGTTTTAAAAGTCAATTTCTTTACATGTTAAAAATGGATCCTAGTGTCTACCTCATCATGTTGATACTTACTAATGTTTTTAATTTATTTTGTTGCCTGTGCAATACTCATGTTACCTCCCACCAATTGCCTGTAATATTTCAGCTCCTAAGGCAACCTTGGAATCTGCAATGATAGAAATTTAAATGATTTTTTAGTTGTAAAGACAATACATATTTTTTTCTATGCTATCCTGAGAGCTGTTTTTACTTGCAGATTTTCTAACATTGCAGGTTTAAAATTACTCAACCTTATTCATAGTAAAAGTATGAATTCAAAATGAAAGCATTTTCCAAACTATTATATTGACAAAAATAAAATGAAAATTGATTCAGCACTATGGTGGTCAAGCTGTGGGGAAATAATTTGCATTGCTGGTTAGAGTGTGACTTAACAATCCCTACTGAAAGCAAATTAGGCACATTTGTTAAATTGCAAATACATGTAATTTTTGACCCAGCAATTACTCTTTTGTGTAATTTGTCCCGCAAACATATATTCTTGCATGTAAGATGATAACAGGACAAGTTTTTCACTGCAACATTGTTTACTCTTGCAAACAATAGAAATCAACCTAAATGTTCATAACTGAAGGGTCAGTTTTATTCATAGTAGGAGACTTAAATCTATTGCAAAGAATATTTCTTAAAAACTTAAATGGAAACTAAAGTCTTTAGTTTATAAGCTGTTTAGAAAAGGAAAGGAAACAGAGAAATGTAGAAGGATCAGCTGTGTATTAAAGGGGAATCAGGGAAGGCATCTTTATTCATATTTGTTTCTATATTCATTAAAATCTCTGGAAGAAAGGCAATAAGTGAATTATCACGGCAAATGCTACATTAGACATACTGGTAGATAAGAATCAAAAGTAGAGAAAGACTTCAAGGAAGACTTATTTTACATTTTGATTTTTGAATGCTATAACTACATACACAGATAAAGGTACTAAAATTTTAATATAAATGAATTTAACATATGTTGTTGCTATTAAACTCTTAACTCATGAATGGGGGGAGAGGCGGTCTTAAGAACGAATTGTATATAGATGGAACTCTATTCCAGATTTTAGATTCTTCCCAGGACTTTGAGAGCTGAGACTGCAGAACTGGAAATAAATATTCTTTGGTTATGGTGGCATCTACAGGACAAACAGGATATTGCTTTGAAAGGTAAAAAAGAGTGAATGGGAAGCAGCTTCAGAGATGACTAGAAAGGTATACAAGAATGATAAAACAAGGTTAAACAAGAATGATGAGTTTTTTCTTATTACAGTTGTTAGTTACTCAATTATAAATTTTCAAAGAAGGATCTACAAACTTAGATTTTTTTATTTTTTAATTTTTTGGCGTCACACCCAGCATGCAAAGGGGTTACTCCTGGCTTTGCACTCAGGAATTACTCCTGGCATTGCTCAGGGGACCATATGGGATGCTGGGAATCGAACCTGGGTCAGCCGCATGCAAGGCAAACGCCCTACCCGCTGTACTATCAATCCAGCCCCAAGATCTTAAAGCTAAACATCCTTGTTTACAAATAGTGGATTGTCACTTATTGTTACTCCCAGGTACATGATTTTATTGTTACTCCCAGGTACATGATTTATGGTAACTTGAGTAAAGCATTGACACTAAAGCATAGTGTCTAAATATGAAAAATATGAATGTACAGTCTGTATTTCATATTTATGACTCACAGTGTTTTAACCTTGCTACATAGAACCCCCAAATATAACTAATACAGACTGAACATTCAACTTTCAGGCAATCCTGAACATCCTAAATTAATACAATAGAAAGAATGCTGTGATAGAGATGTGACTCACAAGATTCTCTCACTACTCAGTCTCAAACTCACAATGACTGTGAAGATACAGGACCACAGGACCAAGGAGAGCCTTCAGGGAACCAAACAGAGCAAGCAAGCTGACTAAGGAGTTCCATTGCCTCCAGGTCAGAGATACTTTGCTCTTTCTGTCCTGTGTATCATGAGAGGTGCTATGGACCAGAGGCCACATTGAATCATATTCTGTTCTCTCTGCAAAGTAGATGCTTTGGGATCTAGAGAGAGAGAGTACAGAGGTTAAGGTCTTTTCCTTGCATGTAGCCTTCCCCGGTTCAGTCCTCTATATCCCCAGGAATAATCCCTAGTGTAATACTTGGTGCTGCCAGGAGCACCACTAGGTGAAGCCAAAACAAAACAGACAAACAAAAGAACAAAAAAAACCCAAACCAAATAAAGCACAACAAAACAAAAATCACCACAATTGAGTGTTTTGTTAGAAAGTATCTTTTTCCTTGTCTATTCCTTTATCCGTGTTTTATAATTCTATGGGATCATAGATTCTTCACCAAGGGGACCTTCATAAGAGCATTGGTATATATGTTGGGAAGGAGATGGCAGGGGAACAAAGGCTGTGATGGATGTCCCAGTGAGCTTTAAAGCTAGAAGTTCTGGTAGAAATAAATACCAGGAGGCTGTCTCCATGGCTTGGAGGCTGGTCTCTCATTCTGGGCAACTCAGAGAAGGGAACACCAAGTAAAATGTGGTCGGAGGTCATGCGGGGGAAAAGTGACACATGCTGGTGACGCATGCCGAATGTAGACTAGAGACTGAACACAATGGCCACTCAACACCTTTATTGCAAACCACAACACCTAATCAGAGAGAGAGAACGAAAGGGAATACCCTGCCATAGTGGCAGTGTGGGGTGGGGGGAGACGGGACTGGGGAGGTGGGAGGGACGCTGGGTTTACTGGTGGTGGAGAATGGGCACTGGTGAAGGGATGGGTTCTCGAACTTTGTATGGGGGAAACATGAGCACAAAAATGTATAAATCTGTAACTGTACCCCCACGGTGATTCACTAATAAAAAATAAAAAATTAAATTTTAAAAAAAAGCTAGAAGTTCTGCATTTACCCACTTTTCAGTTATGAAAAATAAGTATTTTCTTGCTTATGCCACAAAGTTGGACTTTCTATTAATTACAAGCTAAAGAATTATTTTTTTAAAAAAGCTTTTAACCCAAAAGATATTCAAATACAATTATAATAATTTTTTAAATTGAGGTGCTTTTCTTTTCACAGATAGATTGGCAAAAATCCACACACTGTTCAAGCAGTGTGAAAATAAAACAATTTCATACATAGCTAGCAAGAATATACACTGGTTCAAGCCCTGTGGTGAACAATGTGGAAATACCTATAACATTGTAAATGTATGTGCTCTCAGATACTTTCAGATATTCTCACACATACAAAATAGACTACATATAAGACAACTTACTTCAGCCAAACTTTTAATAGCAAGAAATTATTGTACATCAATAAAAAATTGAGTCATAAGTTTAGGTGCATCCTTATTGTGGAGATGCTCTAATGTATGAAAAAAGAAAAATTCTATGTACTGATATACAAGGGTCTCCAAGATATCATGTTATATGGTATTGTAGCATTGTAGCATTGTCATCCTGTTGTTCATCGATTTGCTCAAGCGGGCACCAGTAATGTCTCCATTGTGAGACATTTTGTTACATGCTATATAGAAGAATCACAATGGTGAATAGTAAATTTTGTATGACCCTATCATAAAAATAAAACAAAGAAGCCAACATATTTTCTAATGTATTAATGAACTGTGTGCTAAATAAACTAGCAACTTAGATAGCTCTTGATGTGAATTTGGTGGAAGGAAAAACTCATTCTATTCTTTTAATTTTAATGTGTTCTGTATATGCTTGACCTTTAAAATTAAATTAATTAAAATGTTGTACTTACTAGTACTTGTGAACTACAGAACAATAAAAACTGACTCTAGATCCTAGCACTGAGCGGCATAAATTGAATGAGCCAGCTTCCTTCATCTTTTAGAATGTGAAATTTGTTTCTCCTCTGTGAGATCATGCTGCAGACCTGCAAATAGATGATCTGTGATGAGAGTGGCACCTGCAGGACAATGTGAGAAATTCTCTAGTTTATTTTCCACATATATTTGGGGGACTGTAGAGGAAAGGACAGAGAAATGTATTGGGATACGGAGGAGAGGTTGTAATACAAATTTCCCATTAGAATTACTATATACAAAAGCTTTATTAAAATGGAAATTTTGCAAACAAACTTTTCTTTTATAAGGTACACGGGGAAGCAGTGTGTAAAAAGGAGTAAAAGTAGATTCCTCTGGATGCCAATATTGTCTTTGTTATTCCAGTTTGTATGACTTCACGTAAAACAAAAAGTTATTTGAGCTATAAAATATACATTTTTTTAGGGGAGAATAGAATAGTTAGGATTGATTCACAGTGACTGTAAAGCAGGTAGGGTGTTTGCCTTGTGTGTGAAAGACCTGGGGTTTGAGTCCTGATACCCTATATGGTCCCCTTAGCCCCACCAAGCATAATCCCTGACTGTGGAGCCAGGAGCTAAGTCCTGAGTACCTCCAGGTGTGGCCCCTAAACAAACAAAACTAAACAGAAAAGCAGACAGATTCACAATCAAAGAATTCCTAAATTCATCAAACAGTAGACCGCCATTGCTCAAATCTTGAGGTATTGCAGGCCTGAAAGTGACCCTTTAGGAAATAAGATGCCAGAAAAATGTAACCCATGAAAAGCTTATCCTTGCCAAAGGATCTTTGCTACCTCAATGGGAAAGGTCAATGAGAGAATCTTCCAGGGAAGGCCACACTGTATGACTAATGGTCTTATTTTGCTTCACAGTTCTGAGTGTTACAGCTATTCAAGGTTGAAAAACACTGTGAAATCTTTCCTATTTCTCCTCTTTTCCAATTGCCTTAATTTCTCCCTATATGTGTAAATATGTGAATTATGTTTTTCACTTAATCATCATTTGTTAGTGTACTGAGAAATCACAGTAGGATAAAAACTAGAATATTTATCACCCAGAGATTCTGATTTGGAGTTATAAGGGTTTATTTATGATTTGGGGGTTGTTTATACCATCTTTTTTTTAGGACATGGTTAAGCACCATTTTTTTATTGTGTGAAGTATGACTTGTATTGATATGTACATCTTTGAAGAAGTGTATATAGATAGAAGGCTGTAGGTGCTATCACCTGGACAAAAGCAGCAGCATATTCCTCTATCCACAGTGATGGTTCAAGAACATACACATGAAACAAAAGAAATACAGTCAGAAATCCAGCTTTTTTCTACACTCAGAGTATGACAATAAGAGCCTGGTGCTGTCTGGTATTCTGAGAAAAGGACACTATATGAAATATGAAAATAAAATTCAGCAGAGGAAAAGTAGAGTGAGAAAGAGAATAGAGGAAGGAAGAGGGAAATGGAAGGAAAGAAGGAAGGAAGGGAGGAAGGAAGGAAGGAAGGAAGGAAGGAAGGAAGGAAGGAAGGAAGGAAGGAAGGAAGGAAGGGAGGGAGGGAGGGAGATAGAAAGAGAGAAAGAGAAAAAGAAAGAAAGAAAAGAAAGAAAGAAAGAAAGAAAGAAAGAAAGAAAGAAAGAAAGAAAGAAAGAGAGAAAGAAAGAGAGAAAAAGAAAGAAAGAAAGAAAGAAAGAAAGAAAGAAAGAAAGAAAGAAAGAAAGAAAGAAAGAAAGAAAGAAAGAAAGAAAGAAAGAAAGAAAGAAAGAAAGAAAGAAAGAAAGAAAGAAAGAAAGAAAGAAAGAAAGAAAGAAGAAAAGGAAGGAAGGAAGGAAGGAAGGAAGGAAGGAAGGAAGGAAGGAAGGAAGGAAGGAAGGAAGGAAGGAAGGAAGGAAGGAAGGAAGGAAGGAAGGAAGGGAGAATGAGAGAAAGAGAGAGAGAGAGATCAAAGTATCACTTGACCTCCCACCGCCGAGATGTGATCCCGGGGGCCGCACGCATGTGCGGCCTCTCCGCAGCTGCACAAGCGTGAATCCAGACCCAGTAAAACCTCTTTTGGCATGGGCAACTCCTCGCAGAATGTCTCCAGCCTGAGAACTTAGCCTCGGCCCCGTGCCCGCCCAGGAGGGGAAAGGTATTTCTCTCTCTCACCTCTTTCTCTCCGGGGAAGAAGGGCGCGGTGGCCGCCATATTAAGACGACCACAGATTGGGTTTTCAAGCCTGCAATTATCTAATATCTGGAAGAAATCTCCCTGGACTTCTTGTTAAAGTACAGAAATTCAAAACCGCGCGGCCGCCTTATTTGTCTTCACAGTAGGTCTGAATCTAGTGGGGTACTCCTAACAACAATAGTGAGGTTTGTGTTGAAATATTGAATGCAACCAAAGTAAACAGAATGTTAAATGAAACTTATCAGTTACAAGGTAGGGGATGGGGGGGCGGGATGGGAGGTGTACTGTGTGGGTTTTTTTTTTTTTTGGTGGTGGTATATGGGCACTGGTGAAGGGATGGTTGTTTCAGCATTGTATAACTGAGACCTAAGCCTGAAAGCATTGTAATCTTCCACACGGTGATTTAATGAAATAAAATTTTAAAAAAAATAAATTAAAAAAAAAATAAAAAAAAAACAAAGTATCACTTGATGACATCTTTTGAGTGCTTGGATTAAGGTCTGTCTACAGACATATCCCCTGTTTTCTATGTGAATTTGTTTTCTTCTTGATTACTTACAGCAAATCAAATTGCTTTTTCTAAGACTTTTTATTAAGTTTTTACCAATTTACTTCAAAATATATTATGTCCTGAAACAGTAAAAGAAGAGAGAGAAAATTTTTGTACCACACCCAGCTGGATTCAGGATGACAGGGTTGTTTGGTCAAGGTCACCTGCAGGCAAAAGCCTTTACCCTTGTACTATCTTTCTGGCCCTCAAGACATGTTTAAGGCCCAGCTCTTTGTGAATTTAGGGTGGGGAGAAGGGAGAACTTTAACATTTATTCAGTAGACTGAGAAAAGCAGAACCTTCTATATGGTAAATGAGCTTCATCCAACAGACTAAAGGTCTAAATAGAACAAAAGGCTTACTGTCTCTGCCAGCTAAGGAGTATTCTCCTGTCAGTGGTTTTCAAATGGAAATATCAACAATTCCTGGATAGTAGCTTCCTCATAACTTTGGGATTAAAGTGGGACCAGTGGACCCTCTGTGCCTAAAGACTTTGATTCCAGAGACCTTCTAACACATTTTGGCATCCAGCGCAGCTTCCTACAGCAATGCACTGGGACTGTGAGATGGGCTACAACCCCACGCTGCCCGGGGATGGATCTTTCCTCTCCACCTTGTTTTTCTGCACGGAAAATGGCAGCGGCAGCAATATCCACGTGGTGAGAGCCATCTTCTAAGACTCCTAACCCAGAGGTATACGGTTTTTACACATGGGGCTCCTAGGGAATCATGGGAAGTGGGTGTAACCAGCACGCCCTAGGCCCAGATAAATTGGGAGCTGCTGAGAGTGAAACGGACCCTCTGCGCCTAAAGACTTTGATTCCAGAGAACTTCTAACACGTTTTGGCATCCAGTGCAGCTTCTTACAGCAATGCACTGGGACTGTGAGATGGGCTATGCAGTTTCTGGCAGAATTTTCCCTGGACTTTATACAGAATTCTAAAACTGTGTGGCCGCTGCCGCAGGCACACAACTTAACATCTCTTAATTGTCAGCAACGTGAAAGGGTTCCTTTTTCAGCAGGTCTGACTTTGGGGGGAAACTCCAAATAATAACAGTGAGTTTTTTGTTGAAATATTGAAGGTAGTCAAAGTAGCAGCCATTTCTCTAGACTGAATTAAGCAACAGCCCCACGCCAGCTGAGAAGAGAAAATATCCCTCTTTCCCAGTTGTTTCCCATTTTTGGGGAGAAACACGGCGTGGCGTCCACCATACTATGAGGTGAGGGAAGGGGGATGAGTGGGGGGGGGAGGAAAAGGAAATGAAAAAAAAAAGAGTCATGTGCTTGGAGCAGTGGGGCTACATATCTCTTCATTCTAAGCAATGGAAAACTAATTATCAAATGCTTCCTTGGTAGTAGGGCTGTCCTTCTTGGGGGGGAAACTCCAACAACAATAGTGAGTTTTGTGTTGAAATATGGAATGTAATCAAGGTAAAGAGAAAATGAAGTGAAATTCATCAGTTATGCAGTTGGGGGTGGTGGGGCGGGGGTGGGAGGTATACTGGGGTTTTTGGTGGTAGAATATGGGCACTGGTGAAGGGATGGGTGTTTGAATGTTGTATAACTGAGACATAAGCCTGAGTACTTTGTAACTTTCCATATGGTGATTCAATAAAAATATTTTAAAAATAAAAAAAATTAAAAAAATAAAGTGGGACCAGTGATCTGCAGATTTTGGTTTTCCTAGACTCCATAATTACATGAGTCAGTTATTTTTTAATAAATCTTACACACACATACACACACACACCATACTGTTTTCACTTCTCTGGAGAGCTCTATCCAATGTACTATTCTTCTTAAAAACTTATTAGATTCTTTCCAGTTAAATTCCTTGCATTTTCCATTTTTAATCCCTGTGGGACTCTTGAAAAATACAGGGTAGTACAAGAGGGATGAAAAAACCTGATTAAATCAATCAGGCTCTTACTTGTTTGGGGCACAGTAGTGAATATGGTTTGTAAAAAAAAAATTTTTTTTACATTTTAAAGAATAAATACCCTTTAATTATATGTATCAAAGCTACAACACTTGAAACATGCACATAGACTTACCAGTACAAACCATCAGCCATATAAATTGGCTTCTATCTTTTTTTCTTTTTTAAATTTTATTGAATCACCATGTGGAAAGTTACAAAGCTTTCAGGCTTAAGTCTCAGTTATACAGGAGTTTTTGACTATAGAAGGCCTGAGAGAAGAGAGCTGAGCAGCAAGAGATATCCGATGGTTATAGTGACACCTTCAGGACAAACAAAATGCTTTTTGTTGATTTCAGATTTTGTGTAACAAGTCTACCTGGGAGAATATCAATGTTGAGTCCCAGACAAAAAGAAAAGCTTTGATTATTACTGATTAAATTATACAAAAAGCTTTGTTTGCAGAGGTAATAATGGATAGGAATTGCAAAGCAGTGAGAAAAATATGGTATGTACACACTTATGTTCACAATTTTCACTGCATCACTTGGATCAATCAACTGCCAACTCTAATGTTACTTTCTGCTTATCTTCATTATTTTTTGCACATGCAGATATTCCCCTTCTGCAGAAATGAAGTGATGTTAGAAAGTGTACATGCAGTTTGTTAATTTTGGGGTTATATATACCGTTTTCAGTAGTCAGTAGTTCAGCATATTATAGTGCTTTCTTTATCTCTCAGTATTGGACTCGCAGACTGATGACTCTATTCAACTCACCCTGTTTCAATTCCACTGATACCTTGAAAATTCAGCATTTTTTTCATTTTCCAAAAGCAAGTTTATTAAGCCAAGCCCAATACTGTCACTGTCACTGTCATCCTGTTGCTCATCGATTTGTTCAAGCGGGCACTTAGTAACGTTTCCATTGTGAGACTTGTTACTGTTTTTGGCATATCAAATACATCACAGATAGCTTGCCAGGTTCTGCTGTGTGGGCTAGAAACTCTCGGTAGCTTGCCAGGGTCTCCGAGAGGGGTGGAGGAATCAAACCTGGTCAGCCGCATGCAAGGCAAATGCCCTACCTGCTTTGCTATCGCTCCAGCCCAGCACAAGATAACTTTCTTGAATTGCTTAGTATCTGATCAGCACAGTCTGATTTCATCATTCCTTACTAGAGCACTTTACTCATAATTTGAAATTCATTATTTGAAGCCATTAAAAAATTATTGTTGTGCCTATTTTGTTTTTTCAGGAAAAAAATGCCATGCATTATGTTTAGAATTTTAAAATAACCTGACACTAACACGCATTTATCCACATAGCAACGTGACATTTTCTCCTCTAGGACTCTAATTAGTCTGAGTCTGATATTTCTTCACATTTAGAACATAAAGATGCTTCTGAGTCTCTGTTGACCTTATTTATATACATGTTACAGTGCCACATATTTAGAGTGACCCTGTGTCTATGTGAAATAAACCAGCATTTGAGGAGCTGGAAGAAATTTATTTTATTTCTTCCAGTAAAGACCTGAAAGAAATTTAGTAGTGTTTTTTAAGCCATGAATAAATTCTAAAATATTTTATAATAATATAAAGAATTTTTCATATTTTATAATATATTTTAATCTATTTTATAATAATAAAAAGAATATTTACTAAGGCAAACAACTAAGCAAGCATGGCTTCTAAAGTAATATAATAAGTATAAATATAAATTACATTTTAATCTAAAATAGAAGGAAGGTTGATGTGTGATATTTTATCTAACCAGAAAAGAGAAAACTAGATTAGTAAAAGGATATGATAATTATGGCTCAAATCAATGCTGAATCTAGACAAAATTAGAAAAAATAAGGAAAGAAAAATTTACGTCTCCAAACAGATGGTGTTGCATATCATAAATATTGTAATGCAGATAATGACCTGGGGGTTCTGGGATGGTTAAATGATACATCAATGGAAAATTTCAACAATACAAATGACAAATTGATAAAGTCAAAATTACCAAAATATCTGTACTATAATAGATATAAAATTGTCTCAACCACAGAGTAATGAATATATAACATGGCAGCATGCAAAGTTGATTATTATAATTTATTGCTAAATAATTAACACATCAAGCTAGAGGATTTGAAACCACATGGAAATATCTAGGTTTATAATTATAATATTCCTTGATTTCACTAAATTGACTTTAAAATCAAAGTGACAGCTAACATTCAGGCAACCAAATGACCATAGGCCAGAGATAGTCATTATTGATATGGAATTTTCAGTATGGAAAGATTAGATGGCAAATTCCAAACAAAAGTTTTAAGAGATAAACCATGGAAAACTTAGAGAGAAGAAAAATAATACTGGTCAAACAAAGAGAGATAGTATGAGCATAATTCTCTAATAGAAGTAAATTACACATGTAAGTGTAGATGAAATGTAGATTAGAACATATTAAGGCACTATATTCCACAAAAAATAAATTATGAGCAACTAAAAGTAGAAGTGGGATGTAATAATGTATGTTTTCAGTAGTCAGTAGTTCAACATATCCTAATTCTTTCTTTCTTTCTTTCTTTCTTTCTTTCTTTCTTTCTTTCTTTCTTTCTTTCTTTCTTTCTTTCTTTCTTTCTTTCTTTCTTTCTTTCTTTCTTTCTTTCTTTCTTTCTTTTTTTTTTGCTTTTTGGGTCACACAGGCGATGCACAGGGGTTATTCCTGCTCTGCACTCAGGAATTACCCCTGGCAGTGCATATGGGATGCTGGGAATCGAACCCGGGTTGGCTGCATGCAAGGCAAATGCCCTATCCCCTGTGCTATCACTCCAGCCCCTATTCTAGTACTTTCATACTAAAGTAAGTACTAGTACATGCTGAACTACTGACTACTGAAAATGGTATATGTTGTATAAAATATGTTGAGATAACATGATTAGGATGTGGTTTGGTAACTGAAAGATGAGGAAGGTCATTGCAGAGCAGAGTAGACTTGAGAGAAATTGAAAAAGAAAAGCACATCAGGAAATTATTAGAAAAGACAAGAAATGATCTTAAGATGGAAATATATCCATCTTGAAAATAGGCAACCTACAAAAGACAGAATAATAGACACCATAAAGACAAATTGCCTTTATTAAGTCCCCAACTACATAAAGGTAGAACCTCTACCTTTCAAACAAGGATAAAAGAAATAAACTGTCATGTCACTACATAAATGAACAGTGAGAAGCTCAGACCCAAGATAAAGCAAAAACTGGGTATACTAACAGAAACTTGACATTCTTTAATCTCCAAATATCAAAGGATTTTCTCTATGTCATCTATGAAAGTTGACCCAAATATTGAAAATATAAGAATTGTTAGAAACATGATTATAAATATCAATAATTTCAGAAAAATGCTCAAGTATGCAAAAATGAAATAGGCAAGATTTAAAATATTAGGAAAACTACACTGAACAAATTGTGATGCAAGAAGAATATCAGCTAGTTTCCTTACCAGAACTTATGAAGTATCCTTAATACTAAATTTTAATGAATAACTAGAACAGACATAATCTACAATTGTAACATATATTGAAGGGAAAAACGATTTAGCAATATATGTTTGAATTGGAGAGGTAAAACTTGTGACATTATTCACATTAGAAAGAAAACTGTCATATCTTAATTTCCTTGAATAAAATGTGTCCTTGAAAGTTTTATAGAATTCATTTGATATTTTTATTGTACAAAAAGTTGTTTTAAC
This sequence comes from Sorex araneus, assembly GCF_027595985.1. NCBI lineage: Eukaryota > Metazoa > Chordata > Mammalia > Eulipotyphla > Soricidae > Sorex > Sorex araneus. The sequence continues at coordinate 385,296,211 of NC_073302.1, read as the reverse complement.
TGATTCATTTATTTAATGTTATTGGCAGGATATTTTTTTTCTTGAATTAGTTATTTACCCATTTCATCTATATTTTCGAACTTATTAACATAACACTATCATTGAGGTGACTGTAACAATGACAACTTAGTGGTTCCTATTTTTTTAACCTTTGAAATATAGACTCACAAGAAATTGAATATTATTTTTACTATTAAACAGAACATTTGTTATCTCTTTTGGATAAGATTTCTTGGTCAGGTAATGACTTACTTGTTAGTATGCATTCCAATCTGTAACTTGTCTTTTTTACCTTTAACAGTGATGTTAGAAAGCAAATATTTTTCATCTTGATAAAGTCCACTTTATTTATTTTTTTCCATGGAATGCACTTTGGTGAGTTTATCTAAAAACTCTACCTTCGGGAGTATGGTGCCGCCAGTTGGTCCACCTGTACCTTCAAGGCAAGTGCATCAGAAGCCTGATGGTTCCTTAAGGCTTCCTGATATCCCGAAATTGCCGCTGTGCCTATGGCCAGACTCAAACTACTTGGTACCAAGTTTACCAAGAAATTAAATGGCCAAAAGTTTAGGTATGTGAGAGCCATACCCACAAACCATCTCCAGCTCAGCTATACAAGCTCATTTATTGGCCTTATTTCAAAGACACATAGATAAATCTCAAAAGAGATCCAAAGCCACAGTTAATCTCAGACCCGCACATGGCTGAATGACTGGGGTAAATTGGAGGGGGGGAAAGTTGGCCCACCCAAGCAGAGCCCCCAGCAGCCACTTGTTTCCACAATCCAAAATCACTGCCATACCCCTGGCCTGAACCCACCGTCTCACTGTCTCACCGTCTCATCGTCTCACCTGACCCCACAGACTTCACCAAGATATAATCTGCTGAAAATTCTGGTATGTGCGTTTTGTGACTGAAATCTCCAGGCTTTCTCAGAGTTGGAGTGGGCTGCCTCCCACCACTTCCCAATACACATGGAAGCACTGGCAGTCACCCCCTCGAACCAAGTCCAGCATTGCCCTGTAAACTCTACTCTCGGCCTTGCTTCAGAGACCCCTAAATAAATCTCAAAAAAGATCAAAAGTGCAGAAAAGTTCGGACCCCTGCATGGCTAAACAGACTGGGGTAAATTTGGAGGTAGGCAGATTGGCCTGTGCCCACCCAAGTGGAGGCCCCTATTTTGGATTATGGAAGCAACCACTTGCTTCCATAATCCAAAATCACCGCCACACCCCCAGCCTGACTCTACCATCTCAGGATGGACCTTACCAAGATATAATCTGCTGAAAATTTTGTAATGTGGATCTTAGCGTACCAACAGCCCTGACCCAGAGACATAACAGCAAGTCCTAGAAGACAGTACAGTGCAGGAGTTCTCTCCTGCCCCGTACCAGACCAGTTTCACCAGGGGCACCCCAGATGGAGCAGGTGCAGTCTCCCCGCCTGCTCCAGATGGAATCCTGGTGACCAAGAACTTCCACGAGCAAGCCCAAGATATGCGGGTTGCAGGACTGAATCTCTAGGCCACATGGGGGCAGAGGACCCAGGCTGTCCCTCCCTGGGTCCCTGCCTGCCAAGTAGACTGGCTGTCTTGCCCACAATGTGCCTCCAGGTGCCATCTTAGCACACCAACAGCCCTGGCCCAGAGACTCCCAATTGAATCCCAAAATGGATAAGTGCCATACAGAGATGTCTCTGGAACACAACCATTTACAATCTAGAAATTTACATTTATAATCGTGAACTTGTGAGCTCTCATGATATTCAAAATGAGCAATGGAAAATAAATTTTCTAGCGTCTGCCCCTGACAGGTAAGCTTAGATGGTGGTGGAAAATTTTGAGCAAACCATAATGCCCCAAATTAGAGAGAGAGTATTGGTGAAATTGTCTACCATAGTGTCAGGGTGAGGACTGGGATGTGGGTGGTGGAGAATGTGCACTGGTGGAGGGATGGGTTTTTTCATCATTGTATGGCTAAATCTAAAACATGAAAGCTTTGTAAGTCTATCTCACGGTGGTACAATTAAAAAGTAATGTGGAGTTCATGCCCAATTCAAACAGCTTAATCAACGGCTGAACAAATAGCAGTACTACTACATTATTTAAAAAATAAATTAATTTAAAAATAAAAACTCTTTACCTTAAATTAAGTAAAATAATTTTTCCCAAATTTGACTTTAAGAATGTTACAGATTTGCATTTACATGTATACTTATGGTACATTTTGAATTTATGTGATTAATCAAGTTAACTTCAAAGTTTATTTTTCTTGCTGTGAGCATTAAATTGTCCTCCGAGCATCAAAGGAAATGTTAAATAAAACATTAGGGTGGAGTTGGAAACAGTTGCTTTCACGCTACAATTGCAAAGGTAATAGCTGTTGTAAAAGTAATATTTTCTACAATTAAAAACATTTACTACTTTTGGGCTGGAGCAATAGCACGGTGGGTAGGGCATTTGCCATGCACAAGGCTGACCTGGGTTCAATTCCTCCGTCCCTCTAGAAGAACCCAGCAAGCTACTGTGAGTATCCCACCCGCATGGCAGAGCTACCCATGTGGGCGGGATATACCCATGACATATTCGATATGCCAAAAGCAGTAACAAGTCGTCTCACAATGGAGACATTACTGGTTCCCACTCGAGCAAATTGATGAACAACGGGACGCTAGTGCAACAGTGCTACTACTTTTTACTTGTCCTTTTACAGGAAAAAAACCCAAACCTGCTAACATCTGATGAACACAATTTTATTATATGTACACAGAAATATTTTGCTGTTTTTTTATATTCACTTCTTTAAATATTTTTTATTTTATAAGGTGGTTCACAATATTTGATTACAGTTAGTATTCAAACATCAATCCCACCACCATTACACCTTCCCACCACCAAATTTAGAATGTTTCCATCCCAAGCCCCAATCCCTGTCCCAAAGCGCAACTAAAATGATATATTTTATATGGTCTGTTATGGAAAACCACTGAAAATGCTACAACAAAGTATCCATAGAGGAGACAGTGCAAAGATTATTCTATTTTGGCTGGGGCCATTAAGACATTCTTTAGAATATCACTAACATGTTGTTAAAGGTTGAGTGATGTGAGTTTTTGTGTATACATCTGAAACTATGTATATGTGCATATATGTGTATACTAATACACACACATATATATATACATATATACATATATATACATATATGTATATATATATATATATATATATATATACAAACTGTGTCTCTTTTGGTGAACACCCAGCAAAAAATCTATCAAGAGACAAGTCTTAATGGAATGCTGGCTGTGTACCTCTGGCATTTCCCTAAACCCATGTCATTTGTCATTTCAGGAAGTCACTTTAACTTTCCTTCATCAGCTCTTAGGTTTTATCGTCATTAGTTTAAAGACCATTGAATAGGGCACGTTCCTCACCTTTCTATGGTTTTCAATTCATCTTTCGCATACACTTTGCAAAACTAATCTTAGGGGAGTGGAAATCAAAAAACAGCTCCCCAAAGGATGTAGTAGCAAAGGTAAACAAATAAAAGACAAAAAAGGGAATTTTCTAAGGTGGAAATTTTTGATATCTTGATTAAAAAAATTAAGTCACATGGGCAACATATCAAAATTCAGCAGACGTTCACTTCAGATGCACACATCTGTCGTATTTACACTTTAGCTCAAGAGGAGACTAAGCTGTAAATGATTACTGATTTCGGGTTAGTAAAATGTTATGCTTTAGCATTTAAGGGGGAATTCCTACAGGTTCTTTTTAAATCCAAAATAAATATATAAGAGGGATTGGCAATTGAATAGTGCAATAAATAGATGGCTAGATTTTTTTAATTCACCAAAATATGAGAAGAAAATACACCGGTGTTCACTGTAAAATCCTACCTCTCTGAAAATTTCTATAATAAAATATTGAAAATTGTTTGAAGTCATTTCCTCAGAATTCTTTCTTTACAACTCACCAGTAAAGTAAGAGGGATCAGCAAATGATCCCAAATATCTTATTTGGTTTGTTTTTATTTGTTTGTTTTGTTTGTGAACTTAGGACTTTATCCATGACAGATAAGTACACTTTTGTGAACAACATTCCCACTCCTCTAATAATTTTAAAGCATGGTCTGTTTAGAAAACTGATCCAAATAGCTAAAACTAGAAAAAATACCATTAAACTAACTAAATGCAAAATTTATTCACCCATTCCTTCATTAATTCCACAAGTGCATATCAAACACCTATGCACCAAATCTCTCTAAATATTAAGGAACAAAGGAAATAGGTAGTATATTCTTGTTTTGCTTTCTTGGGCATATATGGCAGTATACAGGGTTTACACCTGGCTTAAGGATCACTCCTGGCAAGGGACCATATGGGGTTCCAAGAGATCAAACAGATCACCTTCATGCAAGACAAGTGTCCTACTAGCTATGCTATCTCCCCAGACCTGAAATTTATATTCTTGACCATGAATAATGAGTAATACCTTGCCATCTGGAGTACACGGAGAGAAAGTTCATCTCAGAATATGGAAAAATTACATAAGTGAGAAGATACTATTCAAACTTCATGCATTAAATAAAAGCAAATTATACATAGCACAGTGGGTAGGGTATTTGCCTTGCACGTGGCCAACCCGGGTTCGATTCCTCTGTTCCTCTCAGAGAGACCAGCAAGCTACTGAGAGTATCCCTCCAGCATAGCAGAGCCTGACAAGCTACCTGTGACTTACTGGATATGCCAAAAAGAGTAACAACAAGTCGCACAATGGAGACGTTACTGGTACCCGCTCGAGCAAATCGATGAACGACGGGAAGACAGTGCTACAGTGCAGACAGACAGACAAGACAGTGCTATATACATATTTCCCTCTATGATTTGTTGCCTACTATTTGAACCCCATCAAATGTGTTGTGGTACTTTTGGAGAATGGATAGGGAGTGTCTTATGATGCGGCCATGTGGTCCAGGGATACATTCACTCCTATGTGAGGCTTGACAGAGAGTGTGGGGAATGGCCTTGATCGTGGGTGGCAGTTGGTTCTGGAGGTTTTCAGCTGCTGGGGCTGGATCCCTTGGGGTGGACAAGGCTCCCACTCACCCCCCTCTGGGGTGCCTTGAGTGAAACAGCCTGGCACAGAGTCTGGTGGCATGGCTGTGGCAGGTGTCATGTTGTTCCCTTCCGGGAGAAAAAAAGCCGTGTCGATATTCACTTTTTTCTTTTTTTTACCATATTTCACTGCCTAGAAATCTCAATAACTTAAGCTAATTAAATTGTGAGAATGAGCATTGGTTTTTCATTCTCATTTTAGAGATAAAATATAGTCTTTCTTCATTGTATTCACTGTAGCTTTTGGAAGATGCCCTTCAAGAGTTTGAAAAAAATGCCTCTTTATTCCTAGTTTTACATGTTATATTTATTTATTAATGTGTTTGGTTTTGGTTTTGGGGTCACACTCAGTATTGCTTTAGGATTACTCCTGGCTCTATGTCCTAGGGATCACTGCTGGCAGTGTTGGGGGACCAAATGCAGTGCTGGAGATTAAAACCAGCAAATATCATTTTCTATGGTTTCAATTATTTGAAATTTGCTGACGGTTGTTTGTAAGGCTGATAATGTGACCTTGGTAAATACTTTGTATACAATTAAAAATATGCATTCTGCCACTGTAGCACAGGATTTCTATAACTATGATTTTGATTCAATTTACTGACAGTACTTTCCAGTTTTGCTATATCCTTCTGACTTTGTCTTGCATCAGTTACTGAGGAGTAAGGAGATCTCCCATTGTAATTGCAAATTTGACTATTTGTATTTTATAGTTTTGTTGTTTTTGTTTACATATTTGAAATTTGATTATTTGGTATATGTAATTTGAGAGCTATGCCATTTATTGGCATAGGTCCTATTATTTTGTAAGATATTATTATTATTATTATTATTTTTTTTTTGCTTTTTGGGTCACACCTGGCGATGCACAGGGGTTACTCCTGGCTCTGCACTCAGGAATTAGCCCTGGCCGTGCTCAGGGGACCATATGGGATGCTGGGATTTGAACCCGGGTCGGCCGCGTGTAAGGCAAACGCCCTACCCGCTGTGCTATCTCTCCAGCCCCAAGATATTATTAATATGTTCTTTCCTTTGAGGTTTACTTTAATACTAACATAATCACTTTCATTTTTGTTAGTATTTGAATCACATACTTCTTTCTTTGTAATTACAACTTAGCTATATCATTGAATTTAAAATAAATTTCTAGTTTAAGATATATTTGTCAATTTAAAATAAATTTCCAGTTGAAAATATATTTTTCAGTTTTTATCAACTACATAATATTTAAATTATATATTTATGTATTAGAAATTATACCTTCACTTTTAATGATCTAATTTTTTAAATTCTAAGTATTTAAATTCTAAGTATTTGTTCTTTTGTAGTTTATCCTATATTTACTCATTCATTGCTCTTTTTTTTCTGATATTTCAGGTTTCTATTGTTTACTTTCTTCTGAAGTTTCTCCAAAATTTCTTTCAAATCAGGCCTGATGACAACAACCTGAGAATGACTTTTTATTTAATTTTTATTATCAATAAATAATTTTGTTATTATAGAATAGTAACTATTTTGATAGTTCACTTGTATCACTTGTAGTCCCATGGATCTTCGATTTGCTCCAGCGGGCACCAGTAACGTCTCCATTTGTCCCTGTCTCAAGCTAGTGCAGCCCAATGATATCTGCTCACTCTAGGAACAGGAAGAGCCTCCAATCATTCATTCAGAGATTTGATGAAGAAATCTGACCATCTAGTTGGTGGGCGGCCACAAGGTCTTCTGACATCCCGTGGAATCCAATCAGTAACAGCTCTAGTCCAGCGGTCGTCTCTGAATCGCATTACATGACCGGCCCATCTGATCTTTAATGCATTGGCAAACGAGACAGCATCCCTGATTTTTGACCGTCGACGGAGGCAAGAACTCCGGATTCCTTCTCTCACTTGAGTGAGACATGATATTCCAAGCATAGCTCTTTCAATTCCTCTTTGGGATACCCTAATAGCATTCTCATCCTGTTTATGTAGGGTCCAGGTCTCTGAGGCATATGTTAGTGCAGGAAGAACAGGGGAATCAAAAAGATGTGCCCAGAGTCGGAGGTTCTTTGTTCTCTTAACTACCTCTTCGATGCTCTTGAATGCATTCCACGTTGCTCTCTTCCTCCTGCGCAGTTCTGGCACCAAGTCGTTGCTCATGTTGATTTCTCGACCCAGGTACACATAACTGCTGCATTCGGATATGTTCGTTCCATTGAGAGCAAATGGAGCTTCAGGGACCAGTTCGTTTTTCATGAACATCGTCTTGTTGAGATGTAATGTGGATTCACCCACCAGGATCTCACCATTCTACAAGGAAGTGATCATTGATGTAAAGAGAGGGGTGCGGCAAGGTGATACCATTTCACCGAAACTCTTCAGTGCCGCCCTTGAGAACATCATGCGACGACTGGAATGGGAAGGAATGGGAGTGAAGATAGACAGTTGGCAATTACAGCACCTCCGTTTCACTGATGACATCGTTCTCATCACACCAAACATTAGCCAAGCGGCACAAATGCTGACCGATTTCGACCACGAGTGTGGAAAGGTCGGATTGCAGCTGAATCTCAACAAGACGATTTTGATAGTTATTATTCTATAATAGTGGGCACTATTTTTATTTTGGTAATTTGATATATTTTATGACTTCCTGTGATATCTTTGTGGTTTTTGATGGGCATTTTATTTTTATTTGACTTGTATTATTTGGAATGTGTCATTTCATTTAAATCTTTTAGGATTTTTGTTAGATTTTTTTTTAAATTTAACTATATAGATTTATTTTAAATGATATTTTTGTGATTTACTAGGCCCATGTATTGCCAAGATCTAGGAACACTTCTTATTTTTAAAAAATTATCCACATGCTTTCTCTCTTATTTTCTCTTTTGTTTTTGGGCTACACCTGTAAGTGCTCAGGGATGACTCCTGGCAGTGCTCAGGGGACCATATTGGGCACCAGGGATCAAACCCAGGTTGGTCACATAAAATGGAAGTTCCTTATATGCTGTAGGATCTCTCTGGCTCTTTATTCTGTATATCTCTTATGATCAATTAATTTTACCAAAAATTCATATTTGTTGTTCAGAAAGTGTAATTCCTACTAATCTATCTTCATGTTTACTGATTTTTGCTTATTTGCATCTATATTCATGACTGAAGCAATAGCACAGCAGGTAAGGTGTTTGCCTTGCACACGGCCAAACTGGGTTCTATTCCTCCATCCCTCTTGGAAAGGCCAGCAAGCTACTGAGAGTATCCTGTTCACACAACAGAGCCTGGCAAGCTACCTGTGGCATATTCAATATGCCAAAAACAGTAACAAGTCTCACAATGGAGATGTTACTGGTGGCCACTCGAGGAAATTGATGAACAACAACATAATGACAGGGCTACAGTGCTATATTCATGTAGATATAATAGATGCTATATTCTATAACTTTTATTATAATTTTTGATAGCTATTTATATAAGAAAGGTACATCCTATAAAATAAGTTAGAAAGAATTCTCTCTTCTGTCTTCTGAAACTGAAGAATTAGCATAATTATTTTTGGATTTATCATTTGTTTATAATATTTTGGAATTTTTGTGGTTCAGCCTCACACTTATGTATACATATAAGATCCACCCTCCACATCCACCACCAAAGTCTGACCAAAATCAGGCTCTCTAATCATCTCTTTTTCTCCAATAATCACCATAATTTTTCTCAAACTTAAAAGTTAGTTTTATTCTGTTCGCAAGCTTTCTGTACTTGTGCACATGTAAGTGAAATCATCCTATAAATGCCGATTACTATCTTGCTTGTTTCACTAAGTATCATCACACCAAGTTTTCACACGTTTTGTCCACAAGGTATTGAATTATTCTAATGACTTAGCAGTATTTCACTAAGGACTTATACCACTTCTTCCTTGGCTCCCTGGACTGAGGAAGCCCCTCCAGAACTCCTCTCAACCCTAAGGAACCAGGAGCTGACACTGACTGGCTTCTTCTGCCATCCAGGTGTGTCAGGGCTCCAACCAGTTTCTGGCCACTGGCTCCTATGCAGTCTAAGGCATCTTTCTGGGTCTCTCGGACTGAGGAAGCACCTTTGGCATCTGTTTTGGAACAAAACCTCGTGGATGCAAATGCGCCTATGTGACAGTATCACTCCTTTATCCCCACAAATTCCATGGGTTCTTGAGTCTCATATATTTTCTCAAATATGCTTATTTTAATCCTTCTATAACAAACAAAAATATTAGATGCTGAACTGCATGATCAGTGAAGTAACAACCTGAGGACACAGACATTGTCAAGATAGTAGATTATAAAGAGTGCGGCTTGCCAAAAAGTAACAAATAAGATCAGACCTCAGGTATCTGAGAATTTGAAGTTCAAATTGTAGTACCCACAAAGCTTTAGAAATAATGGTGAAAAAAAAGTTTCCCCTGCTCTGGCAGACAGAGACAGAAGCCCTGGCAAATCATCAAGCTCAAATAAACCTTCAAGCCTCATCAATGAGGAACTCAAATCAATACTCCATACAATGGTCATGAAAATAAAGCAATCACTGGAAGAAAAATTCAACCATCTTAAAGATGAACTGATCCAGGATATCAAAGAGTCCATACAAATGGAATTGAGGAAGTAAAAAAATACAATAGCAGGTCATAGCAATAGAATTTAGCATGCAGAAGACCAGTGATATTGAAAACAAAATAAAAAACTAGCCATCACTAATAACTAAGTGAAAAAAGAAATGAATGGAAAAGAATTAAGTTTGTGATAGATAATAGAAAGTGGAATAATCTTTAAATCATAGGAATACTAGAAGGAGAGGCAAAAGATAAAGGGGAATAACAACTGGTTAAAGAAGGGTAACTGAGAGCTTTTCTGATGTCTTCACAGTCTCGTGCGTAGATCCAAGAGGCCCAATGACTAGTAAACAAAAAAAAACACCATGACACATAGTAATCTAAATGGCAAAATTAAAAGCCAACGACAAGCTATTAAAGCAGCAAGGGAGAAGAAAATACTCAAGTGTAAAGAAAATGACATAGAATTGCAACAGGCATTTCATATGACATTTTACAAGCCAGGAAAGAACAAAAAATGTGTAAATGGTTTTTCTGTGTTGTGTTTTTGGGCCAGTGGGGTAAATTCTCAGGAGTGAAATTGCTGGGTAGTATGAAAGCTCAATTGCTTGTTTTTTTGAGAAATGCTCATATTGTTTTCCAAAAAGGGTGTACTGGTCAGCTTTCCCACAAGCAATGAATGGGAGAATAAATGAATGGGAATCCCTTTCTCCCCACATCCATGACAACAGTGGTTGTTCTTCTTGTTTTTGGTGTGTTTATATCTGTGGTATAAGATGTAGGATGTTACTTAGTTGCAGTTTTGATTTGCATCTCCCTGATGATGTAGGGAATTTTTGCATGTTCATTGATGTAACAAATATATACTGGTGAAGGAATGGGTGTTGACATATTGTATGACTGAAAACCAAACATGAACAACTTTGTAACTGTGTATCTCATGTGATTTAATTTTTTTTTAAAAAAGAAGATGGGGAAAACTTCCAAAACTTGGAAGCTAAACAGAAAACTTGTAAACAACAGTTGCTCAAAGAGGAAATCAAGGAATAAATTAAAAGATTTCTTGAAACTAATGAAAATGAGAACACAAACTATTAGAATCTATAGAATATAGCAAAATCTGTACTAGGGAAATTCATAGCAATACAGTCCTACATTATGAAAGAAGAAAAAACCCAAATAATCAACTAAACACACCGCTGGAGAGGGAATAGTAAACAAATCTGGAGATGGAACAACAAATCCAAAGAATAGTAGAAGGGCAGGATGTTTGCCTTGCATAGCCAACCTGGGTTTGATTCCTGGCATCCTATAGAGTCTCTAAAATCCTGCCAGGAGTAATTTCTGAGTGAAGAGCCAGGAGTAGCACCTTAAGCTCTGTCATCCCCCAAACAAACAAAACACTCAAAAACAAAACTAGTAGAAAGAGGGAAATCAGAAAAGACTATGAATAGCCAAAGGCATATTGAAAAATAAGAAATCTGGAGCTATTTCATTACCTAATTTGTAACTGCATTATAAAGTTATAGTCATCAAAACTGCATAGTACTGAATAAAGATAGGCCCTCTGATGAAATTATCATTGGGTCAGAATCAATCTAATGATAAAACCTCTTATATATGGACAATTAATTTTCAATAAGAGAGCTGAGAACATGAAAGGGAGTCAACATAGTCTCTTCAACATATGGTGCTAAAGAATTTGGATATCTGTGTATGAGAAATTAAAGATGGATCCATATCTTATACCTTATACAAAGTCGATTCAAAGTGTATCAAAGACCAGAAACTATAAAGTACATTGAGAAAAAAATATGCACAATACTTCAAGATTTGGACTTCAAAGGTATCTTCAGTGTTCTGATATCATGAGCAAAGGCAACTCAATTAAAAGTAAACAAATTTTGCTACATAAATTAAAAGAACATCTGCATGGCTAAAGAAATATGGGCTAAAACTATGACAGCTAACTAAATGAGAAAAATATTTTCATTCAACATTTCAGATGAAAGGTTTGGTGTCCAACATATATAAAGCACACAACGATAAAAGTGAAAATGATTGAAATTAAAGATGCGTGCAAAATAATAAAATAAATAGAAAAAATATGGGTAATATACTTTATTATACTGAATTTAATGATATTTTCGGGGACTACAATGGTATCACTTGTCATCCCATTGATCTTTGATTTGCTCAAGCGGTGCCAGTAACGTCGCCATTCATCCCTGTCGCGTGCTAGTGTAACCCATTGATATTTGCTCGCTCCAGGAACAGGAAGAGCTTCAAACCATTCATTCAGGGTTTTGATAAAGAAGTCTGACCATCTCGTTGGTGGGCGGCCACACAATCTTTTGATGTCCTGTGGAATCCAGTCAGGACCAGCTCTAGTCCAGCGGTCATCTCTGAATCACATTTACATGTCAGCCCATCTGATTTTTGACACCTTGGCAAACGAGACATTGTCCCTGATTCTTGACCGACAATGAAGGTAGGAACTCCGGATTCCTTCTCCCACTTGAGTGAAGTGTGATACTCCAAGCATAGCTCTTTCGATTCCTCTTTGGGATACCCGAATAATGTTCTCATTCTGTTTGTGTAGGGCCCAGGTCTCCAAGGCGTATGTTAGTGCAGGAAGAATGGTGGAGTTGAACAGATGAGCCCAGAGCCAGAGTTTCTTTGTCCTCCTAACCACTTTGACGCTCTTGAAGGTGTTCCATGCTACTCTCTTCTTCTTGTGCAGTTCTGGTGCCAAGTCGTTCCTCATGTTGAGTTCTTGACCCAGGTACACATAGCTGCTGCATTTGGAGATGTTTGTTTTATTGAGAGCGAATGGAACATCACGGACTATTTTGTTTTTCATAAACATTGTTTTGCTGATATTCAGCTGCAGTCCGACCTTTCCACACTCACGGTGGATGTTGGCCAGCATTTGTGCCACTTGGCTAATTTTGGTGTTATGAGAATGGTGTCATCAACAAAGCAGAGGTGATGTAGTTGTTGACCATCTATCTTCACTCCCATTCCTTCCCATTCCAGTCATCACATGACGTTCTCAAGGGTGGCACCAAAGAGTTTCAGTGTAATAGTATCATCCTGCCGAACTCCTCTCTTTATGATCTGCTACGCCCACAGCTGTGACACCTGTGTAGCTGTAGCAAAATGCTGCTACACTGGAGGTCTGCAGATGAGAGGTTGAGGTGGGAGCTCCCTGGAGCGGGGCCTCAGGCAGTTCCCCTACAATCTGTGGTCATCACGTGACCTGATGACACCAGAAACTGCTGGAGCACAAGACAACCTTGGTTTTGCCTTAGCTTAACTATCTGTGCCTTTCTTCTGTGCATTTCTTATCTGTGCATTCGTATTGGAACAGTACGAGCGTTTCCTGATCAGGATGTTGCCAACACCACAGGCCGGCCAGAATTAGATGAATTAATATCTGAAGCCCCCCTTTCCTTTTGTTTAAGCGCCTGTCTCAGAAGCATAGTAGAATGCTGGAGACGCCTCATTGGGTTTTTTCTAAACAAGGTTGAGGATAAAAACAGCTGTTCTTGGAAACCAAAGCAATAGACGAAATGAAAGTAAAAACAAAGGTGTTGCAGAAATCACAGCATAGTGAGACAAAAACATTTCCAGAAAGAAGAGTTGGCTAAGATTCCCTGCAGGGACACAATATTTTGTGGAAGTGCGATGGCAGACTTTGCCGCCACGTTGCTTCCTCTGCAGTAAAAGATTACCTAGATCCACCCCCCTTTTTTACAGGAGCTAACGACAATATTGGGAATAGATGGGTAAACTATGAAGGGAAACAACGGTTGTTTTCAGAGCTCCCATTTATGGCTAGATTAGCTAGATGAAGAAAACCCTGATGTTTATTATTTAAACCTTTTGCAATATATTATAACAAATTCCTGACGGGAGAAAGGGCCTTAAACATTTAATGCTTAACTAACACGGATGTGATCATTGGCGCGAAACAGACATTTCAAAGAACCTTAGCTTTACCCTAGCCTTACAGGAAAACAAGAGGTCACAGAAGCAATATGCGGAATTAACTCATATTGTATTGTACTTCGTTAATAATTTTTCTGCTGAATTATAATCATCAAAGTAGTGTTCTAATGGTGTAACCTGATGTTGTAATCCCCTGCTTATTGCTATTTCCTTGGAGAAACAATATATAAGCACAGCTTTGCAGAATAAAGTTGCAGCAGTTCACCAGCTTATAGTGTGGCTGTCTGTCATTCCCTCGCCGATTCCTGACTTTTCCTGATTCCTTCGACCCTGGTCCCCAGTGGTCGGTGGTCTCCACTGGGTGGTCTGCGGCAATGATCACTTCCTTGTAGAATGGTGAGATCCTGGTGGTGGATCCGTAATACAGCTCACAGAAAATCTTGATGTACTGAGTTTTAATGCCCTGTTTGGCTAGGGCTTCGATGACTGCTTCAGTCTCAACAGAATCAAAGACCTTCTTTAAATCGATGAATGTTAGACAGAGCAGCATCTTGAACTCTTACAAAACTTCAATGAGCTTGGTCACTGTGTTGATATGGTCGATCGTGCTGAATCCTTTTCAGAACCCGGCTTGCTTGCATGGTTGTCCTTCGTCTAGTGTTCTGCCTATTCTATTCAGAATGACTTGAGTGAATGACCACCAACTGGGTGCTCTTTGGCACTATTGCAGCAATTTGGTAAGATGCCGTCGTTGACAACATTGATGAGGAATACTATCGACTGGTTCAGCACCTCCATGACTGCGCAGGGAATGCCAAGAGTGGGAATGCCACAGACACCTATCTTCTGAAACCCTCAAATTCATTCGCCAACGTGGTTTGGCACAAGCCTCAGATAATCACAAGCTAATGTCCAAGCTCGCAAAGCTGTGCAAAGAAGTGATAAATGGAAGATTTCAAAGAGAGAAGAGCAGCATTGTTGGCCGATGCTGCAGAAGCCGGGAAAAGTATTCACAATGCCTGCCTGTCCTTAGCCAACTACAAGACCAAGATGACTGCCCTCCGACGTCCTGATGGATCTATCACATCTTCCAGAAAGGTGATGGAGAGGATATTCACAACTTCTACTCGGATGTCTTTGACAGCTACGTCCACCTGCCCACATACCAAATTGCACAGGATGGATATGTCAATGGATATGTCATTCCCAAAGTCTTCCCTTCTGAAATCTGTAATGCCACTTTGTCTGTAAAGACTCGTACAGCACCCGGTCCAGACAAGGTCAGACCCGAACACCTGAAGAATATGCCGCCAATACTCGTCAATACACTGGCTCGGCTCTTCACACGCTACCTGTCCGTATGCAAGGTTCTGTCTCAGTGGAAAACCAGCAGGAACGTTCTGTTGTACAATAAGGGAGACATCAACGACACCGGCAACTACACCCAATCTGCCTGTTGTTCGTCGTGTACAAGTTATTCACTCGACTGCAATGGTATGTGAAAAAAGCAAAATTAAACAAATTTACTTTGTCTAAATTAAATGAAAATCTTCCTTAAGGTGAAATTATCATTAAAACAAAAAAAACTGAGCTGAAGAGATTAGTGTAAATATTATGGTGCATGAAGACCACCTTGCTTTTATAGTCATCACCATGTTGTCCTCTGAGCAATGCTGAGAGCAACGTTGTGCAATGAGCTGAGAGTAGGTCGTAAACATTGCCAGATGTGGTCCAAACACCTTCACCATCCAAAAACTACATCCACAGAATAGGATAAGATATTCACACAAACCAAACAAGGGGTTTATATATCCAAGATATATAAAAAAATGAGAAACTCAACAACAACAAAATAGCTCAGTCAAAAGAGGAGAAGCTGTGAATAACCAGTTTCATAAACATATACAGATCGGGAATGGAAAGTTAATAGAGCAGGTAGGATGTTTGAAAACAGCCTACCTGAGTTTGATCCCTGGCATCTCATATAGTCCCCCAAGTACAGTAATTTCTGAATGCAGAACCAGAAGTATTGCTTGAGTATCACCAGGTGAGGAGCCTGAAACCCAAATCAAACAAACCAAAAAAGAAACATACAAATAGAACAAAAGACATAAAGAATGTTCACATCACCTAATATCAAGGAAATGCAAACCAAAACGACAATAAGATCACATTACACCTGTGAGATAACATATATACATATTTGTGTGAGAGATATCTCTATCTCTATCTATCTATCTATCTATATCTATTTATCTATCTACCTATCTATATGTATCTCACAATGCACACACACGAGAAATAATAATAGTTGTAGAGGATATGGAGAAAAAGGAATCATTTTATGCTGTTAATGGTATGAGGTCGTCTAGAGAAACAGTACAGGGGTAAAGCACTTGCCTCTTTGTGACTGACCTGGGTTCAGTCCATGACACTCCAAATGGTTCCCCAGGATCATCAGAAGTAAGCCCAGAGCACAGGGACAAAAATAACTTTTGAGCATAGCTGGGTGTGGCTCCAAGACCTAACCAAATCAAAGAAAATACATTATTGGTGGAAATGTAAACTGGTCTAAACTTTATGGAAAACAGTATAGAAAATACTTTAAAAAAATTGAAAGTATCATCTATCAAATTTTCACTTAGCATATCAAAGGAATGTAAAAAAAAACAAAAAAAGGCCCAGGCACTCCTAAGTTCACTTTCAGCACTATATATAATAGCCAATAAATGGAAAAAAAAAACAATGTGCCAAATGATAGATTTGAAAAATACGTGCTGTACATACACGAATACTCCATTTGAAAAAAAGAAATAAAATCTTGTCATGGGAAAATATGTTTCAAGTCTGGGGAGTGTCAGACTGAGTATAACAAGTCAGAAATATTAAAAATGCAAATTAATGAGTGGAATAGAATAATAGTAGTTATGATTATAGCAAAGGAACAGAGAAAACAAAACAAAAAATCTTTTACATTCTGACTTTTAAATGAGGCTAGCAGAAGGGAGACATTTACTAAACATTGGGGGAGGGCATGGTGTGGTGACATATATATTTGAAGAGCACAGGACTTATTTTCCTAACATATATGCTGTTCTGTGAACCATTTACTTAAAATAATTGAGTAACTGAATAATAACATTTTTGTTCCACTAGGTCACATTGTAACCTCCTCTTTTGGATGTCTCTTCACTTTCTGGATCTCTAAAAAAGAAAAGTTTTAATAACTACCTCATAGAATAGTTATAAGAAAGGTATTTGGCATTATTTACAGAAGTGCTGGAAAAACAAGTTATACTACAGCTGTTAATAAACCTAATTAAAATAACCTTTAAGTTCATTCATTTACTAGTCCAAAAATTTATGACAAGTTAAAGGTGACCAATGGACGGTAATCAACGGTCTTGAGCAGTTTGGTGGAGATGAAGGTGCAGTGAGTTTGCACACCAAAAACCATACACATTGGCACTATTGTAACTACTTTGTCTCAACTATAGCACTGTAGCACTGAATCACTGTAGCACTGTCATCCCATTGTTCATCCATTTGCTTAAGCAGGCACCAGTAATGTCTCCATTGTGAGACTTCTTGTTACTGTTTTTGGCATCTCGAATACTCCACGGGTAAGCTTTTCAGGCTCTGCCATGCGGGCGGAATACTCTAGGTATCTTGCCAGGCTTCCAGAGAGAGACAGAGGAATCGAACCTGGATCGGCCTCGTGCAAGGCAAACGCCTTACCCGAAGTGCTATCGCTCCAGCATAAATGATCAGAAAAAAGGAGGTCATGAATTTTGTATTTAAGTAGATGGGCATGAAAAGTTTCATGCTGAGTGAAATGAGTCAGAAAGAGAGAGACAGACATACAAAGATTGCACTCATCTAGGGTATATAGAATATCAGAGTGGGAGACTAACACCCAAGAATTGTAGAAACAACTACCGGGAGGTTGACTCCATGGCTAGGAGGCTGGCCTCACATTCTGGGGAAAGGGCAACTCAGAGAAGGGATCACCAACTATAATGTAGTCGAAGGCCATGTGGGAGAAGGGAGTTGCGGGCTGAATGAGGGCTAGAGACTGAGCACAGTGGCCACTCAACACCTTTATTGCAAACCACAATAGCTAATTAGAGAGAGAGAACAGAAGGGAATGCCCCGCCACAGTGGCAGGGCGGGGTGGGGGGAGATGGGATCGGGGAGGATGGGAGGGATGCTGGGGTTACTGGTGGTGGAGAATGGGCACTGGTGAAGGGATGGGTTCCCGAACTTTGTATGAGGGAAGCATAAGCACAAAAGTGTATACATCTGTAAATGTGCCCTCATGGTGATTCACGAATTAAAAATAAATAAATAAATTAAAAAAGAAAAAAAGAAATCCAAAAAAAAAATAAAATAAATGATTAAATATATTTGAAAAGTGAGATTTTGCTGCAATTCTAAATTGTGCTCAGTAGAGGTCACCATTACCTAACAAATCAGCATATGCTTTACTGCTTTCTTGCTGTTCAAAATGTCTTTTTCTTTTTTTTTAACATTTTTTAATTTAATCAGTATTTCATTAAGTTCAACAGACTAGCAAGAGATTTCTATTTTTGCATTTTTAGGATGTGATAGTTGATTTTCTGATCGCATTATGTTTTCCTGACTCAGATTACTAAAATAGATTTCTTCTAATGCTCACTAGCAGTTTTGGTTAGAACCTATATACATATTATAACTCCTCACCCCTTCTTTCCTTGATTTAAAAATAATTTTAAAAGCATTAGCACCAGATGTTACTTTAATGGGAGGGGAATGGGGAAAAACAAAGAATAACTGACAGGACAGTGTTTTTCTTAATAACTGTTACACGCAGTAAAAGTTATATTTTTGGCTATTCCTACAGCTAAAGTATGTTTTATAATGAATAATTATACTGACAGAGGAGGTACATTTTCTAGGCCATTTCTTTAGGTTATATGGAAGAATGTTTTTATAAAGCAAGGCATCCTGAAATATTTAGTATAGAAATATCTGACATTACATAGAGATATTTCTTGCTGATGACATTATTTTTGTTTTTTTTTGGGGGGGCCCACAACTGTGGTACCCAGGGCTTACTCCTGATTCTGCACTCAGGGATCATCCTTGGTGGGTGTCACTGCCACTGCCACTGTCACTGCCATCCCCTTGCTCATCGATTTGCTCGAGAGGGCACCAGTAACGTCTCTCATTGAGAGACTTATTGTTACTGTTTTTGGCATATCCAATATGTACGGGTAGCTTGTCAGGCTCTGCCATGCGGGCTCCAAACTCTTGGTAGCTTGCCGGGCTCTCCGAGAGGGGCGAGGAATCGAACATGGGTCCGCCAATGACATTATATTTATAAATATTGTAAACCAAATATTAATTTATAATTTACAATTATTAATCCTAAAAAATAAAAGTAAAAAAGTGGTAGGAATGGTAAGTTAATGGCCCCAAATACAATAGGGAAGATATGATATCATTAACCATAAAAAATAATATTAGTTACTGAAATCCTAAGATGTTCCAGGAGCTGAGGAATGAATTTCTTCAAGAACATTCATCATTTCTCTCTAATTTATTCTCCATATTTTATACCTGAAGGATTAATATCTCTGAGGCTGTTGAACAGCTCCGTGACCACCTACAATTACTCTTAGTGTACTTTCTTCTGCTAAATCAAAATAAGTCAAGCCTTACTCAGTTTACCCTACAAGTGCCACTCTTACCAAGTAATGGATGCTTTGAGTTCTCAGATACTTATTTCTATGTGTTGGTATTTATCAGAAATTCTTTGAAAAGGAAAGAGTAATCAGAAACTTTAAGCAGTCCTGCTTTCAGGATATGGTACTCATTTATGAATTTGGCAATCCTTAGTTCCAATGTATAATATTGAATTCTTTTTATTTGTATATATCAGCATATGCATGCAAATATGATGAATGTCATATTTGTATGTCAGGTTTTCATGCTCAACACTAAAAAAAAGAAAAACGTACTATTATTAACTTTTTTGGGTAGTTGGGGTGAAAATTCCAGCAGTGCTCTGCAATGAAATGCAAGGCAAATACCTTAACGTCAATTCTATATCTCTGGTTCTCTCTCTTTTATTTCAAATAAGTAAAGCCATGCTTGGTGCAGAGGTATAGGGAGTTATTCTCTTAATAAAAACTCAAGGTTTGCATTGTCACTTGAGCAAAACAAGTTTAGCCTAGTTTGGAAAATGAGAAGTGCAAATGTGAGGTGCAGAAGCAGGAAAAAATTGCTAGAATAGGCTAGGAGACTACCATGACTTTAATGCTATAGACGAAAGGTGTTTTCTGATTGTTTGACATCCTATGGCTACAGCTATGGAAGTATCTCAGCCTTTGTTTTTAATGTGCTCACTAATTGTTCCTAAAGCAACTGCTCCCTATATGGAACTAGGGAGTCAGGGTTGGGAGCAGAAATAGTATTTTTTTATTAATTTATTCTTTTATTGAATCACCATGTGAAAAGTTACAAATCTTTCAGGTTTAAGTCTCAGTTATACAATGCTCAAACACCCATTCCTTCACCAGTGCACATATTTGACCACCAAGAATCACAGTATACCTCCCCCTAACTCTCCAGTCCCCCCACCCACCTGTGTAACTGGTAAATTTCACTTTACTTTCACGTTACTTTGATTACATTCAATATTTCAACAAAAAACTCATTATTATTGATTTGGAGTTTCTCCCCCGTAAAGTCGACCTGCTGAAAAGAAAGCATTTGATAATTTGTTTTCCATTACTGAGAATGAAGAGATATGAGGTCGAGAGGCTGCACTAGCAGCTGCACGGTTTTGAATTTCTGTATTTTAGTAAGTCCTGAGAAATATCTGCCAGAAATTGCAACATTGTAGGCTTGTACCTCTCAGCTACTTTATATTCCACATATGAGTGCAATCTTTCTATGTCTGTCTCTTTCTTTCTGACTCATTTCACTCAGCATAATACTTTCCATGTTGATCCGCTTATATGCAAATTTCATGACTTCATGTTTTCTGACAGCTATGTAGTATTCCATTGAGTAGATATACCAGAGTTTCTTTAGCCAGTCATCTGTTTTTGGGCACTCTGGTTTTTTCCATATTGTGGCTATTGTAAACAGTGCAGCAATGAACATAGAAATGCATATGTCATTTCTACTATACCTTTTTGCATCTCCGGGATATATTCCCAGGAGTGGTATTGCTGGGTCAAATGGAAGCTCAATTTCTAACTTTTTGAGAATCGTCCATATTTTCCAAAAGGGCTGAACCAGTCGGCATTCCCACCAGCATTGAAGGAAAGTCCCTTTCTCCCCACATCCACACCAACACCGGTTGCTTTTGTTTTTGGGGATGTGGGCTAGTCTCTGTGGTGTGAGATGATATCTCATTGTTGTTTTAATTTGCATCTTCCTGATGATTAGTGATGTTGAACATTTTCTCATGTGCCTCTCAGCCATTCGGATTTCTTCTTTGGGAAAGTTTCTGTTCATTTCATCACCCCATTTTTGATCGGGTCAGCAGTTTTCTTCTTGTGGAGTTCAACCAGTGCATTGTATATCCTTGTTATCAACCCTTTATCGGATGGGTACTGAATAAATATCCTTTCCCATTCTATAGATTGTCTTAGTATTTTGGTCACTGTTTCTTTTGAGGTGCAGAAGCGTCTTAGTTTGAGATAGTCCCATTTATTTATCTCTGTTTTCACTTGCTTGGCCAGTGGTGTGTCAGCTTTGAAGATACCTTTGGCTTCAATGTCGTGGAGGGTTTTGCCAAACTTGTCGTCAATGTACCTTAGGGATTCTGGTCTGATGTTGAGGTCTTTAATCCATTTTGATCTGACTTTTGTGCATGGTGTCAGGTCAAGGTCTAAGCCCATTATTTTGCATGTAGCTGTCCAGTTTTGCCAGCACAATTTTTTAAACATGCTTTCCTTGCTCTACTTCACATTTCTTGCTCCCTTATCAAAGATTAGATGATCATATATTTGGGGGGGGGTGTCAGAGTATTCAACCCTGTTCCATTGGTCTGAGCTCTACCTTTGTTCCAGTACCATGCTGTTTTAATGACTACCGCTTTGTAGTAGAGTTGGAAGTTGGGGAGGTTGATTCCTCCCATTTTCTTTTTCCCAAGAATTGCTTTAGCTATTTGTGGCGGCTTATTGTTCCATATAAATTTCAGGAGCGCTTGCTCCGTTTCTTTGAAGAATGTCAAGGGTATCCCTATAGGGATCACATTGAATTTGTACAATGCTTTGGGGAGAATTGCCATTTTGACAATATTAAATCTTCCAATCCATGAGCAGGGGATGTATTTCCATTTCCTCGTGTCCTCTTTTATTTTTTGAAGTAGCGTTTTGTAGTTTTCATTATACAAGTCCTTTACCTCCTTAGTTAGCTGATTCCGAGGTACTTGATTTTTTGAGGCACAATTGTGAACAGGATTGCTTTTCTCAGGTCACTTTCTTCTCTCTCATTATTTGCATATAGGAAAGCCATGGACTTTTGGGTATTGATTTTATAGCCTGCAACTTTACTATATGAGTCTATTGTTTCTAGGAGTTCCTTGGTTGAGGTTTTAGAGTTCTCTAGGTATAGTATCATATCATCTGTGAATAGCGAGAGCTTGATTTCTTCCTTTCCTACCTGAATGCTCTTAATATCTTTTTCTTGCCTAATCGGTACTGCAAGTACTTCCAGTACTATATTGAACAGAAGTGGAAAGAGTGGGCATCCTTGTCTCATCCCTGTTCTCAGAGGGAAGGCTCTTAGTTTTTCCCCATTGAGGAAGATGCTTGAGATAAATGGCTTTGACTATATTGAGGAAGGTCCCTTCTATACCCATTTTGGCAAGTGTTTTCATCATAAACAGGTGCTGGATCTTGTCAAATGCTTTCTCTGCATCTATTGATATGATTATGATTTTTATCTTTTCTTTTGTTGATATGATGGATTATGTTGATTGATTTCTGGATTTTAAACCATCCTTGCATCCCCGGGATGAATCCCACTTGGTCATGGTGTATGATCTTTTTGATGAGTTGTTGAATTCAATTTGCTAATATTTTGTTGAGAATCTTTGCATCTGTGTTCATCAGGGATATTTGCCTGTAGTTTTCTTTTTTGTGGTGTCTTTGTTTGCTTTTGGTATTAGGGAGATATGAGCCTCATAGAAACTGGGAGGGTTTCTGTTTCTTCAATTTCCTGGAAAAGCTTGAGAAGGACTGGCACTAGGTCCTCTTTAAATGTTTGGAAGAACTCTCTAGTGAATCCGTCTGGACCTGGGCTTTTGTTTTGGGGAAGACTTTTGATTAACATTTCAATTTCATTGATGTTAATTGGACTATTCAGGTACTCCAGGTCTTCTTGATTCAACCTTAGGAGATTATAGGAGTCGAGGAATTTATCCATTTCTTCTAGGTTCTCTTGTTTCGTGGCATACAGATTTTCAAAGTAGTCTCTGATTATCTTTTGAATTTCATTGGTTTCTGTTGTGATGTCCCCCTTTTCATTTCTGATTTGGCTTATAAGGGTTCTCTCTCTCTCTTTCTTTGTGAGTCTTGCTAGTGGTTTATCAATCTTGTTTATTTTCTTGAAGAACCAGCTCTTGGTTTCATTGATCTTTCGGATTGTCTTTTGGGTTTCCATGTCGTTAATTTCTGCTCTATCTCTTTCCTTCTGCCTGGTTTGGGCTTCTTTTGTTGGTCCTTTTCTAAGGTCTTGAGCTGTGAAGTCAAGTTATTTATGTGGGCCCTTTCTTCCTTCCTGAGATATGCTTGCAGAGCTATAAATTTTCCCCTTAATATGGCTTTAGCTGCGTCCCACAGGTTCTGGTAGCTTGTGTTTTCATTCTCATTTGTTTCCAGGTACCCTTTGATTTCTTCCTTGATTTCCTTCCTGACCCGCTCATTGTTCAACATCGAGCTATTTAATTTCTAGGTGTTTGATTTGGTTTTCTGCATCTGTCCATGATTAACTTTTATCTTCAGTGCATCATGGTCTGAAAAGATAGCTGGTACAATGTCTATCTTGTTGATTCTGTGAGGTATGCTGTGTGGCCCAGCGCAAGGTCTGTTCTGGAAAATGTTCCATGTGCACTGGAAAAGAATGTGTATTCCTTTTTGGGGGGATATAAAGCCCTGTATAGATCTATTAGCCCTCTCTCTTCTATTTCTTCCTTCAAAGCCAGTATTTCCTTGGTGAGTTTTAATCTTCTTGATCTGTCCAGAGGTGACAGGGTGGTGTTGAAATCTCCAACTACTATTGTGTTGCTCACAATGTCCTTCTTAAGGTCTCTTAGCAGCTGTTGTAGGTATTTAGCTGGTCCCTCATTGGGTGCATACACGTTTAGGAGTGTGATTTCTTCTTGATGTACATATCCCGTGATTAATAAAAAGTGGCCTTCACTATCCCTTCTAATCTTTTTCAACCTGAAGTCTATGTTGTCCGATACTAGTAAAGCCACCCCAGCATTTTTAAGGGAGTTATTTTCTTGGAGGATTGTTTTCCATCCTTTGACTTTGAGTCTGTGTTTGTTCTGGCTATTCAGATGTGTTTCTTGCAGGCAGCAGAATGTTGGGTTCAGTCTCTGAATCCATTTTGCCAGTCTGTGTCTATTAATTGGTGAATTCAGGCCATTGATATTAAGGGAGATTATTGTTTTGGGATTTTGTGCCATCTTTGTGTAAGGTTTGTTGTACTTGTAGGGGTTCTTCTTGTCTTACAATAGCCCCTTTAGTGCTTCTTTTAGGTTTGGTTTTGAGTCTATAAAGTTCCTGAGCTGTTGTTTATCCCCAAAGTAGTATATCATTCCTTCGAGTTTGAATGAGAGTTTAGCCGGATAAAGTATTCTTGGTGAAGCATTCATTTCATTGAGTTTTTTCACTATATCCCACCATTGCCTTCAGACTTGGAGGGTTTCCTCTGATAGGTCTGCTGTGAATCTAAGGGGTGCTCCTTTGTATGCGATTTCCTTCTTTGACCTTGCTGCTTGCAGCATTGTGTCTCTATGGATGACGTCCAGCATTGTAACTATGATATGTCTTGGGGGTTTTCTGTTAGGATCTCTTTTAGCTGGCACCCTTCGGGCGCCTTCAATCTGGATGCCCACATTGTCCAGTTCTGGGAACGCTTCAGCAATGATTCGTTTGACTGTGGCTTTTTCGTTGGGGTTGCTTCCCTGTCCTTCTGGTAGTCCAATGATTCTAATGTTGTTCCCCCAGGACTCTGATTCGCCCTAGAGCTATTTTGAGGTCTTTTCCCATGGTTTGTTGTTGCCTGTAGGCTTCTTGCAGCTCATCTTCAAGCATACTGATTCTGTCTTCCACTGCAGTCATTCTATTGTTGAGGGCAGCCAGAGAGTTTTTGATTTCATCTACCGAATCCTTCATTTCTTTTTGAAGGTTTTCTATTTCTGCTCTCATTTCTTCCCATATCTTGTCGGCTGTCTGTTGTATTGTTTCTGCCAGGTCCTCCTTTAAGTTGTCAATCTTTGCATTTAGTTCATTGAACATCTTGAGGATTTCAACTATGAATTCTTTATCAGAGAGCTCAAGTTTGTAGAAAACGCCAATTGAGGTTTCTGGACTCCTTTGATCGCTCTCTGCTTGCAGTGGGGATTTGCGCTGTTTCTTCATGTTGTGGTGGTGGTATGGAAGAGGGACCTTGAAGATCAGTATCCCTGTTCCCTCTGGGCCGGAAGACAGAACTGCTGTGGCGTTTGGGGTCGGAGTGCCGACCACTCAGCTGGCAGTTATGAGGGGAGGAAAGCCTGGGGTGCTCAGGGCCAAGGAACAGGCTGGGTCACGGAAGCAGGAGCAGAAATAGTATTACACAAATGGTCAAACTATTTGCTTTTGGGTGGGGTAGGCTAGATTGCTGTCTGTAGTCACTGTCTCATTCTCTGCTACTGACTCTTCTAGACCAAGCGGAGGTCAATGGTGCCAAACCAAAATGTTTTATTGGGGTAAATCGCCACAGAGAAATATTCACAGATACTATGTCACTAACGTGGGCTTGATGGTTTGTGCTGGCGGAGCTTATGGTCAACTGGGTCACTCCTGGCCGTGCTAGTGGAGTGGGAAAAAAAAAAACACGTAATGCTAGGTTCAAATGCAAGGTGTCACTATATGCTAGTTAGTGCTCCGCCCTTTTCAGCCATAATCAAGCCTTTATTATTAGTTTTTAATTTATCTTTGCTCAACATTTTATGCATATCCCAGCAAATCTCAGTATTTATTACCTTTCTCTCTTGTTTACATATTATATAAGCTTTTCTGCAATGTTCCTATATTAACATACATATTTTTCCATTTTAAACAATTGTGTGATATCTACTTTATACTGCATTAAAATTTATTTAACAAGATATAAATATCTTAAGCTGATTTGAATCTTTTCCCACTTAATAACAATTGCAATAAAAATGACTATAACAAGCACTTTATCTGAACCTGTTGCTCTCATCGATATTTATGTCAATCCATTTAAACCAAACCTATAAAATATATTTTATTAGATACCTATTTATTATCCATTTTATATGTGAAGAAATAAAAGTGAATAAAGGTAAGACAAGTGACCTGAGATCACCCAGTCAGTAAGTGGTAAAACCAGGAAAGTAATTAGACAACAAAGGGACTTCCTGGCCTCTGGAACCTAGAGTCTTCAGATGAGTATGAGACTGGTAGGTAGAAGCACAGGAGGACCTACCACCCCACACAGAAGAGAACAACCTACTTTCCAAAGACAATATTACCCAAGGCTGGGAATTTGTCTCTCAAACCCAGACCATGTTCTGGACCTAGATCTGTTTTACTGTATTTGAAGAGAGACAATGAGGATGTCTCAAGGTAAAGCATAAAGATTCAAAGTAGAGAAATAAGAAACAAAAAATGCCCAGAGGGCCCTAAAAAATCTGATCAACACACACATTAGAAGATAAGGGATTAATATCGAGGATATACAAGACACCAGTAGAATTGTATAAGAAAAAAAAACCTCCAACCTCATCAAAAAATGGGGAGAAGAAATGAACAGAAGTTTCCTCCAAAAATGAAATACAAATGGCCAAAAGGCACATGAAAAAATGCTCCACATTGCTAGTCATCAGGGAGCTGCAAATCAAAACAACAATGAGATATCATCTCACACCACAGAGACTGGCACACATTCAAAAGAACAAAAGCAACCAGTGCTGGCGTGGATGTGGGGAAAAAGGGATGCTCTTTCACTGTTGGTGGGAATGCCGACTGTTCCAGCCATTATGGAAAACAATATGGACTGTCCTTCAAAAACTAGAAATATGACCCCTCAATATAACTTCTGGGAATATATCCTGAGAATAAAAAAAGCACAGTAGAAATGACATCTGTACCTATATGTTCACTGCAGCACTGTTCACAATAGCCAAAATCTGGAAACAACCCAAGTGCCTAGAACAGATGACTGGTTAAAGAAACTTTGGGACATCCAAACAATGGAATACTATGCAGCTGTTAGGAGAGATGAAGTCATGAAATTTACTTATAAATGGATAGATATGGAGAGTATCATGCTAAGTGAAATGAGTCAGAAAGAGAGGGACAGAGCTGGAGCAATAGCACAGCAGGTAAGGCATTTGCCTTGCACATGGCTAACCCAGGTTCGATTCCCAGCATTCCATATGGTTCGCTGAGCACTGCCAGGAGTTAATTCCTGAGTGCATGAGCCAGGAGTAACCCCTGTGCACATCACTGGGTGTGACCCAAAAAGCAAAAAAAAAAGAGAGAGAGAGAGAGGGAGAGAGAGAGAGAGAGAGAGAGAGAGAGAGAGAGAGAGAGAGAGAGAGAGAGAGAGAGAGAGAAACATAGAAGGACTGCACTTATTTGTGGAGTATAGAATAACATCACATGAGGCTTACACCCAAGGACAGTAGATACAAAGGCCAGGAGGATTGCCCCATAGCTGGGAGACTGCTTCATGAGCAGAGGAGAGAAGGCAGATGGAATAGAGAAAGGATTACTAGGAAAATGATGGCTGGACGAATCAGTCGGGATGGGAGATGTGTGCTGAAAGTAGATAATGGAACAAACATGATGACCTATCAGTGTCTGTGTTGCAAGTCATAATGCCCACAAGTAAAGAGAGAGTATGGGGAATATTGTCTGCCATGGAGGCAGGGTGAGGGTGGGCAGGGTAGGGGTATACAAGGGATATTGGTGGTGAGGAATGTGCACTGGTGGAGGGATGGGTGTTTGATCATTGTGTGATTGTAATCCAAACATGAAAGCTAATAACAATCTCACAGTGATTAAATAAAATAAAATAAAAAAGAAGATAGGATGCTTGAAGAAATGCCTGCCATGCATTGCCATTAAGAATAGCACTTTTGGGGCTGGAGCAATAGCACAGAGAGTAGAGCTTTTGCCTTGCACACGGCCAACCCAGATTCAAATCCCAGCATCCCATATGGTCCCCCGAGCACTGCCAAGGGTAATTCCTGAGTGCAGAGCCCCAAGAGTAACCCCTGTGCATCACCAGGTGTGACCCAAAAAGCAAAAAAAAAAAAAGAGCCCTTTAGAACTCTAGTGCACTGCAGTGGAAGTTTATACAGGTGAAGCCTCAATGGGATATTGTTTAATTAAAATAAGAATGAAATAAGAATGATATTGTTTAATTAAAATAATATAATCCAGTAAAACCACTTTATAAATGTATTTGAAGAATATTGAAACTAATTTGAAATAAGTTTACATCCTTCTGTATATAGCAGCATAATTCACAATGGCCTAAACACGGAATCAACCTAAATGCTTATCAGCAATGGACTGAATAAAGATGCTTTGGTGTATATAACCAGTGGAAACTATTCTTTTATTTTAAAAAGAAAAGTGAACTCCTGTATTTTGGGACCAAATAAATGAAACTTGAGGTGTTTACTTTATGTGGAATAAGAAAGGGTGTGAAATAAATCATTGGATGGTTTATTATATGTCAAATATGAATTACTAAAGCAAATGACCTGGAAAAACTAATCCCTAGATTGAGTGAAAACTACATTGGTTGCCAAAGAGAGAGGAAAGAGGCTAGAAAGAATAAGCAGAGATTTTTTTGTTGTTGTTGGAATGGCATGAATATTTGGTTGTGTGAATACTTGTAATTAATTGCACACTTAAATGTGGGTTGTGATTTCATAATATTGTAAATCAATGGTAAGTCAACAGTAAAATAGAATGAAACAGATGATTTTTATGTTGTATTTTTAATTACATTTGATAGAATTCTCATTTAATGAAGGTAATAATTATATTGTGTATATATAACACAAATGTTCAGCATAATGATTCTCAGCATTTTTGTTGTCTCTTTTTAGAGCATATAGAGGACCTCAATATGTTAAAATCTGAAATGTTTTCTGGCTCTGGGCTCATCCCCTGTTGAGAAACAATGTGTTCCTTAAAATAGCAGTAGCACCAAATCCTCTCAAAGTCAGTTCTAACCCCACCTTTTTCAGTAATTTACATACTTTAAAGTCCTTCTGAGGATAGCAGAACTTTAAAATATTTTGTTCTGAATGATAATCTTTATAGGTGCAGTAATCTCGGTCATCAGGTTACTTTCCTTTAACATTTTTAATATATTGTGCCATTTTCTGTCCTAAAACTTGAATGGATAAATCTGTTACTAATTATTTTTCGGGGCAGGGTAATCGTTTGGACATGATTTTTTTCTCATGCTGTGTAAGGTGATTTACTTTAGTTTGTTTATTCCTATTCCTATTTATTTTTGCACTACAGAGGTCAAACTCAGCAACACTCAGCACTACAGGGTTCTAGGATGGTTCCCAGTAGATCTCAGCCCGCAAGTCAGCAGTATTTGGTTCAAGTCCTCTGAGGAGCAACCAGGAGCACAACCAGCAGTGCTCAGAGGCCACCAGGGCTATTATCAGTATGTTCAGAGGGCCATATATTTCCAGGGATTAAACTCAGGACTTTTCCTATGTTAAGCATGTATTCTACCACTTGAACTATTCCTTAGATCAATTATTTTATTTTATTTTTTTAATTATATAAATCCTCCTCCTTGTTATTTTTTTCCTACAAAACACTGGTTTAAGTGCTTTCATACTTACTTGCAATGCTCAAACATGTAGCTGTGATACTTTCACATACTAAGTTGCAATAAAACAGAGACTGAACATTTTTTGCTGTAGCCCTGGTACTCCCAAATAGCAGAGCCACTGGGCTGGCACTCAGGTAGATGGGGATGATGCTGGGATTAAATCTATGGTCTCATGCTTGCAAGGTAGGTGTTCTTCTGAGGTTCTTAAAATTCTCTTGATCTTTGGTTTTTACCTTTTTAATTATAATATGTCATGGTGCATGGAATGTTTAGGTGTCAAGTCTTGTGGTGTTATAATAAAATAAGGAAAATATAGGTTTGGGCCATTGTTATTTTTTGGGCTAAGTTTTGTTATTGGCTTAGATTTGCTGTTGTTTAAATTTGTAGGTTTTTTACTCTGCCTTGGTCAGACGGAGTATAATGATAGGACTCACCTTAGGCTAGGGTTACGAATAGCAATATGGAGATTTCATATGTTAGGTTTTCCGTGCTTAGTCTCAGAAATGAATATTAAGTTTATAAAGATCATTACAATTTGGAATATTCACAGTTTTCTGTCTCAGTGTAGGGCAGGCTTACTATGGGTTAGGGTTGGGATGAGGATTAGGGATAGGACTAGGGTTAGGCAATATACAGTATTTAAGTGGCAAATTTTGCTGCATTCTAAGAGAAAAGGCAAAGTGAAATACTGGATGGTTGTGAAATTTCAGTTACTTTCTAGGTTTCTGCCACTGCTTGGGTTAGACTGAGTATAACATAGGATTAGCCTCAGGCTAGCATTAGGCTTAAATTTGTGGAGGTTTGCATGTTAGCTTTTTCTGTGTTTGGTCTCAAATATGAAAATTAAGTATAGAAACATCATGAGAATTTGAAAAATTCCTTTTTTGGAGCCTAAATAAAGGTCAAGCTTGCTATGGTTTAGGATTAAGAGGAGTAATAAATTTTGACTCATTATTTTCTTTATACTTGAACTGAGCCTTTGGTACATAAGATTAGGGTTTGCCTGTAGATCAGTGTAAACTCTAGGGTTAGGATTAAGTTTATGCAGTTATTACATGTTAGATATTCTGTGTCTCATTTTGTCTTCTGGTGAAGGAGATAGTTGTTATTGAAACTTATTTGGAAAGATATAAGGGGGGGGAGAAAGAGAAGTACATTTTTGAGGGATTACACAGACTTCTTTAGAGCAGAAATTAAGCAAGCGAAGAAACAGCCAAGCAAGAAGATAGATTTTCAAAGGACATCACTAGCTTAAAGAGCAAGTCTTTTGTGTTGAAATTTTAAAATCCCAATTAAATAGAAATAAATTGTTAAATTTAGCTATTTGATAATTCTTGAAATAGGCTAAATTTAGGGTTATGACAGGATTAGACTAAGTTTAAGGTTTGTCTAGGGCTTGTGTATTAAGTTTTGCTGTGTTTAAAGTTTTAAAAGCACACTCAGTCTTGGACAAATATCATATTTTGGGTAATTCAGCCATTTAGGACTGGCTTGAGTCATGGTTGCATTTAGTTAGGACTAGCCTTAGAATTTGAAGAAGGGCTCAGGATAAGGATTTGATTTGTGGAAGTTTAGATGTTAGGTTTATCTGTGTTCACATGTAAAAATACAAGTTAATTATAGGGCACATAGATAAAAATACAAGTTAATTATAGGGCCATTCTTAAATTGACTGTAAATGCTGGTTTTTGGCATTGACTAAGGTCTGGCAGTGTGGCTGAGTATAGGATAGGATTTGTTGTAGGATTAGGATTAGGTTTAGTGTTAGGGTATGTATAGAGGTTAGGTATTAAGCTTTTCTGTGTTTAAAGTGAAAAAGGTGTTTGAGCATTGTATAACTGAGACTTTAACCTGAAAGCTTTGTAACTTTCCACATGGTGAATCAATAAAAGAATTTAAAAATAAATAAGTAAATAAATAAAAAAATTTAAAAAAATAAAGTGAAAAAGGCATATTCAGAATTGGGTGCTAGGTATGTTTTTGCTAATTTTTGTATTTCAGCTTAGACTTGAGTCATGGTTAGCATAAGGTTAGGTTAGCCTTAGGATTGTGGTAAGGGCTAGTTTATGATTAGGTCTGTTAAGTTATTAGGTGGTAAATTTTTCTGTGTTTAAACCTAAAAGTGCCATTTGAGGTAAACTTTAGGTTAGTTGGGAGTTTTGGGCACTGGCTAAGGTCAGATTGATCATAAATTAGGGTTAGTGTAAGGATTTGGTCTAAATTTAAGGTTTGTGTATGTTTTATGTGTTAAGTTTTGATGTGTTTAAGATTAAAAATAAAAGTTAAGGATTGGGAAATTGTTAGAGTTTGCCTAAATTATAACTTTTAACATTGGCTAAGGTCAGGTTGAGCACAACTGAGGTATAGGATAAGAATATGGGTAGGTTTAGAGTTAGAGTTTGTGTATGTTTTTTTAATTAATTTTTCTGTTTAAAGATAAAAATGAACTTTAAATATGGGCAATTATTATACTTTGGATAGTTAGTCCATTTATGCTTAGGGTTGAATCGTGATTAGAATATGGTTAGGTTAGCCTTAAGATTTGGGTAAGGGATACTGGTAGGGTTAGGTTTGTGAAGGTGTGAGATGTGAGGCTTTCTGTGTTCATAGATAAAAATACAAGTATAGACTGAATGGTAGTTTTTGACATTGGTTAAGTTCAGGCTGAACATAGGTTAGTTGTGTGACTTCTGTTCGTAGCTTTGAAATTTCTGCTCTCATTTCTTGGATTATCTTGGTGGAGCGTTCCAATGCTGCATCCATATCCTCCCTTAATTTATTGGAAGTTCGTTCCATAGTTGCTTTGAGTTCGTGAACGATTCTGACAATTTCCTCTCTGAATTCTTTATCCGAGAGGAGGTTGTATTTCTGGGAAGTCGCTTCTGAGGTTAGTGAGATATTTTCTTGGCTCTCTCCTGGTGGTGGGGATTTTCTCTGTTTCTTCACGTTGTTATGGGCTTTACTATCCAGTGCTCTCCTTAGCTTGGGAGGGGCCTCAACTGGAGATGTGATGGCTATGCACTTTTTACAAAGGACTTTTAAGTGCAACTTGATGTGTTCACTGACAGTTTTTGTGAAATTAGGATAGGCTAAGTTACTTGACTATTAACATATAGTGACTAAGATGATTCGGGAATTCTTCAGAGGAGTGGGTTCTATCAATTGTGGCCAAAGCACAATGCATGGAAAGGTAAAAAAAAAACAAGTGCGGCTGCGTAATCGGCCTGTGCTCCGGAAAGAGGCCACGTCCACTTTTGAGCACACGACCCCTAGGGTGAGGACACACCCCTAATTGGCGGTGGCCAAGAGGTGCCAGGCGGGGTGGGGGTGTCAGGGAGAGCCCCAAACTGCTGCGGGCAGGGGGTGGGGAAGGCTGAACATAGGTTAGGGCTAGTGTTAGGATTAGTCCTAGGATCAGGGTTAGGGTTTGTGACTGTAATACAGTAGCACTGCAGCACTGTCGTCTTGTTGTTCATTGATTTGCTCGAGCAGGCACCAGTAACATCTCCATTGTGAGACTTGTTACTGTTTTTGGCACATTGAATACGCCAGGCTCTGTCATAAGAACGAGATACTCTCAGTAGCTTGCCAGTCTCTCTGAGAGGGACGGAGGAATTGAACCACGGTAGGCTGTGTGCAACGCAAATGCCCTACCCACTGTGTTAGTAGGGGTTATATATTAAATTATGGGTAAATTTTAAGAAGCAAGTTAAACATAGTGTGATTGCTGTATTTTTTCTATTTAGTATGTTTTGACCTAGGCATGAGTCATGGTTAGCGTATGGTTAAGTTTTGTTAGTTTTGTGGTAAGGGCTAGGGTTAGGGCTAGATTTATTGAGTTATTAGGTGGCAGATTTTTCCATGTTCAAATTTCAAAATACCACTTAAGAATGGGTCATTTGTTAACTTTTCAGTATTTGGTAATATTTGGCATAGGCTAAGTTTAGGCTGAGAGTAAATTAAAGTTAGAACAGTATTAAGCTTGGATTCGGATTAGAGTTTGTGTGGAAGTTACTCATTAAATTTTTCTGTATTTAAAGTTAAATGTGAAAATTAAGTATTTGATGATTCCTATATTTGGCTATCAGTCCCTTTAGGCCTAAGCTTGATTCATGGTTAGTATTAAGTTTAGAGTTAACCTTAGGATTTGAGTAAAGGGCTACGTTTTCTTTAGGTTTGAGAAGAAGGTATGAGATGTTGTTCTGTGTTTATAGATAAAATTACAGGTAAGTATAATCGAATTGTAAAATGTAGACTAATGTTTTCTAATTAATTCTAAAGGGTAAATTAGGGGTAGTATTAGAATTGGGGCTAGGGTTTAGGTTTGCATAGGAATTAGGTATTAAGTTTTGATGTTGAAAGGAAAAAGTGCAAGCTCAGTATTGGGTGAGTAATAAATTTTGGCTAATTAGTACCTTTAAACCTTAAAACGGTATGTTTATGTAATATTTGGGTTAACATGAAGATTTGGGTAAATGCTAGTGTTAGGGGGTGCAGTGCCACCAGCATATCAACCTGTACCCATAGTGCAAGTATGCCAGCAGTCTGATGGTGCCTTCAGGTTTCTTGATACCCAAAATTGCCATTGTGACTCTGGCTGAGCCCCAATAACTCAGGACCAAATTTTTCAAGAAATAAAATGGTCAAAATATAGACATGTGGGAACCATGCCCAAAGTCACCTTTGGCTCAGTTATACAAGCTCATTTATCATCCTTACTTCAGAGACCCATAAATAAATCTCAAAGGAGATCATATGCTGCAGTTAATTCGGACCCTGTTAAAAGGTTGGCCTGTTAAAAGGTTGAAGAGGCCAGGGCAAGGTCAGAGGGGGGTGATCCATGGCAGTTGCTTGCTCCCACAGTTCAAAATCACCACATGTCCCTAGCCCGACTCCATCTCAGGACAGACCTCACAGAGATATTAACCAAATTCAGATATGTGGGGGATGTGACAGAACTCTCCAGGTTTCCTCAGAGTTGGAATGGGCTACCTCTCCCCATTTCCCTATACACCTGAAAGCACCAGCTCTCACCCCCAAGAATCAATTCCAACACCACCATATAAGCTCTTCTACTTGCCTTGCTTCAGAGACACATAAATCTTGAAAGAGATCAAAAGCTGCAGTTAATCTTGGAATCACACAACGGCTGGAGTCCATCATCTCAGGGAGGGAACTCACCAAGATATAATCTGCTGAAAATTCAGGCAAGCAGGTTTTGTGACTAAAATCTCCAGGCTTTCTTGGGGTTGAGATGGGCTACTCACCCCTCCTCCCTGTACTTTCAGAAGGCTCGGCAGTCACGTCCGCACCCCAAAACTTCCACCCAGTTAAAAAAGCTGCTCTAGTCTTACCTTTCTGATAAAAATACTGAACACTCATAACAAACAATGACTTCTTAGTACTGTATTGCAAACCATGTGCAAGAAAGAAAAAGGAGAGAGAGAGAGAAAGAGAGAGAGCCTGCCATAGGGGAATTCTAGGGGTGGGATATTGATGGTTGATAGGAGGGAAATGAGGGGGAGGACATTGGTGGTGGGAAATGAGAAATGTACACTGGTGGAGGGTGGAGGGATCATTGTATCACTGAAACTCAATCATGAACAGCTTTGTAATGGTCTCTCTCATGAATATTCAATAAAAATTGTTTTAAAAAAAGTAATGTGGAGTTTATGCCCACTTTAGTTAGCTTAATCAGTAGCTGACTCCTACATTTGAAAATTTTGTGTTGATAGATAAAAATGTAAGTTTACTATAGTTTATAAGAGCAATTATAAACTTTAAGGTATTTGGTAGATTTTAGCATTAGCTAATGTCAGGCTGAGTATAGGTAAGCATTAGAATTGGGCTAAGGTAAATACTAGGTTTATGTAGAAGTTAAGTATTAAATTATGCTGAATATGAAGTTAAAAGCACATGGTATGTACTGGGAAATTGTTATATTTTGGCTAACTAGCATCTAAGCTGGGTCATAATTACTCTAGGTTAGATTAGGTTTAGCCTTCAGATTGGGGTAAGAGCTAGGATTAGTTTTAGGTTTTTAGAATTCTTAGGTGTCACATTTTTTTGTTTTCAAATATAAAAATGCAATTTATCTAAGGGGTGGTTTTTAAATGTAAGCTATTTGGTAGTTTGGGGCATAAATTTAGGCCAGGTTAAGGTTAGGATAGGAATAGGTTAAAGTTTGTATTGGGGTTAGAGGTATTAAGTTTTGCTGTGCTTAAAGTTATAAATACAAGTTAACTTCTCTTTTTTTCCTTTTTGGGTCACACCCAATGATGTTCGGGGGTTACTCCTGGCTCTGCACTCAGGAATTATTCCTGGGGGTGCTCAGGGGACCATATGGGGTCCACTGCTGCAAGGCAGATGCTCTACCATTATACTATTGCTCCTGCCTGCAAGTTAACTTCTTAACAATTAGGTGAATATTATTTATTTTATGTTCTGCCTGTTTTATATATTTAGGCCTAGATGTGGGTCATGGTTAGCATAAAATTGCGGTTATCCTTAGGATTTGGGTAAGGTCTAGGGATAAGGTTGTGTTTGTAATGATGTGAGGTATTAGGCTTTTCTATGTTCATAAGTAAAAATGCAAATTAAGTGTAAAGCAATTTTTAAATTAAGACTAAACGGAAGTTTTTAGACTATAAAACAAAGCTCCCGGAAGAGAGCAATAAAGAATCTCGCACAGCAGAGCCTGGCAAGCTACTTGTGGCATATTCGATATGCCAAAAACAGTAACAACAATGGGCCTCATTCCCCTGACCCTGAACACGACATGGATGAACGGAAACATTACTGGCGCCTGCTCAAGCAAATCGATGAACAACGGGATGACAGTGATTCAGTGGTACAGTGAATGTTCAGCTGAGCATGAGATATAGTTTTTGTTACTATTAATGCAAGATTAAGATTTGCATAGGGATTAAAAATGGACAATTTTGGGCCAGGGTGATAGTAGACTTTGCCTTGCATGTAGCAGAGCTGGGCTCACTTCCCTGACATCTCATATGGTCCCCTGAGCACCACCAGGAGTAATTCCTGAGCTCAGAGTCGGGGATAACCCCTGAACTGCGTGTGGCCCCAAAACAAAACAAAATAAATTGGGCAATTGTTATATTATTTTGCTAATTAGTAAGGTTTGACTTAAGCTTAAGTCATGGTGAGCATAGATTGAAGTTAGGCTGAGGATTGTGGTAAGGGCTGGGAGGGTGAGGCTTTCTGAGTTAAGAGGTGGTAGAGAGCCTGGAGCAATAGCACAGCGGGTAGGGCGTTTGCCTTGCACCCGGCAGACCCGGATTCAATTCCAAGCATCCCATATGGTCCCCTGATCACTGCCAGGAGTAATTCCTGAGTGCAGAGCCAAGAGTAACCCCTGTGCATCGCCGGGTATGGCCCAAAGAGAAAACAAACAAACAAAACAAGAGGTGATAGATTTTTTTTTGTTTTCAAATTCAAAAACACCATATCATATAAAGATAGGGCAAATGTTAAATTTAGACTATTTGGTAGTTTTTGGTATAGGATACCCTCAGGCTGATTATTGGTTAGGGTCAGGATGAGTTTAGGACCAAGAATAGTGTTTGAGTTTGTGTAATATCTAATCTTAGGTACTAAGTTTTGCTGTGTTTAAAGTTAAAAATACATGTTAAGCATTGTGTGGTTATTATAGTTTGGCTATGTAGTACAGAGATGTCAGTTTTTTTTCTGTCAATAAGTTTGATTTTTCAATAAGTTCTTCACTTTTGTGGTGGAGTTGTGTCACAGGCAAGGGTTATGTGTTTTGCAGGAAATGATAAAGGAGCATGGAAGTTCATTGCCTTGTGCCCCAGAGACTTCAGCAGTCCAGGTCATTTCTACTCCCTTTCCTGGGAAAAACTTAGTTTTAAGACCAGATCTAACTAAAAGGGATTGGGAAATGTGGCCTCCGGAGAGCCTTCAGGAATTTATCTGCATTGAGAAATTGGAGTTTGATGAAGAACAAGCTCAGTGCAGTACCCCTTAAGCAACTAAATCTAGACTTGAATGAGGTTCTAGACAATCTTACTTGTAAGTATCCAAAAATGGGATAAAACAAAGAGTTTTAGATAAAAAAAATTCTTAGTGTAGGATGTAGCATAGCAAGAGATGGATAAACACAATTTCCTACTTTCTTGTGGATATGCATTTAAAAAAATCTTTCTGAAAGATGTAATTAGTCCAGTCATTAATAATGGAAGTAGAAATGAATTATTTAAAATCTTTGCTATTCAGTCATCAATCACACTCAGGGAGCAATAAAATCATTTGCATGTCAGATTAAAAATACATTATTTAACAGAAAATAAATCCAGCTGATGATAGAATTGTAGACAAAATCTTTCTATATTCTCTTCCTATCACCTGGGGAATATGAACCCAGGTCAGCTACATGCAAGGCAAATGCCTTGCAAAATATCAAGATAGGAAGAGAAATTTTCCACCAAGAATTGCTAAGACCTGGGCATATGGATCAGCCTGGATTAAAAAGAAAAATACAATATGTGTCTGTATTGACAAATTGAGGAGATACCTGCCTCCATACAGCCAGGAACACTCTTCTTGGGGATCTATCCGAGGATATAGACTTCCATTCCTTACAGCATTGTATTTTGGAACAATGTAATTATACTGTCTTAGCCATTGAGCAAGTTTATAAAGCATATTTTAGTAGAAAAAAATAGAGTGGCTTGCAGGTAGGGATTTCACTTTACATTTCTCTAACTTAACTTAGTAAATTAGCAACTTAGATGATTAATTTTATTTTTCAAAGAATCATTAGATCATCAGATGCTGAGTTCAAGTGCTTAGTATCACTATGAACCATGAGCTCAATCCTTATCAATCATACAATTATCAAATTTTGTAACCTGCTGTTTGAAGTGATAAAAGTACATGTATACCCTCAACAAGGAAATCAGCAACCCATGCCCTCAGAAAATATGCATTATATAATATATAGGATTGGAGAGATATCACAGCGGGTAGGGCATTTGCCTTGCACTCAGCCGAACTGGGCTCGATTCTTCTATCCCTCTTGGAGAGCCTGGCAAGCTACCAAGAGTATCCTGCCCGCACAGCAGAGCCTGGCAAGCTACCTGTGGAGTATTCAATATGACAAAAACAGTAACAAGTCTAACAATGGAGATATTACTGGTGCCCGCTCAAGCAAATCGATGAACAATGGGACAACAGTGCTACAGTGCTACAGTGCAGCATATACATGTTGTGTGTATATAAGAAGTGTCATCATCTTCCTACCTCCTCCTATCAAATGCACATACATGCAGACATATAAACACATGTAATACATATATAAGGTCACAGGACAAAAGGCCTTTTATTTAGGAATCTCAAGGAGAAAGGTCAAAGCCTTATGGAAAGGGAAGGTCAAATCTGATAATTTTTACAAAAAGGTCTTACTGAATTTTTAAAAAGTCTTATTCTAAGGGTTTTTTTTATTTTTTATTTTTTATTTATTTATTTTTTGCTTTTTGGGTCACACCCAGCGATGCTCAGGGGTTACTCCTGGCTTTGCACTCAGGAATTACTCCTGGCGGTGCTTGGGGGACCATATGGGATGCCGGGGATCGAACCCGGGTCGGCCGCGTGCAAGGCGAACGTCCTACCCGCTGTACTATCGCTCCGGCCCCTTTTTCTTTTTTAAATTTGACTTATCACTGTTTACAACATTGTGGAATTTCTGGGATATAGCTTAGAACCTCTATCAAAATATATATATTCATTGCTCACCACCACAGTTCCAATGCCTTCTACCCATTTCTGTACTCTCTACTTTCTCTTCCAGTAACCACCAGTTTCACCGAGTCTAGAAATTGGTTTTGTTGTTTCATGGTCAGTTTATGGTACCTTTTCATGTTCTATATATGAGATCATCCAGTATGATCTTTCACATTATTCAATTCACATAGCTTCATCACCTCAGGTTCTTTCCATTTTGTTTCAAATAGCTCAATTTTACCAAAAGGTTGCTTCTAATAGATTGTTTCCACTCAGTGGAGTATCTTACCACATACTCCACTGACTATGTAATAGTATTCATGCAATTTGCTGTTAGAATGATAGCCCCCCCACCCCCTCTGATCCACAGCTACAGATGGGTTCATAACAATTGTAAGGCTGAGGGGCTGTAGAGATAGTACGTTGGTTAAGGCATTTGCCTTGCCTGTAACTGACCTGGGTTCACTTACCCCAGCATTCCTTATGGTCCCCTGAACACTGCCAGGAGTGATTTCTGCACTCAGAAATCAGGAAGTAACCTCTGAGCATCGATGGGTGTGGCCCAAAAAACAAAACATAAATTGTCAGACTGACCATGTTTGGGATTAAGAAAACAACCTTGAATTTGAGCATCACCACAGGTAGAAATAACAAATGTCTGCATTGGGTGTGATTAAGTTTTGAAAGGGCGTTTTGTTTAGCAAAGTCTGAAGATGGAATTAGACTGCAGTGAGAATGAACTATTGGAGTGATAGCACAGTGGATAAGGCCTTGCACACAGTGGATAAGACCAGGGTTCGATTCCTCTGTCCCTCTCAGAGAGTCCGGCAAGCTACCAAGAGTATCCTGCCAGCACGGCAGAGCCTGGCAAGCTACCCGTGGCGTATTCAATATGTCAAAAACAGTAACAACAAGTCACACAATGGAGACGTTACTGGTGCCCACTCGAGCAAATCGATGAACAATGGGACCACAGTACTACAGTGCTACAGAGAATGACCACACAAGGCACAGAGACTTGGTAGTGGGAGATCATAGGCCAGTTAACCAAGGTCTGAGCACAGCTGCTTCAGGAACCGAAGCAAGTGGCAAGGAGGGTGGGAGAGGTTTCTTATGTGACTGTGTTATCGTATCCTGATCACTTAGCCCTGTTCGTTGTATTTATTTATTTGGATTTAATGGAATGGTTTGTACTATTGACTCCAGAGATTTTTATTTCTATAGAGATCGTGTGTGTGTGTGTGTGTGTGTGTGTGTGTGTGTGTGTGTGTGTTGGGTTTGAGGGTGATTCTGGGTAAAAA
Source organism: Sorex araneus (assembly GCF_027595985.1). Lineage (NCBI taxonomy): Eukaryota > Metazoa > Chordata > Mammalia > Eulipotyphla > Soricidae > Sorex > Sorex araneus. The sequence goes on along the minus strand of NC_073302.1, from coordinate 385,255,400 downwards.
AAAAAAAACTCGAAAACCCACTGACAAGGCATATTCTTTTTTCTTCTTGGTTCCTCTCAGGATTATGATTTTTGTTGTCTTTTTGTGAGTTTTTTTCCTAACACTAATAACTGAAATGCTAGTGTTAATCTTATCATCCTTCAATGTCAGAAATAAAGAATTAAAGCAAAATTAACTTTAGAAAAATGAAAAACTATAAAAACACACTTCTAAATGATAGCTCACAATTTAATGAGCACTCAATATGTATGTGACATTAAAAAATGTTTTCAATATACTAACTCATTTAAATCTCAGGAAAACCAAGTGAAACTTGGTCTTAATTTGATTAACAACGAAACCAAAGCATTAAGTGACTTGTTCATGGTAAATAAATCTTAAATGAATAGCTATCTTAACCCAAATTCTTCCAAGAAGACTGTGCAAAATCAGGCTATAGCATATCTGATAATCCAAAATTCAGATATAAAGTGACTATATAACAAGTGAATCACTGAGGTTCTGGCATCAAACCTCATTATTTATGGTCTTAGCTTTACTCTTAATAGGATGTGAGAACTATTAAAAGTTGTTGAAAGAGCTATGGCAGATAGTGCTATTAGGTTTAATCTTTTTTTTTTCTCTTTGGGTCACACCCTGTGATGCTCAGGGTTTACTCCTGGCTCTGCACTCAGGAATTACTCCTGGCAGTCTAGGGACTATATGGGATGCTGGGAATCGAACCCCGGTCGACTGTGTGCAAGGCAAATGCCCTACCCACTGTATTATTGCTCCAGCCCCAGGATCAATTTTTTCAAGGTATGGTTATCAAAACCATGAAATAGGTTTCTAGGAAATACTTTAAAGGGAGAATTATTTTTTAAATGTGTTCTGAATATTTTTAGCAGTGTAGATTGATTTATCTTTTAGAAACAAATTAAAATGTAATTTTAATTTCTAAATTTCTCATTTTTAAAACAAAATAAGAAAAACACAAAAGAAATAAGAATATAGGCACTGATTTCATACCCAGGAAATAAAAGATATATATTTAAACCATCTTAGAATTTAAAATAACACAAAAATTTCTATACTTAAAATGATCCTGTGAAGACTTTTGACACCCAGCGGCTTCTTACAGAAATGCATCTAGACTGTGAACTGAGCTACAACCCCAGGCCACTCGGGAAGGGAAAAGGATTTTCTCTCTCGGCCTTGTCTTTCGGTGACTTCTGGCAGAAATCTCTCTGGACTTAATTACTAAAGTATCAGAAATCCAAAAACATGCGGCAGTGACAGAGCTCATATATTCTTCACTCTCAGCAATGGATAACAAGTTATGAACTGATGCCTTTTCAGCAATTTGATTGTTGGGTGAAAATTTTAAATAATAATAGTGAGTCCTCTGTTGAAACATTGAATGTACTCAAAGTATAGAGAGAATAAAGTGAAGATCATTAGGCTCTCAGGTGTGGAGGGTGTGGGAGGGGCCTATATCGGGATTCTTGGTGGTGGAACATGTGCACTGGTGAAGGGATGGGGATTTGATCATTATATGTCTGAGACTTAAACCTGAAAGCTTTGTAACTTTTTTTCACAGTGATTCAATAAAATAAAAATTAATAAAATAAAATAAAATAAAATGATCCTGAGAAGATCTAAGTATTTTCATTTTTTTCTGGAAAGATAGTTTTACTGTTGCATTTTACTATTAATCATTCAAAACACACCTTTGGTTTAGCATCATCCTTACAAAATATAAAACAAAGAAAATGTAAGGAGGAGGTAAGATGGACAAAGACAGATTTAGGTATAAGTGAAGCATGTGGAATTACAAGTGATTATAACACTACTGTACAGATTATTAAGGCATATTAAAGTATATTCGTAAATTATTCAAAAATAATTTATAAAATCTGAAATTATATAAAACAAACATCTTTAAACTTATTCTAAAATGAAGGCAAATTTTGTATATTGATTATTGTGGATTTTTTGTGGATCTTTTGGGGGAGGCAGCTACATTTAGTGGTACTGATATTCTGAGATATCTTCTAATGGTTTTTAGGGAATCATTTGGTCCTAGGGATCAAACCAAGAACTTTCCCACATGGAAACATAGTGCTTTTGCCCTTTGAGCTGTCTCCCTGACCACTTGCTGACCTTTTTATTCTTAGTTTTTTGGCACTTAATATATTGAAACATAGTGAACATCTCTTAAGAGAAAGTGTCCAGAAGACTAAAAATGGGAATAGTTTTAGAGATTGTTATTGAATTCCATATTCTGCTCTTCAATTTCTAATAATATTTATATCCTAATAAACACATTTTAAAGTAAATTATTTTTATCTTCATTTGGCAGAAACAGTTATGTTATAAAAATACATAAAACATATTTTTCCTGAAATATGTCTAACACAAAACCTTATATGCCATTGAGGAATGGTTTAAATTTGTTTCCTTACAAGTTTTTATTCTGAACATAATATAATTCTTATGTCATGCTGTCTAGAGATTTTTTCAAGTATTTTTTTGCTTTTACGCACTTTACATATTTAAGAACTTATTCAGAGGGTTTACATTTCTTTTTTTTTTGTGTGTGTGTGTTTAGGCATTGGAACACTGATAAGAATTTCAATTTTCTCTTAACCAAGATATAATAAACTTAATATTCATTTGAAGAGGAAATTCTCAGGCAGGTTGAATGTATCTAGTTTATAAAAGTTTTGTTGTTATGCAATGGACTGCTACTTAGCTATCAAAAAAAAATTTGCCATTTGTGACAACATAAATGGATGTAAAGAGTATTATGTTTAGTGAATAAGTCAGATGGAGAAAGGTAAACATCATATAATTTAATTTATATGTGGCAGTTAAAGAAACAAATGAAATAAATGAACTAAGTAAAACAAATATAAACATATAAGATCAGAGTAGTAATTATCAGAAGTAAGGTGGGGCATGGGTTTGGGTGGCTGAATATGTAAAAGTTTCAATGGTATGGGAAAGAATAGAATTAGACTTTTAATAGTTAACATAATGTATTTCATATTGACATTTATGACTTGAAACCTATATAATGTTATAATCCAATATTACTTTAATTAAAAAAATAGTCTAGTAGTATAGCTCTGTGATAGAGCTAATGCTTAATTTGACTGAAGACCTGGATTCAACTTTCAATGGGAGAAAATTAAAAAATAAAAACAGTTTTGTTAGACCTGTATGAAGAGGATTTCTAGAAAGGTCAGATTGTAGCCACATGAAGTCAGAGTGCAGGGAATCCCTGACCAAAATATTGAGAGCGATGTCAAGGTCTAAGTGGTCCCTGAAGTCTGGTAATGTTGCAGGTTAGATATTGAATTTAGAGTGTACAAAGTTCTATTATTTAGATTTTTCACATAGACTGAATTAATTATAGCAACTACAGTCAATGTTGATTATATGTTTCTAATTATATGGTAGGGTCTGTGCCAAGTGCTTCACATGGATTAACTCATTGAAATATGGCAGGAGACAAATATCATTATTGCTACTTTGATTTCTAAGAGACTTGAGTTTCGAAGGAGTCTAGAAATGTGTGTGTGAATATACAAAAACTAGTGCTTGGTAGATTTATGTTTATACTTAGAGAGACTGATTTCAGTGTAGCAGAACTCATGATATCTCTGGAAAGCTGGAAAACAACCTCTTAACAGCTAGCAAGTTAGGAATTTTCCCAGCATGTTTTAGTCATTTAAATCCTCCTTGGAAACCTTTTAAATTTTTAACAATAAGTAGTTTGCAAGATGAAACAAATACATTCTCAAGTATATTGGAGTCTTTATAGTGTCCAATATTTATTTTATGATAATTTTATCAAAAATCTTATTCTCTTGGGGCCGGAGCAATAGCACAGCGGGTAGGGCATTTGCTTTGCACCTGGCCGACCTGGGTTCGATTCCCAGCATCCCATATGGTCCCCCGAGCACCGCCAGGGGTAATTCCTGAGTGCATGAGCCAGGACTAACCCCTGTGCATTGCTGGGTGTGACCCAAAAAACAAAAAAAAATCTTATTCTCTTAATTTCTATCCATAAATTAGATTTGAGATTGAGTTTTAGTACATAAAATTTTAGATTGGCATTTTTTCCTGTAGATATTGAGAAACATTATTTCATATGAAAATTTCCTTTTCTTTCTTATTCCAATGTCCTTTTCACTGCATAAAATGTCCATCATATGGTTGGATAGATAATGCAGGTGTAGGGATATATATGTACCTGACCAGATGCCTGCACTCAAAGTCACAAACATTAACTGAACATACCCCTGTAGACCCCTGAGGACCACAGGGGTGGCCCTTGTGGTCATCTGAACCAAAGTAATTTTTAGTAAATACCATTTTCGAAAATCTAACATGCAAATTAACAATTGATTTTAATACTCAAGGATTCATCACGGAACATTTGATTGTCAGCTCTGTATATACATTTGTATAAACAGGACGTAATTAGATCTAACTTCTCTGATTGTTGAATGAAGAAAAGAGCATTCTTTTCTAACTCAGTACAAAAACTGCTTTCTTGACACGTGAAAGGCAGGCATCTATAAAGAACTAATTTAACCAGCATCATGTAACTATATTTTTAAGATCTCTCCAATCTCTCAATGTGATACCCATCAAGTCAACACTTGTTTAGACTTTTCAAGAAATGCTGCTGAAACATATGGATATCCTCAGGCAAGAAAGGAAGGAAGGAAGGAAGGAAGGAAGGAAGGAAGGAAGGAAGGAAGGAAGGAAGGAAGGAAGGAAGGAAGGAAGGAAGAAGGGAGGGAGGGAGGGGAAGGAGGAAGGGAGGGAAGGGGGCCTGGAGAGATACTTTACTGGGTTTATGATGTTTTTCTTGTCTTGCTCATAGCAGACCTGGGTTCAATTCTCAGCACCTCATATGGTCCTCTGAGTAGTTCCAGGAGTAACCCCTAAGCATAGAGTCAGGATTAAGCCCTGAACCAATGTCCTCACCCCTTCTACAATAATAAAGAAAATGAAAAAATGTAGAGGGCCCAGGAGAAAGTGTTAGGGAGTCATGTCTAACAAGTGCCTGACTTGGTTTCATTCCTGGCACTGTAGGATTCAGTAAAAATTACCAGGTATTAAGCCTCTCAATGGATATAGATGTAAATACATCCTCTTGAGTTTTGTTTCTTGATGGTAGATGCCAAAATGTTGTAATCGGGGCCACATGGAGTTCTATTACTACTTTTTTTTGAGAATCTCCATATTGCTTTTTTATAGGAGTTGAGAAAGACTGTATTCTCACCAATAGTGAATGAGGATTTCTTTGTGATTAGATCCCCACCAACACACTTTATTTCCAGACTTGCTAGGGGATCTTGTGAACTGCGAAAGACAGTTGAAATCGTGGAGCATGGAGAATTTTTAATCTCTAAACTGCTTTATATGCTAATGTAAGAAGAATACGTGATAAAATGCATTTGTCAAAAACCCATGCAACTCTGCAGCACAGAATGAAGCTTTATGTAATCTATGAACCTTAGTCAGTAATATGGTATCAATAACGATTTATCTGTTGTAGTAAATATATTACATTAATATAATATTAAGAATAGGTAAATCTGTGAAGGAGATATGGGAACTCTGTACTTTCTGCACAATTTCTTATTTTAAGCTTTAGAATGCTTAAAAGAATAAGATCTACCAATAAAAATAGAACCATGCCTCTGTTTCCACTTGCTCTGTAACCCCATTCTCAAACACCTGTAGAAATTCAGGTCAAACTATACCCTTACGCACAAGATCCTCACCAATATGGTTTCAGATCATAAAGTAATAGAGTTCCCAACTGGAATATATTTTGCCCTTATCTAGTTCTCCTGGCAAATATCTTCAATTATTCTGCTTGTCATAGGATGTTTGACTTTAATGCCACTTGCTCCTTTCCATTAGATTTTGTATCTCTAGGATATAGGGTGGGTAGGGCATTTGCCTTGCACGCGACCCACCCGGGTTCGATTCCTCCATTCTTCTTGGCCCAGCAAGCTACCGAGAGTATCTCGCCCGCACGGCAAGCTGGAAAGCTACCCATGGCATATTCGATATGCCAAAAACAGTAACAAGAAGTCTCACAATGGAGATGTTACTCGTGCCCGCTCAAGCAAATCGCAACAGGATGACAGTGATAACAGTGATAGGATATAGAGACCATTTATTACTTATTCTTTTCTAGTCCTACACCCAGTATCTGTAATATACTTGGATAATTGATAGATAAAAATAATTATAGTATTTTTATTGAGGATTTAATTTTTGCTAGCACATATAACAACCTATTCAGATAAATATAGCTTGAAAGTTTGAGGCCTTTGAAATTCTGCCTTGGATTCTTATAATGAGCCTTGAACTGGTCTTTTTAACTTTTTGTTCTCCTTTTTGTTCTTGTTCATTTTTTCATTTGTTTGTTTTTCAAATTTTATTTAGTCCACTGCTCAGAAGCTAGAAATTGAGCTTCCATTTGAACCAGCAACTGCATTTGGTTGAATATACCCACAAGGGTCCAAAAACACAATGAGAGAAAAGACATTTGCACTCCTACATTCCTTTCAGCTTTTGTTCCTACCCTTAGATGCCCCCCCTCCGCCTCCCCAAGTATCTCCGATGATATTGATATCTCATCTGCTCTTTAGCATCTCTTAAGGCTCTGTCTGTTCCTACCTCCCCAAGAACCTGTCATTTCCAGGAAGATGGCCCACTTGTCATTTGCTGTACCCGTTGTACTTCCGTTTCTCTAGAATTTTGAAAATGACTGAAAATGTTCTATCCTCTGATTCTACTGCTAAAAAGTCTACCATTCCAAATATCATGCATATTAATTCTAGTCCTCCTACCACCTCCCCCTACTCCAACCACTCCAACCAGATGGCTCTAACTGGAATTCTCTTAGTAAGTTCTACTGCTTTAGCCATTTCCTTATGTTTGCTTTTTAATATATATTGACTTTACTTCCATCTGCATTTCTTAAAAATTATTTTTTTATTGATCTAACATTGGGTTTACAAGACTATAACTGTTTATAGTTTTAGGGGCAGCACGTTACCACACCCTGTCTACTACCAAAGTCCACTTTCTATTGGATTTTAGCTTCTTCGTAGAAAAGGGATTACAACCTCCTCAATTTTGAGCCACTGAATTATTCATAACGTAAAGCTTATCTATAAAACGGTGCCAACCCTGCAAAAAAAATGGGAATATCACTTCAGGTCCATTTCTGGGCCTGAAAATGAAAGCGTTTGAGGGTATGCACTGGGGGAGTCCAAGATTGATTACCCAGATTTCCAAGACTTGTAAGAAGCAAGCTCGTATAGGCCAACTGTGTATATTTTTCTCCTGAGAGAAAATAAAGACACATCAGACTGCGTAGAGAAATGATTGATAAGCCTTGCTCGAGGACGGATCTGAGTTCTCTTCCTAGTTCAATGACTTTCAAGCAACTCTCCAGGACTGAAGTTGTCCCACGTTGGCAAGTCTGCAGGCGCTCCCCATTCCCAGCAAGCTCCTCTCTTGGCTGCCACGAAAAAGTGGGAGTTCTCCCTCTGACCTAGGGAACAAGTGGACCTGCCCCGGGTTCTGCGCTCCACGCCGGGTGGGGTGTGAGCGGGGGAGCCGCAGCCCAGGGTCCTCCCGCGGGAGGGGCGCGGGGCGCGGAGGGCGTGGGCCGGGGGCGGGGCGAGCCCCTCCGCGGGGTGCGGTGCGGGGGGAGCCGCGGGAGTCGGGCTGCGGGAGGCGGCGGGGAGGAAGTGATCGCTCCCGGAGGAGGCGAGCCGCGCGGCGGGCGCAGCGTGAGACAGCACATCCTGCCCGCGCCCCGGGAGCCGCCGCCGCTCCGCCCTGCCGCAGCCCGGGAGCCGCCGCCGCCGCCTCCGCCCCGGAGCCCCGCACGGCCGCGCCGAGCAGCCAGGTAACCCGGAGGGTGTGAGGGTCGCGCACTGCCCCCCGCCGCCCCCCCACCGCGCATGGAGCGGCAGTGGCGGCCGCCGCGGCCCCTTCCCCAGGACCCGAGTCGCCCAGAGCCCCCCAGCGGCCGCCCTCTGCGCCGGCTCTGCAGCAGAGCCCAGAGGCCGGGGGAGGGAGGGTCGTGGTGTCGCCCGCTCAGTCGCCCACCTGGGGGGGAGAGGGGGAGGGAAGGGGCGTCACACCGCGCCCGGCTTGGTCTGCTGGGGGAGCAGAAGGCGAAGCGGCAGTGAAATCCTCACCCCTGTGGGCCACCAGCTGACTCTAGGGGGAGCGACCGAGGGAGGGGAGAGGATGCTGTTGGCTATTTTCCTGAGCTGTCTGCAAAGCTCCTAGCTGCTATTTTTTGCGATTTATCCGTGAAGTCGGAGGGAGAGGAGGCACTTCCAGCAGAGCATTCATTAGACACTCACGCAAGGTGCCGGTTTCCTTCTGCTCGGAAAAAGTGTGGTCAGGGGACGTGGTTTCATAAACACCTTCCCAGTTGCGTGGTTCTCCTTCCCCGACTCCCACCCAGCCATCCTCCTGGCGCCTCCTGAATCTCTGCGTCGTCATCATAAGGGCAGAGATCCTGGCAACCCGGTAGGGAACTGAGTGCGAGCTGGGCGCATGACTTGTACCTTGGCTAGTAAGGTTAAACGGAAAACCAGGATCTGGACAGAAATGATTTATGAAATGAGAGACCCAGTTAAATGCAAAGATTTTATTCTGGCCTTTACCACTTCTAGGTAAGGGACAGAAACACAGCCAGCCATTTTTCTTGCCCGGAATGTTTTTCCAGTGGACATAATAAACAATTTATTGTAGTTCTGGGTTATCAAAAATTCCTGCAAAATATTTCATTAGCATTGAAAGCATGGCTAACGGGAAGACAGTTCATTGCAAAAAGGCAACCTATGGTTAACATAAGAAATGATAGGGGTGACTAATGTACACATTTTTATTGTGTAAATTATGGATAAGAGATGGCCATCAGAGTCTGTAAATTTGAAATAGGATCACTCAATGCAGGTTTCAACCTGATTGTCTTAGTGAGAACGTGTATCCCACTGACTACTTATGTCCTCTATAGTTTAAAGTTTTCTATTAAAAGTTTGGAGTGGAAAGATAGAGGCTCAAACTCTGCTCTTCTGACTTTTTAAAGATAAAGTAAAATTAGACAGCCTTGCCACTAAGTCATTAAATTTCCTTTTCATAGGACCACATTTTACACGATTAAATTTTTTTTATCAAGGCACTGTGATTTACAAAGTTATTCACAGTTAAATTCCAGGCATACAATGTTTCAGATATTTCCAATATTTTTTAAGATCTGAGGATCCTGTGCCCGGAGAGACATTTATTTCTCCTGAAGTCTCTGGGCAGCAGCACTGTGCTATTTAGACAATGTGGTGGGAGGCCCAATGCAGGTTTTTCCAGTGTGTTAAACTTGGGATTCAGTTTTGGGGCCATAACATTGCCCACATCTCTTTTTCCTACCTTAACTTGGGCTTCAAACACACATGGATCACAGTGATTCTGTAACTCTGCTGACTTCACCCCTACCCACACCCAGAATTTTCTCCTTTCCCTATAGCAATATGTCCCAACTGTTTGAATTAGAGATCTACAGCATTAATTACTAGAAGGTATATGGGCAGAGAAAATAAAACCAATCTGTAGAAAATTGAAGCAGAGTTCAACAAGGGGTGGTTCTTGATTCTGAATCAATGGCAAACTTCTGGGATTGTAATAGGAAGCCAGTCACCATTTCTCTCATCAGATTTTATGGTTATGAAGAACTTCTCTGAGTTTCTTTTCCATCCACTTTAATGCCCTCAAATAATCCTACTTGAGTCTACAGTTAGTATAGTATTTACTTCTCCCAATGCTCCTTTTGTGTCTATATTTAATAAACGAGCACTTCCTTTTACTCCGAGGCTAAGTCAAGAGAGATGGATCTAGCCTGGGTGCTGCTTTGTCTAGTCAGAGAACAGCTGTAGATTAGTCTTATAAAATACATGTTAAGCCTTTAAACCCAGCCACAAACTTAGCACAGATAGCATGGACAATCTTCATTCATAGCTATCTCAATATGCCCCTGTTCTCCCTCCCCTCAACCTCGCATTGAATGGAAAGGCCAAATAAATTCATTACAAGTATAAACATATACTCTCATCACTTTGGTCTTTCTTTACTTTGCTCCACATATAAAACAAAGGTTCATAATATACTAGGTATTTTATCAGTAAATCCCAGTGGTAATGTTCAAATCAAACCTGTCTGATCATGCTAAAGTCAGAATTTATCCATTTTAGCTAGTTTCCTTTTGAAACAAAAATGAAGGGTGTGCCTTTGTTTTTGCCTTGGTACCTTGTATGTTAGCCATTGTTATTTTCTTTATCCGCCAAGTGTAAAGAATGTTTATTACAAGCTGATTGCTATCTGTGGATGATATGGTAAATTCAAAGTTAGACCATAACCCTTCTGAAATCAGATATTAGCTCTAGTTACTTAATTGCACTAGCTAATTTCCCATAATACTGTGTGGATCTCTAATATTATATTGTTTCCCTGATCCTTTGATGGAGGTTTTCTTTTACTAGAAACCTTTATGGCTTCCACCTTCAGTAGAAAAATTCTGTGTGTGTACAAGGTGGGTGTTCTTTGGAGAACTTTGAAAGAACAGTGATCTAGGTTTGGCTTCTTTTGAGAATTGGATTCTCTTTTTATTTCTTTGAAATTTATAAACCTTTGCCTGAGACTATGTAAAAATCCTTCTTCCTCTTGACTTGAAATTTGCACATCATTCTTTCATTTTTCTTCTCTGACATGTAGAATGTCTGAGTTAAGGTTGCCTTGTAGTATAGACACTGCTGCTTAGGTGTCTAACAGTCGTAAGACACGCATGTACTCACACAGCATTTCCTGATTGGGTATTTAAAAGTTTCTTTGTGATTAGTACTAGATTTTAAGAGCCGCTGGTTTTAGAGTGCTGTTTAGGAAAGGAGGGAGGAGCAGAAAACATTATGCTGAGATATTCTGAAATAAAGCAAAGCAATCCTGCTAGAGTCAGCCAAGAAAAATGTTCTTGGATATCAGGACATTTTTGGTGTTTCACTGAGGCATGCGAGGGACTTCCAAATGCAACTCTACCATGACTAATAGTGCACGCTACCCTTGGGTGAAGGCCTGGCACTGCTTACTGTTCATTAAATACTTACCTTCCGAATGCTTAGGGTTCCTTTGACTCATTCCAACAACCCAGTAAGGCTACATTAAAAAAAAAAAATCTTCATTTGCCAAACTAGGACTCTGATGGTTGGAATCATTAAGCGACATACATGTCAAGGTCAGATAAGGCCAGTTCAAGGACTGTATTTCTAACTCAGGTTGGCCAGATTCCAACATCCATTTATTCTTTTTTAATCATATCATATTATTTGTCGATACAGGATACCAAAAAAGTACTCTCTAGTATAGCTTTTTTTCTTTTATCATGACAGGACAAAGAGTTCCTCGAGAACTTGCTGTCATGCTGATAGAAAAAGTCAAAAAAATCTTATCATAGCGAAGAAGAAAATTAGACTTCCTCCATTGCGGCTAAGCAGAGACAAGTCTTGCTTTCCCTTGAGTTGTGCGGCAGCGTCTCCCCTCTCAAATATATCACCCAAAGATCATGGTCCCATCAAAGTTCCCCAGAGTATGTATTTGCCTCCTAAATTGTCTAGGGGATGTTGAAACCATGTCTTGCTCAGCAGTGAGTTTGCCACAGTCCAAAGAGAAGACAACTCAAGGTTAATTTATTTTTTAATTTTTAAAATTTATTTATTTATTTATTTATTTTTAAGGAGAGCTGCAAGTCCAGACTCCAGTAACTGCAGAAGTGAATTTCCTTCAAAGTTGCTCTGTACTGGAGCTGGTTAGATGTAGTGCCTGTGTCCTAGTGATGAGCACTCACTTGGCTCTCACAGGGGAGAGCCTCTGCCTTCTTACCACATGGCCCGTGTCCCTTTAGTTTTAGTTCAGAGGCATCTGAGAGTCTTACAAACAGCTGCTCTTTCTTTTTCATAAGTAACTCCCTACCTTTTTTTTTCCCCCCACTTCTATTTTTACTGTACTCTCACAGAGTGGAACATTGTTTCATTTTGTCATCAGAACTAGCTAATGACCTCAGTGTGGCAAATGCATAAAGCAGAAATTAATGCTAATTGGAAGGGCATTCTTTATGATGGAAGTAATGAGTGCCGGGGTGCTGTGTGGAGGATGATTGCATTTGGTCCATAGATCTGCAAGGAGTAGGCAGCAGTCTGCTTTATTTTGTTCTGAAATTCTTTTCACAAAAGATTTTAAAAAATCTTCTGCTCCCTTACCCTACACAATTTAGGTGGTCATCTAATCAGCTCATAATGAATTTAGTTATAGTAAATGTAAGTTCCAGAATATTGTCAACTATGACATGACGTCATCTGTTGAATCTACTTAAAATGAAACTACTACTCAGCATCAATTTTTAAAATATCTGAAGGGACGTTTTTATACTTAAGTATCATAGTAAGATTTGGGATTCTCTCCCTGTCTCTATCTCTCTAACTCTTTGTCTCTCTCTTGACTTTTGTGAAAATGGAAGTGAAAGAGGAGTCTCTGGATGGTTATACAAGGGTATAGATGGGAGTTTCATATCTGGAAATTAATGCCACTATTTTTTTTCCTGCCTTCATGCTCATTAAAATGCCTTCATAGTATGAATGCCCCTGGTAACTTGATGACAGTTTGAAAAGCATACATTATTCTAGTATTGGTGCTGTATGTGATGGTTTCTTATAGGGGAACTGCCAGAGTCAGCCCCACTGTATATCTGTCACTCAAACTCAAGGTGTGTTGGTTAGAAGGAGAAGGCATCAAGAAGCTTCTGCTCCTAGTTCCTGCTCCATTGGCAGGTGATGGGGAGCGGGGGGAGATAAATGACTATTCTGGTTATATTTTAGATCAGTCATTCTCAGTGAAGGGTTATTTTCCTTCCTAGGGGATATTTAGCAGTTTCTAGAAAAATTATTTACGATCACATTGGGGAGGAGTGGCGACTGTATCTCATGGGTAATGATTAGGGCAACTGCGGACCACCCTACAAAGCACAGTTCACTCAAACTGTGGTCATAGTCAAGGTTAAGAATCACTGATTTTCAGTAAAGTTATCACTGAGCACCTTTTCAGGGAGTTGCTTTATACAAGCTGGACAGTGTATATATATATCTATATATATATAGATATATAAATTACTATTTGGTATGCCTTGGCAGTTTATTTGGAGGAAGGGATCCTTAAGATTTTTTTCCATACAAATTAACAGAACTCGTTTCTTCAGTTTTTGCCACTTAGTTCACAAAGGATTTAGCAGGATCATTCTATCCTCATAGACAGATGAACAGGTATTGTTTCTAAAGAAAGGCAAACCGTATTATTTCACTCCTAGTGAGGACAACCCTTTATTTTATTCCAGAGGTGACAGGCAAGATGGCTTAAGTTCTGTGTTTTCCATGGAGAACCCTTTAGTTTAATTCTTTTGATCTGACTTTGATCTGACTCTTTCCACTGAGTAGTGGAGTACTTTTTTTCCTTTTTTCAATGGACGGAAGGAGAAGTTTTGATTCATTTGCCAGAGTTCAATTTTACTCTAAGGTCTAGAAGAAGCCAAAAGTCATCTGTACCTTTTGAATAGTGCTGATGAATAAATAATGATAACAATATTTGATATCCTCTGTCTTCAATTTCCCTCTGAGAATGTCTGACCTGAAATAGTACCCATTTCTTTGTTTAGCAAATTGAAGTTCTAACAATTGAAATGGAATGAATTCTCCTTCTTTGGAATGGAGTTCATATTCTAGAGCATGCTTAGGGAAATCTTTAGAAGTTTATCAAGTTGTTGAATGTGACTAGGAGCTCAAGAGTCCAGGATGACTATGGGATTCTGTCTCAGACTAAGCTTGTCAAATTTAAGGGGGCTGGGTTTGGGTGGCTGAAGGGTAGCCAGCCCTGTGGGGAATGTGTGTTTAGACGATGTCCTGGTTTAAAATGACCGTGTGCCTCCTTTTTTACCATCCATCTCATTACTAACAATATGGCAAGGGATTGTGGGAATTGGTGTGTATTTTGTGGAAGAAAAAATAAAAGTGCTTTGCTTGTTTTCTTGAAAAGTGTTCACTCGCAGAAGGTATAGGTTACTGCTGATTTGGAAAGAGGATCTTTCCTTTTTGAATGCTTGCAGGCTCAGAGGAAAGTGAGAATCTATTTACAGAAGTTGAAATGCCAAGTGAAATCAAAATCTCCCAGCACAAATATGGACCACCCAACGACATCTTAAAGGCCAGGTTTGGGGTTTTGAATATAGATTTTCTTGCTTCCTCTTTTAAGCTTTTTAGTGTGTTTCAAGAACTGCTGAAAACTAGTTGGCATATCAAACAAGGATAAAGGTCTCTTATCTTATTTTATCTTATCTTATTATGAGATTGTAATCCAAATATGAAAGCTTGTAACTATCTCACTGTGATTCAATAAAATTTTAAAAATTTTTAAAAAAAGTTCTCTTATCATGCAAAAGATTTATAAGAAGGTCAACTGTTGGAGAGCCCCGTGTTTTAACAAAATAATTGCAAATTAATAAAATTTGAAGGTCAAAAAACTGTAGATTTTGGTTTAGAATAGAGAGAAAATTTGGGTTTCAAACTTGTTGTAGGAGAGATAGAATGGAAGTTAAGGCGTTTGCCTCACATACAACTGATGAGTTCATCTTGTAATTCTTGTGATCCCCCAAGAACCTTCAGGAGTGATCTCTGGGCACAGAACCAGGAGTAATCCCTGAGCACCACTGAATGAGGCATTATCCTCTTTCCCCCTTCCTTGCTCCTCCAAAAAGAAAATGTAGTTGTAAGGTGGAATGGAAGGTGCTATATGTGACTATTCCCCTTCTGTGGTATATTCTGCCCAGAGAGAACCATGTATTTAATTTGGGGAAGGGCCAATATACTGGAAACATTACCACTGCCATCACCTCCTCTGCGTTCCAAACACTGGGCAGGGATAGCTGGACATGGACAGTGCAGGCCGAAAGCAACAAAGGCATATTAAGCATTTTACAAATGCTTCCTCCCACCCTTTTTTGCCTCCTAATTTAGATTTGGAAAGGAAGGAATAAGGTAAAATTCACTTTCTTCTGTCAACCAGGCCCCACAAAAAATGATAGGACGGGGTGCCTCTGCCGTCTCCCAGTTCTCCCCAGGCTGTCTGGAGGCTCCAGAGGGGCTGTGCTGTGCCACCTTGTCTCATTCTGGCTATAAGAAGCGGCCAAACATAAAAAGTAATTCTCTCCTCTCTCTCTCTCTCTCTCTCTCTCTCTCTCTCTCTCTCTCTCTCTCTCTCTCTCTCTCTCTCTCTCTCTCTCTCTCTCTTTCTCTCTCTCTTTCTCTCTCTCTGGTAAGTGGGCCCTCAACACTGTATACAGTAAATTAAAGGGGATGTAGCACCGTCGCGCACCGTCGTCCTGTTGCTCATTGATTTGCTCAAGTGGGCACCAGTAACATCTCCATTGTGAGACTTGTTACTGTTTTTGGCATATTGAATACACCACGGGTAGCTTGCCAGGCTCTGCTCTGCGGGCGGGATACTCTGGATAGCTTGCTGGGCTCTCCGAGAGGGATGGAGGAATCGAACCCGGGTCGGCTGCATGGCAAGGCAAACACTACCTATTGTGCTATGGAATTTATAGCCAAAGATCAGAGTGGGCATCACTGGATGGGAAGCTACTAAGAGGGTCAGAGGGGGGAGGATTCTGTCTCAGTTGACCGAATAGGATTCTTGGCTGAAGTCAGGTCAGGATGATTAGCTATCACCTGGGCATGAAGGAGTGAAGAACCCCTAGTGGTTATCAATCCTATATCGGTGATCACATGGCTAGATATGGGATTCTAATCAAATGGATTAAAATGATTCTTGCTAAAATTACACTGTTGAGGAAGAGGAAAGGGGTACAGTTGAAAAGAGTCCAAAAGAACCTGACCACTGTTTGACTCTTCTGAAGGCTTCTTAGAGGAAACCCTTAACACACACTCCTTTGAGGGCAATTTCCTGCCAAAGTTAGGGGAAAAGGATAAAAAGAAGGAATAATTGCAGTTTCCAAGGCCGAATCAAGGAGGATGAAAAATAGTCAAAATGTTGGTCCTCCAAATGGACTTGGCGGATTAAAGTATTATTGTTTTTTGGCAACACCCCGTGGTGTTCAGAGCTTACTCCTGGATGGCTTGGTGGACCAAGTGGGGCTTGGGGAATCAAATCTGGGTTGGCCACATGCAAAGCAAGCACCCTAGCCTCTGTACTATTGCTCTAGCCCCCTTAGAGTGTTACTGATTAGGTTGTAACAACCTCAGAGGAGGATTTCTACAAAAGATTTTTCTCAGTCCTTTTTTTATTTCATAGTCAGAGGGAATCTGCTTATTATATTCACTCAGACCCCTGCTGAGAAGGGTTTCATAGACTGTATTACCCTAATTCATTCCATTTCATTGGCTAGTCAAGTCATATAGCCTTGCTTGACTGCAAGGAGGTAAAGTATAACAAGGGGGATTGAGATCAAGAGATTTTGTGATTAACCCAAATGACTGTGGAAGGGAGAGGTTTTCCCAAACCCGGTCCTGCTGCTGACCTCCGTCTCTGAGATGTGTCCCTTGGAGCTCTTTGGAATACAACCGCACATGGAGAAGTCTCAACATCCTACTTTAGTAGCATCTGAAAGATTGCCCATTTAGTAATTAAATGCATATGAATGATTTTAGTATACTAAGCAATAACTAGATCCTAGAATTACGAGTTTAACCATCTAGATTTTATTGAGGGTGACTAAATGAAATATGTGTGTGATGAGAATTAGCTCCCTTCAGCAGCTTTTCTCATCAAGTATGTTTGTTTAATACTTATTGGAGTGCTTCATGTACAGATGAAAGTGTCTTAGTTTTAGGAACTGATGTCTAATCAGAGAAAAAAAGTAAATGTATACAATTCATGACCTAGTTATCTGTATGGTTTTATGATAATATATATAAACATTATTATCACATAGGGCACTGCACTGTCGTCCTGTTGTTCATCAATTTGCTCGAGCGGGCACTAGTAACATCTCCATTGTGAGACTTGTTACTATTTTTTGGCATATTGAATACACCACGGTAGCTTGCCAGACTTTCCAGAGGGACAGAAGAATCGAACCTGAGTCGGCCACGTGCAAGGCAAACTCCCTATCCGCTGTGCTATTGCTCCAGTCCCCTAATAAATGTATACCCTAATAAATATATAACAAGGTGCAGTGGAAGCTCAAAGAAGAAAAATGATTCATAATCAACTGAATGATCATTCTATGAATTTGCAGGCTGATCAGACCTAAGTTTCAAACAGGCTCAACAATTTTATAATTGTTAAAACAAATTTATAATTATTAAAACAAATTTATTTTAATAATTATTTTCATCATACTCTTTTGTTCTTTGTCTGACTTTATCCCAGGACTAGTTATAACAGTGAAATCCAAGCTTTACCACTAGCTCTGGACCCTGACAAGATACTTTCTCACTCTAGATCTCCTTTTTTTCATCAGAAAAACAGAACTTACAGTTACAATAGCACATAGTTCCTAGTGGTAAGTCTGGAAGGCTATCAGTTAGGGTTTGGAAGACTAAATTACACTTAATTTTCCTTTTAATCTTTCCTTCCAAAATATGTTCAAGGCATTGACTTTATTATTTATTTATTTTTCAGTGCCAGGAATTGAATCCAGAAATTTACACTTGCAAAGCAGGAATTCTACAGCTGAGCAACATCCCTTTAATTTTTCCTTTGTGTCCTTTGGATGTGCTTAGAACATATACTAAAATCCTAAAATGTGTCAGCTGTCAGTATCTGGTCCCAAAAGGAACATGGGCTTGGTAATTCCTAAAGGTTCTGAGAACTTTCCCTTCCTCACTTAGCATCACAATGAACATCTTATCTGTGCCTGGTAGAGCAGTGACTGAACCATTTAAGTACAAGGTAAGGATCAGATGGCCAGCTCGCATCCTCCTTGGCATGTGAGGCAATCCTGGTTTGGAGACCTCAAGAATATGACATTGTCCTCAGCTCTGTTCTTGAAATTCAGATCATTGGAAGAAGGTCTTTGGAAGAAGCAGTTCTTGTCATTGGGCATCTACCCCTAGCACTCTAAACTCATATTAAATGAAAATCAAGTGTGGTTCGGATCCACTGTGGCTTTAATTACAGAGGCATCCTGCTGTTTTTTTTTTTCTTTTTGGGTCACACCTAGCGATGCACAGGGGTTACTCCTGGCTCTGCACTCAGGAATTACTCCTGGCGGTGCTCAGGGGACCATATGGGATGCTGGGAATCGAACCCGGGTCGGCCACGTGCAAGGCAAATGCCCTACCCGCTGTGCTATTGCTCCAGCTCCCCGATCCTGCTGGTTTTATTCCAGAGTTAAAACACCCTTGGGTTTGGGACCAGCACCACAGAGTTGCCCTTGGCAGATGCACACTGTATTTCTTCTGTTTTTTAAAACTTATTACTGAGGGGCACCTTATAATGGTAGCAAGAAGTGTAGGGGATCCAGTGACAATATTGTGATCAAAGGTTAAGATCAGCATAAAATATGTCACACCCTCTTCCCCAATACTCTTTGGATGCAAGGTAGAAGAACCTGAGGTTCAGAAGAGTCAGTGAGTTTTCAGAGAGTAGGTGGGATATTTGCAAGTAAAAGCCTGGATGTGAGGCTCTCACTTTGGCAAATCAGTATTAGTTTCCTATTTCTTGTGGTTCAAATCTCTAGTGAAAGGAGAATTTATATCATGAAAAAAAAATGATTCAAGTGTTCAAAAAAAAAAAAAGAAGACTGGGCAGCCTATAAACTTCCTAATGCTCAGAAAATTCACCCTCAAAAATCCTTGGAGGGGTCCACAACCAAGTAAGGATTATCTATTAAAGTATTGTTGCAACAGTGGGAAATCAGATCTGTGTTTGATAGTTTGTTATTTTTCTTTTCTTTCAATTTAAGAATCTCTGTGTCTACCAGCAAGCCTTCATCACTCTTATATCTGGCCAGGCTCTCTACTAGCAAAAAGGGAACAGGCAAACTAGAAAAAAAATTTTTTTAAATCATTCTTTCCCAATGTAACTTTTCAGATTGTAACAGTTGTTCATTCCTTTCTCCATTCAACAAACATTCCTTAAGCACCACCCACATACTGGGAATGCTATAGTTGTGTCAGGCCCAGATGAAGGAAATGCAATGGTTTGTCACAGTCTTTAAAAACAAACAAACATAGTAAATTCCGACTGTCTCACTTCATTCCAAACTGGCAATAGCCTGCATTTCAGTGCTCATTCTTGGTTCCATGGTCTCTTACTGCACCCCGAGAATGTTCAAAGTCTGACCTATGTCGCCAGTGGCAGAGGCTGAAACACATGCTGGAACCTCCCAGTTCCTATGTGCTTTTTTACAGTGTGAAGAATAGAAAACTGAAAAATTACTTGTGGGATGAAATTTCCACCCTGAGTGCTTATCTTATGCAAAGAATTTATTACAAATGCTAATATACCTATTTTGAGCACTTAGTTTCTCACTTTTTTCTTGATGTGAAGCAAAGGTGTGATATGTATGTAAGGCAAGTGATAATTCTAGTTGTTTGCATTGTCTTTACACATTGAAATAGCTTGGGTGGATTTTCAACATAGTAATGTTATTTCACCAGTAATTTCACTCCGGTGAGGCATATTTTGTGCTTGTCTCAGCACAAAATTGTCACAGTATTGTCACTGGATCTCATACACTTTTTATTATCATCACAAGGTGCCCCTCAGCAATAAGGTTTAAAAAATAGAAGTTTAGGGGGCCGGAGCAATAGTACAGTGGGTAGGGTATTTTCCTTGCATGCGGCTGACCTGGGCCTGATCCCCGGCATCCCATATGGTCCCCCAAGCACCGCCAGGAGTAATTCCTGAGTGCAGAGCCAGGAGTAACCCCTGAGTATCATCAGGTGTGACCCCCCTAGGCCAAAAAATCCATAGAAGTTTTGCTGGAGCAATAGTACAGTGGGTAGGGTGCTTACCTTGACTTAGGTTTGATCCCCTGCACCCCATATGGTGCCCTGAGCCCCACCAGGAGAGATCCATGAGCACAGAGCCAGAAATAAGTCCTGAGCACCGAGGGGTGTGGCCTCCAGATAGAACAAAACAAAACAAAAATAGAAGTTTATTATTTTTTAAGACCTGGGAACAATGCAGCACACCTGGGCTGGCTGAAGTTGAGTCTTTAGTAAGAAAGAGTATGGGCCTGGGGTTCTGCTTTAGTTGAAACTGAGGGAGGCAAGGTTAGACTTTTGGTGGATCAGCATTTGCTGATTTCATTTATTTCAATTACTTCATTGATTTCATTTCATTTATCATGAAAATGGGAATTAGGAGTAGGAAGAGAAAAGAACGGAAAGAAACACAACACATACACGTGTGTGTGTGCATTCTTGTATCTTGGAGGGTTGGGATACACGTAGCTATCTGTATGAACCAGGATTTGTAAAACCAAGTAGCCTCAGTAGGGAGAAGTAGTCTGGATCTTTTTATCACCCTGCAACTGACAATGTGTTTTTTTCAAATCAGGTTATTTTTTTGAAGTAAATACCTGGACAGCAAAAGCTTAGTCAGGCACTTACATACTAAAAAGGGAAGCTCTGTGCCCTCTGATCAGGTTTTACACTATAGATCGGACCTGAGGTCAGAAATAATTGATCTGGTTTATTTATGACCTGTGTGTGGAGCACCAGACACATCGCCCTCCAACTCTCCTCATTGCCATTTCATCTCCTTTAGCTCATGTGACTGTGTTCTATGATCTCATTGAATTGTTCTGATTACCCAAACCCAGGCTGCTGTTGGCCACCTGTAACTTCAGCTTCATTCAAGCTCATTCACAAGAAACACTCATGTTGCCTTCAAGAAGCCCATGGATTCTCCAGTTCTGCATGCTCTTTTGTTTTCCTCCTACTTTAAGTCTTCTTTCTTCCTCCCCTCCTCCTCCTCCTCCTCCTCCTCCTCCTCCTCCTCCTCCTCCTCCTCCTCCTCCTCCTCCTCCTCCTTCTTCTTCTCCTTCTCCTTCTCCTTCTCCTTCTCCTTCTCCTTCTCCTTCTCCTTCTCCTTCTCCTTCTCCTTCTCCTTCTCCTTCTTCTTCTTCTTCTTCTTTTTCTTCTTCTTCCTGAAACAGGCATGAACTCCACCTACTTTAAGTCTTTATCATATATTTATCCTATTCCCCCTAGAATTGAGCTACTGTTTTCAGATCCTGCCATATCACAAGCTTTTAAAGACAGACTCTATTGTCATCATTTGTACAAGTACTATCACATTGAGACAGTACCATGACAGCAGTTTGTACTTCATGAGGGCCTGATAAATTAATTCATATGGGCTCAATAATTCATAATTCAAGGATCCCAATAATTCAACTTGTTGAATTCCAGTCACATATAGGTAAATTTTGCCTGGAACAAACTATTTGAGTTTCTAGACTCTTATGTAACGAGAAAAGATGGTTGATTAGTAGTATTTCCCTCTTTTATAAATACATTGATAACCTTGTTTAGATTCCCAAAGTATTCTTGTACACCAACCCACCTCTTTGTCCTTTTTCCCCCCCTTATAAAGGGTCACTATGAAGCAAGAACACAGATGGTTGGAAAACTGTACTCAGATCTGCCAGAGGAAATGAGATCAGTGATTACATCAATATATCTGGGTGTGTCCCTGTATAGAGAGAATGAGCAGGCAGACACCTCTCTTGAGCATCAGTATTTTTAAAAAAATTGAATATCTGTGAGATAGACCATTGCAAAGCTGTTTATGACTGGGTTTAAGTCATACAATGATCCAACACCATCCCTCCACCAGTGTACATTTCCCACCATCAGTGTCCCTTGTTTTTCTCCCATCATCCCCCTCAACATTCCACCGCCCACCCCCAGCCTGCCTCTATAGCACTTTTTTTCTTTCTCTGTGGTTTGCAATACAGGAACCAAGAGGCCATCGTGTTTGTTCAGGGCATTTAGTATTTTTATTGGGAAGGTAAGGCTGGAGTAGCTTTTTTAACTGAGTGGTAGCTTTGGAGTGTGGACATGCCTGACATGCCTTCTGAAAGTACAGGGAGGTGTGGGGAGGTAGCTCATCCTGACTCTGAGAAAGCCTGGAGATTTCAGTCACAAAACCTGCACACCTGAATTTTCAGCAGATTATATCTCTAAAGTCTGCCCTGAGATGGTGGAGTTTGGCTGGAGGCATGGTGACAATTTTGGATTGTGGGAGCAAGTGGCTGCTGAGGGCTCTGCTTGGGTGGGCACCAGGCTGACCTACCGTCCTCCAGTTTACCCTAGTCTGTTCAACCCTGCATTGGTCTGAGATTAACTGTGGCTTTTGATCTCTTTCAAGATTTTGTTATGGGTCTCAGAAGCAAGACCAATAAATGAGCTTGTATACATGAGCTGGAGGTGTTTTGTGGGTGTGGCTCCCACATATCTAACTTTTGGCATTCTAATTTCTTGGGAAACGATCTCCAGTTGTTGGGATCTGACCAGAATCACAGCAGCAATTTTGGGGTATCAGGAAGACTGAAGGCGCTATCAGCTTGCTGGTACACTCGCTCTGTGGATACAGGTTGACCTGCTGGCAGCACTGCACCCCCAGGACACAAGCATAGTTATCTGTAGTGTTTCATGAGCACCCATTGAGACCGACATGTGATAAAGCCTGCTCACAATAAGCACTAGATAAGGAATGGAGGGAAGTCTGAATCTCTGAAGATCTAGGTATTAGATTGTAAGGTAATTCAAACTCTTGAGCAATTTAGTACTGTACTTGTACAACCTGATACAAAGTAAGTGTTATATGTTAGGCCACAAACATAAAATGACAACACACTGAATTTCTAGGAGAAACTTTATTTCCCGTGGGTTCTCCATCACCTTGCTTAGAAGTTAGTTTGCTGACCTCATTTGACAACATAGAATCTTAGTCCTTTGCCTTAAAAGATTTAGGCTTACAATGAGTTAAACAGTAATAGTCTGAGGGATTGAAAGGTATTTCTATTTATTTTTTTATTTTATTATTTTTTTAAAATTTATTTTATTGAATCACCAAGTGGAAAGTTACAAAGTTCTCAGGCTTATATCTCAGTTATACAATGCTCAAACACCCATCCCTTCACCAGTGCCCATATTCCACCACCAATAAAAACAAAAACAAAAACAAAAAAAACCCAGTATACATCCCACCCCTCACCCCCCAGCTCCCCCCCGCCCCGTGCGTGACTGATAGTTCCACTTCCTTTTCTCTTTACCTTGATTACATTCCAGATTTCAACACACAACTCACTATTATTGTTGGAGTTTCAAAACAGACTCACTATTTTTGTTGGAATCTGTCCCCCAAGAATACAGCTCTATTGACAAGGAAATATTTGATAATAAGTTTTCCACTGATGAGAATGAAGAGATAAAAATTTAAAATTTCTGTATTATAGTAATTAAGTCCACGGAGATTTAAGTTGGAAAATGAATCATTTCCCTTCCTGGAACAGCGTGTAGCAAAAGCTTAGTTCACAGTCTCCATACATGGTTGCAAGCACTTGCTGGAACCCCAAATCCTAAAGCTGTCTCTGGTTCCTGCTCATTCCATATCCACCGGCTGTGCAAAGGCATGGCCACCCTGGTCGAAACTCGGCCGGAGCCCGAGCTCCGGCCCGGGCTGAGACTGCCCCGGTATCCCTCGGCTGTTTCAAGTTCAAAGCACATTTTTTTTTTCCCGCGCCAAAAGTTCATACCTGCTCAAAGGACCCACAAAATGTCGGATACCACGCCTTCTGAAAGGTATTTCTAAAGGCTAAGTACAGAGGTAATAATGGATTTTAAAAAATAAAGGGGTAGTCCCATTATAGTAATAAATTTGAAAGGGCCAGTATAAAAAGGAAGGCAGTGTATGGCCATTGAGGATTCCAGATCAAAACAAAAGGGTAGAATTCTAAAGCAGAATCCAGAAACCAAGTAAATTTCATCCATTTTGTAGAGAACTAGACTAGAAGGACAGAAAGAGCTCACTGAAGCACAATTTTGAAGCCAAATTCATTTGTTCAATATGTTTGCTGAATATTTACTCTGCATTAGTCGCTGTACTGAGTAATGGCAATTCATCAATAACATTATGGAGAAAATATCTTCATTGGAGCTTAAATTCTAGAAGGGATACAATAATGAGAAATACTTAATTTTGCTGTATAATATGTTAGATTGCAATAAGTATATAAAGAAAATCAGGCAGTGGAAAATGAAAATGATGTGAATGCAGATGCAGTGGGGGAGGGTAATTTGCTTTATTTGTTTTTGAGATTTTGGGGGAATTTATACTGCATGGAACCCAGGGCTTACTCCTGGCTTTGTGCTTAGGGATCAGCCCTGGAAGTCATCAGGGGACCATGTGTAGTGCAGGGATCAAAGAAGAGTCAACCATATTCACAGCAAGTGTCATACCAAGTACTAGCTCTCTTGTTGCTTTTATTTATTTTTCTTTCTTTCCCTTCTTCCCCTTACCACTGTTTTTAATGTTGCAGTGGCCAATGACTGATTGGGGGATTTTGCACATGCCTGCTGGTGCTTGCAGTTTTATCAGTTTTATCCATAGTGCTTACTTTGGAGGGTCATGCACATGTCCTCACAAATGCTCACATTTTTACATGGGACAAATTGTGGTAATCACCAGGGCTCTCTGTGGTACTCGCGCACATGTTCATCAGAGGTGGCACCTTCTGGCCATGATGCTTGGTCATCTTTGCAGTTGTGGTGCTCTGTGGGGCTCATATCCCTTCTTGTGATACTCACACTTACCTGGTTGTGGGCAACCAGACATCACTTAATGCCAGGCTCAAACAAGAGAGCTACCAGGATTGTCCTCAGGACATATAGGGCACAGCGATTTGAACACATGACCATACATTCGCAAAGAAGTAAGAGCTCCGAATTCTTGGGATATTTATTCCTCATAGCCAGTAGTTTGTATTTCTGAACTGTGTGATCAAGTAATGAATACATGAAATGGAACCTGAACTGAATGTTGCAGAAATCATTCAGATAACTGAGGGGAAAGTTAACTGGGAGGTCTCAGAAGGAGGGAATGGCAGACGGCAAAGCTCCTGATGTGAGAATATATCTGATGTGTATAATTAATAGCAACAAAGCACCATCTATGTGGAATCAGGAAAGGAATAGCCCAGGTCGTGTTGCCTCCCAGAAGTGTTTGTAGAATATTGGCTTTTACTCTGAGATGGGGTCTGCTGGAGACTTTTATGCAAAGAAGTGACATGACTTATATTTTAATGGATAGTATTGTAGTTGATGGTCGTCTTTAAGGAGAGGGGACAGTAGTAGAAATGATGACTTAGAAGGCTTTTGTAATAATTTGAATGAGAGATGGTGGCAGCATTGGTAGGTAGATGGCAGGAGAAAGGATCAGAAGTTTGGATTCTGGAAATGTTTGGAAAATAGAATCTGGAAGATTTTCTACTGGACTCAGTGTGGAATTTGACAGAAGGAGACATCTAGGGAGATGCCAGGAGTTTTGGCAAGGGCTAGCTGAAGACTAGAATTGCTTTCAATGGAGGTGTGGAGATTGATTGTTGAGTGTACAGCTGGGAAGCAGGTGTCAATGCTTGTGCTTCTAGATGGTGACTTAGTGTCAGTAAGTTGACTTGTCACAGGTGCATAGGAAAATAATCAGCTGGCCAGCGTGTCCTTTTCCTATACACACTGAGGAAAACCTAGGGAAAAGTCACATGTTTCATGTCATTTAAATCTCTATTCTACTTGCATCATAATAGCTTTTGCAGTTCACTAATTATGTGGCAGTTTTGGTAGGCCCTAATTGATATTTTGGAACTGGCTGTCATCTCTCCTGGGAGAGATATCTTGCCTTTTGAGATAAGACTTAGGCTAACTCAGAAAATGATCCTGCTCTATGACCATTCTTTCCAGTTTATAGACATGCTGTCGTTTCCCACCACCCCCAGTGTCACTCCAATTGGGGAAATCATATTAATGTTTCTACCTTGTTACTTCCCAAGGTGATTCCCAAATGGTAAAGATCTAATTGCAGTGATGCTCAGTCAGGGAAATGTCAGTGATGGGGGCAAGCCAGTGGGAGAGAAGGGAGTTAGATATGTTCATGTAAGGTACTGCTTGCCTTGGGTATTTTGTTACTTCTTAGCATGGTCTTGAAAATTGAGCTCTACATTTTCTTTCCTTTAATTCTTTCTGCCAAAATTCGTTTTCTTCAGAAGCTAATATATATATAAGCCTGCATCCTATTTTCACTGAAAGAGGCAGATGGCTTGAAACTGACTCCAGATAAATTTTTTTTTAATCCTGAATTTAAAAAGATATACAAGTAGCAGGATCATTTTAAGCCTTTTAGAGCTGGTTGAGAAATCTGTTTCGAATACGGCCTCATACCAAAGTTATCCATTCATGTGCAGAATGTTATGTGGTGGGCCAGCCTAGGAACTTGGCAGCCAATTTTTTCAGATGGGATTTGCTTTCTGAAAGAAATGGAAAGGTTGTGCTGATGGGGCAGATAGCAAATACCCAAATCCTAGGGTGGCAATCAGCATTTGTATTGACTTGGGTGGTAGGAAATGTGCCATAGTCCTGCATATGTGGCTGCACTATTTTCTGCACTCTGACTGGCAGATGAGCGTAGCTGGAAGACACTTTAAGCTTTGTAAGTACATCCTGGATGTGTTTGTGCTTTGAAATAGCCAGGGATTTATTTTGTATTCTTTTCCCTTTCATTCTCTGGTAGATTTGAACAAACAGAGCAGTGCTTTCTTTGTTCATGCTGATAATGTTTCCCTACTTATAATTCACGCTGCAAGTGAATTATAGGTCCAGCATGTATCCCATATTAACTGTGATGAAATTGTGGGACTCAGATCCCAGAGTAGTCTACTGTGATTGATCTTTCTCTGTGGACCTCAGCACAATAGGTCAATACTGTGATCTATGGGTGTCTGCAAAAAAATAAAGGTAGAGAGAAATTTAGAATTTAAAATGTATCAGTTTTCAAATTGATGTAGTCCAACATAGTTCAAACCTTTAAAAATTCAACTAACAGTAGTCACTAAAATGTAACATAACGATGAATGTGTGTTTATATCCAAAGTAGGTCTCATGGAGTGATAGTTGTTCTTGCCATGTGCAGTTCTTTCTAATAGTTCTAATCTGTTTATCACAAACATTGCTACCTGTGACTAGTAACTAACCTGATTTTCTGACTCACCAGTGGGTTGCAACTTGTGTTTCTCTGTCTCAGTCTCTGTCTCTCTGTCTCTGTCTCTCTCTGTGTCTGTCTCTGTCACTCTCCCTCTCTCTCTCACACACACACATACACACACACACTTTTTTTTCCCAGAATCAACATCTATTGCATTATCACAATGTGCTAAGCATTTTACGTAGATGAGGAAATGAAGGCTTGGAAGATTAGCTTGTCTTAAGACCCATAGTTCTCAGTAAACTTTTCCTTTTTGCCATTCTGCTATGTGGTATTTACTCAAGGGCAGTGCAATGGGAATAATGGAGCTGGATTGTGAAATATCATGCTAAGTAATTAGAACAGTACCTTTTTAGACAATAGGTATGTTTTGTTGTTGGGAGATATATATATTTCTTTTATTTGTCCGCACACAGCTCAGTTTATTCATTTATATGACAAGAAGTAAACAGAAGCCTTTCATTATTTGAAAAAAAGTTTCTATTAAACTCATTCTTCTTTCTTATTGAATCAACCCAAATTCTGGAGGAGAGATAATAATTCTTTTCTAGAAAAATTTTTTTTTTAATTTTAAGAGTCTACATCCTTTATTTTTTTCTATTTTTTAAATCATTGGTTTTTTTAAATAGTGAATCACCATGAAATACAGTTACATACTTACAAACTTTCGTGCTTGTGTTTCACTCATACAGTGATTATGTATTATGAGTATGATTATGATTATGTATAATGATTATGTATTATGAGTATGATTATGAGTACCCATCCCTCCACCAGTGCCCGTTCTTCACCACCAGTGATCCCAATATCCTTCCCACCCACCCCCCCATCCCTTTCCCCACCCCGCCTCTGGCAGGGCATTCCCTTTTGTTCTCTCTCTTCTTTTGGGTGTCCTGGTTTGCAATAGAGGCATTGAGTGGCCATTGTGTTAGATCTATAGTCTACATTCGGCACGCATCTCCCATCCCAAGTGGGTTCTCCAAACATCCTTTACTTGGTGGTCCCTTCTCTATCTGAGCTGCCTTTCCCCCCAGCCTGTGAGGCCGGCTTCCAAGCCATGGGGCAAACCTTCTGGTCCTTATTTCTACTATTCTTGGGTGTTAGGGGAGACTTATATTTTCTTTTTTTATTATTTGCCCCTCACACCTGGGACATTTCTTAAAGTAGTGCCCCCAAGTCTGATTCCTGTCCTTTACGCCCAGATTTCCAGGTGTGACCCAGAGTGCCCCTAGTCCTTCTGGATGGCAGCACTGTGCCACTGACCACTGCATCATCAATCATTACTGCGTAACAGATATCTGGGATGGTTCCTAGGTCCCTGAGCACTGAGGGATGGCCCCTAAAATGTAAAAAGTATCATTTAATTTTTGTTTTGCACAGGGTAGCTTGACACATTATATACCCTCACCTAAAAATGAATGAGTAGCATTTTTTTCAAGTAACATTTATTTGGGAGGGGCATACCCTGGAGGTGTGCTCAGGAGCCACAAGGTGTCAGGAATTGGACACAGGGGTCTCACAAGCAAAGCTTGAACTCTGGTAATTTGAACCATCTTCCTAGTTCCTACTTTTTAATTTTATTTTTTAAAATTTTTTATTGAGTGACTGAATTATGAAGTTATTCATGATTGTGCTTCGGGGACATTATGTTCCAACACCAAGACCTTTACCAGTTTCTCCTTCCCTCCACCAGTGTACCCTGTTTTCTCTCATACACCCCCTTCCTGCCTCTGTAGCAGGCGCTTTAAAAAAGCAAAGAAAACATTGAAATCCAGAGAATCCTCTCATTTGTATGCCAAATGAGATAGCCACTCATCCTGTGGGAACTGATCCTTGACTGTTTCCACCCTCATCTTTACCACCTTCTTTTGTACTCAGTGTTCCTTTCTTATCTGATAACTTGTCCCACAGACTGGCCGTTTTCTCTCTTTCCTCCCTGCCTTTGTCCGTTCTTCCCCGGCATTCATACTTCCCCTCTGCTGTCCTCAGCTCTTCCTCAGAGAAGGTTGGTTTGTCAAGTCAGTTATTCCCAGGGGGCCTTTCACTGCCTTCTGTGAGCACAGTCGTATTTTACAGGATTGCTTTACACATTGCTTTACACCTTCCTTTACAGGATCTTTAGTGTCTCTTGCTGACTTTCTGTACTACCACAAATTGAACAAACCTGAGTAGAAAAATTGCTGATATTTAAAAAGTTACTTTGTCAAAGGCAGAGTACAGGATGTGGATTAAACCAATATAGAGTCCAAGGACAATAGAGAAGGGAAAGGGAGGCCAAGGAAAATGCAAACCTCTGTACACTTGCTGTATCTAAGAGTGTGTACTCTGAAGATTAATTATGAACCTTGACTTTTCATTTATCATATGGTTTCTTTGGGTTATTATTACCTTAACACCAATAGGTGTTTCTTTGCTTGCTGTAACATCAACAGGAATTGGTTCTCATGAAAATTAGGTAGGCTTAACAAATTCGTATGTATTTATAGTGAATTTGGAAGAGTATTGAAATGATTTTAAGATATAAAGCTGTCTCAGTAACTTATTTTTCTTTTTATTTATTTATTTATCTATTTATTTATTTATTTTTTTGCTTTTTGGGTCACACCTGGCAATGCACAGGGGTTCCTCCTGGCTCTGCACTCAGGAATCACTCCTGGCGGTGCTCAGGGGACCATATGGGATGCTGGGAATCGAACCCGGGTCGGCCACGTGCAAGGCAAACGCCCTACCCGCTGTGCTATCGCTCCAGCCCCACTAACTTATTTTTAGAAGATTAAAACATTGATTTTGTGAATCTTTTCATTGCTTGTATACATTGAGAAAATCTATTTTCATTTTATTGAATGTTGATTTTTTTTCTGTTCCCTTTTCTGATACAATTTCCTTCCATGTAATAGTTTACTTTGCTCTCATTCCTAAGTGACAAGAACATCTAACCCTTGAATTTACCTGTATGCTCAGTAAGGACAGAGTTATTGCTTTAGGCTGACCACTGGCCAACTCTATCTTAATTTAATTTTATGCATAGAATTTCTGTTCTTTTTATTAGGACAGCAGGAGACAAGGGAAAACTGTCATGTCTGAAGATCTGATTGTGATAAGTTATTTTAAAATCAGTTCATTCTGACTTTACCTGAGCGTAGTTAGTCTTAGACATGTTTATTTCTCTTAGCAACTCAGAAGCAAACAGCTTCAAATGCAGTGGGTGATTCTGTTCTAAAACACTGCTATTCTGCATCATTTAAAAGAGAAAGTTCAACTCTAAGCATGAAGATTTATCTTCAAGGTATCTGAATTAGTTGGTGAAAGAATTGTTGAGATAAGCAACAGAAATAAACTGTAAATTATAAATTGAATGTATTTTGCTAAATCTTTTGCTATTTTTCATTGGGGGGAATGGGTTTGGGCTATACCCAGCGCTGCTCAGGGCTTACTTCTGGTTCTGAGCTCAGGGACAAATGTGGTCCCATGGATTAAACAAGGGTTAGTCACATGCAAGCCAAATATCATATCCCTTTAATATCTTTGACCCAAAATATTTTTATATTTTGCTGACTCTTAACATTTTTTAAAAGTTTTTATTGAATCACCATGTGAAAAGTTAAAAAGCTCTCAGGTTTAGGTCTCAGTCATACAATGATCAAACACCCATACCTTCACCAGTGCACATATTCCACCACCAAGAACCCCAGTATACCTCCCATCCTACTTTCACCCCCCGCCTGTGTGGCTGATGATTTTCACTTTCCTCTCTCTTTACGTTGATTACATTCAATATTTCAACAGAAAACTCACTATTATTATTTGGAATTTCCCCCCAAAAGTCAAACCTGCCGAAAAGGCATCATTTGATAATTTGTTTTCTGTTGCTGAGAATGAAGAACCTATGAGGTTGCTCGGCCAAGACAGCGGCTGAGAGGTTTTAGATTTTTGGTATTTTAGTAATTAAGTCCAGAGAAATTTCTACCAGAAGTTGCATCACTGCAAGCTCGTACCTCTGTTTAGTGGGCCTTAGAAGATGGCGGTCGCCACACTGCTGGCGAAAGGAAAGGCTGAGAGAGAAAAACCTTTCCCTTCGTGGGGTGAATGGGGTCATAGCTTAGTTCACAGTGTAGAGGCATTTCTGCAAGAAGCTGCTGGGTGCTGAAAGTAGCTAGTAGGCCTCCGAGATCATGGGCATTCTGCAACGGAGGAGCCGCTTGTGTGCAGCCACTTGGGGTCACATCTGGGTGGAGAGCGGCATATTTTGCTGAATCTTTTGAGATCTATAAAGTAGAAATTAAAACCTTTAGCGCAGGCTTGAAGTTGTATCAATGCACTTAAAGTGGTAGAAAAATTATCTAAGAAAAAAATTTAATATATGAGGCAGTGCTAACATTTTATTTTTGTTGCATACTTGTACTTGAAAATACTAATTCCTGCTCACCACCCATGGGAATAAAAATGTGCAGCCTAATAAGGAGCCTAATAAGCCTAATAAGTTTGGTGATTGTTTATTGATCATTAGACAGCTCCAAAAAGTGAAATTGTGAGAGATTTAACACTTGTATTTTATGCTTATTTAGAAGTTCAAGAAATATTTTACAGAGATTTTACAGTTACAGTCTAAAATTATGGAAATAGGTTGGATAGGGCCCTTCCCATAAAGGAGCTTTCAGTGTAGTAAGAGAGATTCATGTAAACTCAAAGAGCAAGGCAGAATGATTTGTACCTGTGTCAGCAGACCATGCACAGGGTCTTTTGTGGCCACCAGGAAGAGATGCTTGGTTCAGGTTTCATGAGCCCTTTATAGATTTGATATGATACAGAAAGACAAATATGGGTCCTCAATTAATGGTGAAAAGGAGCATTTTTGGAATTTGCAAAGCTACAAAGGAAGAAATCAGCTTAGTACATGCCAGTGAAATGTGAAATAGGGGGTAGAGGGATATAGGTGAGGAAATGAACAACAGGACGGTCTTATGTGCCATGCTAGGGAACTGAGACTCATTTGCATCTAGAAAGAAGCAGTAGATGTGTTTTTGGTAGGGAAGGGCACTAATCAGATTAAATGAGAAAAAGATCACCCTGATACGGTAGAAAGCCAGTGCAGTGTGCAGACAGGAAGATTACTTAGAGGAGAATTGCAATCGTCAGATTACCAGTGATGAGGATGGGCAGTGCGCAATGTGGATAAACGTGTAGGCAAAGGCAGATGCGTAAATATTTTGAATTTTGATTAGAATTGGCTGTGGGTGTGTGTACTGTGTTTTATAATTGGTAAGTGAAAGACAGGAAATGAGTCAACAATAATGCACATCAAACTCTACTGGGAGGTATTTGGCTAGAGTTTCACGGAAGACAAGGTGTTTCTAGCAGACCTTCTGGAATCAGTAGCTCAGGGAACTGACCCATAAAGGAAATGGGATCACGGAGGGAGGCCATGTCATTAGGCAGCAAGGTGAAGTCTCTGGGCCAGAGAACTCTGAGGGGTAGCAGTGGTTTAAGTCTTCTTACAGCTACGAAGGAATGATGTCTGAATAACGGATGCTGGTGCCTGGAATTGTCTTGTGGGTGGGATTAAAAAGGTAAATTTATGCTTTTGCAGGGGTGATATTAAAGCAGTTTGATATGGAACAACCTGTGTTTGGCATTGACCAGCTTTGAGTTAATGGTTATAGCCTAATATCAAGAAGTATCACTGTCACTGTCACTGTCATCCCGTTGCTCATCGATTTGTTCGAGCAGGCACCAGTAACGTCTCTCATTGAAAGACTTATTGTTACTGTTTTTGGCATATCCAATATGCACGGGTAGCTTGCCAGGCTGTGCCGCGAGGGCTCGATACTCTCGGTAACTAGCCTGGCTCTCTGAGAGGGGCGGAGGAATCGAACTTGGGTCGGCCGTGTGAAAGTGTGAAAGGCGAACGCCCAACTGCTGTGCTATCGCTCATCCATCCTTAACCCTTTAAAATGTAAATAATTAAACCATTTAGCTGATATTTAACATCAAAAGGGTGTTGACCCAGTTATCTACTATCTGATCAAAATAAGACACTGTAGATTTAAGGGAACCTCATCTCATGATTTGTGGAGAAGTCATCTCTTTCAATCTGCTTCTAGAAAGTACCCATTTAGATAGGAAAGCTTCCTTGTGAATGCTCTGAAGTATTTTAGAGCTTCCAAGAACCTAGGTATACATAATTTCGTATTTTATATAACAAGGTTGCCTTCTTTATTTGGCTTTTTCTCTTGATCCTTGGCCTAAGCCATACACATGTTTTCCGTCATTTGTATGATGAAAGAGTCACAGAATTTGATCATGACTGTCCTTCAGTTACCTTAGTTTTTTTTGGGATATTCTCCAGGAACTTCCCATCTCCTTTCTTCTGATTCTATTTTCTGATTCCTTTTCTGCCCTAATTCTTAGTAGCCCAGTTTGAAAACACTACCCTCTAGTTTGTCCAAACTATTCCATTTTTACTTGAATACTCTTAAGGATGCTGCTTGAAAACCTCATTTCCCAAGGACTCTTACTATTATCTGAGTGTTTCCTGAGGGAAGATACTCTGAGATATCCATGATTGATTCTCTTAATTGAGGAACAATCCTATTTCCAAGGAGATGCATATTGAGGCTCTAAATTGGTAGGAGACACTGCAGGGGGTCAAAAAGAACTCAACAATTTCTAGAACTTTTGGGCCAAGATCACAATGACTTTTTAATCCTTTCCATTTGAAGAGCTCTCATCTCTACTCTCTTAACTAGATGAGAGGGCAGATATGCTACGGATTGATTTTTCTCTCTAATATAATGGGTCTCTGTACTGAATACTTGAGAGTCTCTCCTGTCTAATGTGCTGCAATTGCCAGTGATGGAGTTATAGACTACGAAGTACAATTTGGGTAGCTCAGAATCACAAAGCAGTGGAAGTAAGATGAGGGATAATTCGAAACAGTCTTAAATATAGTCTAAAATCCATCAAGAGAGATCCTAAAGACTTACTTTAGAAATATCACCTGATTTCCTTAAAAATTAAAAATGACAAAATAATAAAACCTTTTCACATGACAGAGTTTACCTTCTATTTATAGCTAACAACGGTCTTATTTCATGTTTGAGCCAGGCAAAGGTCATTAATTTGTATATGTGGTAACGCAACAAGGAAAATGGTGAGATGGGAAAAGACATTTTAGTTTACTTCCTTACCGGGCTTAGAGAGGAGGAATAAGATGTCTTCTACACATAGTTCTATAAAACTTTTCCTTCAAGGTCTCACTTCTTCCCTTTCTACTTTATTTTCTATACTCTATATCCAGAATTCTTCAATGATTTTGTTGTTTGAAATCATTGGTGTGTGGAATTCTAAATTAAATTGAACCTTAATTTTCTAGACTCAAATGATTTTGCTACCATGTTTTCTTCACAGCAAAAGAAAAAGCTCTAACTTCTTCTGTTTGGATTATTTGCATACACAGAGCAAAATTTTGTTGAGTAATGTCTCTATAGGCTGTAGAACCAACTGTTTTTTGCTTTGTTTCTGTGTTTGCTATTGGGCCACACCCTAGTGTTCTCCTGGCTCTGGGGGAGGTTTGGGGGTGGGGGGCTATGGGAGAGGTGCTGGGGATCGAACCTAAATCAGGCACTGTACTACTTCTCAGACCCTAGAATCAACTCTGTCTTATCAGAAGCAGATTAAGTCAAAGTGAGATATTTGGACTTGAACATTTCTTCAGAGATCTGTAAAAAGTCAACTATTTTTAATATAATCTCAACAAATTATTTGTCATTTTCACTGTTAACATTTGCAGTGATTGTAAAAACCAATGGTGGGTGAAATTCGTGCTACCTTGTTATTAATTGGAAGAGCTCAAACTGTACAAGTACTGACATCAAACTTTACTATCACACACATGCAGTTTTAAATTTTACTCTTTTCCAATGAAGAAAGTAATAAGGAAATAAAATTAATGTGAAATATGTTTTCTAGCAAAAATTAGAATTGGGGTAACTGTCATCAGTAGCTTGATATCTTTACAAAGCCTAAAATTTTTTCTGAAGATAACATTTCTGATAACTAACCCGATTTTGGATATAATGAAATGTGTCAACAGTTTGACTAACTCATATTTTCAAAATTATTAACATATGACTATAAAACCATACACAGATAGTTTTCATTCAAGGTTTAAGATAAACAAGTAGACTTTTAATGAGAGCATATAAATATTCATTAATTAAATGCCTTCTCCATTGACTGTGAAGAAACAGCAGTCTTTTGACTTTTGGTGTAATATTTTAAGTACCCAAAATTACTTAAAGAGGCTCTTCAAGTACTATTCTGGGAGGCTGCATTTCTATACAAGGACTCGTTTTATTCACAGCTAAAATCAAAGATCACAACAGATTATATGCATACCCTAAATTATTAAGTTCTTAAATAATACTTGAACTGGAGCTATTAATCATACATATGAACAATGGTTTGTAGTTTTAGGGGTTAACCAGTAATGCTCAGGGGTGATTCCTTTGGCTCTGTGCTCAGAGACAAGTCCTGAGAATGCTTGAGGAGCATATGTGGTGACAGGGAGCAAGCCAGAATTTGAGCAAGTCTTGTCTTATCCCTTATACTATGTCTCTGTCTCCGGAAATATATGAAAATTAAATTAATTATATTCATTTTACTATTTTTTGTCTTGGAAAGTGTGAGTATTTTTTAGATTTAAATTTTGTTGGAATGGAGTGATAGCACAGCGTGTAAGGCGTTTGCCTTGCATGCGGCTGACCCGGAATCAAACCTGGGTTTGATTCCTCCATCCCTCTCAAGAGTCTGGCAAGCTACCGAGAGTATCTTGCCCGCATGGCAGAGCCTGACAAGCTATCTGTGGTGTATTTGATATGCCAAAAACAGTAACAACAAGTCTTACACTGGAGACATTACTGGTGGAAATGAAGTAAAATTTTTGTTTTCATACTGAAATTATGACTATAAATATTTATCAGTAATGCCCCATAGTTTTCACTAGTGAGTTCCCTCCTAAGATATTTATAATCTCCCTTTTATTGATGGTGATAAGTTGTAAAAATTCTCTAATGACTACAGTGTCTTTCATTTCTTGACCTCCCATCTAAATGGAAGGAGGCAGCTATATTTTATGAGAAGACAGGCAGGTGAAAAGAGGTTGTTAATAAACAATTTTCAACTTGGTGGCAAATGACAAATTCAATAACCGATAGTGAAGAGCTGACAAGAACAATTGTTTCCAGGCAGGAAAAGAGAACTTGTTTTCTGGGCATTCTGGTTCAGTGAGCCTCACAACAGCTGGGCAGCGCTTGAAGACTCCCAAGACTCTGATTTTAAGTTGAAAATTTCATTCGCCTATGCCCACATTAGACATGGAATCTCAAACTGCTGCCTACTTAGACAAGCAAAAGGAAATAGAAATCAATATTGTTCAAAACTTAAGCCTCTTCAGGTTTTGTGTAAACAGAAGTAACCATTCACTTTTCTGTATAACGACTCTTGGTTCTAGGCAAGACCAAACCATATATGCAAGGGCAGTAGGTGCAGAAAAGAAAATGAAGACAACACCTCATGTTGGTGGCCTTAAGAAAAACTAAGAATTTTCCATTCTTTATGGAAAAAAATACATAAGACATGCAAAGGGGAATGCTAGATTAAATAGGCTAGTTAACTGTGAAGATGGCACTTGTTTTTTCCCTCCTCAGTCTCCATATTTTCTCATTTATCTCCTTCTTTTGTCTCCCCAAAGACTTAGAACAAGGAGCTATTTCTATAATGGATCAGCAGGAGGATCCTTCCTATAACTGTTTCACTGGAAGATAAATCATTCCTCTTTGCTCTTGTCTGTTTTTCTGTAGTGAGTGGGTTAGGGAAAGAATTCTACCTGAAATAGGTAGACCAGCTCCTGTATTCCTCAAGTCAGTGAAGAAGAATTTTACTTATATTTAATTAAATCACTACATGAATACATTTTATCCCTTTGAGATATATCTCTCTGACCATGTGATTTTTATTTCATTATCTATTTAGTGTGAGAAGCTGTTTATTCTCTTTGAAAAGACTTTGAATTTCTGGGAGCACAGATTTGTGTTTCTTGCTCTGACTACATTGCAATTAAATCATGTAGAAAACCACATCAAAATTATTTATACATTAAAACAGTAACACACATTTATTTATGCATCATTTAACACTGTAAAATGTTTGCAGTGAACTTGGAGTGATCACTTTTATTGAACTAGGGTAGAATTACTTGGGAAAAGACTTGGCAAGATAATAATGATAGTAGCACTGTTGTCCCATTGTCCATTGATTTGCTTGAACGGGTACCAGTAACGTCTCCATTGTGAGACTTGTTGTTACTGTTTTTGGCATATCGAATACACCACGGGTAGCTTGCCAGTCTCTGCCGTATGAGTGGGATACTCTCGGTAGCTAGCCGGACTCTCCGAGAGGGATGGAGGAATTGAACCGAGGTTGGCCGCATGCAGGGTAAATGCCCTACCCGCTTTGCTATCTCTCCAGTCCAATAATAATAGTAATAATAATAATCTGTCAATGTCATCCCATTGCTCATTGATTTGTTCGAGTGGGCACCAGTTACATCTCTCATTGTGAGACTTATTTGTTTCTGTTTTTGGCATATCCAATATGCCATGGGTAGCTTGCCAGGCTCTGCCGTGTGGGCTTGATACTCTCGGTAGCTTGCCAGGCTCTCTGAGAGAGGCGGAGGAATTGAACACGGGTCGGCCGCGTGAAAGGCGAACTCCCTACCGCTGTGCTATCGCTAATAATAATAATAAATGAAGAGGGGAAAGAAAAGGAAGAAGTAGAAAAGAAGGAAGAGAAGAAATAACTTTTTTGGGTTTCTTATTGTTAGATGTAATTATAAAAATCTTGACTTATATAAATTCATTTACTTGAATCAAAAGAATGGCAGTTAGCCAGGATCAGACATAGATCAAGGCAGAAGGTGAATAGAATTGTTTAGAAGAATGAAGATTTTTTTTTTTTAGTAAAGCTGGGAAATGAATGAGAGAGGAACAGCAGTGAGGAATTGTCATTTTAAAAATATTATGGGGGGAATAGAGAGACATAACAGCAGGTAGGCATTTGCCTTGAATGTGGCTGACCCAGATTTGATCCCCAGACCCTTATTTGAACTTCACCAGAAATGATCAGGAGTAAGCTCTGAGCATCCCCAATGTGACTCTAAACAACAAAAAAATTATGGGGGTTAGGGATGGGTGTGTGCATCCCAGACTAAGAGTGGTTGGTTCTAACTTTGGAATATATATTGTTAAGTAGATGTAATTGTAAGGCCAAAAAAAAAAAAGAAATGAAAGAGGTGAAAGAAGATTGTACTTGGTCATAGTAAACATGAAGAGCTTATAGGAAAGAAAGAACTAAGATACCAAGGTAAGAGAAAAAAGCAAACATGGAAATAAAGGTGGGTTACAGAGAGTGTAATCAAGGGGAATCTGACCAAAGAGGAGCAAGTTCAGAAAAGGGTAATCAGCTATGAAGAGAGCAGACAGGCAATCCAAAAATATATGCACTGATCCTGGGATGACTGGAGTTGGGAAGGACCCAGTGGCATGTACCTTAAGTCAGACTACAGTTAAGAAATAGTCACTGATAATTGAGTTAGATTGAAAAATACATAGGGAGGGACTTAAACCCGAACCTGGTTTAATTTATCTACTTGACTCCTTGCCATTTGCAAATGGCAGGGTAGTACTTTGTGTGAGTGCAGTGAGTGAGCAATAATTAGTTGCAAGTAGCTTTAACTCATATTTTCTTAAACTGAGAGCATCAGAATTGCCTTTGCAATAACCTACATTAGCCACAGGAAGTCCCATAACTCATATTCTCCCATACTTGGCTTCTCATTTTCTTATTTTGCTGTGCAGGAAGATTTAGTGGGCCATACTGGCAAGCATGCCCCTCCTCCCCCCATCCAGCTAAAAAAAAAAAAGCCTGTGAAGTTCCGTGCTGACACTACGTTTAATGCCACTATATAACTCATTTCACTAGTGTAAAGACCCATCCATTTACTTTAATGTACAGTTCTCAAGCCCTTTATGAGGTATTGTCTTCAGACTTTTTATTCTCTTTGGGATTGATGCAAAGTAGCTATTTTGGAATAGATCCAGAAACCATAAGTGGAAGGTACTCTATAACTGTATTTTATTTTATTTTAATTTTTTTATGTTTTGCTTCTTTAGGTCATACTCAGCGATGTTCAGAGGTTACTCCTGGCTCTGCCTCAGGAATTACTCCTGGCAGTTCTTGGGGGACCTTATGGGACGCCAGGATCAAACCTTGGCTGACCACGTGCAAGGCAAATGACCTATCCGCTGTACTATTGCTCCGGCCCCCTATAACTGTATTTTAATCTTTACCTTTAAAAAGAAAAGTGTTATTTAAAATATCACTATTTAATATAGTCTTAAAAAACGATATCCCTTGGTGTTATTTTTTTTTCAAAACTTAGACATATCCTTTATTTATTTATTTTTTAATTTACTTTTTTTTTATTGAATCACCATGAGAACAGTTACAAAGCTTTCAGGTTTAAGTCTCAACCATACAATAATCAAACACCCATCCCTTCACCAGTGCATATGTTCCACCACCAACAACCCCAGTATATCTCCCCAACCCCCCACGCTGCCCGTGTGGCAGATGATTTTTACTTTCCTCTCTCTTTACTTTATTTACATTCAATTTTTGACAGGAAACCCACTATTATTATATGGAATATTCTCCCAACAATCAGACCTGCCGAAAAGGCATCATTAAATAATCTTTTTTTTTGTCGCTGATAATGAAGAGCACATGATGTTGCATGGCCGTGACAGTGACCACGTGGTTTTGGAATTCTGGTATTTTAGTAATTAAGTCCAGAGGTATTTCTGCCAGCAGCCGCTGTGTTCCAAGATTGGTTTGTGTGCCTCTGGGATCATGGCTGTTCAGGAGCAGAGGAATCATTCATGGGAGGCTGCTCAGGGTTCCGCCCTCCCCCTTTTACCCCCCCATGGCAAGATTTCCTACACGCCCCATCACTGCAAGCTCCTACCTCTCTGTCAAATTGGCTCTGAAAGGTGACGGTCGCCATGCTGCCACATGGGGAAAAGGCCGAGGGACACAAACCCTTTCCCTCCCGGGGCTGCATGGGGCCGTAGCTTAGTTTACAGTCCAGGAGCATTTCTGCCAGCAGCCGATGCATTACTAGATAGGTTTGTGCACCTCTGGGATCATGGCCGTTCAGGGGCCAAGGAGCTGCTTCTGAATGTATTTTTTGTATATCAGGATAGGAGAAATAGTGCTGGTCTGCACATACCGGAGCCATGTTAGTAGAAGCTCAGTGTCGCCAGGATTCCATCTGGAGAACGCGGGGACTCTGCACCTTCTCCATCTGGGGCACCCCGGTGTTGTTGGCCCGGTCTGGGGTCCAGAGCATTCTCTGGTGCGGTATGTGGTGCCCGCCGGCCTGGATTCTTCCCCTTGGTATTATTTTTATATTTTTATATTGTTGACTCTATGGCTGGCAACATCAACTGAAACGGCCAAGATTGCCAGACATATTTGTCAGTTGCAAGATGATGTGCACTTTACAGAAGTGCACCAAGACTATCACTCCTCATTGACAGAAAGTCCTTTGCTAGAAAGTAAAAAATACAGTGAGCTCATATTACATGATGTGCTTCTTAATGTAAAGCCAAATTGTGCACTGTTTTGAACAGGAAAAAGGAGATTGAAAGTTGGAGAACTGCAAAGGAAGAGTTTTCTAAGAAGTGTCTCAACAATTCCTTCTGGTACAAAATAACATAAGTTTTGCTTTATTCCCATACCCCTCCCCCTAGATATTGCTTTAATGGTGACTTTTTCTATGCATACATTCCATGTTTGACTGCAGAAAAATGACAACACAATTAATTAGATTGACCTCCCACTTGGAAAGAGTGATTCTGGAATGACATTCTGGTTTTCTCCTCTTGGGATTTTTATCTATTGCTTTGATTTTTTTTAGCAAATGGTATTTCAGTGGCACACTTCCTGTTTGTCAGCTTCTGTGTTTTCTCTTAAAAAAATAAACAAAACCCCAACAGCACAAGTTATGACTTCTGGAGCTCATCTTCTTCTGTGTAAACCACCACGAAAAGTTGACTGTCTTCAGGCATTGTAGTGTTTTGTTCTCTGGTTTCAGCCACTGCTGAACTTTCTCATGTTATTTACAGGTTCTGGTAGGATTTAAATATTGGGATTTAAGTTTAAAGAGTCTTTTTTTTTTGCTTTTTTTAAAGTCACACCCTGCAATGCACAGGGGTTACTCCTGGCTCATGCACTCAGGGATAACTCCTGGGGGTGCTTGGGGAAACATATGGGATGCTGGGAATCGAACCTGGGTCGGCCACCTGCAAGGCAAACACCCTACCCGCTGTGCTATCACTCCAACCCCTAAATAGTCATTTTGTAGGTAGGTAATTCTGAATTTGGCTTCAAAGTTTCATTCCCCATTCAGATTTTGTTCCATCTGTAATATATACACTCAACTTATTGACTGTTGCAATTATTTTCAGTTGTCTTCATTGCCTTCTCTTCCCAGCTTGATTGCTATCCTATACTCTATTAAGGCAAATTGTTGACTTTCTTTTTGGCACCTAAAAAAAGGGTTACTTCATCCTCCTTAGATGTGACCTCTCTGCACTGCATTCTCTGATTTCAGTCTCCGTAGTCCCCTTCCCTCTCAGGGAAGGGGAGGGAAGATATTTGATTTATTCAAAGCTGACACCAGCCACTCAATAGCTTGTCTCATTTCTGGTTTTTGCTCCTATCTGTATTTTTGCAGACGGGAAAAGAATAAGCTGAAACAAGTGGTAACTTTCTCTTTCAAAAAAGCTACTGAAAGGACCCCAGAATGATAATACAGTGGTCTGGGCACTTGCCTTGGAAGTGGTTGATCCAGGTTTGATCCCTGGCACCCCATCTGGTGCCCAGAGCCCACAGGAGTGATCCCTGATCACTAAGCCAGGAGTAAGCTCTGAGTATCGCTGGGTCTAGCCCCCATATCCCTCCTCCCTCCAAAAAAAAAGTTACTGTAACTTGCCTCTTTTCATTATTAAAATAATTCCCTTTTTTTTCCTTCTCATGGCTTCACTGGTTATCTCTGCACATCTACGCCCATAATTAAAGTATCTTTTTTTTTTTTTTTTGCTTTTTGGGCCACACCTGGCGATGTTCAGGGGTTACTCCTGGCTCTGCCCTCAGGAATTACTCTTGGTGGTGCTCGGGGGACCATACGGGATGCTGGGGAATTGAACCCATGTCAGCCGTGTGCAAGGCAAACAGTCTCCCCACTGTGCTATCGCTCCAATCCCTAAAGTGTCTGTTTCTTGACATAGATTCAGACACATCTTTTATACCCTTTTATTTTTCTATTAAAATCAGCTTTGCACATTTTGCACACTGTCTTCTCTTCTGTAGCTCATGGCATCATTCCATATGTGGTTCAACTGCTTCTTCCTCAAAGCTCCCTGGCCTTCTTCATAAAATTTTGAATGTTCTTTTGCTCACATTCCCTCTGAATTTTACACTAGGGACCAGAAATCTATAGTAGAAGCTCAGATGATAAACATCCTTGAATTTAGAGTTACCATATATTAACAATGTATTCTTCAATCTTGCTGAGGCTCCTTGATCCACATTGTCAAGGATGATTTAACACTAATACAATTCCTCTCTGATTGCTGAGATTAAATATGATAATGAGTGCAAAGTACTTGGGACTGAATAATCAATAGACCAACATCTCAGAGAACATCCTCAGCCACACCACATGCCCATAAATTTGAGTTATGTACTTCTTTGGGGGAGGATATGGCTTTGCCATCTTTGTACTCTGACTATAGTGTGCCTGGTGCAGATGAAGAATTTAAAAAATATTTGTTAAAAGATAAACACGGAATGTAAATTTGAATGACAGACTATACTTCTTAATTTTGTGAATATTTGTCTGAAAGCATGCCTTATAGAAACTGCAGCTTCTTGATCTTGAAAGACAGTGGCAAGATATTTGGGGATTTTTTTCATTGTTTGGTATTTTTTTGGTTCCATTTATGCTTTCCGTCACTGTGCTATTGCTCCAGCCCCAGAAGTTTGCTTTTTATTTATTTATCTATTTATTTTTTGCTTTTTGGGTCACACCCGGCGATGCACAGGGGTTACTCCTGGCTTTGCACTCAGGAATTACTCCTGGTGGTGCACAGGGGACCATATGGGATGCTGGGAATCAAACCCGGCTTGGCTGCATGCAAGGCAAACACCCTACCTGCTGTGCTATCACTCCAGCCCCAAAGTTTGCTTTTTTAAAGCAAGGGTTCATTGTTTGTTAATTGAAGCACTGATTCAAGAGCCCCCCTCCCCCCAGCCTAGAATGGTCTCTGGCAGTGCTTGGGATCT
This sequence comes from Sorex araneus, assembly GCF_027595985.1. Classification (NCBI taxonomy): domain Eukaryota; kingdom Metazoa; phylum Chordata; class Mammalia; order Eulipotyphla; family Soricidae; genus Sorex; species Sorex araneus. Next base: position 385,211,573 of record NC_073302.1, on the reverse strand, counting down.
GTTACAGAAGGAAGCAGCATCCCTGGTGTAGGCCTGGCCCAGGGCATCCTGTGTGTTGCCAGGGATCCAGTCCAGGTCAGCTACAAGCAAGGCAGGTGCCTTACCTGCTCTACTCTGTCACTCTGACTCAGGAAATGTTTTGGGGAGGCCCGAGGGGTGGAGTTTTGGGTCACACCCAGCTATGCTCAGGAGGTACTCCTGGCTCTGCACTCAGGAATTACTCCTGGTGGTGCACAGGGGACCCTATAGGATGCTGGGGGATCGACCCAGGACCAATCGTGTGCAAGGCAAGCACCCTACTAGCTGTACTATACTATAGCTCTGCCCCCCCCAAAGTACTACTTTTACTTTAATTTTGTTTTATTTTTGAGGGGGTCACACCTGGCAATACTTAGGAGTTACTCCTGGCGGTGCTCAGGAACCATATGGGGTCCCGGGGATCAAACCCAAGTCGACCATGTGCAAGGCAAATGTCCTCCCCACTGGACTATTGTTCTGACATCCCCCAGAAAGCTATTTTTTTTTGGCTTTTTGGGTCACACCTGTCGATGCACAGGGGTTACTCCTGGCTCTGCACTCAGGAATTACCCCTGGCCGTGCTCAGGGGACCATATGGGATGCTGGGATTTGAACCCGGGTCGGCCGCGTGCAAGGCAAACGCCCTACCCGCTGTGCTATCTCTCCAGCCCCAAGAAAGCTATTTTTAAAAGGATAAAAGAGCAGATTCAGAGCAATAGCTCCGTGGGCCGAGCACATGGTTGGCGGGCAGGGGGACTGGGTTCTGTCCCTGGACCAGAGGGTCTGCCAGCACCACTGCTTAGGGTCCCCAAACAAACGAAAAAAAAAACAACTGAGGCTAGACCCGAGGGTGTTGGTGGTGACATGTCAGGTTTCCTTGCATGGCGAAGAGTGGGATGCCTGGACATGGGGAAGGGAGGCAGGAGAAGCGATATCCCGGCAGAGACCCAATTTCATCCTCTGAGTAAATCATTTGGGGCTGGGGGGCGTTACCACTCATCACTGTTGTACTTCCCAGGCCCAGCAGTGCTGCGGGAGCCTCTTTCAGGGGACTAGGCAGTGCCCGGGATGGAACTCAGGATCTCCACTTGCAAAGCATAGGCTCTCGTCAGCCCTTGGGGCTATCTCCCTGGCCCCTTCAATTAAAAAAAATATATGTATATATAAATATATATTTATGTATATATATTCACGATATATATGGCAAGCTCCCCATGGTGTATTCAGTAGGCCCAAAACAGTAACAATAGCAGGTCTTATTCCCCTGACTCTGAAGGAGCCTCCAATCATTGGGAAAGATGAGTAAGGAGAGGCTGCTAAAATCTCAGGGTTGGGACTAATGGAGACGTTACTGGTGCCCACTCGAGTAAATCAATGAACAATGGGATGACAGTGACACAGTGATTACTGTCATCTATTTAGGGATACCTTAACATACTTCATAGTTCCATGTTAGTAATAAGCAAATGAATACTCATAAGATAAGTGATAGTTTATGTTTTAAAAAATCTCTCTTTATTTGAGGAATTTGGGTCAGAAGGAGGGTCTTCATTTCCCAGTGCTTCCATCTTGTTCATGTTTGGTAGGAAGTACAAAAGAGACATAATCACTAGTAATTGGTGAAAGTCTTCTTCAGACTCATTTTATTTGAAAATATTTCTGGCAGCGTTGCCACCAGCATCACCATAACCATTAAACTAAATAACACTCAGATAAATTTCCCGAAGAATTTACCATGCTATTAACTCCCGTTTAATGTGTTTACAAGCGTCTTTTGCTTAGAAAGAAAAAGTGCCAGGATAAGCATTATTGCATTCAGTATGCAAATTTAAGTTTTATAGAAACAGGGTTGTGCTGGAGGTGAAATTAATTATGACAGTTCAGTAAGAGTTTTAAAGAGTGAGAGGAAGATTAACATGTTAGGTCTTCAGTGGCTGTCTTCTCCAATGAATATAATACTGGGCACAATGAAATCTCCCTGTTCCCAAGCTCAGGGAAGGAACGTTTATTAAGTCCTTAGATCAGGGCACATCTCTAAAGGTTTATGACAGCCAGTTTTCTTTTCTCAGTATTGAGATGAATTGGTCCATTATCATTTAGATTGGAAGTAATGGTGATGGTTCTCTTTTGATTCTCTTATTTTCTGTTATTTGTTCAGACACTTGTATGGAAAAGTTTGCTTATTCTGGGGTAAATTATTATCCTGAAGGCCAGAATGACTATAACATTGAATTTCTTAAATCTTTTTTGCTGAATATGAAAGGAGAATATTTTATATAAAACAAGGCAAATAGAACTCATTTGTTCTTAGATTCTTCCACATAAGCTATGTAGCACATTTCATTGACCATCCCTCAATCATACTTTAAACCAGATTTTCTTCTGAATAATTTTTTATTTTAATAAAGTTATTTTTATATGTTAACTTTTTTTCTTTTCTTCCTAGGAAACCAAAATGTCTGACAAAAGTGACTTAAAAGCTGAACTAGAGCGCAAAAAACAGCGCTTAGCCCAGATAAGAGAAGAGAAGAAAAGAAAGGAAGAAGAGAGGAAAAAGAAAGAGGTAAATACATGGTCTTGTGGGTGTCGTGAGGCAAAAAGGAAAATCGCTTGATTTAGAGGGACTAGCCAATCCATAAACAAGACTCTGTGAAAGGATCCTATTATGAATCGTGAGCGAGTGCCTACATACTCAGAGTCATGCAGTCATTGCACATTGTATGAGCTGGACATAGAAACCAAATGGTAAATAGCATTTGGTCCAGAGATCCCAAACCCTGGCTTCAACCCAGATGTGACTAGTATAGTATCATGAAGTGTTTGCAACATATTAGTTATTAGAAATTCCTTAACCTTTCTGTGTTCAGTTCCCTATCTTTATTGTAGTAAAAAGCAACATAGTTGATGTGGGATTGTGGGGATTACTTGGAACCAGAGTAATATTACAGTGTTTTGAATGCAACAGACCTAGGTTGAATTTCCGCCATCCCATATTGTTCCCCGAGCACCGCCAGGAATAGTTCCTGAGTGCAGAGCCAGGAGTAACCCCTTAGCATTGGCAGTGTGGCCCAAAAGCAAACAAAAGTTTTATTAAGTAAAATTAAAAAGGATTAATGTTTTAAAGCACTTAGTAGTACCTTAAGAACATTTTTGAAAATAGAAAGAAATTTCCAGATATTTCCATGGTTTTCTCCATAGTATATATTTTAGGACAAATAAGATTTGTGGGTCTAGTAAAGGAAAAGCTGCACCTTCCTCCCATGGTTGCCAAGAAGTTGGAGAGTGTAGGAGAGTGTACTTGAGGGATAGAGTGATGCAGTGGGTAGAGCACCTGCTTGGCACCTAGCTAACCTGGATTCAATCCCTGGCACCCCATATTATCCCCAAGGCTCACCACAAGTGATCCTTGAGCACTGCCAGTTGCTACACAACAACAACAACAACAAGAACAACAGTAAAAATAAGAATCTCATTTGTTGGATATAAACAAATAAGCAGGAGACTAATTATTACAATGACAGTATAAACAAGGGCCAGGAGGATTGGTTCATGGTTGGAAGCCTGCCTCAGGTGCTGTGGAGAGGGCAGTTGAGAGAGAATAGGGGCCCTACGACAATGATAGTTGGAAACGATCTCTTTTGATAAGAACTGCATGCTGAAAGTAGGTAAAGTAACAAACCTGATAGCCTCTCAGGGCTTTTATTGCAAACCATAATGCAAAAGGAGAGAGAGAAGGAGAGAGAAGAAAAGTGCCTGCCATAGAGGCAGGCTGCTTGGGGGTTGGGGGTGGTATTGGGAGGGAAGGTGGGGACATTGGTGGTGGGAAATGAACATTGTATGACTGAAACTAAGTCATGAATAGCTTTGTAACTATGTATCTCCTGGAGATTCAATATAAAAAAATTAAAGAGAACAAAAAGAAAGAAAATTAAAATGAGCCTACTCAATATACTCAATTATGATATATGTTAAAACTAGAAGATATTTTATAGGCCTTTATTTGAAACTTCTTGATACCAACAAAGCAGTCAAAACTCAGAGATGAAAATGTAACTTTTTTGGGCCAGAGCAATAGTATAGTGAGTACGGTGTTTGCCTTGCACACGGCCAACCTGGGTTAGATCCCTGGTGTCCCATACATATGGTCCCCAACCATAAGTGCAGAGCCAGGAGTAACTCCTGAGCATAGCTGGGTGTGACCCTAAAAAGCAAAAAAAAAAAAAAAAAAAAGAAAGAAAGAAAATGTAACTTTTCTTCCTTAAAGACTCTATTCCTAATTCCCTGCCAACGAACCATGTTTGTCTTCCTAAAACCAACATAGGAGTAATTTTGAATTCTTTAATTGTTCGGGGAAGGGTAGAAATAGTTCTCTCTCTCTTTTTTTTTTTTTTTTTTGCTTTTTGGGTCACACCTGGCGATGCACAGGGGTCACTCCTGGCTCATGCACTCAGGAATCACCCCTGGTGGCGCTCAGGGGACCATATGGGATGCTGGGATTCGAACCCGGGTCGGCCGCGTGCAAGGCAAACGCCCTACCCGCTGTGCTATCGCTCCAGCCCCCAGAAATAGTCCATTTCTTATGGAAAAGCCTGAATCAAGACATTTTTTAATCTTTTTAAGAAAGAAACTCTATATATCATGATACTGTATATAGAGACAGGAGCTGCTCCTCTCCACACAATTTTTCTTCAAGGAGAAAGAAACTGTATTTCAAAATATAGTTTTGATACCTTACAAATGAAATATGTGTTTTTTCATTGTCTAAAGCTCAGAGAGCTTTATACTAATAGAAGTATAACAATTATTTTTTAGCAAAGTATGATGTAATTGCAGTCGCATTTTACCTTTCTGGCATCTCACTTTGTATCATTACCCTTTGAGTGATACCATCGTTTATTTGTCCTTGACAGTGCACATAATGTTTACCCTTGGAGATCTTTGCTGTTATGTATGTAATCACCAAGTAAAGTAGAGCTGAGGACTGACAAGGATTGGCTATTCATTTCCCTACAAAGCCAATAAAAGCATTAAGTTATTATGCTTTCTTTCCTTCAAATGTCAACACTTACTGTAGTTTGAAAGCACCTGTTATCCTTGACTAATAACCAATTTCCTGATAAACTGACATTCTAATAGCCAACTTGAATATCTCAGAATTACCCCCCCCCCACCAAATGTTATATGATAGAGGAAATCTGGCTCCAAATTATGCTGTCAGCTGCTTTGTCTTTGTCATTTTATACATTTATTTGGACAGAAATCATAGGCAAAAAAGACTGATTAAAATAGTCCTCCTTTTTGTTTCTACCCCGTGCGAGAGGGGATTTGGCTTGTCACACAGCTGATAACACCCTCAGAGATGGGGCATTGCAGACAGAGGCAGATAAAAGTATGTTAAGGAACCCACCACGCCTCTTGCTAGTTCCACAATTAAAGTCTGTTAATCTTCACTTCCTCCTTTCTAAATTGACAGAGATAGTTAAGTCTGTGGTAACCTGACCTGCCTTCTATGGCAATACAGATTCCTAATCTCCATCACAAAGCTTCTGTTTTGAAAGATCAGAACAGACCAGGTGAACTCATCTTTGAGGTCTATGCTGACTTCCTGTCTTGTGCCTCTGTAACTCTTCTTTTCCAGGAAATAGAACTTCTTGGTTTGGTGTCCATACTGTTTGTAGACTGTGATGATTTGGTTGGTACTGAGCATCCAGTACTGTTATAACAGAAGGTTGTAAAAGCTCTGGCTATGCACAGTCTCTTATGAGGAATGTGACAGGGAATCTTGCTTCTGCTCTCCCCAGAATAGTTTTGAATATCAGGCATCATGAATCTGCACCTGTAACATAGAGAAAGAGGAGCTGGAGCAATAGCACGAGTGGGTAGGGCGTTTGTCTTGCACCAACCGGGCTTCAATTTCCAGCATCCAGTATGGTCCCCTGAGCACCGACAGAAGTGATTCCTGAGTGCGCAAGCCAGGAGTAACCCCTTTGCATCGCCGGGTGTGACCCAAAAAGAAAAAAGTGGTGCCCTCCTCAGAGAAGTTTGTGAGATCTGCAGGAGATACTGCAAAGCGCTGAAAGGGCCAGATGGAACTGTTTGGCCAGGAGCACTGTTACTCTTGCTTTCGGGACCAGCTGAAAGAGAAGATCAGGAGAAGGGGGCTCTGCAGACTGCACACGTCTTCTGGTGAAGGCAGTTTTCAAAAATTCCTCTCAATACTGGAAGGGTCTTAGATTCCTAATGTAGCATTTTGTTACTGAAAAATTCAGACAAAACTGGAATTAATCCCTTGTTATTGCTCTTTTTCAAATGAGGGAATTGCTCTGTAATAAAAGTTTTTGAGATGGCTCCCTTTATTTCGTCTCAAAATGGATAAAGAGAAACCCCTTTCCCATATAGTCGTCCAAGTTAAAATCTGAGGCCATCCTTTCTCCAATCTTATTCAATTTAAAATCATCTTTAGGTAATGGACAGGCAAAATGGTGTTCTCCCCATTTCCTTTTGACCCCCCAAATCAACTCTTGCCATTTGGACCTCACACAGTCTCTCTCTCTCTCTCTCTCTTTAATTTTATCGAATCACCATGAGATAGCTACAGGCTTTCATGTTTGGGTTAGTCACACAATGATCAAACACCCATCCCTCCACCAGTGCACATTCCCCACCATTAGTATTCCTGGTATACCCCCCTTTCCCACTCTCCCCCTGCCTCCGTGGCATACAGTATTCCCCATACTCTCTCTCTACTTTTGGACATTATGGCTCGCAACACAGACACTGAGAGTTCATCATGTTTGGTCCATTATGTATTTTCGGCATGCATCTCCCATCCCGACTGATTCTGATAACTCCAGCCATCATTTTCTTAGTGATCCCTTTTCTATTCCATCTGCCTTCTCCCCTCCGCTCATGAAGCAGGCTTCCAGCTATGGGGCAATCCTCCTGGTCCTTGTACCTACTGTTCTTGGGTGTCAGCCTCATGTGATGTTATTCTATACTCCACAAATGAGTGCAGTCCTTCTGTGTCTGCCCCTCTCTGACTCATTTCACTTAGCGTGATACTCTCCATGTCTACCCATTTATAAGCAAATTTCATGGCTTCATCTCTCCTGCATAGTGTTCCATTGTGTAGATGTACCAAAGTTTCTTTAACCAGTCATCTGTTCTAGGACACTTGAGTTGTTTCCAGATTTTGGCTATTGCTCACACACTCTCTTGATAGGGAGAATATTTCTAAATATTCTCTTCCATCTTCTCTATTCTCTTCTTTCTGTTGTCTGTCACTGGCTATCAAGTTCATGTCTCTTTTAGACACCTTATCAAATGACTTGGCACAGAGTCCCTCATCTTTCTTTCCTAATAAGATGCTAGCTTTTGAGGATAGGGCCATATGATTTTTTTCTTCCACGGAGTAAATATCTGGCACAGATCCTAGCATAATAAGTTTTCAATAAAGGATTAGAGATTGAATGAGTGGGTGAGTGAACACATAAACCAGTTAGACAGCTGTGAGGTACAAAGCAAAGACATCCTGTTCACACACCTGGGATTCCTGGCTGAAAGTTGTTTGGGAATTCCGGATTTTGAGCCTGTGAAACATGCCAGTCAGCTGGCCACTGGCACCTCCTTAGTTTAAAACTCTGTGTGTGTGTGTTGTGTTGTAGAGAGAAATAATTTAAATCTAATGGTTTAAATTTTATAAAACAGCCTTTTATTTTAAATATAAGAAATGAATTTAAAATAAAGATACAAGAAATGCTTTCAGTGCTAATTTGAGTGGATATTTTTGCTGTGATTGAAACCTAGTGTGAATTAGGACCACCCAGGATGACTGTATCCACAAAATCCAGAACACTGTGTATATGAATAATATTACCACTCTCCACTCCTTTGGATGTCAGCTGCTTTTTGGGTTGTGGTATTATGGGTGAAACCTGATGTTTAAAATAAATATAGTGGCCACCATTTAAGACACAGACCCGTTTTCATGAAAAATTTGTTTTAGTGCAGTTAGTTGTGCTTAATGGGGCCACCCTAAAGGTTTGCCCTGTCCCTGACCTTCTGCTGAATTGCTGTGAGGTGGGATGGACAGTGGTTTCTTGGCCTGTCCTCACTTGTCTAGTAACCATAAAACTGTCTATGAAAGAGTGACTGGTAGTTCTCAACTGACAAATTTTATTCCTCCAATTATATTCTCTGGACCTCAGCTGTGATTACTTTTTGCAAGCTGAAATATGACTTTATAGAAAAACTTTGAAGCCACATCAGGCAGACTTTAGGGCATACTCCTGACTTTGTGCTAAGGGATGACCCCTGGCATGTCTCTGGGGACAATGTGGGGTACCAAGAATCAAACCCAGGTCTGCAGTGTGCATGGTTAATGCTCTACCCACACTGCACTATTTCCCCAGCTCCCAGAAATATTACTTTCTGGGAAAGACACCTAGCACCTTTTAAATCATTATACAATTAAATTACTCTTTACTGAATCATTGAAAATAAAAGAGTAAGAGACTGTAGTATTTATATGGGAAAGTTAAAACTTAATGAATATGGTACTTAGGGTAACTATCTGGAGTAAATTTAGTTTGTGTGCTAATTATAACAAATAGAAACTAACTTTATTCCCAGTAAGCTCCAGTTACTTAATTTTTACATTTTCATGAACAACTCTGAGTTTTTGATAGCTTTCCCTAGCTTCTCTTACATCTAGATGGGCATTTATTAATGTACATAGATATTTTCCATAAAAATTAAGAATATTTGAAGGTGTACAGTGAGTTATTGAAGCATTTTAATTGTGGGAGTGGAGGTCAAGTGTACCATATTTACACAACAAATGATTATGCACATTAACATGTGATTCACTTTTTAGTATATTCCTTGCTGCAAAATAATTAAAGTTATCTAAGGCTTAAAACAAAATATGACCATATTCGGGACATACATTGAAAAAAAGAGACACACCCTAAGTTTATTTAAAAGAAAACATCAGTCAGATCTTTTCCTGTTCAAGCAACATAAGATGTCCTAGTGGAGTTTGGAATGTCTCAGTCTCATTGTGACTGTATGCTGATGTCCTTCAGTAACTTTTTGTTGAAAGAATGAGGTTAGGTAAAAGATTTTTTTTGGGGGGGGGTGGCTGGAGCAATAGCACAGCGGGTAGGGCGTTTGCCTTGCACGCGGCCGACCCGGGTTCGATTCCCAGCATCCCATATGGTCCCCTGAGCACCGCCGGGAGTAATTCCTGAGTGTAAAGCCAGGAGTAACCCCTGTGCATCGCCGGGTGTGACCCAAAAAGCAAAAAAAAAAAAAAAAGATTTTTTTTTGTTGTTGCTAGAATGTAGAAATGGTTTTGTGAACACTGGCTTGCTAGAAGCTAGATGATTCCTTTTTACAGTGCTGTTGTAAAGGGGCTTCTTCAGCAGATAAGGTGAAAATCAGCATAAATGATGTGCATTCTAAGAGTTTGTGGCTATAGATTAACATTTTCCAAAAATACTGTATCACTGTATCACTGTCACTGTCATCGCATTGCGCATCGATTTGCTCTTGCGGGCACTAGTAACATCTCCATTGTGAGACTTGTTGTAACTGTTTTTGGCATATTGAATACGCCACTGGTAGCTTGCCAGGCTCTCCGAGAGGGATGGAGGAATCGAACCCCGGTTGACAGCATGCAAGGCAAATGCCCTACACGTTGTGCTATTACTTCAGCCCTCCAAAATACATATTAATTTATTAATTCAACACATATTTTATTAATCATCTACTGTGTATCAAGTCCCAATCAAGATGTGATATGATCTTATAGTGGTAAGCAAAATGGTAATCTATCTGCTGTCAGTAAACCTGGCAGTCTAATTATTTCACTTCTCACAGTGACAGCCTGAATTTCTCTATTTTAGGTAGAGAGTGATTTGTCATTTTAAAATATTAGATTATGTGAGTTTCTTAAATGCTTCAGTATTCTCAGGAAATGTTATTCAATCCCTAAATAACATTTTTCTCTCTAATGACATAGAGTTTGAAACTGTGAGTGTGTTTTAAGTCCAAGATGAATAATGCAGAAATGTTGAGTACAGTTATATGAACATAGATTCATTTAGTCTTATATTTGTATAGCTTAGATTTATATAAACACAAAACACTTAGTTTATTATTTTTATTATTTCAGTTTGGGGGAGGAGCCTCCCAAGTAGCGCTAAGAAAGTACAGGGCTACTGCTGACCGAGTAAGTGGTTCAATAGAAGGGCCCAAGAGTGTGCTACTACTCAGACCCTGTGATGCTGGGGATTATCTGACAAACATAGCCATGCTTGGGGCCTACGTGGCTTTGCCCAGAGCTGCTTGAGGAACCATGTGTTGCCAGAGATCAATCCAGACCTCCTGGCATGCAACGCATGCATCCATCTTAAATCCTGTGCTATTTTATGTCTCTTCACTGATATTTAGTATTACATTCATATTTACCTTTTAGCATATAGGTCATCTGGGAAAAACTCAAAAGTTGTGTCAACTCTTTCTGCTTTGGGTGGTGTGATATAAATTGTGCATACTGCTTTGCATGTACTCTACAGTTCTAAAGAAGGTAGTGATGCTCAATTTAGGGTTGCTCAATTTGCCTCTTGAGAGGATAATTGGTTTGGACAAATTTAAAAACATCTTCACTTCTGTAAATTTAGAAGTAATTATCATGGGGCAACTTATGTCATGTATGCTGATATCCTGATTCTAATACATGTAAATGCCTCAAGAAATAGGATGTTTTTCCTTTTCTTTTTCCCTTTTTGAGTCACACCCAGCGATGCTCAGGGGTTACTCCTGGCGCTGCACTCAGGACATACTCCTGGCTGTGCTCAGGGAACCATATGGGATGCCGGGGATTGAACCTGGGTTGACTGTGGCAAGGCAAATGCGCTACCTGCTGTACTATTGCTCCTGCCCTAGGATGCTTTTTTTCAGATGAGATAAGGAGGTCAATAAAGGGGAGAGAGAATTGAACAAAATTTTCTCCCAGTAAGAAATAAGCTCTGGCCGAGTTTCGACCCGGGTGCCCATGCCTCTGCACAGCTGTTGGATGTGGAACGAGCAGGAACCAGAGACAGATTTAGGATTTGGGGTTCCAGCAAGTGTTTGCAACCATGTATGGAGACTGAACTAAGCTTTTGCTACATGCTGTTCCAGGACGGGAAATGATTCATTTTCCAACTTAAATCTCCGTGGACTTAATTACTATAATACAGAAATTGTAAACCGCGAGGCAGCTACTGCGGCTGCGCAACATTTTATCTCTTCATTATCATCAGTGGAAAACTTATTATCAAATATTTCCTTGTTAATAGAGCTGTATTCTTGGGGGATAAATTCCAACAAAAATAGTGAGTCTGTTTTGAAACTCCAGCAACAATAGTGAGTTGTGTGTTGAAATCTGAAATGTAATCAAGGTAAAGAGAAAAGGAAGTGAAATTATCAGTCACGCACGGGGGAGGGGGGGTTTGGGGGATGAGGGGTGGGATGTATACTGTTTTTTGTTTGTTTGTTTTTGTTTTTGTTTGTTTTTGTTTTTATTGGTGGTGGAATATGGGCACTGGTAAAGGGATGGGTGTTTGAGCATTGTATAACTGAGATATAAGCCTGAGAACTTTGTAACTTTCCACTTGGTGATTCAATAAAATAAATTTAAAAAAAAAGAAATAAGCCTAATAAGAGAAACTGTCATACAATATGGCAAAGTTTAGGACGAACCCAAAGAAAAGTCACTGAATTATTTTTTCTTTTTAATTTTTTACTATGGACTGCAGCAATAGTACAGCAGGTTGTGTGTTTACCTTACATGCGGCTGGCCCAGGTTGGATTCCTCAGTCCCTCTCGAGAGCCTGGCAAGCTACCGAGAGTATCCTGCCCGTATAAAGAGCCTGGCAAGCTACCCGTAGCGTATTTGATATGCCAGAACAGTTACAACAAGTCTCACAATGGAGTTGTTACTGGAGCCCGCTAGAGCAAATCTATGACCAATAAGATGACAATGCTACAGTGCTAATTTTATATTATAGTAAGATTGCATTATTATTACATTATATAAGTTTTAGATATACACTGAAAGTCAACAGGAATATATTGTACATTAAGTTCAAGTCTGATAGTCTCATTTTGTCCTTCATTCTGTATTTTTCCCTTTTATTTTCATTTATCCACTCCCCTTTCTTTCCTTTGGGGTAGTCCCTGAGAAATCTTAGCATAGAGATTATTTTTGCTTACTAGTTCATCTGTTGTTTTCTATAATATGCTATGTAATAGTGCAATCATAATGTTTGTCTTTCTCCTTCTGGCTTATTTATTTAATCTTGATGCCATCTAATCCCCTCCATGGTGTTGCAAAAAGATTTCTTCCTTTTTGGGGGAGAAGAACTTATTAGCATTCATCAACTGATGGACACATAGGTTGTTTGTACTTCATCATGCTGCAATAACAAGAGAGTGCATGTGTCTCTTTGAAAACTTGTTTTTGTATTTTATATCCATAAATAGGATTACTGGGTCATATAAAGTTTCTATTTTTAATTTTTTAAGGAATCTCCGTATTGATTTTTAAAGGAATTTTTAAAGGTATTTTCATATTGATTATAGCATGTAATAGCTACACCAGAGCACATTCCCTTGAAAGAATATGTAAGGTCTTCCTTTCTCCACATCTTTTCCAATTTTTGTTATTTCCTGTCTTTTAAAGAAGAGACATTCTCACAGGTGTGAAATCACATCTTCTGATTTTGATTTGCATTTCTTATGAGGATATGGTAAACATTCTCTTTTCATTACTCTATTTTGCCATTTGTATGTCTTCTTTGAATAATGTTTATTCAGATTCTCTGTGTACTTTTTAATAAACATGCATGCTTTTGGTTGAATTTTGGATTTAATTATATATTTGGGGTATTGACCCCTTTTTAGCTGTGTGATACACAAACATCTCCTGTTGAGTAGGATGTGTTAACCTTTTGATGAAATTTTCTTTCACTCTACATATGCCACTTAGTTTGATGTAGTCTCATTTGTTCAGTTTTAGTTTTGTTTCCTTTGCCATTGGTTTTGAATCCTCAAAGACATTTCTAAGACCTATGTCAAATTTTATATAGCCTGTGCTTTCTTCTAAGTATTTTAAGATTTCAGAGTTTACATCCAGTTATTTTGTTTTGGGATAGCATTCAGCAGAGTTCTAGAAATACTCTAGGCTTTGTGCTCATGGATAACTCTTGGCAAGGCTCCGGGGCATCATATTTTTTTTTAAGAAAGGTTATATCTGATTCTTTAATCCTTCTAGGAATTTAGTATTATTACTCTGGTATCTGTTCGGTTACCCCAACAGCATTTACTGATGAAGCTTCCCTTACTCTATTATAAGCTCTTTGCTCCTTTGCTAAAAAGTATATATGTCCATATATATATTTGTCCATATATGTGGGCTCTCCATTTCTGGACTTTTCAGTTCTATCAATCTCTATGTGTCTGTTTTTGTTTTATTACCATACTGTTTTCATTAATACTACTTTGTAGGATAGTTTGAAGTTGAATGTGCTACTTGCATTTTGGTCTCTTTTCTTCATGAGGATTTTTTCTGTTTGGGATCTTTACAGTTTCAGGGATATTTGAATTTTAGTGTTTTTTTGTTTTTGTTGTTGGGGGTATTCTATTTCTATGAAAAGTCCTGCTGGGACTTTGATAGGGATTATGTTAAATCTGTGTATTGCCTGAGGTAACATAATCATTTAAATTGTTGTAATTCTCTTAATCCATATTTTGTAATTCTTTTAGTCATTCTACTTTTCATTTACAGGTCTTACTTATTTTTGGTTATATTTAATTATTTTGATGCAGCTATAAATAATGTGTATTTCCTAATTTCCGTCTTTCTGCTACATCTTTATTTGCCTATAGGAGCTTAATATATTTTTGTATATTAACTTTGTACCCTGTTATTTTCTTATGCTTGGTTTTTATTTCTAAAAATATTTACTAGAATCTTTGGGACTTTCTTATGTTGTAATTATTAAATAGGATAGTTTGAGATTTTTTTTCATCCTTTACATAAAACTATCTCTGTTGGGCATTTGCATGGTCTTTGCTGCCATGTACTTACCACTTTGTTTCAGCTAGGAAGAGCATATACTTATGCCTATTTTTAACTTTCTTTACTGTGTTCTATGTGTTTTAGGCTGATATGCAGCAGAAAAAAGAACCTGTTCAGGATGATTCTGATCTGGATCGCAAACGTCGAGAGACAGAAGCCCTGCTTCAAAGTATTGGTATATCACCTGAGCCACCTCTAGGTACTTAAAAATGTTTCACATTACTATTTAAATTTACCATGTCCAGCATTTACTGTTCTTTTCAATCTTTGTTTATATATTTTTTAAGAAGTTCTGTGACATTTGGTTGAAATTATTTATTTTTGGAAATGAAGGGGATGAAAGGAGATGGAAGGATAGATTGTAGAATTGTTAACAATTTGCTGGTTATTGACCGATTATATGGTGAATCTTTTCCACTTGTTACTGTTAGGGAATTTTATACTTGCCAAATAACTGGCCACATGCTACATGCAAGAAAGCATGAGCTTTTTAAAGTTATTCCTTATTTCTGTTTCTGAAAATCAGTCTCCTTGCCAGCATAAAAGCATAAAGACTGGTAATGAATTTCATAACCACAACAGGCAGAAAGCGATTCCATAAGGAAAGTGGAATACTTGGAAGTTTGAAGGAAAATTTAAAATGGTGATAAGCAGGTAATTGACAAGTTAAAGTGTATTTAACTTTATATCATGGTTATATTGGCTAGTTAGCATTTTCATCGCAACACCCCCTGCTCCAACTCATTCATTCCTAGTTAACTATCTGTGATCTCATTTTATCATTAGTATTTGAATGTCAAACTATTTGTTTTATTTGTATTACAAGTAACTTTTACATAATTTTTTTTGCCACTTACCTGGATTTCTCTCATGTGATGTTACCTTTTTTTTGTTTGCTTTCTATACACATAGTAGTAATCTTAGGGTGTCTATAAAACTACATGATATCCAATATAATGAAAAATAAAGACTTTTCAGAATAGCATATAAATAAATATAATAATCCTTTTGAAAAAAAATAATTTGTTTCTTAAATTCAAATAGCTACTTTTAAATATAACAATACAAAACCTTTTTATGATTATATACACTGAGGATAAAATTTTTCCTATATATAACAAAATGATGTCTTCAATAATATAAATAAGTACAAAATCAGTATATAATTAGCCTATAAGTTATAATTGGGTATAATTTAATCCTTATTCACAAACTTAAATGATTATGAAAAAATTATAATTAATCTTATAGTAGGTAAAGTTCTATCTATAACAATAAAATAATATATTTCAATATGGAGGATGTAACTACTGAATATTTACCTGACAGACCTTTAAGAGGTTGATAAGACTTTTTGTACATAGTTGACTTGTTTTATAAATTAGATATTTTACAGTCCATAATAGTTTTGGTCACAGAAGCCTTTGAAATTCTGTTGCAATGTGAACTTTATTGGTTAATTTAAATGGTAAACTCTGCTGTTGTTCCTATTCTACCTTAAGCCACTAATTAAACTTTAAGAAAAAATGTAAATATCTCTAATCCAAACTTTTAACTGTCCCTGAGTCCCTGCTAAAGGACCCTGACAAGAGTGGACCCCATTTTCATTACCATCCTTCTCTCTGGCTTACCCTCTGACTTTTTGTAGAGGGTAATCAGTGAGTGAATTGTGGGATCATGAAAAGTCTTAGTTTCTCGACAGATATGCCATTGTTTTATATAATTTGGGCAAAATAGTTAAACCCGTTACCCTTTTAAATAAATAAAAGGAAATTGCACATAATTGAAACCAAATGGGAATCTGCACTTATGTGTTAAAATTTCTTTCGGCCCATATGGTTTCTTTGGCATGTGTGATATTAAGAACCTGCTGAATTTGTCTGGCCTGGAGCCATCTTAGCTACTTGGTACAGTTTCTATCTAAAGGACATTTGGCTTATATCTGTAAGATAGAAGGGGGAAATTGTATTTCCCCTTTCCTTTTAAAATTCTTGCTATTTTAATCCTTGCTCCCAGATTTTCAGCTTGCACTGACCTCAGTCTTTGAACTGGTTTCTCCTGCCTTCAGAATGGCAGTCTACTTCTGTGCCCAGAAAGCATCTCTTAGAGCTGCTGGAAGCAGAGAAAAACAAATCCCAAGCATAGTAAATAGTACAAAGGGACGAAACTATTAATTAAATGTAAAAATAAAGCAGCCTGGCATTTTCTTTGTTTCCAAAGAGATTTTTAAATTACCAGGTTTAACATGTAGCCTTTTTCTATCTGTCACTTAGCCTCTCAGAGAAAATGCAAGTTATGTTACACAGATTATAGATTTCCCACCAAAATATCAGTCATTGAACACACTTTCTGACTCTCTTTGACCATTTAAAGTTATTCAGAATTATTTTTCATAATCTTTTAAAGTTTTATAGACACTCGTTTTATTTTTAATAGGTCACATCTGTACTAACAAAATAAAGTGGAGAATTGGAGTTACCTAGAGATATTTGACTTGAACTGAGAATTGTGATTCTCCATTTTACTTTGTTAAGGTGGACATGGCCATAGACTCTTCAAGTTAGTTCTGTCTGATTTCATTTCAAATTTTAATTTCTAAGATATGAAAAAATTCACTTGATTTTCCCCCCTTTTCTTTCCTCTTTATTTTCTTTATCCCATCTCAATCTCTCCTGGCCATACAACCAATTTAATTTGGGCCCATTTGTTTTGATTTGTCTGACACTGCTCTTCCCCAGTGCAGCCGCTGCATTTTTTAACATGGGATACCTGTTATTTTCATTATTTAGTCCCAACCCCTATGTCTCCCTCCTCGAAATCAGTGAGCACTCCCAGTGAAGCTGGAAGCCAAGACTCAGGCGACCTAGGACCATTAACAAGGTAAGAATTTCTCTTTATAAAAGTCACAGTAGGATGTTGATGAGAGAGAGAGAGAGAGAGAGAGAGAGAGAGAGGGAGAGAGAGAAAGAGAGAGAGAAACTTGGAATCATTTAACTCCATGTGCACTGTGAAATGTACACATCTGTATATTCACTCAGCCATTGTATGTTTTAATTTATGGTGCATTGTCCTTTTTAGTGGCATAGCAGTGTTTTTGAATACTAAAAATGATAAATACCCTTTCTGAGTGGGCTAATAGAGCATATTGTGAGTAGTATAACAAATACAGAACAGATTCATTGACTGGAGCTTGAAAGAAAGCAGGGAAGAGCCAAAAACAAATGAAATGTATATATATATGAATTCTCATTCTGTTTTGGTTTGGGTTTTTATGAAAATATTGTAAATAAAATTGGGATGTTATAAAAATAATTTAAAATTTACAAGCATTTTTATTTGCTTATTTAAATTGTATAGTTTCGTTATTATCATCATTATTATATGGTCAGAGTCAGTTGTCAAAGTTTTATTACAAGGTACATAATCTAAGATTATGTAACTTCTAAAAACAGGTATAAATATCCCTAATTTGATCACTAAAGAGAGAAAAGAGAAAGTTCATTAATTTGTATATATTTTTGGTGGTTTTCTTAATCCAACTGCCTCAACGAGGATTCAGACTTGAAGGTGTCAGAGGTTTGAGTGGGATTTTTGGCAGCTGATTGACAAGCATACTAGCCATAAACACATATGATCTCTTTACAACCAAGGTTGCGCTCCTGTGAGGATATGAACATAGTTTTCCCACATCTTTAATATTCATGTTTATGTAATAATATCTTATGCGTTAAGTATTAGTAATTTTGTTTAAAGAATGGGCCAGATTATGACCTCTCTGGCTTTTTTTGACAAATGTTTAAACAAAAAAACAACTTTTATAGCACTCTTATTCTAATAAATCAGCCTTTGGCTTTGTCTACCTGTGTGCATTTTACTTATCTACCCATGTACATTTCTTATCTCATATATGTTACTGAGAAGTATAACATTGTGTATTTTTCTCTTTTTTCAATTAATACATTGTCATAAGCATCATCTTCTGAAGGCACATTGTTTCTATATATTCCTGAATAACTTAGGTAATCAAAATTATGGAAACGAGAATAGTTTAATATTATCTTGAGCTTTAGGTTTTGCTTTTTGAAACCAATATATAGGACTGGAATTATTTTACCCATATCTGCCAGTTGGCATCTTTCAGACTTGAATATTTTATTTTGAGAGAGCCTCTTAAAACCAATGTTTTACAAATTGAAAAACAGTGCTTTCAGTTTGAGAAAATGGAAGTAGAGGTTTCTGTGTGCACCAGGATGGTTTATTTTAGCAAATTGCCTCTGGGTTTTGGGGCAGGACACATCTTCACGTCTTTTACTATGAACACCCCCCAAGGTCTTTGAGGGGGAGAAAGGTAATAATAACAGAATTTTGTAAAATTTAACATTTGCACAAGAGCTCTACAGTGTAAGGAATGCGATTACACTCCTTAGAGGATCCACTGACCAATCAGTAAAGAGAGTCAGTAAATTTAACCACGTATTTCTAGTGATGCTGCTATGTGACTGATGCTTAGCTTCAAGGAGCTGACATAGGCAGCATTAAATTTTGTTACTGATTGACTGTACAGTTGAGCTCTTCTGGAAAACTTTCTAGAGAGAGCTGAAATCTTAAGGCAAGGTGACATTATAACTCTTCTGAGGTCACCACCTTTCATTTCTTTCTCAGAGAACATTACTCTTCCTTTTCCTCATTTTCATATACTTGGTGTTTTTGTTTTTTAACTTAACAAATCTCTCTGGAAGAGGGGCTGTCCATCCCCTGCCTCCACAAACTCCCTCTTAACTTTGATTCCTTATAGTTATGTTCTGGAAGAAAAAACAGCTAGAAGTTAATGAGTAAATCTCTTGCTAAATATAGGTTTATAGAAATTATAGAAGATTGTCATTGAGAAAATTCTGATTTTCAATAAAACTGAGCACTAAGTAGGCTGAAAATACTATGAGGGTTAAACTAGTAAATTTTGTCCTTATTTGAAATTAAAGGGGTATTAGGGATCAAACCTGGGTCTGCAGTGTGCAAGGCAAGTGTTTTACCCTGTACTATCTCTCTGGCCCCTTATTTTAGTTTTCAAAATTCTACTTAGAATATATTTTTTTGTTCCAAAAAGTCTTTGGAAACAATTACTTTTAACTGTAACACTTTATAAAACATGAGATGGGGAAAAAAAAGAACTTGGTAATTCCTAAGAATATAATTATAGTCATAAATTTGACTATTTGGGTAGAAAATCTGGACTCATCCTACTTGAGGTGCAATAAATTCTGTCATCGATCTGCCAAAATATAGCCCAAAAGTTTCTTAGAGAACTAAATAGGCAATCATTTCTTATAAATCCCTATGAGTGGCTAATTTTCAAAATGTCATACTTAATAGATCCTATTATTCAGAAAAGGCTTTAACAATGATTTTTTTACAAATCAAATATAATAAAAAAATTTATATTGGCTTCAAGAGAAAATTCAGTAAAATTTCAAAGAAGTAATAGGGGGAAGCTGTGATGGAGCAATAGCCCAGCGGTAGGGCGTTCGCCTTTCACGAGGCCGACTCCAGTTCGATTCTTCCGCCCCTCTCGGAGAGCCCAGCAAGCTACCGAGAGCATCGAGCCTGCGCGGCAGAGACTGGCAAGCTACCCATGCGTATTGGATATTGGATATGCCAAAAACAGTAACAATAAGTCTCTCAATGAGAGACGTTACTGGTACCCGCTCAAACAAATCGATGAGCAACGGGATGACAGTGACAATAGGGGGAAAAAACTTTCACTTGTGACTATTTTTTATTACTTAAACATCTTTAAGCTTAAAGCAATGCAAAGTATTTTGCAACCTTTGCTTTTGTAATAATGATTCTGCTTGTAATTCATATTTATAGTATTTTAATCTTTCTTTTGATTAGTTCTAATAAACCAGTTAAACATTTTTCAGTTAATCATAATGAACTAAGAATAACTCCTAAGTTAAAAAAAATTAAAATTTGACTAAGAAAATACCCTAAAATTAGTTTTACTTATTTACAAAGATGAAAACTCCATTAATATCTATCTGTAGCTGGAATCCAACACAATCTTATGAGCACCTATGCAGTGATTATTTGGGATTATTTTTAAAGTTTAAGGATATTTAGTATAGGAATATCTGTCACCAAAATTCAGCACATTAAAAGGCCCAAAGAGGAAAAGCAAACTTTGTAGTACACATTAAATTCAATATTGCAGTATGCATGAGAAATTTAAAAAATCTATGTCTATACTTTAAAACTTAGTAAACTAGGAATAAAAGTACTTTTCTCAATGTAACAAAGAATATTAACCTCAAATCAGTAGTCTGTATTTTTGTACATGAATGAAGAATTTAGCACAATGTGCCTTGAAAGAATGACTTATGTTTAGTTGAATAAATGGATCTATTCCTCAGGACTGACATTTCATCTAATGTTAAGTCTGTTTAGTATATATTTGATATTTTTAATGATTAAATAGTCCTTTTACAAACCACAGAAACACTAAGTCATTTTTTTTTTAAGAAAAACACATGTAGAACATAGCCAGAAATCAGTAATATATCCTAGGGAGGTAAATTTAATTTTCCAAGATCCATATCTCTACCAAACATTATTTCTAATGTACTTGACCTAAGTTAAATGCAGTTTACTCCATACAGTTATGAAACAAGTTATAGGTGAAAAACACTTTGAAGGAAATCTGCATAAATGAAATATATTGTGAACTTTGGCTATTGTTGCATTTTCATATTTTTAAGAACTCCTTCCAGTAGGAAGATCTCATTTTAGATTTTCATAAAATATGCTGTAATCATTTTATTTTTTATTTGTGGGAGCAAAAGAGGGTCACACCTAACTGTGCTCAGGGCTTACTCCTGGGTGTTGGCTCAGAGATCACTCCTTTAGAACTTGGAGGATTGTATGTGATGCCAGGGATGTGAGTCTATGTTGGCGATATGCAAGAAAAGAACCTTATCCACTGTACTTTCTCTCAATGCCCAATTTTTTCTTGACTGTAAATTTTTGAACCCAAGGTCACATACATATGAAGTAAGTAGCCTACAGCTGAACTGCATTCCCAACACTGTTGATTCATTGTCAAATATGATAAGCATGCATCCATCTTCAATCAATTAATTAAATGAAAATATTGAACATGACAAAGTCGAGAGCAAGATGTCCCAGAAAACCACTTTCTGGGTTGTCAAACCCTTTATCACTAACCTTTACATATTTAACCAGAAATAAATCTCATTTCATTTCATCATTCAATGATGCTCACTCAGCCTACATGTATTTTTCTCCTAAACATGGATGGCTCTCATAAAACTCTATACTAGGGCATGTCTTGGTTTGATTGTGAAGTTTTAGGATTCTCAGTGACAGCATGGTATCAGAGCATGTACTGAAACAAAATTATTGACCCTAGAACTGTTATCTGGGCATTGGAGGCATAGGCTACATCCTTCGTGACACATGATCTGAAGAAGTAAATTTTCAGAATGATTTTGGAACCAAAGCATGTATCAGTGTGATAACATTTTGTGCAATCTCTTTTATGACAACGCAGTGCCTTACATCTTTATATTTGATCTTAGCCAAAACACCAAAAAGTAATAACTTAATATTTTTAACAAAATAGTCAGAGGGGATATTTCTGAATATTGTTATTTGGTAAAATATGGCATAGGGATGGTTGTAATAACAATTTCTGTATTCTTTTTTGATCATCTCTAGCCTTACTATCATCATTGTTTAACTTTCTAACCAACATGGTGCATCCAAGACACTCTTTTATATTTTGTTTTTATTAATCTTATTACAGAAACAATATCAGTTGGTTTATACAAGCAAACACAAAGAAAAATATTTTACTGCCATAGATTTGTAATCTTCACACCTGAGTCTTTCATATAATATATTTGCCATCACAGGAAAAATGATATCAAACTGTGCACACTTATGACATTGATTTTATAATTAAATATCTCTATTTTTCCATTTCAACATATTTAAATCTTGTATTATATCAACACTATCTTCATATTTCTGCAGTTATCTGCAATATTTAAAATCAGTGTCTGTCCTTTCAGCTATCATCCTCCATCAACCAGCAACCATTGTGTACAGAGATTTTCTCTAGGGAGATGATTCCCTCCTTAGGAAACCTAAATGAAACAGATGAAAACTCTTCTAAGACGAGGGGCATCACCTTCCCCAACTTGAAACTATAATGTAAAGTGGTAGTAATTAAAACAGCATGGCATTAAATCAAGGCAGACCTGCAGACCAATAGGATATCCTGACACAGATCCTCAAATATATGATCACTCAGAGCAAGAAATATGAAATGGAGCAAGGAAAGCCTTATCAACAAGTGGTGCTGGGAAAATGAGGCAGCTAAAAGCAAAAAAGAAAAGAACTTAGACCTCTTTCTAATGCCAGGCATAAAAGTCATATCAGAATGCATTAAGAACTTCAATATCAAACCTGAGAACATAAGGTACATGGAGGAAAACATAGGTAGAACCCTCCATGACATTGAAGCTAAAGGCATCTTCGAAGATGAAGCATCAGTGACCAAGTGGAAGCAAAGATAAACAAATGGGACTACATTAAACTAAGAAGCTTTTGCACCTCAAAGGAAACAGTGACTTAGATTCATAGACAGCCCATAGAATGGGAAAGATTATTTACCCAGTACCCATTGCATAAGGGGTTAATATCAAAGACATATAAAACACTGGTAAAACTACAAGAAAAAGACATCCAACCCCATCAAAAAATGGGGAGAGGAGTAGAACAGAAATGTTCTCAAAGAAGAAATTTACATGGCCAAAAGGCACATGAAAAAATGCTCTACATCACTAATCATCTGGGAGATACAAATCAAAACAGCAATGCCATATAATCTTAAACCACAAAGATTGGAAAGCATCCAAAAGAACAAGAACAATCAGTACTGGCTTAGATGCAAGGAGAAAAGGACTCTCATTCATTGTTGGTGGAAATGCCGACTGGTCTAGCCTTTTTGGAAAACAATATAAACATTCCTTAAAAAAATAGAATTGAGCTCCTATTTTATCCAGCAATGCCTCTTTTGGGAGTATACCCTGGCGGCCCAAAAACACACAGCAGAAACACCATCTGCACTTCTATGTTCATTGCAGCATTATTCACAGTAGCCAGAATCCAGAAACAACCCGAGTGCCCGAGAACAGACAACTGAATAAAGAAACTATGGTACATCTACAAAGTGGAATTCTATGCAAATACTAGGAAAAGTGAACTCATGAAATTTGCTTATAAATGGATGGACATAGAGAGTATTATGCTGAGTGAAATGGATCGGGAGGAGAGGGACAGACATAGAATGATCACATTTGTGGGGTATAAAAATACATAGTAGGAGACTAATATCCAAGGACAGAAAAGAAATTGTCCAGGAGGACTGATCGATGGTTGAAATTTTGCCACAGGTATGTGAGGAATAGAGGGCAGATAGCATAGAGAAAGGATTATTATGATAATAATATTTGGAAATGATCACTCTGGACCAGAAATGAGTGCTGAAAGTAGGTAAAATGATATGCATGATAACCTCTCTGTATCTTTATTGCAAGCCATAATGCACAATAGTAAAGAGAAAGGAAGAGGGAGAGGAAGGGCAGGAAGAGGGAGATGGAGAGGGAGAAGAGAAAAAGAAAAAGGGAGAGGAAGGGGTGGAGGAAGGAGAATGACAGTGACAGGATGAGGGAGAGACTGAAAAGAAAAGTGCATGCCATACAGGTGGGCGAGAGAGGGTGTGTGTGGGGGTAGCTGGGGACATTGGTGGTGGGAAATGTACACTATTGAAGGGATGGGTGTTGGAACATTGTATGTCTGAATGAACCCAATCACGTACAACTTTGTAACTGTATCTCATGGTGATTTAATTTAAAAAATAAATAAATTTTAAATAAAAAGTAAACTCTTCTGAAATTCTTAAGCTCTTCAAAACAAAAATACAAAGGAAATGAATTAGATTTCATGCAGATTTTCAGCTTTCTGTTATATTTCAGTTAGATTTAGCTTAAATACACAGACTTTTACATAGTCTTCTTTATTCAGTTTGAACATTAAGCCTCCTCTGTGTAGTGTTGTTTCCTATTGACAGAATACATGGCAACATCCAGATATTTGATAAACTATTTGACTTCTCTGGATCTTCTATCTAATGTACTTTCAAATAAGGAAACTAGAATAATTTCCTTGTAGTCAGCTTGGACAGCTGTACCCGGTAACCATCTTTCTTTTCTCCATGATTTCAGGAGAGGGAAATGTATTCAGGGGCCACGTGAGCTTAAGGTCCAACAGAAAAATGTCAGGATATTCAGCTTTATCCACAATTGGAGTCTGTAGAGTTCTCTGCCACTATATATACCTCAACGGACTTTTGGATCTTTTTTAGTGAAAACAGCATCATTCTTTTTTTGTTCTTGTTTTGCTTTTTGGGTCACACCTGGCGATGCACAGGGGTTACACCTGGCTTTGCACTCAGGACTTACATCTGGCAGTGCTCAGAGGACCATATGGGATGCTGGGAATTGAACCCAGGTTGGCTGTGTGCAAGGCAAGCGCCCTACCCGCTGTGCTATTGCTCCAGCCCCCCCCCCCAGCATCATCTTTTAAGGGCTGATAAATTAGAGGTTAAAGGAAAAACATGAAGAATGTTTTAATAAAGGTTAAAAAAGTGTTTTTTTTTTTTGTCAGCAAAATAATGCAAAAAAGTCAGTAAAATTGTCAGCAAAATAGTGCAAAACCTGGGAGGAAATTTACTAGGCTTAATATTTGGGGTATAGAATAATTTATATATTTAAAGACAAGTTGACAGGAAGCTACTAGCTAATTGGACTTCAGAAAAACTGAAACTATTGATTCAATATTGGTTAAGAGTCAGTCTTTACGGAAATTAAAGTAAATGTACACTACAGAGTTTTCTATTATGAAGCATGTTAACTGATTGGTTAAAAATGCTTGATATCTTGTCATTTTGTCTTCAGGCATGTGCCCAGATGGTTATAACACAGTAACTATCTATTTTAGTAAGAAGTTGTTGAGCTTCCTTCTAGAGAATCTGTTTGCTTAACCCCAAATTCTCTGTGTAAAATTTGGAGAAAATGTGCCCTAGCTTTGGGTAGGGGAGTCTTAATTTCTTTTTGAATCCAGTTAAGATGGCTCCTGCTAAGGCCTAATATGGCCCATTTTGGAGTTTCATGTTAGCTAAGAGAGAGAGAGAATTCTCCCATAGCTAATTAAGAAAGTCTTCTTTTTAAAAAAAATAAAAGCCTGATACGTTATATATTGTACTGCTTCAGTTTTAGTCCCAAAGTCAGAAATTCTTTATTATCATCACTGCCAGATGTAAGGAAAGAATTGACTTGGAAGTAAAACACCAATTATTATTTAAATGTCACTCTTAATTCTTAATTGACATCATGCTAATGACTGTGACAGATTGAGTGATATGATGATTTTTAAATGTCCTTATTATTCAGTGTATTACTTTTGGAAACAGCATTTGGCAAAAACAGATATTTAAGGATAACAGTGATTAGAGATATTCTGTTTGGTAGCATGTTAACATCTGCCCAAACTTTTTTATTTGATAAGTGACTACTGATTTGTTTGACTGAGATATCTGTGGAAAAGAGTTTGGAAAGAACTGCAGGACTCAGGGGACTTGGACTTAGACTTAAGCTGTCGTGTCATCTTAGAAAGAGAGGCACTTGAAATGTTGGTTTTCAATGCAGTTGCTCCAAGAACTTATCCCCTTTGTTCCTTGATAGAAAAGAAGAGCCAGATTGTCTTTAATTCTTATCAGAAAACAGTTTAATTGTCAGCATTTTAAAGTTAGGCTCTCTCTTTAGACTGGAAGTGAATCTGAAAACTCCCCTGGGCCCATGTGATGCCATTGTGCTATAAAATGCAATGAGTTCCTTTGAAGTTCCTTAGTAAAGTTGAATGTAATCAGGTAGACTTGATTTAATCCTTTTTCTTCTCCGCCTCCCAAATGGTGCTTGAGAGATGCATGGGTCCCACTGGCAATTTCCAGACAACCTGGCAGTTGTCAGTCCGTGGGTCCATGGGTCTGAGGATTCGTCGCTGCTTGTTCTACTCCGGCCTCCCGACAGTGGTACTGGGGGCCCCTAAGGCAGAAGGAACCCAGCAGTAACCAGGGGACCAATGTGGTGCTAGAAATTGAACCTAGGTCTGGCGTCTTCACTGCTGTAATATCTCCCAGCTCGATGTCTCTGCTTTTAATAAATTCAAAATAATTTCTCTGTGAATCAGCTTGTCCTCATTCTTCAGACCCATCTGCACAAAGGCAGGCAGAGACTGTTTATTTATTCGTTCATTCATCTATTTTGAGCAGATAATTGAGAATGTATTGTGCGCAAGATTCAACAATAAATACTTGATCTGTGAGGAGTATATAAGCATAAAAATATTTTATTTCTAAAGAACCTGCTTCTGGTATTTTGACAGATTTAATTTGAAGCCGTGTAAGGAAATATTGCTACTAGTTACAGCTCTTAAATAGTTGCACTCATAGAGATGAAAGATAATGTTAAAAGCCATTGTTCTCAAATCTGTAACTGATTTATAGTTTATTCAAGTACCAGAACTGATTTTGATTCATTACTACCCCAGATAGTTTTTTGAAACATACTATGTATATATATTTTTTATTCTATGTATACTTATGTGTATGTAGTGTACATGTGTGAGCATGCACGTGCCACACACAACTTGCAAAAGTCTGGGTGGGATGAGAACAGGATGAGTGAGTCATGAGGATACAGATTAAAAACAAGGTATATCAGTGTTGCTGGACAAATTGGCAAAAGGTGGACTTTGCTCAAAAGGAACTATTGGTGGTAATACTTGAACTAAGGCAAGAAGTAAAGGTTTTCCTCTCCATTTATAAGACAGATATCTAGTTACTAGGCTCAGAGTAAAAATGTCAGAGGGAAACTAGCAAGCAGTACGTCTGGCTCAGTGTGCTCTATGAAGTGCTCATTGCCTTCAGCTGGCCACCTTCAGAATTGGCCTTAAAGACTGATGTAGCATTACAACAGAGATCAAGTGCCATGGAAATTGGCAAAGAGAACTGTGAAATAAGAGACTCACTCTTGTCCCATAGGAGATAAGTTATTTCTGAATGAAGTTATTGAGGATGAATATATTTAGTTAGAAAGCAAGGCATTTGAGCTGGGTCTTCCTGTAGGGAGGGGAAAAGAAAATTCAAAAAAAATGATGGGAAAGGCATAAACAAAGAAAATTTTCCGGAGTGTGTTGGGGTGGGGTGGAAGGACTATGAGTAGAATGTATGTTTGAGGCAATATAAAAAGATTAGATTGGCGGGGCTGGGGCGATAGCGCAGCAGTAGGGTGTTTGCCTTGCACTCTACTGACCCGGGTTCAATTTCCAGCATCCCATATGGTCCCCTGAGCACTGCCAGGAGTGATTCCTGCGTGCAAAGCCAGGAGTAACCTCTGAGCGTCGCTGTGTGTGACCCCAAAAGAAAAAAAAAAGATTAGATTGGGAGACAAATGTTGCCTTTTTGAGATAATTGAGATATGTGGCTCCCATATTTTGTGGTCACTTATTGAAATACTGGGAGCTTATTAAAACCACAGATAGCTAAGCTGTAGGTCTGGGTTGCGCCATGCATTTTGAGAATGCTTTCAAGGTCCAGGGACTAGTTTGGGGAACCATTGGTATGATAGAAAGAATTGAAGTTCTTAAGAAGGATTGCAGTCATGGAGGTGGAAATGGGGAATAGTTAAGATAATAAATGGTGAAAGGACTTGTGCATATGGTAATGTACAAATGGTCTATGAAAAGGGTGGGACTTGAAGTTCAATGGTGATAAGACTTTGGGCTCATGATTTATAGGCAATGTTTAAAGGATCACTTAGTGTCAGGGTACAGAGATAAAGGGAGAAAGTAACTATGTTGGCAAAATTCCATCTTTATGGATGAAAAGAACGAGAATCCTTCAAAATTAGCCATGGTTTTTGTGTTAGTACGCTGGACCCTTGTTATTATCATCAGCACCACTACCATCACCCTCATTGCTTTTGTTATTATTGTTATTGAATGTGAGGTTTTATTTTTGTAGACTGAATTCCTGAGAGTAAAACCAGTCTATGAATAAGGCTGCTTATGAATATTGCCGCAAAGCGGCCGCGAAATATCTTATAGCCTACTTCTCCTTCTGGGAGAACCTGGCAAACTAATGGGAGTTTCCTGCCCACATGTGAGAGCCTTGCAAGGTCCCCATGGTGTATTAATATGCCAAAACCAGTAACAAGCTGGGTCTCATTCCCCGACCCTGAAAGAGCCTCCAGTATGGCATCCTTGGAAGGACGAGTAGAGAGAGGCTTCTAAAATCTCAGGGCTTGGACAAACGTTACTGAGACTGCTCGAGAAATTCAATGATCAACGGGATGATGATGATGATGATGATGATAATGATGATGATGATGATGATGATGATGAATATTGCCATAAACTAGCCCAGTATTTTAAAAAAGCAGTTTCAATTTAACTCTTTGACATTGCTGCTACAATTCATGTTAATTAAACCACATGTGGTACATGCAAGTGTCATGTGTTAAATTGTCATCAGCCATGTGAGTGGCTCAGACACATTTAGTGTTAGTCACAAATGATAGAGTACTTACTAGATATCTCTTTCTTAAAACCACACCCCCACAATTTAAACACAAAGATACTTTTTCTCCTTCCTTCCTTCCTTCCTTCCTTCCTTCCTTCCTTCCTTCCTTCCTTCCTTCCTTCCTTCCTTCCTTCCTTCCTTCCTTCCTTCCTTCCTTCCTTCCTTCCTTCCTTCCTTTCTTCCTCCCTGGTATTAACCCAAGGTTTTATACATGAAAATATGTACTTTACCACTAAATCCTTACCACAAAGATCCTATTGAGGAAAATGTTAAGGTTTTCTACTTAGTGCTCTAAGAAACATGGGAAGAATAATGAAAATCACCAATCTGCTATTTATTAAAAAAAAGCTAAATTGGAAGAAACTAACACTCACACAGATAATTGGGTATTAAAAGTAAAGACATCACATCTTTCCATGACCAATTCGCTGAAAATGAACAAATAAAATTTAGCCAGGGGTGGGGCTAGGGATGGATTTTTAAAAAATATCTGGGTAGTGATGAATCAATATAAAGTTTAAAATATAAGATTTTCTGTTAGTTTCTCTAGGTCACTACTAGTTTGAAGAATTTTGATTTTTTTCAATTTTTAAAATAAATATGGAAATACAAACTTTTTTTCTAAATTATGAGTTAACTTTTCTGAGATATTGGATGCCAGATACTCCCTTGTCTGACAGCTTAGGAACAAAGAAATGAATGATAATATTCAGTGATTAGAAGACATCTATACCTATGCATTCTTGAGCAAAGTTGGGAAATGTGAACTTAACTGGCATATTCAGAACTGACAATCTAACTGTGGGATCAAAAAACCATGAAAATGCTTTGTAGTCCAAAGTAGGTAAAGAATTACTGATTTGGTTATTCAGTATCTCTACAAACAGGAAGCAAAACCAAACTAAACCAAAACAAGAGAGAGATCCTCCCTTAGAGAGTTAAAATAAATAAATCAACCTAAAACAAATCAGTTTCTCATTCTTAAAAATAAACAAATAGGGCCAGAGAGATAATACAGAAGGTAAGGGATATGCCTTACATGTGACTGCAACCCTGCTTTGAATCCCTGGCATCATGTGTGGTTTCCTGAGGAGTCTCTCTTGAGGACAGAGCCAGGAATAGCCCCTGAGCAAAGCTGGGTGGGGCCCACCCCTTTCCAGCCCCCAATAAGTAGTTATATAAAACAAAACAAGTTTTCCCAGAGAAAAACAGTGATCAAATTAACTGATACTGTTAAATAAATATTTTTATTAGTCAGAAAGGGCTAAGCTGATCTACCAAGGGATTTGGGAAATTGGGGACTCAAGCAGCATTGTGGGGGGTCTGTCTGATGTTACAGACTGATGGAGATATGGGTGGGAACAGAGCGGGAGGGAGTCACAGCTGTTAAATGTTCAGCTTCACTTTCGCTGATCTCAAAGCCACTGCTGGTCTTCTGACTTCCCAGGAAGCTGACCTTCAAAGAGAAGACACTTTCAAGCTTATGTAATTTACCTGTCAAGCAGCGATTGTTGTCATAATAAATTGTCCTCCAAATTATAAGTCTTATTAGAAGGCTCACTTGCACTAGCCACCTAAGACAAATAAACTAGGCACTGATGAAAATGTACATTTTCCTACCACATCTTCTCAGAGGGCTTCTACAACTTTAGCTTCAAGGAATAGTGAAAGTACAGTCTAATGCCTGGCTGACTGGCACAGAATTCATACTCTGTGGGAGGAAATTATAACTAGCATTATTAATCACATTTCCTATGGCATTTATTTTTTCAGCTAATATTTGTTGAAACATTAAACTGTACCAGTCCTTGGACAAGCAATAAGAGCTACTTTTTCATGGATATGTTCTCAGGACCACATTAAGTATAAATAAATATTCCTATGTCTCATTTCCTTTGTAAAATGTGAAATTCTTAAGTTCAAGCCACATGTCCCACAACACACCTGCGATGCTGCGTATATGGAATGTTTCATTTATTGCCATTTCTACTCAACTGTGTGTATATAGAAATATATACAGTGTGTGTGATGCTGAGGCCCAAATAGTCTCCCACATGGTATCCAGGTGTTTTTTCACTGAGTCACATTTACGGCCCTAAGCTGTTCATGCATGTCTTGTTTGGGAATGGGGGCCCTTAGTGCTGACTCAGTACTTACTCCTGATTCTGCACTCAGGCATCACTCCTGGTAGTGCTCACGGGAACTCTTTTGGGTGCTGGGGGTAAACCTGCTTTGGCCATCTGCAAAACACATACCTTACACACTGTACTGTTTTTCCAGCCCCTGTAGATGTTTTTATCTCTTCATTTAAGTTGTGGTTTCCTTGAGAATTTTAATTCTTTCTCATAGTACCATTCCATAATAGTACCATAATCCTTTCCATAATAATACCTTAATAGATTTTTATAAATACATGAATGAACATTTTTCTTGCAGTATTTTCTCCCTGCACCCTAGCGTTAGGTATGGTATATTGCGGAAATATTAACCCTATTGTAAATAATGGTACCTAAATTAAACATATATAATATATATATTATATATATATATATATATATATATATATTTGGGCTGGAGCGATAAGCACAGCTAATAGGGCATTTGCCTTGCATGTGGCCGACCTGGGTTTGATTCCTTGCCCCTCTCGGAGAGCCCAGAAAGCTACCAAGAGTATCTCGTCCCACGGCAGAGCCTGGCAAGATACCCATGGTGTATTCAATACGCCAAAAACAGTAACAAAAAGTCTCACAGTAGAGACATTACTGGTGCCCGCTCAAGCACACTGGTGTGCAACAGGATGACAATGATACAGTTTACAGTGATATATATTTACTCCTGCATTAATTGCTTGACTCCAAAAATAACTAAAAAATAACACCAGAATAAACCACTGAATTCTATGTGAAA
Organism: Sorex araneus; assembly: GCF_027595985.1. Classification (NCBI taxonomy): domain Eukaryota; kingdom Metazoa; phylum Chordata; class Mammalia; order Eulipotyphla; family Soricidae; genus Sorex; species Sorex araneus. Next base: position 385,179,798 of record NC_073302.1, on the reverse strand, counting down.
ATATTCTGTGACGGAACACTATGTTTATATACATTTACTTATAATTTTACTAATTTTATTTTCATATTTAGGTACTTGGCAGCATTCTAAATTGTGCAAGAGGAACCTGTGGAAAAACCATCACTTTATTTTCAATAGTACAGTAACTTAATAAGCTGGTTGGAAAGTAAGAACTATGTCAAGTGGTTAAGTAAAATTATTCCAGCTGTAAAAAGGAAAACTTAAGGACTGTATTATAATCACTTGATGTTTTAAAATATCAGCCAGAAAAATACCTTAAAAGTTCTCTAACTAGGTTTCTATTTACATTTTGCTGGGGGACCCAGGTGACTTTTGCCATGATGTCACAACGGAGCCCACTCAGAATGCAAACCTTCCAGCCCAAGGGCCAGGCACGGACCTCTACGAGGTACTGCCATCTGCCAGAAGTTCTTCTGTAAATATCAATTCTGTAAATAGCCATCCTTGGAAACACAGACAACCTTGATCCACTAAATGTATTGGCTGTAAGTTAATTTTCTAAAAACAAGTTCGTTCTATGCAGTCCGACGCATCATAATGGGAAAATAATTTGCTGAATAATATATATGACACTAAGGTGGCCTTTACAACTCCAAAAGAGTTTTTATAAACCAACTTTGTTGAGTTGGCTGAGTAAATACAAACTCCAGACTGCTAATCTATGGTTGTTTTAAGGGACTGAGGCCAAGTCAATCATCATTTTTACTTCCTATGGGTCCAGGGAGTTCAGGTGGGTGGTCAGGGTCAGATGCAATGGACCACTTGGGAGCTGCTTCTTTTCTTCAGTTGCCCCAGGAAAAAAAGTGGGAAAGGTCACTACAGGTCATCCCTTGTTGTCCAAGTAAGTGGCAGATTTTACTCCTAACAAGGTGGTGATTTATAGTTGGCATGGGCCAGTGGCTGCTTTTCTGTCATTAGCAAAAGAAATATCCTTGAAGATAGAAGGTGTGCTGCCTGAAGATAGAAGAACTCCAGTGGGATGGATTCCATTGTCTTCACCAATTGAAAAGAAGCAAAGCAACTAGGATGGACTGCTTTCCTCCAGCAGAAAACTGGTCCAGCCCAGTACCTGGTTGCTCTTTAGACTTACCTGGAGAGTTACTGCAATACAGAGGGATTTTGGGGTCTCACACTAGACATTCAGAGTTAATTGGTCTGAAATAGCTTGAATGATAAGTCAGATTTGAGTGAATCACAGGTTTAAGGGCTTCCTATTTGAGGGCCAGTGATGCTTTCTGCCTTCGACTAATGAGAGCAATAGTCTTCGTTAATCATTCTCTCAAGGTGGCCTCGGGGTCAGCTGTAAGCAAGCTTTTTTTGTCAGTGTGCAGATTTGTTCAGGTTTCACTCCAGACCTACTGTATTAAAATTTCTGCAGTGAAGGAGCAGCAGTCTCCTAGTGATTCCAATCAGCATCGCAGTTTGAAAATCCTGGATCTAAGTCAGGACCTTGCTGTTCCAGTGTGCTCCACAGGGGGCAGCATCTGCACCTGTAGGAGCCCGCTAGGCGTGTAGTGGAACAATCAAGAAACGAAACCAGAATTTGCATTTTACTAATTCTCTTGGGTGTCTGTATGTGAGTTAAACTTGGAAAAACACTGGTCTAAAAAATAGTGCATATAATACTGTGATTACTTCCAAGGCCTTCACAAGGCACAGGGCTCCTAAAATCTCTTGGATTGTCCTAAGAGACAGACATATCTTTTGTCATTTAAATGAAACAGTTTCTGAAAAGCAACCCAAAATTTAGACTGTTAGTTCTGAGAACCCAACAGGGGTTGTGGATTGGAATTTGCAGTCCCACCTCCTGACCTCATAGGAGGGGAGAGGGCCTAGAGATTGGGTTCAACCACCAATGGCCACTCAGACATAGGAAGTTAAGCCTTTCACAAAACCCAAATGAACTGAGTTCTGTGAATTTTTATGTCTGTGAATGTGAGGGGAGTTAGGGAGAATGGCATACCTAGAGGAGGCATGGAAACATCTTGACCTTTCCCAGTCTGGACCTATGCAATTTTTCATTCTGGCTATTTGAAATTTTACCATTTATAACAAGTAGTAGTCACTTGTCATCCTGTTATTCATTGATTTGCTCAAGCGGGCACCAGTAACGTCTCCATTCATCCCTGTCGTGTGCTAGTGTAGCCCAATGGCGTCTGCTTGCTCCAGAAACAGGAAGAGCACCAAACCGTTCCTTCAGGGTCTTAACGAAGAAGTCTGACCATCTCATAGGTGGACAATCAAGTGTTCTTTTGATGTCCCATGGAATCCAGCGGGTAATAGCTCTAGTCCAGTGGTTGTTGCTAAATCGCATTATGTGTCCAGCCCATCTGATTTTCGACACCTTGGCAGACAAGATAACGTCCCTGATCTCCGATCATCGATGGAGGTCGGAACTCCGGATTCCTTCTCTCACTAGAGTGAAGTGTGATACTCCAAGCATAGCTCTTTCGATTCCTCTTTGGGTGACCCCAATAGTGTTCTCATCCTGTTTTCGTAGGACCCAGGTCTCTGAGGTGTATGTTAGTGCAGGAAGAATGTTGGAGTTGAAAAGATGTGCCTGGAGCCAGAGGTTCTTCATCCTCTTAACCACTTCTTCAATGCTCTTGAAGGCGTTCCATGCTGCTCTCTTCCTCCTGTGCAGTTCAGGTGCCAGGTCGTTTGTCATGTTGAGTTCTCTACCTAGGTACATATAACTGCTGCATTCAGAAATGTTTGTTCCATTGAGAGCAAAAGGAACGTCAGGGACTTGTCTGTTTCTAATGAACATTGTCTTCGTGAGATTCAGCTGCAGACCAACCTTTCCACACTCCTGGTTGAAGTCAACCAGCATTCGTGCCACTTGGCTGATGTTTGGTGTTATTAGAATGATGTAATCAGCAAAGTGGAGGTGGTGTAGTTGCTGACCATCAAACTTCACTCCCATTTCTTCCCATTCTAGTCATTACATGACGTTCTCGAGGGTGGCACTCAAGAGTTTCGGTGAAATGGTATTGCCCTGTCGAACCCATCTCTTTATGTCAATGATCACTTCTTTGTAGAATGGTGAGATTCTGGTGGTGAATCCGTAATACAGTTCGTGGAGGATCCTGATGTACTGAGTTTGAACACCCTATTTGGCTAGGGCTTTGATGACCGCTTCAGTCTCAACAGCATCAAAGGCCTTCTTTAAATTGATGAATGTTAGAGCGGCCTCTTGAACTTTTGAGAAACCTCAATGAGCTTGGTCACCATGTGGATATTGTCGATCGTGCTGAATCCTTTTCAGAACCTGGCTTGCTCGAACGGTTGTCCTTCATCTAGTGTTCTGTCTAATCTATTCAGGATGACTTGAGTGAACAATTTGTAAATGACAGACAACAGACAGATCGGGTGATAGTTGCTGATGTTGTGGATGTCTCCCTTCTTGTATAACAGAAGTTCCTGTTGGATGGAACCTTGGATTCAAACAGGTAGCATGTGAAGAACCGAGCCAGTGTATTGAAGAGTACTGGTGGCAGATTCTTCAGGTGTTCAGGTCTGACCTTGTCTGGACCAGGTGCTATGCTTCTTTACGGACAAAATGGCGTGTCAGATTTCGGAAGGGACAACGTTGGAAATGACATATCCATCTTGCAGAATTTGGTATGTGGGCAGGTGGACGTGGCTATCAAAGAGATCCAAGTAGATGTCGTGGATAATTTTCTCCATTGCTATTCTGGAAGATGTGATAGATCCATCAGGATGTCAGAGGGCAGTCATCTTGGTTTTATAGTTGGCGAAGGGTAGGTGGGCATCGCAAATACTTTTCCCAGCTTCTGCCAGGAAAAGAGCTACTGCCAACACTGCTGCTCTTCTTTTTGAGGTCTTCCTTTATCACTTCTCTGCACAGCTTTGCAAACTTGGACATTAGCTTGTGATTGCCTGAGGCTTGTGCCAAACCACATTGTCGAATGAGCTTGAGAGTTTCCGAAGACAGGCATCTGTTTGTGGCTTTCTCACTCTCAGAATTCTTTGTACAGTCATGGAGGTGCTGAACCAGTTGATCGTATTCCTCGTCGATGTTGTCAATGGAGGCATCTTCCCATATTGCCGCAATAGTGCCAAAGAGCTCCCAGTTGGTGGTCATTCTGGGAGTTCTCTTTTTAAACATTGAAGCCCTTTTTCCCCTCTCTGTGAGCCTCACACGTGAGTGAAGTCCCAAGGAACCCAGGTAATAACAAATAGTATTTTTGTAAATAAAATGTTTCTGAGTTCAGTGCTCAAATCTGATAAATTAGTTGATTTTGAGGCGGGGGATCCTGGGAATGCCTGATTGATAGCCATACTGGTCAGAAGTATGGATAATCCTGACTTGCAACTGGTGTCTGATGTACAAAGAGGCTGTTGCTGAAATCCTTAAAGTTGGTAAGAAGTAGAGGTACTAACCTAGGATTGTATCCAATGTCTGAAGTGATGGTGAGGATGTGCACAACTTTCTAGGATTCAATAGGGTTGGAAGCCTCAACCTCCAGAATCTGTTGTTGTTTATAGGTATGTAGTGTCAGAATGAAACTGAATTCTTGAACACACCTAGTTGTAGAATGCCCTGCTGGCATTAGAACATTGCTTGTTGTATGTATGGGAAATACCCTTCCCGCCATTCACATATACAAGAATTAATACTGAAACCCTTAATTATGGCCACTTGTATTTTGCTAACTGGATTTGGTGATTATATTTGAATTGTCATCTTTAAAAATATTATGGTAAGATAGCAAATAAGTCATAGCCAATCAGGGATGTGAAAATGCGTTCTGATATCTCTGCAGGAGGGATTTATACATACCTCACATGGATAAGGCATTGGTTCATAAAATTAATAATATGTATGTTAGATGTAATAGCTTTAGAGGTATAATAGCATGTGATCTCTATGGAAAATCAGAGTGATAATTCAACTTATATAATAAGCAGGTATGCCAGACACATTTGTAGGCAATTTCCTGTAATTTATAGCTATTGCTAAAGCTGACATAATGAACCTTAACCCAAAGGCCAACAGTGGTAAATAAACTGATATAATAAAATTATACAGTTTAATTCTAGGATAAAAGTAAGGCTGCAGTGAGGGACTGAAGAAATAGCACACAGGTTATGTCTTGAATGTGGCCAACCCAGGTTCAGTTCTTGGCACTGCACATGATCTCCTGAGTATTGCCAGGAGTAATCCCTGAATGTAGAGCCAGGAGTAAGCTCTGGGCATCACTGGGTGTGACCCAAAATCCAATATTTTTGACTTTTTTTTATTAAAGCAGGGGTCCTAGGTGATGATGACTCAGTAGAAAAAAGTACCAGACTCAAATTGTGTGAGGGCCTGTGTTGAATCCCAATACTGTCCACTGTGCCATCCTTGTAAACACTGCTGTCTGGGACCCGATACAACAGAGCAGGTAATCTCGACACAAAGGCTCATGTGTGTGAGCACTGGTGAGCACTCATGAGCACCACAGCCCCCCCTTGATGGGTTCTAAAACCAGGTGTGTGAGACCTACAGTCATTGCAACCACAAGAGCAGCAAAGCAATAGGGGGTTGGGTCAGGGAGTAAAATAAAAGAAGAAAATGGAGAGTAAAATGGGATTGTTCCTTGAAATACAGTGGGGAAGGGAGGAAAGCCTTCCTGAGAACATGACATCTGAGCCTCCGAAGCAAAGGTATGAGCCACACATCATTTTGGCGGAAGAACACCAAGGAAGATACGGCGAAGGGGAAAGTAGTTAGGGATATGTTTGGAAAATAGCTGCAGGCCAATTGCTCATAAATTGACTCATAAACCACAGTAAGCCTTCATAGACAAGAAAACAAAGCAAGATTTATTAAAGCTTAAGCTGCATCTGAATCACTTGGGGGCCGCATTAAAGTGCAATGAGTCAGTGTGTCTGAGGGGCACCCAAGTCCCTGCATTCCAAGAACGCTCTCAAGACATGCTGCTACCACCACACTTGGAATAAACAAGAGGGTTCTGGGCCCCAGAACCTGAGCAACATGCCCAGTTGTCACACACCTCGGTGTTGCACAGGCTGACTCTGCTCTCCAGAGGTTTCCAGCGGAGACCTTGTGACTGCTTCATCTGTAGCTGCTTAGATGCAGGAAATCGAAGGGGCCTGCCCCAGAAAGTTCCTTCGTGCACTGTGTTCACAGAAGTTATTTATGCTCCCTTCCTTTCAAAGAGAGCAAGAAAATTGAATGCCTGTTAGCTATTACTCCTTGTATGTTCTGTCATGAAATATTTGAAATATATAAGATTTCACTTTCCACCGAGACAAATGATACTTTTGGTGGCCATCCTGACGTTTATGCATAAAAAAGCAGGGTTGGAGGTTTAGTACTGTAGATAGAACACTCGCCTTTCACATGACAAACCTGCATTCAGTTCCCACCACTGCATAAAGCCTCCTGATCCCCCGCCAGGAGTGATCCTATTTGGTATGGCCCCCAAACACAGCAAAAACAAAAAAACATGAAGAGTCTAGAAATCTGATGAGTTAAATTTGTTTTGAGCAACTAGAGGAAGCCATCTACTTACTGAACCCTAGAGAAATGCTCCATATTGGTCCAACTGCCCTACTTCACTGGTCTATTTCATCTTTGTGGTTGCTTTTCTTCAAGAATGGGAGATTCTTGTCCTCACTAATGTGATAGTTCTAGGATGTCAGAGATTTCTTAAGAAGTTTAAATGCTCATTTCAATCAGATTTAGCAGCTTGATTATTTGACTCTGGGCCGTTTCTTGAAAACAATCATTGCTTGCATTGACAAGTGGCCAGGGAGATAATACAGAGGCTGAGTTGCATATCTTGCATGCAGTCAGGCCTTTTGAGTAACAGTGCTCAAGGTCCCCTGAGCACTTCTGGTGTGACTGAGGTAATCCTGAGCAGCAGTGTACCCTCAGGCCCTTGAATGAACCATGTGCCAGTGTGGCCAAGAATCACCCAGGAAGGGCTCTTGGGCGCCTTTAACCAAACAAACAAAACCCAAAAACACTCACAAATGACTTCAAAGGAAAGGATGGCTCCTCATTTTCTTCTGTTGCTTGGTATTCACAGGCTCTTCCTTGCTGCCAGGGTGGAGGGGATGAGGAAGTGGGGAGATGTTCTGTGTATGTACTGTATATGACATTGCCTTGATGAATGATACAGTTTGGTTTGGTTTGTTTCCCTCCCCTCCCGTTAATTCTCTGTGTTCTTTTTCCTTTGTGCTGCACGATTAGGACCCTTCAGTGGGACACAGACCCCTCAGTGCTCCAGCTGCAGTCAGACTCAGAACTTGGGTATATGTCTGCTCTTTTGTTACTCCTTTTATTATTTCTCTGCTACAGTTGTGTTAAAATGCTGGAGCTGTGTTGCTCTTGTTTTTTCCCCCTTTTGTTGTTGACCTTCCAGTTTATTAAATCAGCTTGTTTCTTCTAGTTTTCATTATAAACTTGAGCTTGGAAGAAAGTCTCTCTTTGTGGAAAACACCACAAAAAGATGACTTTTTTAACCTCCCCCTTTTAATTGCTGTAATTGCATATAAGCACCCGTTAAAACAGAAATGCAAAAGCCCACATTTACCTCAAGATTGGGTGCTCGGGTTCTGAGGTGTAGATCCATTGACTTTATCCTAACCATCCTCTCCTTTACTAACAAGTTTCCTTAGTTTAACCTTTGTCTAAAATCAGTATCAGAATGTCCTGTCTTTTTTGTTTCTTTGAAGTATTTTTTTGGGCTCAAATGAAGAATTTAATTTGAATTAAATTTGGACATACATTGTTTCTGTTAAAACAAAAGCAAATTTATCGAGAAATCTTCATTATTGAGAAATCTATAATAGATGGTCATCTACTTGCTGAAAGACCCTTTGCAGATGGAAATGTTTGGTTACAGGTCAAAATGTCATTCAAAAGAAAAATCCATCTATAAGAAAACATACAGACATAATCTGGGAACTTGGTTTCTCTTACAGGATTGGAGTTTGCTATCAGCGCACATGATGAATTTTCAGTGGAATGCTTGCACTAATTGGTATTGAGACTTAGGAGAGCTAACTATGTCATATCAATTTTAAATTCAGTGAAATCAGTTGTAATGGAAATATTCACATCTATTCAACTGGAAAATGTTACAAACAGCCTTGCTCATTTTTCTTCATTTTCTTGTTTTCTTGCCTATTACTAAATGCTGACCAATACACCACTGGGTACTTCTGAGACCAGCAAATCTTTGGATTTCATAGAAATAATTTTTATTTTTAAATATAATCCAATAAATTCCAAGGTGGGATTTTATTGTTTATTTTGAATTTCTGAGATTATGGGTCATGTATCTCTGGGTTTCTATCAATTTCATTGCCTGCTTTAAGTGTGCAAGGATGCTGAAGGGCTCACTACATATTAGGCTAAATGCCATCAGCATATCTTCTTTTCTATATGTAGATTTTTTTTCTTTTTGGGTCACACCCGGTGATGCACATGGATTATTCCTGGCTCTGCACTCAGGGATTACTCCTTGCGGTACTCAGGGGACCATATGGGCTACTTGGAATTGAACTCGGGTTGGCCACATGCAAGGCAAACACTCTACCTGCTGTGCTATCATTCCAGCCCCTATATGCAGAAGATTTTGTTTTGTTTTGTTTTGTTTTATTGAATCACCAAGAGAATAGTTACAAAGCTTTCAGGTTTTAGTCTCAGTCATACAATGATCGAACACTCATCCCTTCACCAGTGCACATGTTCCACCAAGAACCCCAGTATACCCCCATCCCACCCCCCACCCTGCCTGTGTGACAGATGACTTTCACTTTACTCTCTTTTTACTTTGATTACATTCAATTTTTGACAGAAAACCTACTATTATTATTATTATTATTTGGAATTTCCCCTCAACAATCAGACCTCCAAAAAAGGCATCATTAGATAATTTATTTTCTATTGCTGATAATGAAGATCATATGATGTCGAAGGGCCGAGACAGCGGCTGCATGGTTTTGGAATTCTGGTATTTTAGTAATTATGTCCAGAGGTATTTCTGCCAGCAGCTGGTGCATTCCGAGATTGGTTTGTGTGCCTCTGGGATCATGGCAGTTCAGGAGCGGAGGAGCTGTTCGTGGGTGGCTGCTCGGGGTCTCGTCTAGGCAGGGAGCAAGGTTGGTTCCACCCCCCTATTGTGAGATTTCTCACACACCCCATCACTGCAAGCTCCTACCTCTCTGTTCAATTGGTTCTGAAAGGTGGCAGTTGCCATGCTGCTGAAAAGGGGAAAAGGCCAAGGGACAAAAACACTTTCCCTCCCGGGGTGGCACGGGGCTGTAGCTTAGTTCATAGTCCAGGATCATTTCTATATGCAGAAGATTTTGTAAGACTCACAGCAGTGCTAAAAATACCTTACCATTTCTGATAACTGATACATAATTTTTAACTTTATTAAAAATTCTCATGCTACTTTCAACTTGCATTATTTAAATAACCAATAAACGTGGCCTTAAACCAAGCAGAGAAATAATGATATATAGGTCATGGCTATGGGGAAACCGCTATTTTCTTCAGTATTTTGTTGCGCTTAAGAGAGGAGATGCAATTGGCAGAGACTCACCCCTACACACTTACATTCCAGATTTTTAAACAGATTGTGACATTGCTCGCTTACACTTGCTGATGTGTAATAGTTAGGATTTTTTCTATTTTTGTCTATCTTGCAGGCAAAACCCCAGTTGATTATGTGAATTCAAACATGTGATTTATGGGGCCATCGAGATAGTACAGGGATTCAGGAGCTTTCCTAGCAACTCATGCACCTTGGTTCAAATCCCTAGGACCACATATGATCTCCCTGAGCATCACCAGGGCATCACTTCTAAGCAGAGCCACAGGATAGTCTCTGAGCACTGCTGGGTGTGCCTTCCTCCCCCCTTCCCCTAAAAAAAATACCAAACCAACAAGCCTGTGATCTGTAATGCAAGGAAGACATACCTATGGCTTCTAATTCCTCAGCTGTTTTCCTTCATAGTGGGTCCTATGAGCCAGAGACAAGATATTAGTCTTTCTCTTCACTGAGTGGTTTATCTTAGTTTGGGAGGAACATTCAGTGATTATTTGAGAGGTTATTTTAGCTTCATTATAGCTTCAAATATTACTTTAATGAAAATTTTCTGAGAACCCTTATGTGTAGAATGTCTTTTAATTACACATAATTTTTTAAATGAATCTCAGGCAACTAGACTTGCTAAGGACAATTTTGTTTCCTCTTCTTGATCCATGGCGAAGGATAAGTTATAGCTATAGATTTCTCTGTCACTTGATTTTTTGAAAAAAAAAAGCTTTATGGAATATAATTGACACTAAAAAACATTTAAGAATTTTAGTTTAAGGCCAGAGAGATATTACAAAAGATAAGATGCTTACTTTGCATGTGACCAAACCAGAACAATACCCTGCATTGCATATGATCCCCTGAACACCGCAAGGAGTGACCCCTGAGAGCCAAGCTAGGAATAAACCCCAAGCACTGCTGGATGAGGCCTAAAGTAACAAAGCCAATAAAAGTATTCTAGTAAGTGTCAACATCCATGAAACCATTACCCATTACCCAATCCAAAGGATTAACTTATTTCATATCCCCAAGTTTAGTTTCCTTCTGCCCCTTTGCCTCCTCGCTATTATTGCTCCTCTCCTTATCTGACTTCTGTCATTAAACATTAGTTTACATCTCCTCGAATAGCACATGAATAAGTCATGGAGCAGGTACTCTTTTAATTGATTTTTACTCCTGATAATTATTTCAAGATTTCTATTAAATGTTTAACAGTATTTATTCTTTTCAAAGAAAATGGAAGCACTGTGGATCAAACTTTTCATTTCATACCTAAAAAGCATGGGCATTACCACTGAGCAACACCTCCATCCCCAGAGGGTCGGTCCTTTTTAAGGTTGAGTGCTCTCTTTTGTATAGAAACATCATACTCATAAGTCACTTTTGGGGCTGAGGTGGGGAGTTCCTGGATGATTTTCGGGAGAGGAGTCCCACCAGAAATTTTGGGTAACCCAGCCTGTGTTCAGTGCAAGAAGGTCATTCTGCCCAGACTCTGCAGGGATGGGGATTACCTAGGCCACCCTAGCAGACATGGATTCTCCTGGGTCACACCTAGGGGTGCCTAAGGAATCATGTGGTGCCTGAGATTGAAGATACCCTGGGTGCTTACTAGACATGTATCCTAACCACTGTGCTATTTATCTTCTGGCTCCTATAGTTACTTTTTTGTTTTTTTTTCTTTTTGGGTCACACCCAGCGATACTCAGGGGTTACTCCTGGCTTTGCACTCAGGAATTACTCCTGGTGGTGCTTGGGGGACCATATGGGATGTCGGGGATCGAACCCGGGTCGGCCGAGTGCAAGGCAAATGCCTTACCCGCTGTGCTATCGCTCCAGCCCCTCCTATAGTTACTTTTTAAAATGTACATTTGTATCTACTTTTCGTTCCTTACAAATAAAATGACTATGAACATTGACTTAAAAAATTATAGACAGGTGCTTTCATTTGATTGGGGGTAAATATCAGGTAAAATGAATGACTCACAGAAGAAATCGTTAACTAAAAATCTCCAACCCATTTTTTAAAATTTTATTGAATCACCATGATATAGTTTTTCATGTAACAATCACACAATGATCAAACACCCACCCCTCCACCAATGCACATTCCCCACCACCAATACCCCCCAGTATACACCCCCTTTCCCACCCTCTTCCTGCCTCCATGGCAGACAATATTCCCCATACTCTCTCTATACTTTTGGGCATTATGACTTGTAACAGACACTGAGAGGTCATCATGTTTGGTCCATTATCTACTTTCGGCACACATTTCCCATCCTGACTGAGTCCTCCAGCATCATTTTCTTAGTGATCCCTTCTCTATTCCATCTGTCTTCTCCCCTCAGCTCATGAAGCAAGCTTCTAGCTATGGGGCAATCCTCCTGCCCCTTCTATCTACTGTCCTTTGGTGTCAGCCTCATGTGATGTTATTCTATACTTCACAAATGAGTGCAGTCCTTCTATGTCTGTCCCTCTCTTTCTGACTCATTTCACTTAGCATGATACTCTCCATGTCTACCCATTTATAAGCAAATTTCATGACATTATCTCTCCTAACAGCTGCATAGTGTTCCATTGTGTAGATGTACCAAATTTTCTTTAACCAGTCATCTGTTCCAGGGCACTTGGGTTGTTTCCAGATTTTGGCTATTGTGAACAGTGCTGCAGTGAACATTGTCACTGTCATACAGATGTCATTTCTACTGTGTTTTTTTGCATCCTTGGGATATATTCCCAGAAGTGATATTGCGGGGTCATATGAAGGCTCGATTTTTAGTTTTTGAAGGACTGTCCATATTGTCTTCAAGAAAGGCCTGTTCAACCCTTTTCAAAGTGAACAATGTAGAGATCCTCAGTAACTCTTCATTCCTTTTTAAAGTTTTTTTTATTGATATAGTTACTCCACATTTTTTAACACTTGAATGTTCTTAATAAAAATTGGTAATGATTTTTAAAGAAGTATAACATGTGTTATTCCTTTGAATTTTCTTAGTTACTTATGGCATTAGATGCCTGTGTACTTATCCATCTGAATATGTTCTCTGGTTATTTCTAAATTGGTACTATTTTGACTGTTATTAGAATTTTGAGAGTTCTTTATACTTGGGATATAATCCTGTATTTGATAATATGTGTAAATATTTTCTCCTAGTCTAACATATATTCTCTGTTGTTTTACCATTGCTTTCAAATAAACACGTTTTTTAATGTTGTTCTCAGATTCCAATTTATAAATTTGGTCTTCTGTGGATCATGCTTTTATTGTTATGATTTAAAACTTTAATGATTCTTAAATGTGTTAGAATTCTTAGAATGCAATTCACTTATAAAACCTTTTGGGTTTGAAATTTTATTATGAGGAATGTTTAAACACAGATTTAATTATTGAAGCTAAGTCTTGGGATTTGAGATTATCTACACTTTTCTGAGTGAGGTTTGACATTCTATCAAGTAATGTGTTTCTGTTGGCAAATTTATTTGCTTTGAATAGTACCTATGGAGGTGGGGGGGGCAGGGGCAGAGCAGTTGAATAGCAGGCAGAGTGGCTGGCCTTGCACGTGACTGGCCTGGGTTGAATCTGGCATCTCAATATGGTTCTTCAGGGCCTCCCAGGAGCCATGAGTGAAGAGCCAGAAGTAAGCCCTGAATATTGTCAGGTGTGGCTCAAAAAACAAAAGCAAAACAAAACAACACAAAATAAATAAATAAATTGTGCCTATATTTTGTTTTCTTTGAACCTGCTTATTTTGTGTTTTATTTGGTTTTCCTTTTCTAGTTTTTTGAAGTGGAAGTAAAATTAGTTTTTGAGAGTTTTCCTTATTTCTAAGTGTGGCATTTAGTTTCAGAATATTTGGGTATTTTTCACAGACCATTCTGTTAACACTGTAGCACTGTAGCACTGTCATCCCGTTGTTCTAGATTTGCTCGAGCGGGCACCAGTAACGTCTCCATTTTGAGACTTGTTTTTGCTGTTTTTGGCATATTGAATATGCCACAGGTAGCTTGCCAGGCTCTGCCACGCGAGTGGGATACTATTGGTACCTTGCCAGAGTCTCCGAGAGGGACGAAAGAATCAAACCAAGGTCAGTCACGTGCAAGGCAAACTCCCTACCCATTGTGCTATTGCTCCAGTCCTCTCTTAACACTCGTTGATCCCCATTGATCGTCGAATTTCTCGAGTGGTCTCAGTAACATCTCCATTCGTCCTAGCCCTGAGATTTTAGAAGTCTCTCTTTACTCGTCCTTCCCAATGTTGTCACATTGGAGGCTCTTTCAGGGTCAGGCGAACGAGACCCAGCATTGTTACTGGTTTTGGCATATGACCACACCATGGGGAGTTATCGAGGCTCTCCCATGTGGGCAGGAAACTTTCGGTAGCTTGTCAGGTTCTCCCCGAGGGAGAACTAGTGACATTTCCTCTGTTAAAACTAATTTAATTCTCTAGCGATTAAAATATTTTTTTTTAACTTTTGGGCCACACCCTGTGGTGTTCAGAACTTACCCAAACTCTGCACTCAGGGATCACTCCTGGAGGGACTTGAGGAAACATTTGGGGTGCTGGGATCAAACCCAGGTCAGCTGTATGCAAGGTAAGCACCTTACCCACTATACTATTGCTTCAGACCCTAGAGAACATATTTTATATCATTCGTGTTTTTTAAAACTTGTTGAGACTTATGTTTACTAATCTGATCTGTCTTAGTAAAAGTTCTATGTGCCATCCATAAAAAAAGATATATGTTTTTTGTTATCAAGTTCAATTTTTATATAATTCAGTTCAGTCAAGTTGATTGATTATGTTGTTCTCTATTACTTCTATTATTATATCAATTACTGGGGGAGAGGCATTGAAGTTTTCAGTAGAATTTTTATTTTTCTGTGCTATCAGTTTTTGTTTCATGTGTTTTGAAATGTTATTGTTCATGAATAAATGTTTAGAATTCTTATGTTCTTAAAAGTATGATCCCTTTGAAATTAATCACTATTAATAATTTTTGCTGTGACATCTTGGTTGTCTGCTATGAATATAGCCACTCCTGCTTGCTTTGACTGGTCTCAACATGGTATATATTTTTCATCCTCTTAATTTCTAAGTTCTTTGTCATTTTACATTTTAAGTTCATTTTTATTTTTTTTCTTTGAGGGCATCTGTACTTATTAAATCAACTTTATTAAATCAAAATTATCAAGATTGAATGCACTTACCTTAAATATATGGGCAACTGTCATTATTTATTTTTAAATCTTACTTTGAATAAATATTATACTTACAGAAAAGTTGCAAAATAATCATATCGTTTCCATATACAATCATCCTGCCCACTTGTTATCACTGTTCAAAGGGTTATGAGATTGACTTTTGACTTCTCTATATATTTTTCTACCTCTTCACATAGAGTATGAGTTTGTTTACCTACAACTATCTTTTGTGCTATTGTCATACAATTTAATGATACATTTGATATAAATCACATGCATTCTTTTAAATTTGTTTTGCACAGTCATTTTTTTAAAAAAATAATTAAAATGAGAAAAAGTTATTTACATATTCACTATGTATGGTATTCTCTACTTTCTCATATACACCTGAGCTTTTATAAAGGATTATTTTTCATTGATCTGATAATGAACTGACCATACAGTTTTTTCTTAATTATTAACCGTTAGGGCCTGAGAGATAGCATAGGGTTAAGGGGCTTGCCTTCCATGCAGCCAACCCTGGTTTGGTCCCCAACATCACATATGGTTCCCTGCAAACTGTCAGGAATGACTCCTGAGCACAGAGTCGAAAGTGATCCCTGAGTAGTGCTGATAAGGCTCAAAATTTTAAAAAATGAACAAACAGCTACAAAATATCTGTAGATGATAGTACAAATAGTAAATAATGTTTAATGACCAAATAGCAGGTTTAATATGCAAATCTATACTCCTTGATTTCTAGGTTTAATTTCATTTCTTTTTCAGATATATTCTATTTAGATATATTCTATTTAGGGTGCATATATTGTTTTAAGATCATTTTTAAAAAGATTTTACTTGGGGAACTGGAGAGATAGTACAGGGGTTAAAGCACTTGCCTTGCATGAAGCCAACTCTAGTGACCAACTCTGGTTGAATTACTGGCACTGCAGATAGTTCACTGACTTGACTTACCACATATTTTTACAATAATGTGTCAATGAATATCAAAGCCCTTAGATTGTTTACAGTTCTTGACAGTTGTAAACAGTACTGTCATGGATATAGAAGTGCATATACATCTTTGAATCACTGTTCTTTATCATAATAATTTGACCAATATGTAGGAGTGGGATAATTGGATGATACGGTATTTGTTTTTTTGAGATATCTCCATATTGCTTGGCATAACCAATTCACATTCCCACCAACATTACTAAGTTTTTCTTCTTTACATCATCTCCAGTTTTTTGTTGTCTCCTGTCCTTTGGATAATAGCCGTTTTCACAGAGTGAAATGACGTGTTGTGGTTTTGATTTGCATTTTGCTAGTAAGAAAAGTTGCTGAACATCTTTTTGTTATCCTATTGGCCATCTCTGAGTCTTCTCTGGAAAAGTGTTTACTTCAACCTTCTGCCTGATTTTTTAAAAAAATAACGTTGCTATTTTTTTGAGTTTTATTAGCTCTTTATATTAATTGGATGTCAGTCTGCCTTGCGAGGTGTGTGATTTGCAAATATCTTCTGTTCAATGGGATGTATTTTTATTTTGATGCAAATTTCTTTCATTGTACAGAATTCTGTTAGTTTGATGTAGTCCCATTTGTTTATTTTTGCTTTTGTTTCCCTTTCCATTGGACTCAACTCCCTAGACACAAAACTTGATATCAACCTTAAAACTGTATCACCTGCATATTCTCTTATGCATTTTATAGTTGTGGGTCTTCCATCTATTTCTTAGCCATTTTATTTTATTATTTTTTAAATATAGGAACTCTGCTATTTATTCAGCCATTGATTAAACTGATTGAATTGGCATGAACTCCATATTACTTTTTTTTTAATTGAATCACTGTGAGATAGTTACAAAGCTTTCATGTTCAAGATTCAGCCGTTCAGTGATTGAACACCCATCCCTCCACCAGTGCACACTTTCCATCACCAGTGTCCCCAGTATACCTCCGTCACCCCCACCATCCCAGTCTTTACCCTGCCTCCATGGCAGGCAATTTCCCCAATACTCTCTCTCTCTACTTTGGGGCATTATGCTTTGCTCAAATTTTCCCACCACCATTCAAGCCTGCCTGCCAGGGGCAGATGCTAGATCATTTATTTCCCGTTGCTCATTTTGAATATCATGGATGCCATTGCCATGTACTTCTGGATTCCTAGTTGGTAAATCGTTGGGTTCCAGAGACATTTCTGTAGGACACTAATCCATTTTGGGATTCAATTGGGCATCTCTGGACCAGGGTTTTTAGTGCGCTAAGATGACACCCAGAGGCACATTGTGAGTTTGACAGCCAGACCAACAAGCAGGCGGGGAGCCGGGAGGGACAGCCCGGTGACTCTGTCGCCATGCAGGTGGAGATTTAGTCCTGGAACCCGAATACCTGGGCCTTCCTTGTGGAAGCTCTTGGTCGCTGGGGTTTCATCTAGAGTAGGCAGGAAGAGTGCACCTGCTCCTTCTGGGGTTCTTCGGTGAAATTGGCTCGGTATGGGGCCCGGAGACATCTCTGGCACTGCACTATGGTGTCTCCCAGGACTCACTGCTGTGTCTCTGGCTTTTGATTTCTTTTGAGATTTATTTATGGGTGTCTGAAGTAATAGAGTTTACAGGGTGGCACTGGAGTTGTTTTGTGGAGGTGACTGCCAGTGTGTCCATGTGTATTGGGAAGTGGGGAAAGGTAACTCACTCCAACTCCATGAAAGCCTAGAGATTTCAGTCACAAAACCCGCATACCCGAATTTTCAGCAGATTATATCTTGGTGAGGTCAGCCCTGAGATGGTGGAGATAGGCTGGGGGAATGGCGGCAATTTTGGATTGTGGAAGCAAGCAGCTGCTGGGAGCTCTGCTTGGGCAGGCACAGGCCAACCTGCCCCCCTCCAATTTACCCCTGTATGTTCACCTTGCGCGGGTCCAAGATTAACTGTGGCTTTTGATCATTTTTGAGATTATCTCAAAAATCTTTTGTGATTTTTGAGATTATCTAAGGGTCTCTGAAATAAGGCTAGTAAATGAGCTTGTGTAGCTGAGCCGGAGGTGGTTTGTGGGCATGGCTCCCACATACCTAACTTTTGGCCTTTTACTTATTTTTTTTTCTTTTTGGGTCACACCCAGCAATGCACAGGGGTTACTTCTGGCTCTGCACTCAGGAATTACCCTTGGCAGTGCTCAGGGGACCACATGGGATGCTGGGATTTGAACCCGGGTTGGCCGCGTGCAAGGCAAACGCCCTACCCGCTGTGCTATTGCTCCAGCTCCTGGCCTTTTAAGTTCTTGATAAACTTGGTCCCAAGTTGTTGGGGTCTGGCCAAAGGCACAGCAGCAATTTTGAAGTGTCAGGAACTCTGAAGACACCATTAGGCTGCTGATACACTCGCCCCACAGGTACAGGTTGACCTGTTGGCAGCACCGCAACCCCATAGTATATTCTTAATTTATGATTTGGTGGCCACTCACCAGTATTCCCAAGGATTGTTAATAACATGTTTATAATATGCTGTTTAGTGATACAGAACAGTAAGTAGAATTGTGTTATACCTGACTGGAGTGATAGCACAGTGGGTAGGGGTGCTTGTTACCTGTATTGCAAACCATAACACTCAAAAGGACAGAGAGAGTAAGAGGGAAAGAGGGATTTTGCCTGCCATAGAGGCAGGAGCAGGAAGGTGGGGGGTGAGGGGAGGGACACCAGTAACATTGGGGGTGGAGAATGGGCACTGGTGGAGGGATGGGTACTTGGATGTTGTTTGACTGAAACGCAATCATGAAAGTCTATAAGTCTGTAAATGTATCTCATGATGATTCATTAAAGTAAAATAAAGAAAATAAATAAATAATCAGTTATTATATTGGAATAGAAAATATCCCACAATGCCTTACCCAAGGCTTAAGGCAGAGAAAAACATAGGCTAGTAGGTTAGGGGAGGGCCAGAACAATAGTACAGACATTCAGATAGTGTAGGGGAGTGAAATTAAACTTGAAAACAAGGGCCTTACGTGAGAAATTAGATGAGATGGTCTGACAGGGCACATAGTTACAGAGCATTTCACTTCCCCAAAACAAAATACAGTTTTTTTTGTTTTTTTTTTTTACATTTTTTAAATTTTTTAATTAGTGAGTCACAGTGAGGGTACAGTTACAGGTTCAAACATTTCGTGCTTATTTTTCCCTCATGCAGTGTTCGGGAGCCCATCCCTCCACCAGTGTCCATTCTCCACCACCAATGAACCCAGTATCCCTCCCACCCCCCAATCCCATCCCCCCACACCCCACCCCACCTCTGTGGTAGTGCATCCCAGTTTGTTCTCTCTCTCTCCTTTTGGGTGTTGAAATACACAGCTTTTTTTAAGTGATCATGGAACATTCTTTAGGATAGACAACTCTCAGAACTGTATGAAAATTGAAATCATATCAAACAGTTTTTTACATTACAATGTAATGAAACGAAACCGTAAGTAAAATAATAAAGATAAGGAAAGACAGAAGCATTTTGATGAGCTATTACTAAGTTAAGGAGAAAAAATGAAGAAAAAAAGGGGGTGGGGGACTGAAGACAAGTGAAAGAGAAAACACCAGAATTTGTGGGATGCAGCCACAGTGAAACTAAAAGAAAAGTTTATAAAAGCTTTTGTGACCGGGGCTGAGAAGATAGCACAGTGGGTAGGGCATTTGCCTTGCATGCGTCCAGCCCGGGTTCGATTCCCAGCATCCCATATGGTCCTCTCGAGCACCGCCGGGAGTAATTCCTGAGTGCATGAGCCAGGAGTAACCCCTGTGCATCGCCGGATGTGACCCCCCCCCAAAAAAAAAAGAAAAAAACTTTTGTGACCAGGGAAATCACAAGTAAAAAAAAATCTATGCTTACGTGTCAAAGAGTTAGAAAAATAGGAAAATGCAAAGCCAATGTCAGCAGAATGAAAATAATAAGTAAAATCAGAGCAGAAATAAAATACACCAATGAAACCAAGAGCTGATTCTTGAAAAGGTAGACAAAATATAAGTCCTTTATTCACAAATGAGAAAAGATTCAAATGGAGTAAAGCCAGAGTCCAGGGCCACAAAGTCACACCTCAAGCAAGTTGCTGCTATAGCCACTATGGCTTTTAGAGTTAGCGTTTATTTGCCTCTTCTGCAGTAAGTATTGCAATGAATGATTACATATTTGAATAGTTAGAGTACTTCAAAGGCTAAATTAACTGAATGAGTTGAAAGTATTATCCACTGAATTATCAGATGGTAAACATAATTTAGTATCACTTATAAATGCCCTTGATTGCAGTTCTATGATTATCAAGTATTCATACACCTCACCTGATTTGACTGGATATTTTGGTGACATAGCAGTGCAAATATAACTAAAATAGAGATAGCATGCTCCCCAGTTTCAAACTATACTATAAAATAATAGAACGTAAAACAGTATAGTAAAAGTAAACCAGACACACTGGTAAAACATAATTGAAAGCCCAGAAACTGAAAAATGAAATTTCACACACCCACACCCACACATGCACATATATATGTATCATATATATGTATATATATGATACATATATAGTTTTTTATATATACACACAACAGAGTAAAAATCTCTTACCAATAATTGGTACAAGAAAATTGGATAGTCATATGCTAACAAATAAAACTAGACCTCTAACTAACATCATACTACACAATACTAATTTAAAATGGCTAAGCAACAGATCAACCTGTCTGTAGGGCGAGTGCATCAGCAGCCTGATGGTGCCCTCAGGCTTCCTGATACCCCCAAATTGCCACTCTACCTTTTGCCAAACCCCAACAATTTGGGACCAAGTTTTTCATGTGTCTTTTGGCTGTTCGGATTTCTCCTTTGAGAAAGTTTCTGTTCATTTCATCACCCCGTTTTCTGATGGGATTGGATGTTTTCTTCTTGCAGAGTTCAACTAGTGCCTTGTATATCCTTGATTGTAACCCCTGATTGGAGGGGTAGTGGGTGAATATCCTTTCCCATTCTGTAGACTGTCTTTGTATTCTGGTCACTGTCTCTTTTGAAGTACATAAACTTCTTAGTTTAAGATAGTCCCATTTGTTTATCTCTGTTTGCACTTGTTTGATTAATGGCATTTTGTCCTTGAAGTTACTCTTAGCTTCAATGTCATATAGGGTTTTGCTGACCTTTTCTTCAATGTACCTTATGGATTCTGGTCTGATGTTGAGATCTTTAATCTATTTTTTATCTGACTTCTGTGCATGCTGTTAGGTAGAGGTCTGAGCCCATTTTCTTGCATGTAGCTGTCCAGTTTTGCTAGCTCCATTTGTTAAAGAGACTTTCCTTGTTCCACTTTGCATCTCTTGCTCCCTTATCAAAGATTATATGCTCATATATTTGAGGGTATGTGTAAGGATGTTCAATCCTATTCCACTGGTTTGTGGGTCTGTTTTTTTTACAATACCATGCTGTTTTAATTATTACCACTTAGCAGTACAGTTTAAAGCTGGGGAAGGTGATGGCCCCCCCTCATCTTTTTTCCCCCGAGAATTGCTTTAGCTATTCATGGGCGCTTGTTGATCCATATGAATTTCAGGAAAGTTTGATCAATTTCTCTGAAGAATGTCATGGGTACCTTTATTGGGCTCGCCTTGAATCTGTATAATGCTTTGGGGAGTATTGCCATTTTGACAATGTTAATTCCCCCAGTCCATGAGCAGGGCATGTGTTTCCATTTCCTCGTGTCCTCTTTTATTTCTTGAAGTAGCATTTTGTAGTTTTCTTTGTGCAGGTCCTTTACCTTTTTAGTTAAGCTGATTTCGAGGTACTTGATTTTCTGAGGCCTAATTGTAAACGGGATTAATAACTGATTTTAAAAATAAAAATACTTTTTATTACATTAGAGAAAATTATAATCACTAAGTATGATTATACTGTTACCCAGTTACTTGAAGTACTGATTATTGACTCGATTATTGACTCATTAATCCTATAAGTTTGTGATATTCTGTAAAAAAATTATTCAGACTTAAAAAGTCAATAAAACCATGTGTATACAATTTTCAATATATTTTATCATTATATCACTGGATAGTAATTCTTATATGTATGCAATGCTGGAGAAAGCATACTCCCATCCTAATGCTTCTGAATGTTCAGTTTTCTTTGTAAAATGTGTACTTCGTAGCAGAACCTCTACCAACCTTGACTATTTAGATTCCTCTCTTTCTCATCCCAGAAGTTTTTAATATTTGATTGTGTTATGAAATTGAAGGAAAACCCTTTGAATGTGCCTATTGACTAAGCCAGATTTGACATTTGCTTCTGTTCAGGAAAACATGCTTTAGCTGCCAGACTAATATCTGTGCACAGTAAGAAGCAAATGTCATAGAAGTGAAACAAATATTTCAACTTACTTTAAAATGTGAATGTAGCAAATGGAAACTCATCTTTCTTGAGGTAACTAGGATCCGGCTGTGTGCCTGCCCTGGCAGGAAACTGTCCACCCTGAGCATAGATGGTAAATGGAATATGGTGATGCAGTGAGCCAGGCTCACTTCTATGTGATGCTCCAACTTCTTGATGACAGCCGAATCTCAACACAGCATATCCATGTTTAATCATGACTCTAAGTGAGCTATATTTTTTTTATCTTTTTTTAACCCAGTGTGCCTTACATCTCTTGAAAGTATTCACCATAAAATTTAACATTATTATAACTACCTAAAGAGGTGGCGCAATAGCACAGCTGGTAGGGCATTTACCTTGCACGCGGCCGACTCGGGTTCGATTCTTCTGTCCCTCTTGGAGAGCCCAGCAAGCTACTGAGAGTATCCCACCCGCACGGCAGAGCCTGGCAAGCTACCATGGTGTATTCAATATGCAAACACAGTAGCAACAAGTTTCCTAATGGAGACGTTACTGGTGCCTGCTCAAGCAAATTGATGAACAATGGGACGACAGGGCGACAGTGCTACAGTGCTAAAGGATAATATAATATCAATCATTAATAAAAATACTAGTCATTAGAATACTCTTTTTTTTTTATCCCAAAGCAGCTCTGAATTTCTGTCTTTTATTTACACTACCTACTTTTCTTCCACAATGCATGAAGCATGGAAATTATCTTATGTGTGTTGCTTTTCTTTCGATCATCATATAACTGCGAAGTTCTCCATTAATTCTCTTACAGTGTCAACAACAACCATAAAAAAATCCACTTTTTTTCATTTCTAGTGCCAATCAATCCTGATGATTACTTTTCATCTTGACTCAATCTATACATACATAGACTGTTGTTCATAAATCTAGTAATTATTTCACTGGATAATTCCTTTTTTCTGGTCACTGAACCCCACCCCTTCCCCCCACCTGCTTAGAGATCTTTTTCAGTATCCTCTTTTTTTCCCTCTCTGTGCTCCTAAGTCCCACATGTATCCTCTGGTAGCTCATTGTCAGAAAGAGATATAGACTTCATTATTTTATATGGAAGCTATATTAATATGTTTAAAATTTCTTTTACCAGTTAGTTTCTTAGTGACTTTCTGTAAGTTTTCATTGTCTGCACAAGTGTCTAAAGCTCAGCTTGTTTAAATCTAGGAATTTAAGGTCTTCAAATCAACCAGACTTAATGTACCTTGCTAAATTTATCTCCGATCACACTCCTTCGGACTTCCATACTGAAAAACTGGCTTCTAAGGCATAAAATGTGAATTCAGTCTGCAGATTTTTTATATAATGCAGAACATTTGCCTCATTCCTTTCTATTTGATGGAGTTCTGTCTGTTCTTCAAGATTTACATCTGTCTTTCTATTCTCAGTGATACTGTCTTTATAGGGCTAAACACATAGTGATTGCCTATAATATACTTCCATTCCACTTATAAATTACTCCTGTTGGCTTTTTGCTCTTTTTGTTCATATTAGCCTTCTGATGTATGTGTTTGATCTCTTTGTTCCCTGTTTTTTAAGTCCTAGGCTTTAAACCTTGTTTGTGGGGGCTGGAGTGATAGCATAGCGGGTAGGGCGTTTGCCTTGCACGCGGCCGACCCAGGTTCAAATCCCAGCATCCCATATGGTCCCCTGAGCACTGCCAGGAGTAATTCCTGAGTGCAGAGCCAGGAGTAACCCCTGTGCATCGCAAGGTGTAACCCAAAAACCAAAAAAAAAAAAAACTTGTTTGTGGTGGCAGATGAGGTTAGCCAGGTAGTTCCTTTGCCAGACACTGAATGTATCCACATAAGATGTTTAGAAAAAGGAAATGACACCATTATTACACTCAGTGTCATGGAGTATGTTCTTCAAGAACTAAAAAAATTTTAGAGACTTACAAGGAAAAATATTTGGCCTTTATTCCTATTTTTATCTACTTGATTCTGGTCTCCTCCCAAACCCAAAGACTTCCCATAATTACAATGACCTCTTTTTTGACTTACTCTCTTTAGACTGCCATACGCCAGCTTCCCATGGTCTTAATTCTGCCATCTTCTCTACAGTTGACATCTTCTGTCACTAGGTCTAGCTAACCAATACAGTGAGACTACTGTTCACAAATCTTTATTATTAGAATTTCAGTGGCAAATGAGCAAGCTTTTTATGCTTTAATGATAGGACAGAATTACTTTACTTGGGAGTAAGTCTATATAGTCTTAGCTTTCTTCAGCTATACTATATATCATAGACCATCTTCCTTGAATAATTTAAATACCTGACAAAGCTATGCCAGAGTCTTTGTGGGTAGATAGAAAAATAGCTCAGTTGAACCAGTAACACAAAGTATAATGGGGATAGTGATTCATGCAAGGGAGTTTTCTGTGTCTGACTCATAATGTCCAACCAAAGACAAAGTAATGGGTGTATAGATGCTAATGGTAAAACAGAAATCTTTACACTTTGAAAACTAGTGAAGAACCTTTCCAAATTTCAAATAGCCTCATTATTTTGTCTTTATTAAGGCCTATTTTTCCTTTGCACAGTGAACTTTTCACATTTATTGCCACAGGCTTTGCTCAGACATTTTGCTTAGTCAGGTTGACAGAACTAGATGGTGAGGAAGACTTTAGGACTGTTAGTGGAGAATCTAACTCTTGCACTGTGAGAGTGTCCCCTGTGTCATTATAGGACCATGCCTGTTCAGTCTGAGCAATCCATATTTCACTGTCCAATGCTTCTATAGTCTCCATATGATATTTAGTTTATATATAGATTAGTTCTTCCACTTAATCATGTTTATGCTTCTCTTTCCATTGTCTGACACTCATTTTCTCTTTCTTTTTTTTTTATTTTATTGAATCACCATGTGGAAAGTTACAAAGCTTTCAGGCTTAAATCTCAGCTATACAATGCGCGAACACCCATCCCTTCACCAGTGCACATATTCTACCACCAAGACACTCATTTTCTTATTCCATCATTAATCTATTTAACTCTCCACCTGGCATGGCTCATTGAGCTTTATAAGATTTGTTCAGAGACATTTTCCCTATGCACTGGGTTTTATGTTTCAGGATTTTGGGAAGTCCAAGTAAATCTGACAGGACAATGTAGTACCTGTGTCTACACCTTCATATTGCTAACTATGTCTTTAGCTGCTAAAATCATCAGACTCAGTAGGGGGACGGGTAAGGGAGGGGGAAGTTTCTGGTTATGCTGGTTTGGGTGTATCCTCTGCACTTGTATTATGATTTGTTCCCAAGTTGAGTTGCTATAGTTAAACAAGGATCCTCTTTAAAAATCTCTGTTTTAGGGGCTGAGCAATAGCACAGCAGGTAGGGGGTTTGCCTTGCACACGGCCGACCCGGGTTCGATTCCCAGCATCCCATATGATCCCCTGAACACCACCAAGAGTAATTCCTGAGTGCAAAGCAGGAGTAACTCCTGTTCATTGCCAGGTGTGACCCAAAAAGCAAAAAAAAAAGGAAGAAGAATCCCCATTTTAGGGCTTCTGACTTCATTTGGCTTTATTCTATATTTTAAATGAACCCAAATATCCGTGACCTTATTATAATATCTTAGTGATTTGAATTGTTTTCTTATAGTCATTTTAAACATGACAAACATTTAATCCAATATGTTAAAAAAATAAAATATTCATTTAGAATAATCTAGTTAGATGGAGATGCATGACTTAATAATGTGGCCATATCTCCCATGGCATGGATAATTGAAGTCTAAATTTATATTTCTGTATCCTGCCTGCTCCCTGCTTCTCCTTCATTTCTTCCTATCTCCCTTTCTTCCTCTACTATGTATTTATCTCCTGCTTTGTACCTGAACTAAGTCCTGACAAATAGAAATTAGTCAGTAGAGATACTTAAATGTTCTCTCAGGCTAGACATTAAAAGGGGCGAATACAATAACGTAACACAAGGCCTATAGCAGAAGTAGATGTGTACAGTAGCAACACAAAAGCTTTTAGGGGGTGTTAGAATGGGGGAAAAGGTTATCTTGGGATTAGAAGAGTAGAATCAGCATGGAGATAGGAAACCTTTTCTTTAACTAAAGGACAAGGAATTATGTTAAATAAAAATTGTTACTTTAGATGTTATACATAATTTCTCATACATAAGTATTAGAGAATGCTATAATTTTTTTTTATTTCTTTGCTAACTAGCATCCTTAAGACACTGAATGAAAATGAGATAGGATATTATGTCCATACTTTAAAACATACAATTAACATTATTCCATATATATGTATTTATAATTTGTTTTCTGATAAAAATTATAGGAGTATCTTAAGAAAAGGTCTCTATCAGACTCATGTACAGGGCTGGATTTCCATCAGCTCAGCTGATCAGGAAACAAGTGAGGTTTCTGCTGAAGTAAATTCTGAAAAATGAATTTCTTATGACTGGGGCGCCACCTTCTGGACAGCCTTTCTAAGCTGGCTGAGGAAGAAAAATTGGTTTTCACCTCAGAAAATATGGTATTTCCATCATGTCCTCTGAATCTTGGTCATTCCATTTCTCAGAAATTCCATCTCATACTTAGGAAATGAGCACATATTCTTGGATATATAAAATGTTATAGCATATTAATACACTATTAATAGTTTAATAGTGTACCTCAGTGAGAGGACAAATAGTCAAAAGACATTCGGGAAAAAAAGGACGGTTAGCAAAGCCCCTCTGTAAGTTCATGGCCTTGAACTTAGTGTCCAGGAAGCCAAATCCTTGCTCTTTCATTTAATACCTTTTTGATGTAAAAAAAAAAACTACTTAACATCACTAAGCCTTTGCTTTCTCAATACAAAATTAGAATATGATGCAAAATGTCAATGTTAAATATGATCTATGAAGAGTATTTTTTCATCTTTAAAATAATGTAAAATTTTAATGACAAAACATCTGAATGTGACATATTACAGGGCATAGTTAGTAATAAACCAAGACCGTGTGCTCTAATTAGTGTAATTAGCCTAAGACTATGTGGGAAGATTGGGTGCTCTGCCAGGACCTTGTTTAAAGAGTTTTAAGGAATTCGAGCAGAATATAAGTCACATAAGGCAGACTCATACTCAAGCAAGGAAAATGCACAAGTTGATCAATGTGTCTGTTGATCAGCAGCATCAGGGCAGGTTTGTAAAACAAATTCTAATCGTTTGGATTGAATTGGGATGCTGAACTCACAAACAGCATAAATGGAGGGCTGGCTGAAATGTTGATAATTATTGAGGAAAGAAAATGCTTTTGTTTGCAGAATAAGACCACCTTTACAAGTTATGTTTTGAAAGAATAAGTTTCATGTTGAAACTAATTTTCATTAAAAGAAAAGCAAAAAATAAAAAAAAATAAAAACACTCCTCAAGCAGCTCAAACCAATATGTGTGCCCATTACTAAGAAACCAGAATGTCCTTATTACTTAGTGGCACATAGAGTCTTCAAGTGTACCATCTTAAAGAAAATTTAATTTAGGACACTTATAAATCTCCCTTTACTGATTTTTATAAACAATAAGAACTTAGTTAATGAAAAGTAGAAGTAGAGATGTTTGATCTAGGAGTATCAAGAGTGCTTTACAAGTGTTAACTTCAGTGGATCTTTACAACAATGAAATGAAATATACCCATTAATAGATAAGAAGCATGAGGCTTACGGGGGTTAGTTACCTGTCCGAGTCTTTTACCTGCTATTCAAGTGAAAAGTGATCAGATTTAAACCCACATTTCTATTCCTTTATTCCTTTATAAGTACAGGATATCAGCATTACCCTGTACCATCTCACTAGTTGGTTTGAATTTACTCTTAGAGATTACCAGATTAGAGAACATCAAGACTGTTGCCCAGTGCCTGCTGCTTGGCACGCAGCATACAGACCTCTTGCTTCAGTCCATCAGCACGATGCCCTGGAACTCCTGCCTGCAGATACAAGTGCCTTTGGGGGGTGGGGAGACCTTTGCACCTCACACAGATGTCCATGACATTCTAGGATCCAGTATGATCTCTCCATGTCAGGCAGGGAGTAATTTAAAGCTTTGGGCACGGATGGAGTTGGGAGGGGGATTCTTCTTTGTCTTTTCCATCTCCTGGTGATGGGGATTTAGAAAGATGCTCTGACTGTTAAACAGGAGAAGAGTTTTGCCTTAGTCAGTTCTGGGATATCTATTCATGTTTTCTTCGGACAAAACAGCCACTCCAAGGGGAAAAACATCCATTCCTAGTTCAAGGCAGGTTTAAAATATTGCCTTAGCTTCGAGGCTGGCCTCACGTTCCGGGGAAAGGTCAACTCAGAGAAGCGATCACCAACTACATTGCAGTCGAAGGCCATGTGGGGGAAGGGAGTTGCGGGCTGAATGAGGGCTAGAGACTGAGCACAGTGGCCACTCAACACCTTTATTGCAAACCACAACAGCTAATTAGAGAGAGAAAACAGAAGGGAATGCCTTGCCACAGTGGCAGGGTGGGGTGGGGGGGAGATGGGATTGGGGAGGGTGGGAGGGACACTGGGTTTACGGGTGGTGGAGAATGGGCACTGGTGAAGGGATGGGTTCCCAAACTTTGTATGAGGGAAGTATAAGCACAAAAGTGTATAAATCTGTAACTGTACCCTCACGGTGATTCTCTAATTAAAAATAAATAAATTAAAAAAAAATATTGCCTTAGATTCCCTTTCAAACCTTGACCCTCTTCCTTCGTTTAGTAATTTTGTTTCTAGTCCACTTTCTGTGTTTTCCCCCTAATCCTGTGTGGGGCCGTTCACACCCTTTGACATTTTTGTGACTAGATTTCTGAGGTAGCACAGCGTGTTCCATCTGGACTTGTGTGCAGCCGTAGTCACACATGCTGGGACTCTGGAGTCTTTAGTCTGTGGGACATCTTTGGTCCCGTATTGTTCTAACACACGCAAAAAATTTGTTTCCTAGTAATGCATAGGAAATTGTGGGTTGAAATTTCTAACTGTGGTATGTGATCTTTCATTTTATACTACAAATGGTTTTTAAAAAGTGAAGCATGCCGCCTGTTAAAATTAGAAATAATAGGATAGGGTGTGTTTCCAGAGTTCTAAAGAGCTAGTGTAAGATTTGGGCAAGATGGCTATTTCACCTCTACAACTATTATTTCACCTTCGTCTTCCTCCCACCTTCCCTCCCCATGCCCCCATACATAACATAAATGACACTCAGATAATTTATGTCTATGAAATGAAATGTCCATTTTTTATCTGCTAATGTCAAATCTACATACCAAAAATGTTTAGAAGTTGCTTTAACATATTGATGTCTATAAATTCATGGATATCATTTTTCCCATCATTTGTACATCAGTTAGGTATTAACATAACTGCATGCAGTATCTACCTTCGATGTGTGTGTCATTTATTTTCATGTAAATTACAACAGTTTAAGCCCTCATTTTATAGATGAGGAAGCTAAGCCATAGAATAGTTAGGTACTTGTTCAAGATCACAAACATGTTTCATAAGTTTATAAGTGTGCTTAACCACAATACTAAGTTGCCTCCACTATTGTTTCCTGGATGACTCAAGAGGCATTACAGATGGTTTTTGTTGTTTGTTTGTTTTTTTGGTGGGGAGGTTTAGAGCACTGTAAGAAAGTCAAATATGAATTTGGCTTGATGGAAAAAGCATTTGACCAGGACTCAGGCCCAGAGGACTTTAGCAATTTACATTGATGTATTTATACTGACCTTTTATACTGAATTCACCCTTCTCATCTATAAATTAAAATGATGTGCCCATATATTTCAGAGAGATGTTATGGAAATAGATGACTTGCTGGGCATTAGGGACCTGAAAACACCTAAAGTGCTCTATAAATATTTTATAAATGATTTTTTCACATTCACACAGTTTTATAATATGAAGCTGAAACTTTGTCATGTAGACTTACTTCTTGGTGTTCTCTCAAAAAGGTTTTACCTGCTTATCTGTGTCAGTTCCTTTCCTGTGAGAACTGTTATTCTCCCACTTGGAATGTAGTTCCGCTACAGCTCCCATAAAATAATTCCATTAAAGATTTGTCTTGCTTTCTTTCATACTTGACAAGCTTGACTTTTCTTTTGCCTCTCTCAACCTAGGAGCCTAAAATCCTATATTGAAAATGTAATCCTCTTTTATAAATGTCAATCAGGCAAACTCAGTATGCCCAGTGTGGGAGGGGTATCATTGGAACTAGATCACGACCAGGCTTTCTGATAGAAAATCATAAGGGAACCACCTGTTATCATCCAGAAAATTAGGGAACAAATGGGTCAAGCACCCAAGGGTGCTGATGTCTCACCTAGGGCTAGTGCTACACCAAGTCCTGCCTGGTACTGAAAAACTGAGTGTGTTGGAAGTTCTCACTACTGAGAGCTCTTCTATAAGGAGCACCTTCTCTTTCTAAGTGTTTGTCCTTTGTTAACTTCTAGGCGAAGACTGCATAAATTGGGTGTGTCGAAGGTTACCCAAGTGGATTTCCTGCCCAGGGAAGTAGTGTCCTACTCCAAGGAGACGCAGACTCCTCTGGCCACACATCATTCTGAAGGTGAACTATGTCTTTCATTTACTTTCTGCGTAACCTCTGTGGAAATTTCCAGAGACTTGTGTTCTTATTTCCGATTTCATATCTTACCATGAGATATTCACAGAACACAAATACTTACACAATGAAAACTTGGAACTCCTTTAGCTCTAAATATGAACGCTCTGGAAAAGAACCACAGTGGTGCTCTTCCAAGGGAAACCTGCATTTGAGAGCATATGTTGTCAAACTGTGTAAGGAGAGAGAACACCATCAAAGGATACCACAATCAAATTTCAATGATTGTTCAAACCAGAAGTATATATTTATCATTAGTAGGAGACAGGAACTACAATCTAGAAATGATGCCTCAAAATGTCCTTCTGGAATGCAATCATATCTTTTCATCTTAGTCTAAATGTTAGTAGGGTTGAATATGTAACAAGAACTTAAGGTTCACGCAACCCTAAAATGTTCAGTATAACCCAGTGTTTTATAGGAAAAAAATTGACACCTATTTGCCTTGCAACACACTAAATTCTTACGACAACTGAAAATTATTTCCAGGCAAGTTCCTCATAAATGAATGTAATTGCACTCTCTGTTGAAGGGTTGAAAGGAGTGCTCAAAAGCATGCCCTCCTGGGCCCAGGCCAAGGGGTGGTAAAAGAATTGATGAAGAGTGAGATGGTTTGAGCATGAACCAAACAATTTTATCAAAGGGATATAGTACACTGTTTCCAGTGACATAGCGGAGGCTTCCAAAGAAAGAGGTTTGTGGAGTGTAATTAAGAGAGACTTCTTAATGCATAAGTTTGGGTGCTTTTGGCGGGGAAACGTCTGCTTTTAATATAGATTAGTTCTGTGAGGGGGCGAACAGGAGACACCAATCACATAGGAAGGACAATAAATACATATAATAATTTGGATCAACTATGACATGTTCTAAGCTAATCATATGATACCAAGACAACTTGAGCCTTTCCTGGGAAGGGAGTAGTGTGGTCAGTTCTGGAAATTTAGGTGGCAGAGGCACAGAATGTATGTCTTACTGGGTCAAATTGATTAGACAGGGGTCTTGACGCCAGTTCTAGGAACTGTGGGGGCAGAATGGATTAGAGGCAGGGCCTCAAGAGCTCCTGGTCACAGCTCGTTATCTTAGAAAGAAGGGTCTCTGCCTGCCAGGCCTTTGAAATGGGGGACTTAAGCTAAAAGGCATCTTTTCAGGAGACTTCCTAGAGTATATATCTCCTTCCAGGCATCCCAGAAATTACCAAGTGAAAAATTTGCATGAAAATCCCAGTAACTCATATTTGTATAATTATATTCATTGAAGGTGCTAAATAAAATAATTCCGAGCAGTAAAAACTATACCAAAGCAAAAGAGGGATATGTATACTGAAATAAGATCAATGAAAGTTGCATTGTGAGAGAGTAACACTGTTATTATACTATACAGATTGTTGTCCTTTATTTTTTTTGTTATGATGAATAAGATATTACCATTCTGGGTTCAATACTGCTCATGTGGTAAGTAAATACTGAACAAAAGGCATAAGACCGGAAGTGATTTGTATTCTGTTTAGTTTATAGCAAATATACACATCAGAGCAGTTTGGTTTGTGCAGCTGCAGAGATGTCCAGTTTTTGTTTTAAACAGTGTTAAAATTAAGATGAAAACAATTCATTGAATTAGAGCACTGACTGCAGATCTTACAAAATCCTCTCCTGGCTAGCCCGGGAATATTCTTTGATAGCATTTCCAGTCAGTTAAGGAAATGAAAGCAAACAAAGAGCACCCTCTGGTGGTGAAATTATAAACCAACCCCTCCAACAGAGTTGAGAACTGTATTTTAATGGGGCAGAAAACATGAAGTTAGAAAATCCTGAGAGTTTACCTAGTCTATCCTTGGACCTGTAGGCAGATCAGGAAGATCATTAAAAAACAGCTTCACAGCCCAACCAAAACATTTGTTTGAGTTAATTTGCTGCCAGAGGTATTTGCAGAGCTGTAGCCTGAGGTATGTTTATTTAGCCCAAAACTTGACCCATAATATAAAGTTAAACAACCGAAATTGGAGAAAGAGTGAGTTATTTTTTTGGAAAATATATAAACCCTCAGATACTGAAAATGGTACCGAAATATTTACAAGAGAAGATAAATTAAGGATGAAAAGGCATCAACTGTAAACTTTTAAACTGGAACACATCAAAAGGAAAAGCCTGTGCTTCCCGTTTTATGGCTGCAGAGAGAGTTTGGGAGTCCTCATTATGCTGTGGTCCAAGCAGCAGGAAAGAAAGAATTTATTTCCCAGCCATTAGCAGACATTCTTCTGTTTTGTTAGCAAGATTCATAGAGGGGATTTTTGTTTGGTTGGTTGATGTTTTTTTAATTTGGATAGTGATGGGAGTTTCGAGGGCTCAAATTCCACAATATAGATTTGAACTGAAAAAAACAAAACAACTAGCTGTCGTACCTCAAGACATTAAGGTAATATCTGATGGGGGTAAACAGGAAAAGCTTTGTATTCGGTCTAGCAAACTGTTCTCTCATCACAGTTCTGTCATCTTGGGTTGCAAGGAGCCAGCCATCCAGCCACCTGTCTGTGGAGGGCGCTGTTGCCACCCTTTCCCTTCAGCTGAAAGGAACTGACCGAAGGAGAACTGGGAGGCAGCAGCAAGGTCTACTATGGAGTGGGTTTAGATAGGCTTCTAGCTCAGGACTTGAGCCATGATACGTGTTCATGACATCTGCAGCTACACAGAGGCAGGAAACAATGAGCTTGTGCACTTTATGAGGCTCTTGGAAGGAGAACATTTAAAGTGGTGATGTATATAAGCACCATTATTGGCATGGTTGTATGAAATGCTACAGAAAACAGTACTCAAAATAATGACCTCAGACCTCTGATTGGTTTTACAGATGGGAAACTAATGAAGTTCCCGAGCTTTCAGATTTTAACCCTTTAAAGTGAAGAGAAAAGGTATTTTGAGTTAACTCAAATTTTAGCCCTTCTCATATGCCCAATAGGGAACCTTCTCTTAATGTAATGAGTTATTATGAAAAACTGCACAGAATGATTTAAACCAGGATGATTTCTGAATGCAATCCCCATGAATGCTGCTTAATAACTGCTTTTTTCATTATAAGTTTAGACCTTCCCTCTTTGCTTTCATTAGTTACACAGTTATAAAACTGAGAATCAAAAATAGTGATTTTGGAAGCAATATAGATCTATTCCCGAAACATTTTGAAGCATGTCCTTTTATTCCCAAGTTGTAAGAAAAGGCAAAGAATGGTTTCCTGATAAACTGTCCCATTAGTTCTGTTACTAATACCTTACTGAACTGACTATGAGGTCCTGACTTTAGTTAGGAAGTTAGGTTTGTCATCTTTACTGTAGTAAATAAGAGTGGCTTGGAATAGGTTCTCAATAATGCCAGACATCATAGAAACTCCAAGTTGTGTGTTTCTGGGGAGGATGCTAATCTCGTGTGTGTGTGTGTGTGTGTGTGTGTGTTTTGAAAATTTCACTCTGTCATACTCTTGTCATATATGCAAGGCAAGTGCTCTACCAGTGAGCTACATCACTTGGCACTGAACTCTTAAGCCCATCCCTAATCATGGCTATGTATCATGTTGTTGTATATATGTGTACACACATATCTATATGCATATGTTTAAATGTATACATATCACTACACACATAAATATATATGCATATTGCACATATCACATTTTTATCAATCGATCTATCAATGGATACTTAGGCTGCATTTAGTAACTTGAGTTATTCTGCCATGAATATATGAAATATATTTTTAATTATTGTAAAGTTTTTGTTGTTTTTTGATTGGCAGATACAATCAGTGGTGCTCAGGGCTTACTTCTGGCTTAACATTCAGGGATCACTTCAGGCAGTGCTCAGGGGCCCATACCAGGTGCTGGGGAGTGAACCTGGGTTGGCCACATGCAAGGCAAGCGACCTACCCACTTTACTATTGCTCCAGCCCTAATGATTCTGTTTCCTTTGAATAAATATCTAGAAATGGAATTGATGTTATGGTTCTATTTTAAGAATCTCTACTCTTTTCCATAGTGGCTGTACTAATTTACATTCCTACGAACAACTTACAGACCTTCCCTTTTTCTCCAACACTTGTTATTTTTAGCTTTTATGTGACATTTTCAGATTCTTCCCATTTTTGATCTTATATATATTTACCTATTATTGAGCACATGATGTATAAATATCTTCTTTTAGTAAGTTAGATTTCATCAGTTACTTTTGTAGTACAGGATCTTTATAATTTGAGATGGTCCCATTCCTTTATTTTTGCTTTGCTTACCTTGCTTTTAGAGTCAACACATATACCCTACCCCTACAAAATTGCTAAGAGTCAAAGATTTTACCACTTATGTTTTTTCACATAATTTTAAGATTTTAGGTCTTACATTGAAGGCTAATCAATTTTGAGTTAATTTTTGACAGTGCTTGAGTTTTATGCATTTACATGTAGCTTTCCAGTTTTTCCCCACTGATATAATCTTGTCTTATCTCCTTTATTATAAATTAACTATATATATGGGTATATTTCTGTGGTCTCAATTCTTTGTCCATTGAGATATGTCTATTTTTATGATAGTGTCATACTATTTTGATTACTATAAATTTGTAGTATAATTTGAAACAAGGGAAAGTGAGGTTTTGCTCCTTGTTTTTTTTGACTGCTTAACTATCTAGGATCTTTTAGTCTCTACTTTTGAGGAAAATGTTATTAGAATCTTTATAGATTGCACTGAATCTGCAAAAATTACTTTTATTAATAAGGACATTTTAACAATTTTTATTTTTCTAAACAATGAGCATGGACTGACATTCCATTTCTTTAATCAATGTTATAACTGTCAGTGTAGCTAACCCTTTCATTTCTGGATAAACTTATTTGCAGCTTTTTTAATTCTTTAGTGAAATTTTAAATTGGATTGTCTTTAATATCGATTTCTGAAGTTTTATTGTTATTAGTTCTAACAGTATTTTGGCGGTGTCTTCAGGCTTTTCTATACCTATTATGTAGCTAAACATACAGTATTTATCTTTGAACAAATATGAATGCGATGGTCCCAAGGATTAGGAGTTGTTAACTGGAGCAACTTACCTTTGGGTTTAGGAGTCTGACATGAGAGGAGAGAACTGAGTTTGGAGATGGTGGAGCCAGAGAAATAGTACAGGAGGCCAATACTTGATTTGCACACAGCTGAGTCAGGTTCCCTGACCCCTGCTAAGTGCGGGTTAAAAATGAGTTAAGAAAAAAAAAAAAGGAAGATCAGGAAGAAGTTCATGATGGTCAGAGTTACAGGAACACTACCATTGTGATAATCCAACAGGCTGAACCATGGAATATTCAAGTGGTAGCATTATCTTTCTAGATCAATGCTAATGTTAAAGAAAAGGTTCCATGCCTGACTTTTGTAGGTCTCATGAACACCGCTTAGTAAATTACCCCTCAAAAAGACTTTAAAAAAGTTAAGATATGAAGATTTTGATATGGCATCTTGGGTAGAACTAAAACATAATAGTGTCGGTTACTCTTTCTTGCCAATTTGATTTGGAAATCTTGAGTGTTTACACAGAACCAGCTGTGCCAAACTCGATTCAAGGCTGAAGTTGGCCGCCTTCTGGGTAGTAAGCAGGGCCTCGTATAATCCCTTTCAGGGAGATTTAAGGTCAGTATTTGTTCTCAGTGGCTCCAAATCAGCAGGGTGAGAAAAAATTCAAAACATTAGTATATAACCAGATATTCGAGGAAACCAGAATTCAGGAGCCAGTCCAGTTACAGGTCTGTACTCAGGAGTTTTCAAATTCTAGAGGTTAGGATAGAGATCAAAAAATAAATGTTCCATCTTTGTTTATAAAATATACGAAGTTGCTGTAAGACATATAGCTAAAGAAAAGTTTTTGTTAAATCTGGAAAAACATTAAGAAACTAGTAATGTTTCCAAGTTAAAAAAAATTGGAATCCCCCTCTTCAGCATATTCAATCCTATGCAATTAATACTTGTTTTACTTAAAACCAATTTTTCTGCTTTAGAAAAGTGTAACCCAGTTTGGTTTTATATTCTTAAAAGTCTAAAAACCTTACTTGTCAGTTTTTTCCATGACCCTCCTTGAAGATGGGCACTTTTATAAAAGAATCAGAGTGAAACAATAACTGTAACTAAGACTTTAAAAAGATAATGGTAAAGATCTGATGAGTTTATTATAATGCAATTGACAAGAAAATTTTACATTAATTATAATTAACACAATTGTTGATAAAATTCTATATATTCTATAGTATATATCAGCTTTTTGAATGATTTATACAGTAGAGAGTTAATGTATTTTTTAAACTGCAGTTTCATTTTAACATTGGTGGGAGGAAAAAATTTTCTGATGTTGAATGAATGAATGAGT
The DNA here is from genome assembly GCF_027595985.1 of Sorex araneus. NCBI lineage: Eukaryota > Metazoa > Chordata > Mammalia > Eulipotyphla > Soricidae > Sorex > Sorex araneus. The sequence continues at coordinate 385,142,612 of NC_073302.1, read as the reverse complement.
CCAAGGAATTTGAGAAGATGCTTTGAAGTCATATCTAAGAAAAGAACCTATGAGGTGAAGTGAAAACTTACTGCTTAATTCCTGAATAACCTATTACACATATACACACACACAATCACACACACACACAAACACACAAAACTTACAGAAGGCTTGGCATTTCTTTTTGATAGTGTTTTCCATGAAATTTCACAATCAACTAAGACTGGCTTAACATTTCCCATTTCATTAGAGAATATATTTCTATTTTCAAGGAAATGTCTGTCTACTTCAAAAGGAATCCATTAAACTTTTGGATTGGGAAAATTGACTAAAAATAATAAAAAGTTTAAAAACACTTGATTAAATAGGATAATGTGAACTGGAAAAATAGAAAAGACTGTTTTCTTAATCAAAAAATTCAGATAAGACAGTAGAAATACACAGTAATTATTTGGATAAAATACAAAATATTTTTAAAGGTAAAGAAAATGTTTTATTATGCTCGCTTTCACAGCACACATAGTAAAATTCTTTTATTTATTTCTTTTATTTTTTATTTTAAAAATTGTATTGATTCACCATGAGATATAGTTACAAGCTTTCACGCTTGAGTTACAATCACACAATGATCAAACACCCATCCCTCCACCAGTGCACATTCCCCACCACCAATATCCCCAGTATACTCCCACCTTTCCCACCCTCCCACTTACTCTCTCTTACTTTTGGGCATTATGGTTTGCAATTCAGATACTGAGAGGTTATTATGTTTGGTCCTTTATCAACATTCAGCGCACAACTCCTATCCAGATTAATTCTTCCAACCATCATTTTCTAGTGATCCCTTCTCTATTCCAGCTGCCTTCCCCCTGCCCGCTCATGAAGCAGACTTCCAACTATGGAGCAGTCTTCTTTCTCTTATATCTACTGTCCTTGGACATCAGTCTCATGTTAACACATACTGAAATTCTAAGAAAATGTTATATAATCTGTTAGCAAGTACACTGAAAATCAGTTTTTGTTTATAATTTTTGTTTAGAAGCCTGTTTAAAAAACCTAATGTGTAATTATTCAACTATATCCAGCTTGACTGTATATGAAATACCTTCCCTGAGTTTTATACACCAACCTCTCAGATTTTTTCTAGTCAGATTTTGTTCTATGTTATATTCCTCTTTCTCATTCTGAAACAGTCATCCTAATCTTAGAACAAAATTATTTTCCCAGCAAACTACATTTTCATTCCTCATACCTGTAATTGAAAATGTCTATCCTACTTGAATACAGAGATGTTTAAACTCAGAATAAGAAAAAGACTAAGAAGCAAGTAATCCTGGACAATTTTTATGTTTGTGGTTGCCAGGCTTAGAATTTTATAAGTCCTAAAACTATATTTTTCCACATAGGAAATTTTCAAATGTCACACAAAATTTTTATTAGATGCAAATATCTTAAGAAACTGAGAGTAGATAAACTTATGCTCAATAAGTAACAATCCAGTATTTTAAATAATCTAAAATAATATTCAAGTATCTGTCATTTAACAAAAAATTAGAAACTACTTTTAAGTAAACATACCTTAAAGCACAGTATTGTTATGTATTTGATTTACTTGGTTTCAAAAATAATTCTAGATAACTAACAAAAATTTAATCAGACAAAGTCAGTCATCATTACTCCAGTCTTTTTTTCTTTTGATAAGAGATCATTGAACCTATTTGATTATTAAGGCAGTAAAAAGAGAAGCATTTTAAAAACTAGTAACTTTGAAGACATGACATACCTGTTTTAATGTATTCAACAGCAAATTTAAACTTCCTTTTATTAATTCATAAGTGCTAACACAAATGTTTTATGTATTAATATAGAAACTATCTCTAACCAACTGAATAGATCTCCTTATATCTCCTGGCTATAACATCTGGGCATAGAAAAATATATGTAAATATACATACAGACATGCACAAAGATAAGACATACTCAGGCCTTAGAGACTGTTTAAATGAGTATGGTTTCCACTTATATAACTTTTAATTAATTTATGTAAAGACTTTCAGGATTTGTCAATGAAAAGAAAATTTATAAAAGCTTGGGACTAGAAAGTTTGTATTACACGGAACCCCATGTTTCTTCCTTTAAACTCCTTTTTCAAATTCCATCTATTTCCTTCTGTTCAGAATTGCCTCCCTGATGTTTTCAAAGCAGATCCAAATAAGAATTTCTAGAAATAACAAGGTAGAACATTTACAGGGAAATAGTTCACTTCCTCAGAAAAGAACTGTACGTTGTTTATGTTATAGTAACTAGATGCACTTTGAGATGGATATATGATGTTTGGGGAAGTGTACAGATTATGTAGACTCTGCTTTGTTAAGCTGAATTTCTGGCCTTCAAAAGGTGAGCTTAGTTGCTTCTAGAACTGGGTTGTAGCCAGAATGATATAAAGGACTAACAAACTACTGAGCTACCTATGATGATTTTCTTCATTTCGGATTATAATACATCTCTAAATATCACTGTATCACTGTATCATTGTATCACTGTCATCCCGTTGCTCATTGATTTGCTCGAGCAGGCACCAATAACATCTCCATTGTGAGACTTGTTTCTGCAATTTATTAACAAGGGGCCAATAACCTGAATATTATTAATCTCCCAAAGGCAGAATCCCCCAAAGTCTACAAAGTCAGATTTGAGGATCTGGATACCTACCAGAATTTGTCAGGCTCTGGATTAATCTATTTTCAGTTTATTCTTGATTCTTTAAAGGAAGTACTAGTAGCACTTTACCAGACACTCTTTTGAAGTCTGATCATCTCTGGAAGAGATCCTTGGAGGACAATCTCTTCTATTGTCCCAGCTGATTTGATCACATCTGGAACCCTGACTCCTGGGCCAGAATTTTATAGTCAGTGTAGACCCCTAGGAGGGTGCAATATTTGTGTGTGGTTTTGATGTTTCTGGTTCTGTAGTTGCTGTGGATTTTTAAAAAGCTAAAGAATTACAGGAGACTATGGGATGTACATTATCTATCTTCTCTTAAACTCCAGAATGAAAAGATAATTTAGAAAAACAGTTATTAGAATGAGTACTCAAAGGAGGAGAAAAAATGTACTGGATATTATGTAATTTTAGAGTCATGTAGGTACTTGCTATCTTCTGAAATTTTTTAAGTCCTCTTTGTAGGCTACTACTTGCCACTTAAAGGAAATATCCCATTCTTTTTGAAACCTTCGCCTTTAAATATATCTCAAATGGTCTTGTCTAGTTGAACTGTTCATCACAATAGTAGTTGTCCTTCTTGGATGTCTTAAATAAGACTTCACCATTTTTATAGATGGTGATACATACACATATATACACATACATATATATCTTAGATAACTTCTGGAACTGCAATTCTTAGGTAACTAATAAGCAGGTCTACTGATGCTCTTTGGAAATAAAACTTACCAGTTTTTAATTGAAGAACACTCATTCAAAAATTGCATGCACACCAGTGTTCATGCAGCACCCATTAAAATAGCTAAGATTTGGAATCAACCTAGATAGTGTCCAATGACACATCAGTGAATCATGAAGATATAATGTGGTATTTATAAGCAATGGGGTGCTACACAGCTGTAAGGTAATGAAATCATGCACTTCACAGCCACCTGGATGGAGCTGGAAAACTTCATGCTAAACAGAGCAAGCCAGATGAAGGATAAACACAGGATGATATCACTCATATGTGGTATTTAGAATAACTGATGAGGGAATGCAGTATTTTGAAAATGGCATATGCCCTGATCCAAGTTGGCCCCAGTGTATAGGAAGGAATAGGAAAGAAAGAGTGGAGCACTGTGGGGTGGAGAAGAGAAGATGAGAAGCAGTGAGAGCCAGATCAGATAATTAAGATACAAAAGTAGTTAAGGAATGATAGATCCAAATATCCAAAATGCCGTGTCAACAACATGAAATTCAGAGCCCCAAACTTTAACGACTGAATTTAGAAAGATGCCTCTCAAGAGAGCAGGCTGGAGGCTGGGGTGAGGGTAGAAAATACTGGAGTAAACCTGAGAATATTGATGCAGGGAAGTTGACACTAGTAGTGGGATCAGTGCTGCAATATTTTATGTCTAAAACTCAACTGTGTATAACTTTGTAAATTATGGTGCTTGATTTTTTTTTAAAAAAAATATTATGAAAAAGCTAAGACTTGAAGCCAGTTAGTATTTATCAGGAATATGCGGCTGTGTTGGAGATACTGTGTTCTGCTCTAAACTACGATAATAACGTTAATCCCAATTTTTCTGGTTTGCCCCCCAAAAAGTTATGTTTATACTATAGTCTATTAGGTATGCAATAGTAGCATATCTGAAAACAACGTAATACTTTGTAAAAATGAGCATACTTAATGCTACAAAACAGGTATATCTGAAAACAACATAATACTTTGTAAAAATGAGCATACTTAATGCTACAAAACAGGTATTCAATAGGCTTTCTTTGAGGTGATTTATGATCTACTACATTTTGTGACGAATTTACTCCTTACTGCTCTTAGCTGGGTTTGGCTCTTTATGCTGCTTGGTGCTCAATCTATGTCCACCAATTTTATGGCTTCTAAGAGTTCCATTACAATGCTTTTTTTTTTCTTTTTGGGTCACACCTGGTGATGGTAGGCTCTGCACTCAGGAATTACCCCTGGCAGTGCTCAGAGGACCATATGGGATGCTGGGAATCGAACCTAGGTCAGCCCCATGCAAGGCAAACGCCCTACCCGCTACAGCCCCATAAAATGCTTTCTTTATAGTGAGCAAATATAGTTGCTACTCTGCTATCAATATCTGAAAGTCACTGGAAACTTACCAACAGAAGACCTCATTTGTACTATTTCCCAGAACCTTGGATTGGGGGAAGGATTGAACCAGCAGACTTCAAAAAAAAAAAAAAAAAAAGATGTGTCCCGCCATTAACAGTTTCCAAGAGGATCTTAGGACAGAATGAAGGACTGGCTGTTTCCTAGTGAATTGAACTAATGATTAAGGGCTTGGATTCTGGATGCCACTGTCCCTTTAACATTACCTGACCTAGACTGAGAGCTAAATGCAAAGATAGCAGACTGCTCAGAACTGACAGGAAATTACCCTAGGATCTAGGAAGTCAAGGTACTTGGAGGCTCATAAATTAAAGCTTGTGTATTTTTATACTCCTTTTTAAAAACTATACGTTTCTCACTTTATGGCACACTGTCAGAAGTCTCCTTTAGTCTTGCATGAATCTGTTAAAAATGTTTTTAAAAAGTTAACTTGAATGAATTTGAAGATCAAAAAGGTTCGGTGTCCTTGCAGCCAAGTGCCCTCAACCAACAGTACAATCTTTTGAGCCTGCAGCATTTTGCCTTAGAGAAAGATGCTCTGAAGAATTGTACCAAAAAGAAGGCGTTAAGGGGTGAGATAAGAGTATTGTTTCAGGCAAAAATCCTACTGGAAGACAGTAGAATTTGTCAACCAGGTCACCTTGCTAATGTTAACCTAGAATATAGATGGTAGATAAAGTTTATATTTCTCGGAAGGGCTGATAGTAATTCTACATTTAGTGACATGAGTTTAGCATAACTGACTTCATACTGGGTCTTTTTTACCCCCAGTAGTCCGGAGTATATTCAGATGACCACCCTTCCTATCCTGTCTTCATGCTCTCCAAAAGACTGCCAAAGACTCTGTGTAACTTCCTTGTTATTTATACCTCTGGTGTTGATATTGCATAATTAATATTTGCTTCTAAGCTGCTGACACTTGATTCGTTATTATACTTTTATAGCCTTGGGAGTATAAGCATGGCAATTATTTTTAATAAAATATTCAAATAGAAAGTAGAAATATTTGGGACTTTAAAAATGAAATCAGGGGCCGGAGCGATAGCACAGTGGTAAGGTGTTTGCCTTGCATGCAGCCCACCCGGGTTCAATTCCCAGCATCCCATATGGTCCCTCGAGCACCACCAGGAGTAATTCCTGAGTGCAAAGCCAGGAGTAACCCCTGTGCATCGCAGAGTGTGACCCAAAAAGTCCCCTCCTCAAAAAAAAAAAAAGGTAATGAATTTGGGGACTGGAGCAATATAGCACAGCAGGTAGGGCATTTGCTTTGCACTCGGCTGACCCAGGTTGAACCCCCAGCATCCCATATAGTCCCCTGAGCATCACCAGGAGTAATTAATTCCTGAGTGCATGAGCCAGGAGTAACCCCTGTGTATCGCCGGGTGTGATCCAAAAAAGAAAATAAACAAATAAATAAAAATAAATAAATCTTGCTGTGCTTAGAGGAATAAAGTTTCTAATAGAAATCAATTTTTTTCAACTATTTTTCAACTATTTTCAACTATTTTTTTTTCTGTCTGTAATCATCTCTATTTCTAGCAAAGGTAACCAGAGATTATTTTGCTTGCAAGTTAAGTCCCATCTTGTTACATACTAAAAGTACAATTAGAGCATTAAAACAGTCTTCCTTCGACTACTTTGATTGGAGCTTTGGAATACTGTGTTAGACGACAAGTCAAGGATATCCTTCATTGTCAGACTTTACTTGCAATATCTGTAGTTTTCAGTAAATTTCTCTCTTCTGCTCTCTAAAATATTCAGAAACTCCTTTGACTACTAGGAAGTGACTTTCCTTATTCACTTTATAGTTGCTGAGAACCCTTAAAGCAAGGTACCAGGCTGGTATTTTTTTTCCCTCTAAAGGGGTTTATTGGCTCCATAAAGTAAACTTTCATTCCTAAAAGCTATCTTTAGGAATAGCTTTTAACACATAACATATTTAGTTATGTGCATATAATTTTCAAACATGCCACTAAATCAAATCCTTGGTTATATAACCATTGTTCAATTATGTTCTGTTATTAGGAGAACAGACTTATATTGAACTTTTTTAAAAGCCATATTACTATGAAATGAGAATATTCACTAAAGGTTTACAAATGGAAGAATCAAGAAGGGGATAAAAATCAAATATTTCATCAGTGTTTCCAAATGTGTCCTTTAACAAAATCACTCTGTAGTTTAACAATTCATTAAAGAACAGAAATGTTTCAGACCAAAAAAAAAACCAAAATGTTACAATAATTATATTAATTTTGGGGGTGGTACTTATTCTGGTTGAATCCATTTTATTAGAGAATTTGTAAATAGTTCAGAGTCTAACAATCCCTGTTATCTATAGTCCATATAAAATACCTATTAAAGTTCTTTCTACATGTCACTGAGATTGTAACAAATTGGCCAAAGTATTTTGTAAATGAGAACACAATAAAATTTTAAAAGACATGGTTTAATGGGAAGGAGTGATAGCATAGCGGGTAGGGCATATGCCTTGCATAAAGGCAGACCTGGGTTCAATTCCTCTGTCCCTCTCAAAGAGCCCAGCAAGCCACCGGGAGTATACCGACTACATGACAGAGCCTGGCGAGCTACCCATAGCGTATTCAATATGCCAAAAACAGTAACAAGAAGTCTCACAATGGAGACATTACTGGTGCCCACTCGGGCAAATCGATAAACAATGGGATAACAATGATACAGTGATACATAGTTTAATATCTGATGAGAACTGATTATTGATAAGAAAATTTAGTTACTTCTGTAACCAGTTTTTAAAAATAACTAGAATTGGGTAAATAATTTAAGAGATATTAGATTTTTGGGAATTTCATATGATTTCTATAGAATATACAAAAACCATATCCATACAAATATAAGATTGAACACCATGTCTTATATTTAACAATGCTTCTTTTTATTTTAAATGCAAATGCGTTTAATTTGTTTAACATCTCTCTTAGAAGAGCACAAAATCATTTTAGATATTCTAGCAACTGGAAAATCCTAAAGTTAGTTCAAGGTAAAACATTCATTTAAAATTTGATTTTGGGAAATTGTCAGAAGGTTTAAATATTTGACTAAAATAAATCTGCTTATTATTTTTAGTCAAACATATAAGCTTACCTAATTAGTTATAAAAGCTAGCTCTTAATTGTGAGGTAATAGTTTTTATTTATTAGATATTTTCTATGAAAATCCTAACAGATACTTGATCCTACTTTCCTTCCATACTGAGGTTTCCTTTATTTCCAGTATCTTTAAACATGTGTATATTAGAATTTTACTTTTTAAAAACCTGAATTTATAGTTTGTAACCAATTGTGAATTCCTAGATCAGCAGTTTGTGACTGGAAAATTTAAAAATACATTTCATCACTTCTAGGAATGTATCTTTTTCATAATAGATGACCATAGGTGACACAAAACATGTTTAACATTGGAACCAAGTGTATTTAGTTCTTTAAGAGGAAACCAAAAGTAGATAATCTATGCTCAATAATAAATGCTTTTAGTATTTAATCTTAACTTATGTGAATTTTCAATGAATATTTATCATTTAACCTGTTTCATTTTAACTTTAAAGTTTCAAGTGATAAAAAAAGTCATCATCGGGGCTGGAGTGATAGCACAGCGGGTAGGGCGTTTGCCTTGCACGCGGCCGACCCGGGTTCGAATCCCAGCATCCCATATGGTCCCCCGAGCACCGCCAGGAGTAATTCCTGAGTGCATGAGCCAGGAGTGACCCCTGTGCATCGCCGGGTGTGACCCAAAAAGAAAAAAAAAAAAAAAAAAAAGTCATCATCCTATGCCTATCTAAATGTTTTCCTTAAATTTTATTTAGACTCCACAGAACTGTGAGACATTAGACAAAGACATCATCCCAAACTATATTTCTAATTGGCAAATTTGGTAACTGATAAAATGAACTTATTTAGTAAACTGGAGTAAAATAAAAATTGTAGATCTGTCCTAAATTGCATGTTGGAAACTCCAAAGATATGCCTATTTATTTACTAAACTGTCCCATATTACATAGACTTGAAACACGTTCTAGATAGTTTCTGTAGTTAGAGTTTTAGAAATACTTAATTCACATAAGTTGTTATTTATATATACATATGCGCACATGCACATGCTTGACTTATTTTTTTTAATTTATTCTTTTATTGAATCACCATGTGGAAAGTTACAAAGCTTTCAGGTTTAAGTCTCAGTTACACAATGCTCGAACACCCATCCCTTCACCAGTGCACATATTCCACCACCAAGAATCACAGTATATCTTCCCCCACCTTCCCACCTCCCCAGCCCCCCAACCCGCCTGTGTAACTAATAAATTTCACTTTACTTTCACTTTACTTTGATTACATTCAATATTTCAACAAAAAACTCATTATTATTATTTGGAGTTTCTCCCCCCCTAAACTCGGACCTGCTTTCAGGAAGCATTTTATAATTTGTTTTCCATTGCTGAGAATGAAGAGATAGGAGGTCAAGTGGCCGCACTAGCAGCCGCACGGTTTTGGATTTCTGTATTTTAGTATTTTAGTAACTAAGTCCAGAGAAATATCTGCCAGAAATTGCATCATTGCAAGCTTGTACCTCTCAGCTACTTTATATTCCACATATGAGTGCAATCTTTCTATGTCGGTCTCGTTCTTTCTGACTCATTTCACTTAACATGATACTTTCCATGTTGATCCACTTATATGCAAATTTCATGACTTCATGTTTTCTGACAGCTACATAGTATGCCATTGTGTAGATGTACCAGAGATTCTTTAACCAGTCATTTGTTTTTGGGCACTCTGTTTTTTTCCAGATTGTGGCTATTGTAAACAGTGCTGCAATGAACATAGAAATGCAGATGTCATCTCTACTATACCTTTTTGCCTCTCCGGGATATATTCCCAGGAGTGGTATTGCTGGGTCAAATGGAAGCTCAATTTCTAATTTTTTGAGAATCGTCCATATTGTTTCCCAAAAGGCCTGTACCTGTCGGCATTACCACCAGCAGTGAAGGAGAGTCCCTTTCTCCCCACATCCACGCCAACACCAGTTGCTTTTGTTTTTGGGGATGTGGACCAGTCTCTGTGGTGTGAGATGATATCTCATTGTTGTTTTGATCTGCATCTACCTGATGATTAGTGATGTTGAACATTTTCTCATGTGCCTCTCAGCCCTTCGGATTTCTTCTTTGGGAATTGTTCTGTTCATTACATCACCCATTTTTTGATCGGGTCGGCAGTTTTCTTCTTGTGGAGTTCAGTCAGTGCCTTGTATATCCTTGATATCAACCCTTTATCAGATGGGTACTGTGTAAATATCCTTTCCCATTCTGTAGATTGTCTTTGTATTTTGGTCACTGTTTCTTTTGAGGTGCAGAAGCTTCTTAGTTTCAGATAGTTCTGTTTATTTATCTCTGTTTTCACTTGCTTGGCAATGGCTTGTCAGCTTTGAAGATTCCATTGGCTTCAATGTCGTGGAAGCTTTTGCCAACCTTGTCTTCAATGTACCTTAGGGATTCTGGTCTGATGTTGAGGTCTTTAATCCATTTTGATCTGACTTTTGTACATGGTGATAGGTGGAGGTCTAAGCCCATTTTTTTGCATGTAGGTGTCCAGTTTTGCCAGCACAATTTGTTAAACATGCTTTCCTTGCTCCACTTCACATTTCTTGCTCCCTTACCAAAGATTTGATGATCATATATTTGGGGGTGTGTGTCAGAGTATTCAACCCTGTTCCATTGGTCTGCAGCTCTGCCTTTGTTCCAGTACCATGTTGTTTTAATTACTACCACTTTGTAGTAGAGTTTGAATTTGGGGAGGTTTATTCCTCCCATTTTCTTTTTCCCAAGAATTGCTTTAGCTATTCATGGGGGCTTATTGTTCCGTATGGATTTCAGGAGCGCTTGCTCCATTTCTTTGAAGAATATGACTTATTTTTATCACAATCTTGTCTTTTTAAAGTAGTAATTAATTCACATAGGATTAGTATAATACTTTTTCATGTAAAGGAGGATGTATCTATATGATTTGAGACCATTCCTGATTTTGCTCATGGAACCATATGAGGTGCAAGGGATCAAAACAGATCAACCATGGGGCTGGAGAGATAGCACAGCGGGTAGGGCGTTTGCCTTGCACTCGGCCAACCCGGGTTCAAATCCCAGCATCCCCTATGGTCCCCTGAGCACGGCCAGGGGTAATTCCTGAGTGCAGAGCCAGGAGTAACCCCTGTGCATCGCCAGGTGTGACCCAAAAAGCAAAAAAAAAAAAAACAAAACAGATCAACCACATGTGCCTTACCCACTGAACTAATCTCTCTGGACTATTGTAATTTTTTAAATCACAAAACCAGCTAGAGTTCCTGAATGTGCCCTACCATTAGAACATTTAGATGACAAATGCTATTTTTTAAAAAAATAGTATTCAGAAGAGCAAAATATAATTTCAGATGTTTTAAGGACATGGCTGAGACTTAGATTTTGAGTGTGTGCCTTTCATGGTGAATGCTTATTCCTGATAGGTGACCAGGTGTTTCTCATTGCACTGAATTTTCTTACATGTGGCAAGTGACTTATTAAGAAATCTAAATGTGACAGCCTTATCTTTACACAGTTGTGTACTTCAGAGATGGCTGCCTTTAAAAGGTGGGGAGCACTGGAGCATCAAATTGGTGCTCAACCCCTGCTCAGTGTTTTTAGTTTTCTCTCAGGAAAATCTGTCACTTTAAACCAAGTGCATAATATTTCATAAACTAAGAAAACTCAGAAAAAAAAATCTGTTCTTACAAAATCCTGAAGCAAAAACCAAAACCAACTCCAGACACTCAACAAACCAGAAGCACAAAGCAACTCATGGAATCATAGCGGTCAGGTGACTGAGTGTGGGTACTTCGATAGATTCTGAGGATTGCCCCTTTGTGTGTTTGAGTGGGAGGTGTGTGTGTGAGGGGGGGACTCAGATTCCACATATGATAACATTCCACTACATGAATGATGAAGGTAAACAAAGGCAGGCTTGAATTCTCAGAAATTGAGTTTATTCTTTTTCTGTTTGTTGGTTGGTTGGTTTGTTGGTCACACCCAGCAGTGCTCAGAGGTTATTCCTGGCTCTGCACTTAGGAATCACTCTTGTCAGGCTCAGGGGACAATGTGGGGTGGCAGGAATTGAATCCAGGTCAGTGATGTGCAAGGAAAACAAGCTACTTTTTGTATTGTTACTCTGGGCCAAGTTTTTTACTGGAAGTTCAAAGGAATTGCATTTCAGGAAATATATGTTGTCACAAGTTATAGGTGAGTTCATTAAGGGTTTGGGGAAGGCTGCAATTATCAGCACTAAAAACAAAGAGGAGACAGAGAAGAGGTAGTCTTTCCAGAATCCAAGCAGTAAATTTATGAACAATAGGAGAGAGATTCTTGGCTGATGTTTATTTGCCAGGAGATAAGTTATAGTTGCCTGGACTGCACTCATTTGTGGAGTATAAAATAACATCACATGAGGCTGGCACCCAAGGACAGTAGATACAAGGGCCAGGAGGATTGCCCCATAGCTGGAAGACTGCTTTATGAGTGGAGGGGAGAAGGCAGATGGGATAGAGAAGGGATCACTAAGAAAATGATGGCTGGAGAAACCAGTGGGATGGGAGATGCATGCCAAAAGTAGATAATGGACCAAACATGATGGCCTCTCAGTGTCTGTGTTGCAAGTCATAATGCCCAAGAGTAGAGAGAGAGCATGGGAAATACTGTCTACCATAGAGGGTGGGAAAGGGGGGGTATACCCGGGATATTGGTGGTGGGGAATGTGCACTGGTGGAGGGATGGGTGTTTGATCATTGTGAGATTGTAACCCAAACATGAAAGCTTGTAACTATCTCACGGTGATTCAATAAAGTTTTTTAAAAAATGTTACAGTCGCCTAAAATTGGTGATCCATGGGGAAATAAGAATGGAAGGTTTAAATTCCATTAATTTGATAATATGTGTAAAATTCTCTATTTCGTATTCTTCTTTTGTTTGTTTTGGGAGTACACCCAGTGTTACTCCAGACTTCCACCTGGCTTTGCACTCAGGTCATATTGGCAGGTCTCAGGAGACCATATGGTGTGGCAGGGATTGTACCTAGGTTGGCTGCATGCAAGGCAAGTGCCCAGTGTGCCATACTATCATTCTGACCCCTGGTTTCTTTTAAAGATTAGATATTAAAATCAATGTTGTTTTAGAGAACACCTAAGCTCGATATTTCAATGGAGAAACTAACAGTTCTGACTAAAATTCAGAAATTTTAATTCTGAATTCAGAAACTACAATTCAGGAATTTTTTCAAAATTTAATAGATTATATAGTCAAATTAAAAAAATTCACCACTAGAAAACAGGCCATTTACCAAACAGAAGAGTGGTAAATGGCAACTGAATATGAAGCCAAAATTGTAATAAAGAGAAAATGGAGAATAAAATTTGGTGTAATGGTCACTGCTAATGCCATTGCAGGTAGATGATTAAAAACATTTTACTGAGAAGAATATTACAGATTTAATATCAAGTAAGTGTGTAATTATTGATAACTAACAGCTTCCAGGTCTATTTACAAATCTAATCCTTGCAATCTCTTAAGATACCCCTTCTCTTAAGTTCTTATCGCTGATAACAGGTGCATTCTTTGTGTCCTTAGCATAGTGTTTAAGACTTGTTGTGAAAATAGATGAATATCTAATTTGGCAAATAAAATAACGTTGGCTCTCTTCTTTATGAATGAGGTAATGAAAAAGTGATAGATCAAATATAAGAGGTGAGAGGATAAATTTGCTAGAACTAGAGGACAAATAATCCAGATTTCATAGTCTGTTCAAAATCTGGAAACTAAGATTGATTTAAGCAGAAAATTCTGAATATGAATGAAAGGATATTCTGTAGCCCATAGACTCAAAATAAGGATTGAAAAAGTCTCAAGACAGGCATTTGTTAAGGGAAGTTCATTGTCAAAGTCTACAGTATATGTTTTTAGTAGTATACATTAGATGCTTTTAGTGAATATATGACCAATCGGTTGGATAATGTGAAACAAGTATTTTCTTAAAGAGAAGCTGATTACTGTGTCAAGATAGGAAAAAAGTCTACTAAGTTGCCATGACTATTCTTTGAACACTGTAATTCTGATATTGGAGGTTTAAACTTATCACTAACTCATTGGGCATTAACCAGGACTGACTCAAGGAAATAGAATGTAAACCTTATATTCTTGCTGCTGAAGCTACTCTGAGCCAAATCACCAGTGGCAAAGAGAAATTAGTGATGCTACAGAACATAGTAACTTTTCCATATGATTGTTTAGACCCTCTTTCCACAGGACCTAAGTTCTAATTGTACATAAATATTTTGTTTCTTGATCTATTTTGAAAGGTTTCACTATGCACATCTTTCCTAAATATTCTATTTTTATTCTGTAATTGTGGCATTCTGATCAACACATTAGTCATTTCTCATAAATTGTCATAGGTACTTTTCTCATACAATCTATTCTTCAAACCAATGTGGGCAATTAAATTTGCTTATCAAAACTTTTTTTAATCCAAGTGGTATTTTCTACTTTTTTTTGTCCATTGAATTTCATGCCTACACATAAACAAGATGTTCTTTCAGCAATTTATAACTCTGGTTTTATGAAGTCAGACAATATCACTTAGAATTTCCCAAATTATTCAGCTATTAAAAATGAAAAACAAGGTAATTCCACCATTTGTAGCAGCAAAAATTAACTTTGAAGACATTGTGTTCTTATAAAATTTGCTAGAACTAGAGGACAAATTTGGGCATGCTGTCAGAAAAAGAATAGATCTGTGATTGGGTAGATTTGGAGGAATTTGGTCAAAAGATACAAACTTCCAGGTATAATTACTCAGGATGTGATGTACAGCACGACGACTATAGCTAACACTGCTGTATACCGGAGATATAATAGAGCTAGTAGGAGAATAAATTCTAAGAATTTTCATCGCAAAGAAATTTTTTCTACAGAGGGCCAACTTACATTCTATCCCTGGCATCCCATATGGTCCACCGAGATCTGCCAGGAGTGAACCCTGAGCTCAGAACTAGGAGTGAGCCTTGAACACTGCCAGCTGTGGTCCCAAAACAAACAAACAAAAATACAAGAGTTTTTTTTGTTTGTTTGTTTCTTTTTTGTGTGTCTATATGAGATCATGGGCAGCAAATCTTTTGGGTTTCACAATATACGTAGACCAAATTACGACATTCACCTAAAATTTACACGGTGATGTAAATTTACTTTTCAATAAAATTGGAAAAGCAGAGTCTGCCAAAAAACAACATCCTAAACAACCAGTCTGGGCTCTAACTTTTCTTTTTCTTCACACTCACATAGCATTTCTCATTTAGTTGAGAAAGGAGTGACAGTGTCCATGGAAGAGTACCGGGATTTTGAGTAGCTGGCTCATGGCATTTATCTGCTACACAGCATGTACCACTTGTCTGTGCTGATGAGGTAATAGTGAACTTTTAGGTTAGCTGAATCAGAGTCTACTAATTCATAATATATAGTTTGTTATCCACAATTACCTGCTTTCACAAGGTCCCAGGCTGGTAGCAAAGTAACATTTATCTAAAAAGATACAGATAATAACGAAACTAAGAAGCTGCACACATCATTTTTGTAAAAATCTAAGTATTTTTCTGTGATTCCATTTAAAGCTATTTGTCGACTTTTCCACAGACACTTGGGTATCGTTGGGTCAGCAGCACCATGATTTCTAAGTAGCATTGTTATTTGAAGATAGAAACCTTTTAAGTCATCTAGTAAATGGATGAAATTAGTGATGTGAATATAGAATATATTGCCTATAAAAGCCAAATGCCCCAACAAGCATTATGACATAGGATTAGATGGAGGAAAAGGTATTTGCCACATCCTTTGGGGTTCATGAAACCATTCGACCCACTGAAACTTTGCAGAATTAGCAGGACCCTATATTTTCAATGACTTTTCTCCCATCTCAAGCATGTCTTAATGTATTGACACAACTTGCTTTCCATATTCTGTGAGCATGATGCTGTGTATTGAAGATAAACTGATCAAGGCTTACAGAGAGTTGACTCAACCCCGATTAATACGATGATAGAGAAATAAGATGGGTGTTCTTTAGCTGTCAAGCAGGATTTAGTGTAGAGTATGGTTTGGAGGTACTCCCAGGCCTCAGTATCCCCCCTCTCTTCATTTTTCCATGACTCCTAGAACAGCACTGTCACTCTCCCATAAGTGACCTGGTGAGACTGCAACTCAATAGTCTTTCTTTGGGAACCCACAGAATTCAAACCTTGCTTTTGGTTTTGGCAGGCATTTTTGGGGACATTTATCACAATCATAAAAATGCCCTGAGCCTATTTCTTCAGCTAAAATATAACAATTTGAACTTGTCATCTCTTCTATAAGCTGCCCAGTTGTATTAGTAGCAGCCGCTTTTCCCTGGTGTCTTTAAATTCTTCATGCCTCTCACACTATTCAATGGCAATGACAATTTGATCCCTTAAATCCTTTTTAATGAACATGTTTAAGGTTGCCACCAGGGGGGGGAATATCTAGCTATGTGTTACAGCTGAAAATTTCCCTTTCCCAGACTCTAACTGAATATTTTCCTTCTTTAACCTCCTTTAGGGCAAATAACAGCACCCGTTTTTCCAAGCCTTCAAAAATCAATCTCTTAAGTGACTGGGTTCATAAAACACAATAAAAAATAACTCTGATCAACTTAAACAGAAAATATCTGTTGGAAAGAATAGCGATATTTGAGGGAATTGAGGAAAAAGTTAAACTAAGTCAGAAATAGGAAGCTCTCTGGGCTGGAGTGTTAGTACAGTGGTAGGGCATTTGCCTTGCATGCAGCCAGCCAGCCCAGGTTCGATCCCTGGCATACCATCTGGGCCCCCGTGCACCACCAGGAGTTGTTCCTGAGTGTAGAGCCAGGAGCAACCCCTGTGCATCACTGGGCATGACCCAAACAGCAAAAACAAAAAACAAAACAAAACAAAACAAAACAAAAAAACCCCAAAACCACAGAAATAGGAAGCTCTCACTCCCAAGAAGGATGTATCTGGAAATAACACTATTGATAGGTAATTAATTCTAAGTGGAGCCATGAGGGCAGAATCCTAATCTTATCTTATAGGATTGGTAGCCTCAATGATCCCACATGCATGAACCAGGGAAAGGCCACATAAGGACACAGTAAGGAGGAATCTGTAAGCTAAAGAACTCTCATCAGTAAGTGAATCATATTGGTGTTTGATTTTGGACTTCCCCGCTTCTAAAACTGAGAATATTCATTTCTGTTGCTTAAGTCACACAGATTACTTATTTTGCTAGGAGAACTGAGGTAGTAGCTAACATAACAAGATCATGCCACTGAATCTGTTCAGAAATCCTTAAATTTCTGGACTGTCACTGGACACTCACCATTTACACTCAGGTTTTAAACCATGCAGTCAGTGCAGCATTGAAATTTTCTGCTGCACACTGTATCTTTAAAATTCGCCCTTCAAAATTTAAAGAGCGGTCTAAAATTCTTTATTCTACATGCACCTGTGCTAGCCATAAGGGGCCAGACATGGAAATAACTGCCATGATTCAAGTGCCATTATGTTTAGGAAGACTGTGAACCTAGTAGAATCTATTTTTGGTATACTCCCCTTCAAAAAGGTGTTTAGATGCTAGATAACCACAATTAGTCTTAAAAATACCCCTCTGGTGTAAGAAGAATGAGACAGAGGTAAAGATAAAACTCTGATGTGCCCACACACTCATATTGATTATTGCACTTACAGTGTTGTTACAGAATTCATTTTTATAAGTCCAAAATGAAGAGAGAATGCACTACCTTTATTTTGTCTGTAGTCGTTTAT
This sequence comes from Sorex araneus, assembly GCF_027595985.1. NCBI lineage: Eukaryota > Metazoa > Chordata > Mammalia > Eulipotyphla > Soricidae > Sorex > Sorex araneus. Next base: position 385,124,848 of record NC_073302.1, on the reverse strand, counting down.
AATACTACTGGCTGTTAGGGGAGAAATGGTGAAAATGTAGAAAAGAAACGACCTCTTATATCATGTCAGTTATGGTATGCACAGTTAAAACTGGGTGGGAATGCTTATACTCTAACTGACTGTTGTGGCGAAGGACAGAGAGGTCAGGTTCATACAATCCTGTGGCCTTACTGACAGAGAAGGAATAAAAGGGACTCTGGCCTTGTGCCAGATTTGGACAGTGCACAGGAAGCTGACATCTGCAGCTCACTCATGGACTTTGTCCATCTGGGCACTGGCACCTAATGCTGTCGCATGCAGCTGTGTTGGCCTGAAAATGTGAGCAATTGCCGTTTTAGTTCTTGGTCTCTTCTCAGATGTCCTTCTTGCCATAACTTGAGTCAGTGTATATATGTTAAAAAAACTGAAATAACTAAGAATAATCACATTAAGAAGTCCATAAAGACATAATTAAAATGGCAAAAAAATAAAGGTAAAGATAGGGTGTTAAGCAGCAGGAGAAAAATAATGTGCAACAGTCAAGAGAAACTTCATATAGCTATCATATTTTCCACAGAAACCTCGCAGACTGTAAGTGAATGGCATAATATAGTTTGTGATTAAAGGAAAAAACAACCAAAAATTCTGTGCTTGGCAATATTGTTGGGCATAGGAATCAAAAAGTTACTTTCCAGACTAGTGAAAGCTAAAAGGAATTCATTGTCACTAAACTGACATTGTTAGAAAAAAATAAAGGAAATATTCTAAACTGAACAGAGTCACTAAATGAAAGCATTTTTTAAATTTAAAAGCATTTGGGGCTGGAGCAATAGCACAGCGGGTAGGGCGTTTGCCTTGCACGCAGTTGACCCAGGTTCGATTCCCAGCATCCCATATGGTCCCCCAAGCACCTCCAGGAGTAATTCCTGAGTTCAGAACCAGGAGTAACCCCTGAGCATCGCTGGGTGTGACCCTAAAGGACCAAAAAAAGTAAAAGTCATTAAAATTAATGTTTTAGTATAAAATATTTTCTCTATATAAGCAGTGAGGGACCAGAGAGATAGTACAGCAAATAGGTTGCTTTTGCATTGCATACATCCTGACCCGAGTTTGGTCCCCAGCCTCACAGATGATCCCTTGAGTCCCGCCAGAATTGGTCCCTGAGTTCAGAACTGGGAGTAAGCCCTGAGCGTGGCTGGGGTTGTCTACAAAACAAAACTAAATTTTAAAAGGAGTGGGGACAGAGAGATAAGGTGAGTAGGGTGCTTGCCTTGCACACAGCCAACACGGATTCACTCCCTGTCATATCATATGGGCCCCAGAGCCCAGGAGTGAGTCCTGAGTGCAGAGCCAGGAGTTATCCCCTGAACAGCACTGAGTGTGCCCCCCCCCGCAAAAAAAAAAAAAACAGCGAAAGGTTAACAGGAGCAAGACTACATGAGACAGAGGAAACAATAAGATGGCATATAGAAATAGCACTGTAGTATTTTAATGAGTGGTTTGTAGGGAAGGGAGTGGGTAACTTGAGAAACCAGACTTGCAGGATAGAAATACAAATAGTTTCCCCCTTCTGTAAAAGATATTGATACTGGAGGGTTGGAGCGATAGTCCAGTGGTAGGGTGTTTGCCTTGATTGCAGGCGATCCGGGTTTGATCTCTAGTATCCCATATAGTCCCCCCAGCAGTTCCAGGAGTGATCCTTGAGTGCAGAGCCAGGAGTAACCCCTGAGTAATGCAGGGTGTGACCCAAAAAGCAAAAAAACAAGTCAAGAAATATATAGATACTGGGTAGTTTTTATGATAGGGGTTTGTGATAACAATAAAAGCAAGTTAATTTAACCAAAAGAGATAAAGCAATACTCCTCCAAAGAAATACTCATGAGTAGAATACATTTTCTATGAGCGTAGTATAGTTTGTGTAAAAAAAAAGAATTAGGGGAAGCTGTGAAAAATTTTATTTATTTGTTTATTATTTTAATTTTTTTAATGAAACACTGTGAGGTACAATAACAGACTTACACACTTTTGTGATTACATTTCAGTCATACAATGGTCAAGTACCCATCCCTCCACCAGTGCCCATTTTTCACTACCAATGCTCCCTCCAGCCACCCTTCCCCACCCCACCCTCCGACTCTGTGGCAGGCACATTCCCTTTTGCTCTCTCTCCTTTTGGGTGTTATGGTTTGCAATGCAGGTAATAAGTGGCCATCATGTTCGGTCTGTAGTCTACTTTCAACAGCACGCATCTCCTATCCTGAGTGAGCCCTCCAAGTATCCTTTGCTTGGTGGTCCCTTCTCTATCTCAGCTGCCTTTTCTCCCAGCATGTGAGGCCTGCTTCCAAGCCATGAAGGAATCCTCCTTGTCCTTATCGCTAGTATCCTTGGGTGTTAGTTTCCCATTCTGTTACTTTAGATTCCGCAAATGAGTGCAGTCCTTCTGTGTCTGTCCGTCTCTTTCTGAATCATTTCACTTAATATGATACTCTCTTGATCTACTTATATGCAAATTTCATAACTTTGTCCCTTCTAATAGCTGCATAGTAATCCATTGTGTAGAAGTACCAAAGTTTCTTTTACCAGTCATCTGTTCTTGGGCGCTCGGGATTTTTCCAGATTCTGGCTATTGTAAATTTCTGCAATAAACAGAATATTTGTAAATATGCTGCATATTTGTAATATTTGTAAATATGCTGCAACAAACATGTAAGTAAAGATATTATTGCTACTGTACTTTTTTGCATCTTCAGGATATATTGCCAGAAGTGGTATTGCTGGGTCAAATGGGAGCTTAATTTCTAGTTTTTTGAGGAGCATCCATATTGTTTTCCCCAAAGGCTGAACCAGTTGGCATTGCCACCTGCAGTGAAGGAGAGTCCCCTTCTCCCCACATCCACGCCAACACTGGTTTATTTTTTTCTTTTGGATGTGTGTCAGTCTCTGTGGTGTGAGATGATATCTCATTGTTGTTTTGATCTGCGGCAAAATATATGATATGTGAAGGTGGCCAAGAGTCAAGAATCTATAATGGCTGATTTTTTAAAAAATCCATATAAGGTAAAAGTTCAAATTAATTTTAATTTTCAATTAGCTGGATTGTTGTATTAAGAAGGATTTTGAGGAGTCTACCTCACCTCAGTTCTCTAAATGCTTTCCATGGGCATGACATGCAAAACAGGCATGACCTTTACAGCAAACATTTGTTTAACACATTGATACCAGCAGGTACCATCCATCCATGGCTCACACTTAAAAACTTTAATTAGCACAAATTGTAGAATTGGCATCAATGCATTAAAGCAATTCTGAGGACAGTTAGAACAGGGAAAATGAGGTTCAAAGTGTCATTTATATCTTACTATATTTTTTATTGTGGATTAGCTCTTAATTATTGTGGAATCAAAAACACTGATTTAAAAAATTCCTCTAATCATTGAGTATGATTATAAAATTTTCTGATAAACTTGTGATAAAACTTTTAAATGAAAACAAGATATATTGTAGGACTATTGTGCATTTCTGGAAACATGAATTCTACATACAGTTTATTTTATAGTAACTAATAAATAGATGCCTCTTCACTTGTGACAAAGCAAATGAGATAGTTGTAATAAATAGCCAAGACTATAGAAATATCAGCAGAACTCCATTTGGTCCCCATACATTTTTTTAAAGGCAAGAGGTTTTATTTTTTTTTAATTGAATAGCTGTGAGATGCACAGTTACAAAGCTGTTCTTGATTCCGTTTCAGTCATACAGTGCTACAATACCCATCCTTCCACCAGTGTACATTTTCCTTCACCAATGTCCCCAGTTTCCCTCCCTAGCCTCCCTGTCTCTATGACAAGTACTTTTCTTTTTCCTGTCTCTGTCTCTGTCTCTGTCTCTCTCTCCTTTTGGACATTATGGATTATAATAAAGACATAGAGGTTATCATGTTTGTTCCTTTACCTACTTTTAGCACACAGTTCTTATACAGAGTGATCATCTTCAGCTATCATTTTCATAGTGGTTCTTTCTCTATCCCAACTGCCTTCTCCCCCAGTACCTGAGACAGACTTCCAAGCATGGACAAATCCTCCTGAAGGCAAGTGGTTTAATTTGAGACAACCTGTTGAAGGCATTAGCATGCCAATTATAATCTTCATGGGGGAAAAGTAGACTGAAAAGAATCTTCGCTTTCTTCTCATGATAGAGTTAGAATGATATAAAAAGCTTGGTAGAGAATAATTATTGACCATTTCTTATTATTTAATATAATGAAATTTATTTCTTAGATGCTGATATTGGTACATACTACTGGTGGCTCATACTTGAATAATGGCTTAACACAAATTGTAGCACTGGGGTCTATGTGTAATGCATGGGAAATATGGTTTCCTTATACCACTATCATCCCTAAGCCAGTTACAGATACTGACACCAATAAGATTATTTGCTCTGTCCCATGAAAGTAGTCTTAGGGTTCAGAATTTGGAGGGAAAGATACAGAGTTCATTTGCTTTCAAAGCTATTACTGCCAATCTATTTCTTATAAGTAGTTATGATCAGTTTGATGTTCAAAAAAATCCCTGGTCTTTTTCCTCAATTAATTCAGAGTTTGGAAAGGGTTATAGAATTAACTTGCTCTTTTAAAACCTCAACCTCTTGGTACATAGCCTGAAAATCTAACCCAAGCCTCCTGTGAAGTGAGACCCATCAACTGCATATATCTGCTGCCCACATCTACTACTTCCTTGAGTATCAAGATCAACATCTGCAGAAACTCTGAACATGCAGTGATTCTGGAAGCCCTGGAAGGAATGCCTGGGTGGGCCAGTGGTGTAACGATTAAGTTCCAAGACTTGTGTTGAGAATAAGTTCAGTCAAAGAGAATAAAAAATTAAGAGGGAAAATTTCATCCTTGCTACCCTTACAGAGATAACACACTGAAGAAACACGACTTTCCTCTTGCTTCTCTATTTTGGTAATACTTGACTTGGCATATTTGGGTAGGAAAATGAAAGGTTTGCCTACATAGTTGAAATCTCTCGTCACATTATATCATCTGAAGCCTATTTGTACATTGGGATGGCTTTATTTGGTTTTTGGTTAAACATTAAAGTGTTTTGTGGTCTTCTCTCTTTTCAAGGCCTTCTGACTTTTGGAAAATTGAGTGATTTCATCCCTGTCCAGGTTTCCTTGTGAAATCTTGTATTTTTACTCAAATTACTTGATCAATTAGTTATGTCAGCTGCCCCAAATGTGCCTTTTTATTAATAACACCTTTTATCAACTCATTGGAATTAGACATTGCAACCATGGTCTGAGGCTGGTAACATCTTGCAGTAATTTATAAATATTACTCTTTTAAAAAGTACCAAAATTGCTCATTTGTGAACTTTTTTGGCTGTGTCCTTGTGTGAGAAACTGTATTTGTATTATTATTAGTTCTGACAAACTGGATTAGGTCTTGGCTATTGTTAAGTGGTTCTATCTGCCCCCAAATCTACTGAGAGACACAGTATTTTTAATGAATTTAATTAAAACTGCATGCGGTACATAATGTTGCCTCCAGCCAGTCTGTCATTCTTTTTGACTGAATGGAGTTTCTGTTAGTGCGTAATGATGTTTTATATGAGAGAGTTGGAAAAAGCTTCATAGTAGCCCCAAGGTAATTTCTGTGAAATGACATGGTGATGACATTAAAAATTAAGAAAAAAACTACTTAAGTGAGTCATGTTTACACTAACTAATGTATGCATGAATGTATTAAAAATGTTTGTTGAAGCTGTGAGAGACATGGATACTATTTCAACACCAGCAATATATTGACAGTGAAGAATTTTTTAAAAAATTAAAATCTGGCAACACTTTACATCAGCTATACGTATTATTCTTTTAAATATTTTTTTAAAATGTAGGCCCTTGTGGCACTTCCTTTTAAAATTTAACTGACTAATTTTAACAATTCTCCTTTGACAAGAGCATATATAAAGGTTTAAAGAATGAGATATAACACATCATTTAAAAAAATTTTTTGCAAGATATCAAGGATAGACTTAATGTCTTATAAGTAGGCATCTGCTATATTTTCTTGTCTTTTTTAAAGAATGAATTATCTGATAAAACTGGACAGTGAAGCCTATTGATTGGAAAGATTCTAATTTTGATTCTGAAAATTGTTCTTTGATGGCAGTGATTAAAGAACAAGAGGGAAGTAAAGCTCATCTTGACCCATTTCCCCCTTATTTAGCCTTTTCAAACCATAAAGCACCACCAAGAAATGAAATCTTTCACAAAATTTTTATTATGCACATAAAATGTCTACTAGTTCTGTAGAATTCAGCAGGGCTGCAGTTTGAAGGCATTGTAGGACTGCAGAGGAAGTGATTTGATGGAAGGACTATGGCTTTAAGCAGAGAGGCAGCAAAATAGGGAAGACTTCACTGGACATGGATGACAGGTAAGAGGGATGAGCTGAGGACAGAGGAATCCAGTGAGCAGTAAAGGGAACAGTGAGCCTTCCTTGAGTAAAAAAATAGAATAAAGAAAGAGCAAAGGAAATAGGGTGTGATGTCTTAAGGGAGTAAGTGGAATGGATAAAAGAATGGATGAGAGGTTAAGGAGATATTATAGGTTAAAAGAGCTACAGGCTTCATGTACAAATGTGTTCTCTCTTTTTTTTTTTTTTGGTTTTTGGGTCACACCTGGCGATGCACAGGGGTTACTCCTGGCTCTGCACTCAGGAATTACTCCTGGCCGTGCTCAGGGGACCACATGGGATGCTGGGAATCGAACCTGGGTCAGCCATGTGCAAGGCAAATGCCCTACCCACCGTGCTATTACTCCAGCCCCTGTTCTCTATTTTTTGAATCTCAGTTTCTTTAGCTCACAGCATTGTAGTAAAGATTAAATGTAATTCATGTTTTTAAGAACATACACATGAGTGCAAAAAATCCATGTAAAAAAAGCACATTACTTATAGTTATCAACATACTTTTAAGCTTAAAAACTACAATTTACAACTATTCTACTTGGACGCCCTTCTTTAAAGATGTCTTAAATACATAAAAAATCCAAGTATTTATTTAAAATCACCAAATACCTTCTCACATAATTTTTACATATCCAAATTGGCTATTAGAATTTTTTATGATATGCTATACATCTGGTCTTAATAGCTTCTTAAAACTAAAATTTTACAAATGTCATTAACTGTAAAACATGTCATTAAAAACTCTTATTTCGTGCACTCCTTTTTTGTTCCCTAATCAGGAGACAAACATTTCTATGAAGGAAAAATGAACTAACAAAAGTGTGGTAGGAATCCTGCTTTAAGATCTAATTGGGGGGCTGGAGCGATAACATCGGGTAGGGTGTTTGCCTTGCACTCGACCAACCCGGGTTTGATTCCCAGCATCCCATATGGTCCCCAAGTACCACCAGGAAAAATTCCTGAGTGCAGAGTCAGGAGTAATCCCTTGTGCATTGCCGGGTGTGACCAAAAAAGAAAAAAAAAAGAGATCTAATTGGGACAATATGGATGGGTCCTGAGGGCACTGTTCTAAGTATGATATTGTTGTATGTGGAGTCAAGAGTGGGAAAATTGGGGAGATTTGGTTAAAGAATACAAATTTATAGGTAGGAGGGGATACATTCTGGAGACCTAATGTACAGCATAGTGACTACAGCCATAATCACAGTCAGAAAAAGATAATGATAATTGTCCTTTGAAGGTGATAGCATTATGGTGGTAATTTTATAACATATAAATGTATTAAATTAACACATAGGTTCCTTAAACTTCTACATTGTTATTCAAAAGAAATATTTTAAATAAAGTTTTAAAGATGAAATTTTCAAAAGAAAACCATAAAGTTTTCAAAAGAAATATTTTTTAAAATAAAATATGAATGCCACCAATATATGCAGCTATCCATCACTGAGCTCCTAATATATGCCATCCGCATATTTTCTGTATAATATTCATTCCCATGTCAAATTGCATTATCCAACTTTTCTAAAGAAAGGAAGATTGAGAGAGCTTAACTTGCTAACAAATGGCCAAGTCAGCATTCACTCTCTGCCCTTCCACAATTGAAGCTTCTTCTCACGATAGCACTACTCTGTTTCAAACCAGATGGGCCCTTTCTATTAGAGCAAGTGTTTTCAAAGCATTTTCATGGACACTAGTGAATTGACCAACTATGCCACTTAGCTGACTATGTAATCCTTTGCCTAAGATGCAAAATGGTGGGGGGGGGGTTGAGGAAATTCCAGATAATTGAGACACAACAGTTGAAAAGATACCACCACTTCATTTGAAGAACATATGGAAAGGAGCAGAAACAAGCACAAAGAGAAAGTTGGAGGTATGCCCTTTATGAGTAATGGTATTCAGCTCCCATGGTAACTAGACATGGAAATGGGTTGATATCCCATTTCTGTTTATTCAGTCTGTATTCAATGTATACAACAGTTTTCTTACAAAGTAATGTGTGTGTGTGTCTGTGTGTTGGGGTTGTGGGGACTGGCAAAGAACAGCTCTAATCATGTCTTCACCCTAAAAACTTACTGTAACTTCTGGCCAAGGGTAAAATGTCATGTGAGCCATAGAAGACTCCCTTATACAAATCTTTGGAGGAAACAGTTACTGTCTTTGAACTATCCTGTAACACTAAGTTCTTATTTGAAGAACTCCCTGGATGCTCCCTGACACTGTGTTTAAAATTGCATCTGGGCCTGAGTGTGATATTTTCAGGGAGATTCCGTAGTTTTAATCCATCTCCAAAGGACACTAGATCTATGAGTAATCAAGCTTAAGAGCTACTTTCCTACAAAAGAAATCTCTATAAATATACATGCCATGAGGACCGTGTTTATTGTCATTTTGCCTTAGAAAACCCTCCATTTAAGTTGAATACCTTCATAAAATATCATTAAAAATAATCAAAGCATAGCATATATCACTTGGATTCAATACTTAGATTAAAGGTGCTTTCACTGTTTGTGTGGATTTCAGCTTAATAAAAAAGCAGAGTGTCTTCGAATAACTTGCAAAAGAATTATGCTCATGAGCATGTGTTGTGTGTATGTGTGTGTTGGTGTTGGTTAGTAGCTAGATGTTTTGTGTATTTTACAAAAATATACTTTTTCTCAAAGAAAAATAAAAATTTCCAAGGGTATGCTTGTCTGCAAAAGAAATAAAGTTCATTTCAATGGGTCACCTCTGAGTTTTTTAGATTTCATTATTTGCTGCTGAAATATTTAATATTAAAAAAAACAATCAAAGCATGACTTAGTAGCTGCTAGAACTAATTTTTCTATTCCTCTGCCCAGAATAGCCAGAATGACATCTGTCTTCTCAATCAAACTTATTTGTAATTCTAGAATTTAAGAGGAAAAAAATTGGAAAGACTTCCTCTTAAATCTGCAATTTTTGGTAATTCTGAGGTAATGTGATGTAAGGAATTTTGATCAGTGTAAGGTGTTCAGCATTGAGATCTTCTTGCAAGGGCTAACAAATGCTTGTGAGAAGTGACTAGAAAGGGCTGAAAATTGAAGATTGACTGAATAAATGGAAATAGAACTCAGGAGATATTAAGTAGTAGCCCTTGTAGAAATTAATAAGCTAAAGATATAGGTCAGCAATCTATATTCACATATAGTGTATATGTACTTCAAAATAACAACCAAGAATAAATCACCTGACATATTGATGTGCCTTCCCATTTAAAAAAGTCAGCATTGAAACTCAGAGTTTACAGAATGTAAGATTTAGAAGGTGGTCATTCACATTTTTTAAAATGGCTCTTCGCTTTCTAAAAAAGACTATACACCACAGTATCCCTCTTAAAGTACTTCTCATAGTACATTAAATTTGACATTTTGCTAATTCTAATGGTTTTTCAAAATTGAGTATGCATATGTATCACCTGGAGGATATATTATAATATACAGCGTGCTCAGTCTTTACCTATTTAAGAATTTCTGATTTAGAGTAGGAGACTAACACCCAAGATTAGTAGTATATAATACCAGGAGGTTGGCTCCATAGCTTGAAAGCTGGCCTCACATGCTAAGGGAAAGGCATTGCAGATAGAGAAGGAAACAGCAAGTAAAATGTGATTGGAGATCCCTCGCAGGAAGGGAAATGAGTGCTGAAAGTAGACTAGAGACTGAACACAATGGCCACTCAATACCCCTATTGCAAACCACAACACCGAATTGGAGAGAGATAACAAAAGGGAATGCCCTGCCACAGAGGCAGGGTGGGGTGGGAGGGATGGGATTGGAGGGTGGGAGGGATATTGGGTTCATTGGTGGTGGAGAATGGACACTGGTGAAGGGATGGACTCTCGAACATTGTATGAGGGAAATACAAGCACGAAAATGTGTAAATCTGTAACTGTACGCTCACGGTGACTCACTAATTAAAAAATAAATTAATTTAAAAAAATTCTGATTTAGAAGGCTTGAATTGTGACCCCAAAATGTGCATTTCTAACAAGTACTCTAGCTAAGGTCATGTACTATGAACCACAGTGTGAGAATTGCTTGTCTATTAAAAATTCACCCAAACTTAGCTTTAAGTAGCAAATCAATGAACAGAAGAAGGCTTTCCTGCAGACTTTTTTTTTGTAAGACTTACAAGATTATGTCATTTCTCAAAATTCACATTAAGATCCTACCCCAACTGTTTCAGAATGTGACTGTATTAGAAGACTGTATTAGACTGTCTTTGAAGAGGTAATTCACTGTGTCACTGTCACTGCCATCCCATTGCTCATCAATTTGTTTGAGTGGGCATCAGTAACATCTCCATTGTGAGACTTGTTACTGTTTTTGGCATATTGAATATGCCATGGGTAGCTTGCCGGGCTCTGCCGTGCGGACGAGAGGTAATTAGAATGAGGAAATCGGTTTGACCTATTCCAATGTTTTTATAGTTTTTTGATCACACCCAGTGATGTTCAGGGATTAACTCCTGGCTCTGAATTCAGGAACTTCTCCTGGCAGTGCTCAAATGACATGGGGTGCCAAGGATTGAACCCAGGCCGGGCCTGAGCCATATCCTGGTATACTATCTCTTCAGCCCTTGACCTGCTACAAACTTACTGGTGTACTTACGAGAGGAAGTTAGGCATGGGGACACAGATAGGACAATGTGAATCATAGGAGTAGACCAGTCATCAGTCAAGAAAGGCCTCAGATAAATTCAACCGTGCCAACACCTTGACCAAGGACTTGTAACCTCCAGATCTGAGAGGAAAGTCACTTATGTTTAATGGTTAATCCACCACACAAAAGGTGTTTTAAAATAATAACAACAACAAAAAGCACCAGGAAATATTTATTTTTTAAAAGATGATTTGCTATTTTGACTTTAGTCTAAGTTAAAAAGAAACAAAATTAGTAATAAGAAAAGTAAATAGAAATGCAGCTTTGAAATTCTTTAACTATGAACTTTGGGACAACGGAGTTTGACAACTAAACATACAATAGTGTTAGAACTCTTATTGCAGGCTAATTTCAAAAGTAACATGTTACTTCTTCCTGAAAGGCTGTGATATCAACATGTTTAAATAGGCAAGAAAAAAATTGCCTATTATATGAAACCACTTTGGGAAATAAATGTGTAAGTATAAACTTGTGGCTTAAATTCTTGTTCAGTGGCCCAAGTGATAGTAAAGCAGGTAAAGTACTGGGGCTGGAGAGATAGCACAGCGGGTAGGGTGTTTGCCTTGCACGCGGCCGACCCGGGTTCAAATCCCAGCATCCCATATGGTCCCCTGAGCACAGCCAGGGGTAATTCCTGAGTGCAGAGCCAGGAGTAATCCCTGTGCATCGCCAGGTGTGACCCAAAAAGCCACAAAAATAAAAAAAATCAAAATAAATAAATAAAGTACTTTCCTTGCACGCCACTGACCAGAGTACAGTCTCTAGCACCCCATATGATCCCCAGGGCCCCTCCATGAGTGATCCCTGAGACACATCCAGGAGTAAGTAAGCCCTGAGAACCATCAAGTGTGTATAAACCCTGAGCACCATTCCTAAACTTCACAATAGAAGAACGGCTGGTTCTTACATTTCTTAATTTTTCCCCTAGGTTTTTATAAGAATAGAAAGGACAGATAAGAAATACATAATCTCTGTAGCAGATATTAATGACTCTATAAAATTACCCTTCATGTGTTTAAGTATGTAAATATGTAGCCCTTTTGAGAGCCTAAAATTGACAAATGTGAGAGGTGACTCCCAGTAACACTTAAAGTTCAGTATAATAAGAAATGTGCCTTAGGTTTTATAGTCTCATAAATTACTTAGTTGAGCACATGAACCTTTCTCTCCTTTTTTTCCCAGGATTTTCCACATTGCTGGCACTCCATGAATATCACCTACCAATCATACAGATGTAGGTGTTAAAGACTGCTGATGGTGCAAAACATAGAGATCTAGGAAATACCAAAGAATAGCACAGCCAGACTCAATGGATTTGCTTCTTTGAGCTGCCAAAGTTAGTAATGTCAAGAAAATATAGTTAATATAGACAGATGTCAAACAAAGCCAAGTGGCAAGAACAGGAAACAGAAATATTAAATGAAACAGCAGTGTGCTGCCTGGGTTGGGATTTGGAGAATTCAGTTTGGAAACTCTTGAATTCCAAGAGAATTCAAGTATGCCCAGTGAAGGATTGCAATAAAGATTTTGATGTAAGATGAAAATTTTTGTGGTCCCAAACTACATAGAATGTCTGATGAAGCCTTGGATTTTGCCCTCTGCTTCTTCATATGAAGGAATTTAATTTGATAACTAGTTAATATGCTGCTATCAAAACTATTATATGCATTTTTAGTGACCTGTCTCTCCATTCATCCAAACCCAGAATTCTTGGTGATCAAAAATTATTAGCACTATAGGTATAAGCAGAAAGGTTATGCGACTTATTCTCGGTCCAGATAACCTAACTTCTTCTAAGATTGCTCTAGATAAGAACAGTATGACAGGACTGTATTTTATCAATTATCACCTGGGGTATTCCTAATAAAAATTGGAATGCCTGACCCTGAAGAATAACCCCAAGTTTAGGTCAGCTAGAGAGGGAAGCCAAAATAAGCATCTTCTCTGTTCTTCTTCTGCTAGGGAAATTATTCGAGAGAAACCCCAAAATCAGTACTAGTCTTCACGATTTTTTTCTTTTTGGGTCACACCTGGCAATGCACAAGAGGTTAGTCCTGGCTCTACACTCAGAGAATTATGCCTTGGCGGTGCCTTGGGGACCATATGGGATGCTGGGAATCAAACCTGGGTTGACCACATGCAAGGCAAATGCCCTACTTGCTGTGCTATTCCTCCAGCCTTTAGTCTTCACGATTTATAAAGTCTTGGCTGGTAGGCTAATCACAGCAGAAGCTGAGCTGCTGAGAAGAAACAATAGCTTGCTACCAGAGGGGAATCCTCTCTCTGGCAATTGTAGCCACAGGCCATAGGAGCTTTATATGGGATAGAACAGAAGGCCACCTGCAAAGATTTGTGCAATGAAGAACCTAAGCCCTAAATTAATGTCAAAACAGCTCAAAAGAAGAGTCTTCATAGAAAAAAGAACTGAGACCGAGAGGGTCAGAAACACCCACAGGTGGCAAAATACAACCCAAAAAAGTAAACTGGAGAGGATTATTAAGATCAATGTTAATACCAAGTATGATATATCTAATTAAAAATACACACTTGTCAGTTGTATATAAAGTACTTTAAGCCTATTGTTTCATTAAATTCAGCAACTTTAGCAGTTAAATATTATTATTAAGCCCAGTTTCAGATGAGGCTGTAAACAACAAGCATAAGAAACTGCCTAAAGTGACATAGCAACTAAGCACTTGGTATTGTGTTCCTGTGCAGTTTGGTTTTAATCAGAATCTCGCCTTCTCCACTAAATCAGTAACTACTAAATAACTGATTTCTACTAAATTATGCTGCCAAAAACACACATAAGAAAAGCCAAAAGAAATTAGATTGCTTGTTATTTCATGGTGTTGTGAGAACTCCAAGTGGCTATAACCATCCCTTTCTCTCCAGAAGACTTTCTCATCATTTCTGTTCACTTTTTACTTAAGCTCATACAAAAGATAAAAAAGCACAGTTTGTCAGGTTTGTATCAAGATATAGGTCCTAATTCTAAATACCTAAATCCAAACATGTGTTAAGTGTTACTCAGTATGACTAGCCTTACCAGTTTGATAAAACTTACTAATCCTAGTGAAAATGGCTTATAAATTGAATTTTTAAATTCTATGGTCTCAAACTTATAAGACACATGAAAAGTGTGCCTTTAGTTTATCAGTGGGTAGAGTTTGTCTCCCAATATGTTGACCAGGATTCCATCCATTAAATGGAGAAATATGCTAAGGTCCGTGGAATTTTAACAAAAAGAGAAGCCTTTAATTGGGTGAGGAAAAGTAGAATTTGAGTTACAACCCCTTCCATGGGCCGTTTATGAGCACTAGGTCATTAACATCTATCCCCAGGTTTCTAAGCCGGAAGCAGGAAAGGCAACACACCAGCGAAAGTTCTGAGGTCCTTTGAACTTTATAGAAAGGCACTTTGTAAATCTTCAGAAAATGAATTTGTTATAATTTATCTAGAGTTACTGACTGAGTTAAACTCTTTTGAAGGTAGTGTCTGCTCAATATATTTCCATGAAGAAAGTTAACTCTCCCCGCCCCCCCACCCCCGCCCTCCCTCCGTCCACAGCATCGCCCATTGAGCCTGTGTGGACTTGTTCTCTGTTGGAATTCATCTCAGCATTCTTGTCTTTTGGGCCAACATTAAAAGTCTTAAGAAACACAGTGCAGAGGGGACAGACTTCTTCAACAGGAAGCCGAAATGTCAGGAGAGATGAATCTGGCTCTTTATCATGAAACAGAAAGAGCAGCCCGTCCATGAGTGACACTAGGGCAGAGTGGACTCAGGCACTCTGGTGGTGGTGGAACGTCATCATTTTTTTTGTTCACACAAGTTTGACTATAAGCACTATTGTAACCCTATTACCTCAACTACAATTTTAGAACAGCAAAAATCCATTAAACACAATTTTTAATTGTCCAGGAGTGATCAAGAATAAGTTGACAAGAGACAAGATGATCTGCTTTCTGTGCAAAGGAGTTTATTTTTGTGTGTTCTTTTTCTTTTTGTTTTGTTTCCTTTTTTAAACATTCCAAACCCTTAGAGTTTTTTTTTTAAATAATAATATGCTTCCAGTAGCATGTCATTTTCTTTACCCTTGTAGAGAGATAACATGCAATTAGGGAGTGATGTCAGCCTATAACATTTTGGTGTAAAATTTTGGTCACACCAAAATACCGGGCTCCTTAACAAAGCTGGCAGACACATCTTTTGGCAGCAGCTGCTCGCCATGTGATTTAAAACTTCCTGTCACTATAATTGATGTGTTTTTATTCTTTCCATTTCCTGAAGCCTGATCAGAATTAAAATTGCTGTTGGAATTTCCTGTCAAAGCAACTCATTTATTTGCTGAGCTCTGCACTTTGATTGGACATTGCCTTCAGCAACAGTGAGGTGGAGGTTGCTGGGAATGATTCTCTATGAAGGTTTGATGGCTCTACACACAACATCTGCAAATATACACAGATTGTCCATCATGTGGTAAACTTGTTCTAATGAAAACACCGCATGCAAAATGTTAATGATTTGAATATCAAACTCAACCACCTGCTGGGGACTTGAGTTTTGTGTTAATTTAGGAAGTCCCACAGAGTTTTCAGCTGATTATCTCACTGTTGAATTTGGATTCATGTTCTAAGACTCCACTGTATGTCTGATCTGCCTTTCGTTTTAGACAATGTGAATGAATATTCTAATGTTTCTTAGTCCACTTCCTCATCCTTTCTGTGACTCATAAGCTATTTTCCTATAACTTCTTGGCGTGATTGAGTATGAAGGTAAGTTGGTCTGAACTCACACATGCTAGTTCACTGATTTTTAGACAAAGACTGCTGCAGAATTCAGTGTCTGAGTAACATAGTAGGTGGTAGAATTATGTACATTCTACTTTGTTTTATGTATGAAAATATATTCCATAAAAATTACCCTCTTTCTTTGCAAATAAAAGTAATGACTGGCTTTTCTTCAATCCAGAGTTTATACTGAAGGAATTATTACTTCTAGATTGCAAGTGTGTATTTTTTTATTTTTTTTTTGTTGAGACAAGTAAAACTTCTGAATTTTCAACAAAAAATTGATTAAATTCCTTGTCATGAATAATAAGAACAGCTTATACTTAACCCAGAGATTAGGACCCACATATTTGTTGCAAATGGAACTTTCCTATTAAACAAACACAACATTACAAACTTCCTGTTTTAAAACACAACAACAGGGTCAAGGATTTGAATTAGTCATAGAATGCATGCCTGCTGTAAGGCCTTACATGTGTGAGATCCTGGATTTGATAACACACAAAAGAGTACAAAAAAACTATTTAAAACAAAAAAAACTTTTGGGGGTATGGTGCTACCAGCAGATCAACCTGTGCCTGCGGGGCGAGTACATCAGCAGCCTGATGGTGCCTTCAGACTTCAGAGACCCCAAAATTGCTGCTATGCCTTTGGCCAGACCCCAACAACTTGGAGCCAAGTTTACCAAGAAATTAAACTGCTAAAAATGTGAGATACACACCCACAAACCACTTCTAGCTTAGCTATATAAGCTCATTTACTGGCCTTATTTCAGAGACCCATAAATCTCTGAGGAGATCAGAAGACGCAGCTAGGGCCTGTCGCACAGAGGAGGTAGGCAGGAACCCGTGACTGAGAGCTCCAGGCCCGCTTAGATTGGGACTGGGCCTCCTCCCCGCCTCTCCTAGATCCCCAATTTTCCAGTAGCTTGGCAGTCACACCCACACACTGCCCTGGTGCCATGTAATCTCATCAACGGCCAAGACCCAAGAACTATAAACTAAAACTCGTGAAATAGAGCACTGCTGAATGTCTTGACCCCAAGGCTGCTTCCCACACACTCGGGCCAAGCCTCGCACATGAGTGAAGTCCTGCAGAACTCAGGTAATGCAGAACTTTGTGACCTTGGACTCTGGGCTCAACGGGACCAGGAGCAGAGATCCTCTTCCCGCTTTCCCCAGTCTCCAGTGACCCAGGGGTCACGCCCATAAGCCACCTCCTGCCATCACCAGATAATCTCGTCATCGGCCACGTCCAGATCACATGGCTGCTTCTCCCAAAAGGGAGCATAACATGAGGCACCCATAACCATGCCACTGGACTCTATGCCAGGCTGTTTCACACGGGACACCCCAGACGGGGGCGGGTGAGAGCCCTCCCCACCCCAAGGGACCCGGCTCTGGCAGCCAAAAACCTCCACAGCCCAACTGCCACCACACTCAAGGCTGCTCCCCATGGGCTCAGGCCAAGCCTCACATATGAGTAAACATATTCCTGGACCGCAGAGCTGCTTTTGCAGCCTCGCACCACATCATAAAATACTCCCTACCCATTCTCCATAATTACCACACCACATTTGATAGAGTTCAGATAATAGGCAACAAATCATAGAGGGAAATATATATATATATATATATGCATATATACATATTTTCAGTGAGAGCCCCTTGGGGCTCGCCCCCCCACCCCACCTCACTGGGCCAGTGGAAAAATGAACAGAGCCTGGCAAGCTCCCCGTGATGTATTCGATATGCCAAGTACAGTAACAATAACAGGTCTTTTCCCCTTGACCCTGAAAGAGCCTACAGTCATTGGGAAAGACAAATAAGGAGAGGCTGCTAAAATCTCAGGGCTGGGGTGAATGGAGACATTACTGGTGCCCACTTGAGCAAATCAAAGAACAACAGGATGAGAATGATACAGTGATACATATTTTCAGATATACGTATATACCAAGGCGCACATCACATAAACTTTAGCAACATGTTAGTGATATCCTATAGAATGTCTTAATGGCTCTTGCCAAAATGGAACAATCTTCACACTGTTTCCTATATGAACTTTTTTTGGTAATATATGAGCTTTTTTTATAAGCATGTTCAGCAGTTCTTATTATTTTGGTTGTGTTTTGGGACAGGGATTGGGGTTTGGGATGGAAACATCCTGAATTTGGTGGTGGGAAGGTATAAGGGTGGTTGGATTGGTATTTGAATATTGAATATAATCAAACATTGTGAGCTAACTTATAAAATTAACAAAGCACTGTAGCACTGTCGTAGTACTGTTGTCCTGTTCATCGATTTGCTCGAGCAAGAACCAGCAACGTCTCCATTGTGGGACTTGTTGTTACTGATTTTGGCATATCAAATATGTCATGGGTGGCTTGCCAGGCTCTTGCGGGCAGGATACTCTCGGTAGCTTGCTGGGCTCTCCAAGAGGGACGGAGGAATCGAACCCAGGTTGGCCGCATGCAAGGCAAACACCCTACCCGCTGTGGGTAGGGAATTTACAGCAGGTAGGGCTTTGCCTTGCACACGGTTGACCCGGGTTTGACTCTTCCATTCCTCTCAAAGAGCCCGTCAAGCCTCCAAGAGTATTCTACCTGCACGGCAGAACCTGGTAAGCTACCCAAGGCGTATTCGATTTGCCAAAGACATGTCAACTTACTTAACTTTTGGGCTGAAGTGATAGCACAGCGGGTAGAGTGTTTGCTTACACAAGATCGACCCGGGTTCGATTCCTCCATCCCTCTCGGAGAGCCCAGCAAGCTACCAAGAGTATCCAACCTCAAGGCAGAGCCTGGCAAGCTACCCGTGGCATATTCCATATGCCAAAACAGTAAAATTTTAAAAAATTTTAAAAAGTAATGTGGAGTTCATGCCCAATTCAGTCAGCTTAATCAATGGCTGAACAAATAGCAGTGCTCCTACATGATTAAAAAAAAAACTATAGAAGTAATATTTTTTTATTTTTATATCTCAGAAGTAAAGGTAGGCATTTTCATTTGAAATTCTTCAGGCACTTTTAAAAATATTTTATCATCTGTTTGTTTGGTTTTGGAATCGTACCAACTAGTGCTCAGGGATCATTCCTGAAGGGTTTGTGAGACTATATTTGGTGCCAGAGAGCAAACCTTGGTTGGTCGCATGCAAGGCAAATGCAATACCTGCTGTATTATCACTCTGGCTTCCAAATATTTTATCTCTAAGAATCTTAACTATATGAGCCTGGAGTCTTGTTACTCTTGGCCCTATGTTCCAGTATAGTACCTTATAAATAAAGAGAACTGAACTTTGTTAAATGAACAGACTTCTATAGACTTTAAGTGTCAGTGGATTGGGCACAGTCCTTGGATTTAGAGGCAGATAGATTGTCCAAGCACAGCCATCTTTCTGTGAATAAGATCCCAACCTGGTTTGCATGTTAGAATCACCAAAATCACCATGGTAGCTTTAAAATAGTTATTTTATAAACATAAAAACATAGTCATTTCTACTTTGTTATAATCTGAAAAATGCAGATGATCAGCAGTAAGTAGGAAGAGAAAAAGTGTTCCACACACATACACATTATGGGATGAAACCATCAGCCAATTGAAAAAAATCACAGTTAAGGATAACACTCCATGCAGACATCATCTCTTCTATTCTAGTCTCAAGCATGCAAGGACATTCAGAACCAAGGTGAAGGATGTAGGGATATAGCTTGAATCACACCTCTAGATTGTTTTCCTCTTATCTTGGAGCAACTTTTAACCATCCTACAACTATCCACAGATGTTTCCAACTCTCCTCATTGCTGTTCTATCTTTTGCTTTCATCTTTCCTAAGTTCTTTTCCCAGTTTCTGACTTTAGAGCAGGCAGGAGAAAGCATGAGCTGCTTACTGTATTATGCATGCAAGGATATATTTATTATGGAAATATATATATTTTCATGCAAATATATCTGGAGAAGCTCTAAAATCCGTAGAAGTATTTAGTTTGCTTTCTATGACCAGTGTAGAGAATTTATCCATAGAGGAAATCTTAAGCTACATAGAGTGAGCGACTCATACTACTATGTTCCAGCAGTGCTCCATAGCCTATATTCAGCATACCACTGCAAAGAAATCCTAGTTTGTATTTTTCTTATTTCCCTTCC
Source organism: Sorex araneus (assembly GCF_027595985.1). Classification (NCBI taxonomy): domain Eukaryota; kingdom Metazoa; phylum Chordata; class Mammalia; order Eulipotyphla; family Soricidae; genus Sorex; species Sorex araneus. The sequence goes on along the minus strand of NC_073302.1, from coordinate 385,104,772 downwards.
CTTCTAATTCTTGTTTCCTTCTTATGACATTCTGCTGCTCTTTGCCACAAACCATTGCAAAACAACCCATACAAGAATTTTGCCTCCTTCTTGGCTAGGGTAGAAGGCTGTTTTGAAACCACAAAGCCACATCTCCAGGGAACAGTAGCTTTATTAATATAATAATCACCATCATCACGAACTAGTTACAATACACACATTGCTTTAGAAAGCAAACTAAGGACAACCTGGGGTTTGGTGGAGAAGTTGCGCTTGAGGTTAGATGTGTACAGTTAAATTTGGAGTCAGGCTGAGGTCATTGCTAAGGAGATTCGGAATTGGAAATCTGTGTGGAAAATGGTTGCCCCATGGAAGCTATCCATTCACCATGAAAACTTATTTTGAATGATATTAGAGCAGGAAAATACAAGGGTTTGAGCCCCAAACAGACTTCGGCTTGTCTTAAAGTCTTGGTTTATCTGGAAAAAAGGCTTTATAGCATTTAATCTTATCCACATTATTTATTTAAAAAAACCTTAGTAATAACTGACAGGAATTTTCATTGTAAATAATACCTAGAGAATGAGTTCAATGTAGGTTGTTAAAAAATATCAGTTTATTTCTTATTTTGGGTCCCTTCAAAAGGCTATTTAATAAAACATTACTCCATTTTACATGAGTATTTAAAAGAAAGTATTAAGTATTGAAAGGATATTTAATTTCCTCTTTGATTGTTGCTTGTTTGCCTTGTATACGAAGGAGAAAAAGTGTGACAAGTCCTATTTTTTTAAAAGCCACCATGTCAGCCTGGATGCAAATGATTAGTGACAAAGGAGCCAAACTGAGTGTATTGGAGCCTCCGGGAAAGTCAGACTGCTGACATGGCAGTAACTTAGCTTTCAGCAGATTTTAGGCCTCGATAACTATCCCTTTCTGCTTAAATGATGCTCTGCAGTAATTGACCAGTGCCCACTTGGGTTGGAGCAGGGTGCTTTTGGAACCTGTTCAGACCAACTCCAACTGCCTGTGAGTGCTGGGCCAAGATCAGACTAGTTTTCTGGAACTTGCGGTATCATACAGACTGAAGTCAAAGAGACAAAATTCTCTACATGTGTAGTAGAAGCTGTCATTGCATCTGCTGGCTCCATTTACCAGATTAAATAACTAACACAATAGGAATTTTTAAAAAGCAGTAGTGTAAGGAGGCGGAATCATGGTGTACATCAAACACCACCTCTAGTGGTTTATAAATTCAAGAGTTAATTTTATTTAGAGTGTGTGCTTCACACACCCCTCCACTTCCCAGTTTCTCTTGAACTGTTTTCAATACATTACCTTAGTGGAGCCCAAATTATTCTTTTAACATGAGGCTTATTTTTTTTTTTTTGAGACTGACTAAGTAACAGCAGATACCATTTTCAGGATGTTCAGTTTGCTGACTGAAAGTGCCTACTGATGTAGGCGAGGGAATCTGGAATGCAAGAGTGGATGAATTAACCCTTTTGTGTTTTATTGAGGGATTACATCTGCTTACACACTGACAAAATACCTGAGTAACCTAGACTGAGAGAGGAGTCAGTTCTTTTTTTTTTTTTATAAATTTTATTGAATCACCATGTGGAGGGTTACATAGTTCTCTCAGGATTATGTCAGTTATACAATACTCAAACACCCTTCCCTTCACCAGTGCCCATATTCCATCACCAACCACCCCATTATACCTCCCGCCCCCTCCCGCCTCCCCAGTCCCCACCCTTGAAAGTGATAAATTTCACTTCGTTTACGCTTTATCTTGGTTACATTCCATGTTTCAACACATAACTCACTATTGTTGCTAGGGTTTCCCCCCAAAAAAGAAAAGACAGTCCTACTGTCAAGGAAGCATTTGATAGCTCTCCATTGCTGAGAATGTAGAGATATTAAGTCCCGCTGTTTGTTACATAACTTTTCTATTTCCCCCCCCCCCCTCGTCCCGCGCCACCGAGTTCACGCCTGTTTAGTAATCACCACGCTGCCTGACAAAGGGGAAAAACAAAAAAATGAAAAAGATGGTTATTTACCATCATCAGCCGGCGTGGGGCTCTGGCTTAGTTGATAGTCTGGTAGAATGTCTGCCAGCAGTTTCTGGAACCAAAAGTAATACGCTGGTATCGGCCCCAGCTCAAGGTTCCACCAGCGTCCCGCTGTTCCAAGTACATAATAATTTATTTCCTTGTATCCCATTCCCACGCCACCAGGTCCCTGTCAGCTTAATGGACATCATACTATGGTTAACGCCACGCCGCGTTTCTTCCCGAGAAAGAAGGATATTTCTTCTCAGCTGGCGTGGGGATATGGCTTAGTTCAGTCTATAGAGATGGCTACCACTTTGGTGGCCTTCAATATTTCAGCAAAAGACTTACTATTCTTGTTAGGATTTCCCACCAAAGTCCGACCAGTTACAAAGGAACCATTTCATATTAGTTATGATTAAATGACATTAGGTCGCGCGGCCATGGCAGCGGCCTCGAAGCTTTGAATTTCTGTATAAAGTCCAGGGAAAGTACAGCCAGAAATTACACGTCACTACAGACTTTAACCCTATTATGGTCCCCCAACGTCCAACCCGTTACAAAGGAACCATTTCATATTGCTGATGATTAGATGACATTAGGCTGCCGCGGCCGCGCGGTTTTGTGTTTCTATATAAAGTCCAGGGAAAATTCTGCCTAAAATTCTATCGCTACAATCTTTTACTCTTCAACAAAAAACTCAGTACTATTGTTTGGAGTTTCCCCCACGGTAAGCCCTGCTAAAAAGGAACATTAACACGTTGCTGACAATCAAGAGATATTAGGTCGCGCAGTTTTGGATTTCTATATGAAGTCCAGGGAAAATTCTCTTGGTAACTGCATCACTCGCTGGCGGCGCCTGGGCCAGTAGCTCCGAGCACACAGTTTGGAGGCATTTTGGGGGTGCCGCTCGTGTCCAAAGTAGTTCAGTTGCCTCCGGGGTCGATCTCGCGTGGCGGGAGGAGTCAGTTCTTAAAAGCAACCGGTGTTGGCGCAGATGTGGGGAGAAAGGGACTCTCCTTCACTGCTGGTGGGAATACTGACTTGATCAGCCCTTTTGGAAAACAATATGGATGGTTCTCAGAGAATTAGAAATTAGGCTCACATTTGACCCAGCAATACCACTTCTGGGAATATATCCCAGAGAGGCAAAAAAATGTAGAAGAAATGACATCTGCATTTGTATGTTCATTGTAGCATTGTTTACAATAGCCCAAATCTGGAAAAAAAACCCGAGTGCCCTAGAACAGAAGACTGGTTAAAGAAACTTTGGTACATCTACACAATGGAATACTATGCAGCTGTTAGAAAGGACGAAGTCGTGAAATTTGCATAAAAGTGGATCAACATGGAAAGTATCATGTTAAGTGAAATGAATCAGAAAGATACAGACATAGTTGTATGTAGGTTGTTAAAAATATCAGTTTATAGAAAGATCACACTCATCTGTGGAATATAAAATAACAGAGTGAGAGACTAACACCCAAGAGTAGTAGAGATAAGGACCAGGAGGTCTGCCCCACAGCTTGGAAACTGGCTTCACATGCTGGGGGAAAAGGCAGCTCAGATAGAGAAGAGAACATCAAGTAGAGGATGTTGGGAGGACCTATTTGGGTTTAAAGATGTGAGCTGAAAGTAGACTATAGACCGAACATGAAGACCACTCAGTACCTCTGTTGCAAACTACAACACCCAAAAAAAGTGAGAACAAAAGAGAATGACCTGCTGCAGAGGCAGGGTGGGGTGGTGGGGGATCAGGTGGGGGTGGTAAAATGGATACTGGGATCATTGGTGGAGGAGAATGGGCACTGGTGGAGGGATGGGTAAACAGTCACTGTATGAGTGAAATGCAAACACAGAAGTTCATAAGCTTGTAACTGTACATCACAGTGATTCACTAATTAAAAAAAGAGGAGTCAGTTCTTCATTCTGAATTTATACCATAAGTCACTGCTATATAGATTTGATCTCAGCCAATAAGAGCTGGCACACATTTAGGAGAGTTTTTTTTTTAAAAAAAAAAAGAGTCTCAAGTGATCTAGCTCTGGTGGATCTGTGTCTAAAATAATCTTATCTGGTTTCTGGTTCCTTGACTCCACATGAGATGCCAGGTGGTTCAGAGTAAGCATGCAATATTTAGTTTCATTATTCCCTGCTTAAAACTTCTGGTAACTGAAGGTGATTTAAAGGTGCCAGGAGGCTAGCTTAATGAGCTGGAGCGCGTGCTTTGCATGCAAGAGCCATGGGTTTGGTCTTGAACACTAGATGGTTCCCTAAGAACTACTGAGAGTTATTCCCATGGAATGAGCTGGGTATAATCCACAATACAAAAATAATAGTAAATGAGAAAAGAACAGGATGTCGGACTTGAGACAGACACTCTCCGTGTCATGTGTGAAAGAAAGATTCTGAGATGGGTTATACTGAAAAGGGCAAAAACATTTTTGTTCAGAAGTGCTCTCAGGGCCATACTGTGGAAAAGGGAGGCAGGCACAGCACTGCGCCAGATCTCCATGGTCTGTTTGGGTGAAAGATGGGTCAGGCCCCTGGTTTCTCTTACTCTGATGCAAACAAGAACAAAGGCAGAACCTGGGGAGAGGAGACACTAATGGAGTATTTGGAGAATCCCAAGAAAGACATACCTGGAACAAATGTTATCTTTGCTGGCATGAGAAAGAGTGAAAGGAGACAGTTGATAGCTTACCTTAAAAGTTACTAATGAGTAATAGCACCACCTTATTTATTGCAAAGCTTTAATATGATTTTATTATGTATGCCAGATTTAAGTCCATCTCGTTCACCAGAATTCAGAATTCAGGTCATGAGGGGCTGACAGCATATTTTTCTTGGACAGCCTTTATTTAAATAAGATTGGCTTGTGTTTACATGGGTATGATCAGCTTTATAGATTTTTTTTAAAGAGAATGAATTTTCATTGTTTTAATTTACTTAGTTGTAATTTGTTACAGCAGAATGGAAATGTGCAGCATTCAAAAGGCAATAATGTTTTCTCATAATTCTTAGTAATCCACAAATATGTTCCTTTTTGGAAGAAATATTGATTGTATCACTTAGATATTTTAAAAATTTACCTTCATATTTAAAAAATTTAATTTTTTGAGCTTCCATTTGACCCAGCAATATCACTCCTGGGAATATATCCCGGTGAAGCAAAAAGGTATAGTAGAGATGGCATCTGCATTTCTATGTTCATTGCAGCACTGTTTACAATAGCCACAATCTGGAAAAAAAACAGAGTGCCCAAAAACAGATGACTGGTTAAAGAAACTCTGGTACATCTACACAATGGAATACTATGTAGCTGTCAGAAAACATGAAGTCATGAAATTTGCATATAAATGGATCAATATGGAAAGTATCATGTTGAGTGAAATGAGTCAGAAAGAAAGAGACAGACATAGAAAGATTGCACTCATATGTGGAATATAATGTAACTGAGAAGTACAAGTTGGCAATGATGCAACTTCTGGCAGATATTTCTCTGGACTTAGTTACTAAAATACTAAAATACAGAAACCCAAAACCGTGAGGCCACTAAGTGCGGTCACTCGACTTCATACTTCTTCATTCTCAGCAATGAAAAACAAATTATCTAATGCTTCCTTTTCAGCAGGTCCGACTTTAGGGGAGAGACTCTCCAAACAATAATAGTGAGTTTTGTTGAAATATTGAATGCAATCAAAGTGAAAGTAAAGTGAAATTTATTAGTTACACGGGGGGCCTTGGGGTGTGGGGGGGGCTAGGGGTGTGGGGGGCTAGGGGTGGGGGTGCTGGGTGGAGCTATACTGTGATTCTTGATAGTGGAATATGTGCACTGGTGAAGGGATGGATGTTAGAGCATTGTATTACTGAAACTTAAGCCTGAAAACTTTGTGACTTTCCACATGGTAACTCAATAAAAAAAAAATTTAAAAATTTAATTTTTTATTAATTCACCATGAGATACAGTAACAAAAATTTCATGTTTGAACTTCGATCATACGGTCATCCAACACCCATACCTTCACCAGTGCGTATTTTCCACCACCAAAATCCCCAGTATTCCCCCCCATTCCATACCTCCCCCTTTCTGTGTGGCAGACATTTTGCAAGGTATTCTTTCTCTACTTTAGTTACCTTTGATTTTTCGAGACCAGTCCTACCTCCCCTCATAACTGCCGAAAATACTATTGCTAGACAATGTGTTTTGTTTTGCTTGTTATGGGTATAATACAATGTTGCGCAGCCTCAAGAGAGGCCGTGTGCTTTAGGAATTCTAAGATTTTAATAATTAAAGTCTGAAGAAATTGCTGCTGCAGGTTGCTCGTGTCTGAGATTCCTTTGTGTGTCTCTGGATCGTGGCCACGTGGGAGCTGGTGCTTCTTGCTGGCTTCTAGAAAATGGCAACCGCCAGAGCTCTTAGCGGGCAGGTGGTGGGACAGCACCTGCCCCCGTCTGGAGCAGCCCAGCAGAGAAGGCCTATTTCAGAGTCCTGGGCCATCTCTGCTGCAAGTTGCTTGGTGGAGATTTGTGTGTGTGTCTCTGGATAGTGGCCACGTGGGAGCTTAAGTAGACGGTGGGCAGATGTGGTGTCATCTCTGTGTCCCATTGGGGCAAGAGAAGGCAGCTTTATAGATTTTTAAAATAATTCCAGGTCTGAAAGTGCAGTCACTATCCCATTGTAAAGATATGATTGGACCTAATTTGTCAAGTTCACCTTTCCAAGAGATGGAGATCGCCATCTCATAGCTGTGGGAGAATAGTTTTCTATTCAGATTTACAGAACTGACTATATTAACATATCTAAAATTTGATAAAATCACTGTCTCCTAGAACAGAAGAAGACCCATGTGTTTTATGTTTTTTTTGTTTATTAGCCTGCTAAAGGCAAAAATTGAGGATAAGTGACCCCTATGTATTTTTATTATTAATTATTCCAATTAAAAAATTCCATGTATGTAAAATATTGTCTTTCACTTAGTTGACAGTATTCTAGCATGATGTATGCATAATAATGGATACTTAACATTTCAAATATAATAATAAATGCGGCTTTAAAGTGACCAAAAATACTTGGTGAAATTTAGATGACTGTCTTCTATCTTGCCCCTTACATAACTGTTTAGAATGAGCCCAGAAGATAACTTCATGCTGACTTTATTGTTCTCTAACAGTTTTTTTCTGCCAGTGAGAAGAACCAAAATGGTTAGCATGAAAAATAGAAAAATAGGAGTATTAAAGTAAAATATGTCTGTCTAGGGATCCATTTAGTTCCACCCAAATAACTCCTTTCTTAGGGAATGCCAGTATGTTTATATATATTTAAATGCCCCATTTGCTACACTGGTTTAAGCTTCTTGTTAGCATCACTTCTTGTTAACATGATGTTCTACAGCACAAGTCAGCTTGAAAAATGAAACATGTGTTAAAGAATTTATGCAGTGTCCTTAGTTTCTTTCATTAAGAGCATGAAGAATAATAGATGCATACTATAAGTTTGGTGTGTTAAGCAATATGTTATAGCTGTAATTGACAGACATCTTGTTTACATTCATGTTATACATTGGGGAAACTATCATATTTTAAGAAACATGTCAGTTTAAAAGGTAATATTTATGCCGTGCCTCCATGCAAAGGAAACACTCATCTAAAAACATTGTATGTTTTAAATCCACTTGTCTCCTCCTCCTCCTCATGAAATATTCCAAGCCCTTTCTCCCCAATGTTGGGAGTTTAACCTTTCTTAAAGCCGTTCTTTATTCAGGCCATTAGGATCACATAAGAAAAAACCCAGCTGTGTGTACCCCTCCTTGTTTATTCAGTCAGTCAGCCATCGTGTTTCAATTGGTTTAATTTACAGGAGAAAACTTTGCTCCATCTTTCCTCCATGATCTCTTTTTTTGTCAGTCACATGTATTAATTATCACTGACTATTGCTTGGCTGACCTGGACCCCCTCACTGATGTCAGTAGCATTACAAAATTACGAACGAATGAGCTTGGGATATCCTAGCAGTGCAGTCTTATCTGTAGTGCACACTACTAAAAAACTCCACATGCACACCTGTATCTTGCTGGCAGGTATTATTTGCTATTGTTAACCCCCACTGAGGAAAAAAAATAAAGTGTGACACAATTTAATACAGTTAATCTTTTGGTAGTCAGTGGTGATTATAAGAAAGAACTTAGCTGCCTTCTTTTCTTTTATTTCTACTTTTTTTTTTTGAGTAAAGACGAAGTTCCACTACTCCAAAGTACTTTGACATGTTTCATCCAGTTGCTTCAAATGAATTGTGGTACTGGACTCATTAGAAGTATGGAACCTATATTTTCTTAGACATTTTTCTTTAGTGGTTCTGGGGATCAGGGTCAGGTATCACAAATTCAAGCCAGGCCCTTTACCATTGAGTCATATTCCCAGTTCCTTGTGAAATTCTTTATTTTGAGGGCACACCCATCTGTGATCCATACTCGGGAACCAGGCAGTACCTGGGATAAAACTCAGTGAAGTACATGTAAAGCATGTGCTCCAGCTCTCAATGTCATCTCCCCTGCCATGAAGCATTTTTTTAATCTACCTGCATGGCAGTGCTAGGTATTCCTGGTTTCAGTTGAGGAGTAATTTAGGCCACAAACCGGAATAAAGAAAAGATGAAGGAAAAGATCAAGAGCTTTGATAAAGGTAGGACACTTTTATCTTGTGGAGCACAAAAGATGGTATACAAGAGGGGATCCTTTGAGTCTGAAGTGTTTTAGCCCATGGAAAACTGCCTTTCATGTGAATATTCTGTTGGAAGTGAAATGCTATAATATTTACTTGCCATCACAATACATGTTTTATTGAAGACGCTTTCATATTTTAGAGCTTGCTCAGTGCTTTATATCTTTTAATTTTATTCATACAACAAGCTTTGGAAGTCTGATCATTTCTCTTTGATAGATAATAAACCTAGGCTTGGAGAGGTTGCACAATTTTTCCAAGGACATAAGCAATAACCGACAGAGGCAGACTTCATATGATAGAGGCAGAATTTGAATACTCATTTGTTGGGCTTCAAAGAATGGGAATATACATAACTACCAAACTGCCATTAGTTGAATGAACTGGGGGACACCTTGATTTATGGCAGAAAGCAAATCTCAGAGACAAACAAAGGTAGCTGGAGAGCCGCAGCACTGTCTGTCCTGAGAATGTGTTTACCTGGTGACATTGTGGTTACAATGAAAAATTTTAAATATGTTTTGCTTGCTTTATTGGAGGTATAAGTAATATTAAGCTGAAAACTGGGCTTGCTGGGTCCTTTAGAAATTCTAAGGTATAACACTTAAGCCTGACATCATACGTGATACAGGGACATTGACATTACAGAATCCACAGTACATCACATTTAGAGTTCTGTTAAGAAGGATGTGGTTGAAAGTTTAACCTCAGACACTTAATCCTCTCATCAGCTTTATGGACAATGTATGGGAAAATGAAGAGAGTATGATTTTAAAGAAACTGCTAGTTGAATTGCTGGTTAAATGATACGTCATGTTTCAAGAACACAGAATATGGAGCTAAAAATGATTGCTTTGTCTGCGAGAATTTTCTAAGAATAAAGATATTTATTTTTATATAAATAATAAGACCAATTGAGAAATTGAGAAATTGATCTTATTATTTATAACAAAAGTAGCAAGGTGTATAGTCTGTCAAAGTAGGAACAGAGCACAACAGGGCATTTTTTAAAGTTCACAATTGATTTAATCCAACTAGACTTAGATTCAGGAATACCCATTTTGTATATAGAGGAATGGAATGTGATCTTGAGTCCCTAGGAAATCCTTTTCTTGATATCATAATCCTTAAGAAGAGTTTTTTCTAATATAAGATATATACTCAAAAGTATTTTAACTCATTTTTGAACTACCTCTTTAATAGTTCCTTCCTAATCCATCCTATTTTTTCATAAATTTCTCCAATACTGTCATGTCAATATCCTATTTAGTAACCTTTTGAAATTTAAAGGCCTATTCCCTAAAATTAAATTCTGTGTCATTGAAAATGTATATTTTCAGTTTACATATTTCAATGTCCATTTCTACAATATCTAACATCTTTTTAAAGATGTCTTTACCTATGAGGGCACTCTGTTTTCTTTTTTGTGAAATTTCAATTGGCGTTTTAAAACAATGACCTAGAATTAGAAGCTAAAATAGCAGAAGATAAGATACAAGTTGTCTTGGAAAGCAGATTAGCATGGGTGGTTGGAAAAGGTCATGTTTGTAGAAACAGGACAGACCTTTGTCCATGGGGGAGGAGACGGGACGAAATCCGTCAGTACCTTGGATAGCTCCTAAGAGTCCAAATCTAAGTATTGACCAGGTTTTCTGCTTTGTAGACATATTTAGCTGCCGGCTCAAACTCTTATTTGAGTTTGTTCCTTATTCTTAGAGGTTAGTTTTGCCACCCACCCCAAGCTTATTGACAGTGGATTTAGAGGTTAATCAGAGATTAATTCTAACATTGACTCTTCTGTTCTGATTTGTGACTCACAGGTACGGAATTCTTGATTATGCTAACAGATTCAAATTCTACTTAATTGCCTAAATTATTCTCTGGGGGCTTTCAGGCATATACTGAGATTCTGATAATAGTCCAGTATGCCACTGTGCTCCAAAAATTTTATTGTTCATAGATTATATTTTGTTATCTTGCCAACTTGGGGGCAGGTTAAAATTTGCCCGTCCTTCATGGTTAACCACCAGCTTTATTTTTGCTTTCACTTTTCCACTGACCAGTAAAAAATTTTCCATTTCAGCTAGGTCACTTTGTAACCTGCATCACCTGTTTCTACATTCTGATCTCTCTGTATTTAGGTTCTCCAATTGGCTTGTATATTTCTTGGGGACACGGTTCTTCTAACAGGCCTTACCTCTAGGGATGTATTTCAGGTTATGTGAACTACTTTTCAGTGGAAGCAAGAACAATTTTGAGCTTTCTGGAAGACATGATCAATCATATGAATTAAAGTTTCTATTATTGTTTTTAAATAATGCACCTTTTAAAAATACTAGGTTTGAGTTTCAATTATTTCAAGAACTGTCCCTTTGATGTGGTATAACGGATTCAGCATAGTCTGGTATGAGCCAGAGGGACTTGGGTTTCCATTATTTTGTCAACATTTATACCTGTGACCTGCAGCAAGTTACTTATCTTTCCTCAGGTATCTTTCCCAAGTTTCATAACTCTTAAGTTAGGAAACTGCATATGATGATCATGAAAACTAGATGTGCTGTGAAATGTCCCGATTACTAACACTGTACAACTCAATTCTTATTAATACCTACCCTTGTTTCAAAAGGCACCTCTTTTAAAGATCAGTTCCCCCTGGTTTTAAAGCACTATCATCAGGGCTTTTCTACCAGGTGTTCACAGTGGGCCTCTGGTTGTGGTGAAGGATTTGCCTCTGCTTATTCCTACAATGCACTCTTTCTATTAAGAGAACACTGTGAATTAGGGTTGCTATATTCACTGTATTAGAAATAGCCTTTTAACCTTTATGCGTATATTTGGGGAGGGAGGCAAATTGTCTTTGTAGAAGTCAATACGTAGTAAATTTCCTATTTATAAAAAGCCATCTATAAAGAAACTTGAAAGAGCGCATTTCACTAGATCCCTAAGAAAATAAGACACGAGTGTCAGCACCCTCAAGATATATAGTGAGCTGCTGAGTTTTCAATGTACTCGCAAGAAGCTGTTCTCAGAGACAACTAAAGTGGTGGGGGGGAGGGGAGGAGCCTTATTATAACAAACCTGAATATTTATGAAAGAAAACCAAAGTATTTTAGCTGGGCTTCCATCCCTTTAAACAATACCAGCCACGGAGATGTGGTTTCATAGTCATTTAAAATACAGTTTACAGAGGAATTAAGCTAAATCACTTAAGCTCTCCAAGCAGCTGCATTTTTCCAGCTTCCTTACAGAGATCTGCTTGCAGAACATCTCCTTTGAAATCTACAGCCGCTTCAGAGACAGGGCTGTTGATCTCTGAGCTACGTGCTTTTTCATGTCTCATCCTTCTCAGGTAATGCACAAACAGTGGGAAATATTTGGATGTAAGCACATATTCCTGTCTTGTGTTTTATAGGGCATTATTCTCATGAGTTTAAGTGAGTGTCTGAAAGTGAATTAAGGTCATGTAATGAATACTTTTGTAAGCCATCATATAATTCGAGAATGACTCCATGCATTTTGAAGAAAAATGTCAGTGCTTCTGTCTTCCAGGAGAACAGGCTGGCACTCAAAGCTGCCCATGGTTTGCATGCCTAACCTTCCCATACTTCCCACACATGAGCCCTTGGCTCCAGCTAGTCTAATCTCTTCACTCTTCACTAAAGTCAACATAACACATTCCTGTCCTCCTGTCTCTGTGCTCACTGTTCCCTGCACTTCGTAGTATTCCCTTTACAGTTTAATTATCTCAATCCTTCCCCTTCCATTGCAAAACACAAGACCCAGCTCCACTGCACAAAGATTTTCTAGCCCTCCATAGTTCAAATTAATATCTTCTTTTTGACAATGACTACCAGTTAGATTGGTTCTCTTCCTGACTTTTAAGTTTAGTTGTGGGACAATAGACACACAATGGAATAACTACACTGTAGCACTGTAGCACTGTCGTCCTCATTGATTTGTGTGAGCGGGCACCAGTAGCATCTCCATTGTGAGATTTATTGTTACTGTTTTTGGCATATCGGATATGTCTTCGGTAGCTTGCCAGGCTCTGCCGTGCGGATGGGATACTCTCAGTAGCTTGCCAGGCTTTCTGAGAGGGACAAAGGAATCAAACCCAGGTTGGCCACGTGCAAGGCAAACGCCCTACCTGCTGTGCTATCACTCCAGCTCTTTTATTCAATTTTTTGTCCCCATTAACATTCAGTAAAGATTGTCACAAACATTTTTTTGTTTATAGGTTTGTAGTTTTATTGGATCTGGGTAAGGAGCAGTACAAGGAATTCAACCTAGGGCTTCAAACATGCAGTTCCTCTGCTGCAGAGCTATATCCCTGCCAGTCAGTAAATATTGCTTCACAGAAACATCAATTGTAAAATGGAAAATATTAGCAAAATTTACCTCATTTCTTAAGTGTAATAAAATACACAAAATAGGAAAAGTAACAGAAGCCTGACAACCATGCAAGTAAATAAAAATATTAGTAAAAAGTTTTGAAATTGTCTATATATATACATGTACATATGTATATATATTTATATATATTGGGCTGGAGTGATAGCACAGCGGGTAGGGCGTTTGCCAGGGTTTGATTCCTCTGTCCCTCTCAGAGAGCCCAGCAAGCTACTGAGAGCATCTCACCCGCACACCAGAGACATGGCATATTCGATATGCCAAAAAACAGTTACAACATGTCTTACAGTGGAGACGTTACTGGTGCCTGCTCATGCAAATAGTTGAGCAACGGGATGACAGTGACAGTGACAGTGAGATATATATAATATATAGGTATATATGTTACTTTTTATAATTTCTAATTTAATATAAACAAGTGTCTACGGTTTGGTCTGTCTTAAGGAAGAGAGTATGAGATGCTCTCTTTGAGCATGTCAAAGCATCTGTGATAGGTGGTGTCTCAAAGAACACATCTGAAGTTTTATAGACATTTATGTACTTATTTGCATAACATTATACAAGTAGTTTATGTGGAATTATATCATGGAGGATTTTGGAAAGCGAGAGATCTTTCCACATTCAGTCTAAAAAAATTGGTCATTTGATACCTGATTACCGATAATAACAGATTGTGATCAGTAACTGCTTGTAATCAGTCTTAAGTTAATAAGTTAAATATTTTAACTTATTTATTAACAGATTGAACTATTTTTCTATGCCTTTATAGAGCTAATATTTCAAAAGCACAGATAGGCTTTATGAGATAATTAATATTTTTGGAAAATAATGAGGTCTTTTGTGTCAGAACAAAATTAAATAACCAAAAGTGATATTACTTGGGCCAGTTGATAATAACTTTTAAAGGAAGTAATCCTTTTGCAATAATTATCAATTGGCTCAAGTTTACTATCTAAACAACCTCAACATGATGTTTTTAAATTTTACCTAATCTGTAAGATATCTTTTGACCCAAGTAAAGAGACATGTACAGTCCCTTGAAATTTCAGAAGCAGCTCAAGAATCTAGAAATCTGAAATGACCTTCCAAAGGGTTGTGTTAGAAATAGCTTGCCAGGCGGTTTACAGGCAGTCCCTGTGGTGCATTACTAGAAAGCTAGCATCCTGTATTATCAAGAGTCAGTAGTAATAAATGTACTGTGTTAAGTGTTATTTCGACCTCTATTGGAACAAAAGACTAAGACATATGCTGAAAGACAGGGAGAAGGGGTGAAGGGAAGGTCTATGGGCCTACACGACCTTGGGTAGACGAAAGGGGGAGGCACAGCTCTTCAGTGTCTGGACTGTGACTGATGCTAAAAGGAAAGAGGAGGATAAGAAGGATACCAGGGAGGGTAGAAAAACTGCATTTAAAAGGGAAGGAATGGCAGGACCAGAGTTCATGGGGAGGAAAGGGGGAGTTCATTGAGGAACCAACAAAGTGAATCCAGCTGAAAACACTGGAGGGAGTTGGTCAGGGAGGGTGAGTGAAACAATAACTGGATAATTTTTGAGGTCTAGTAGAATGAGGATATTTTCTAACCACTTCTTGGCTGTAAGAACCTTATTATTATAGTATATGACAAAGACAGGTTTTCACCCATGCATTTATTTTTTTTATTTAAATTTATTTATTTTTAATTAGTGAATCACCGTGAGGGTACAGTTACAGATTTATACACTTTTGTGCTTATGCTTCCTTCATACAAAGTTTGGGAACCCATCCCTTCACCAGTGCCCATTCTCCACCACCAGTAAACCCAGCATCCCTCCCACCCTCCCCAATTCCATCTCCCCCCACCCCACCCTGCCACTGTGGAAGGGCATTCCCTTCTGTTTCTCTCTCTCTAATTAGCTGTTGTGTTTTGCATTAAAGGTGTTGAATGGCCACTGTGCTCAGTCTCTAACCCTCATTCAGCCCGCAATTCCCTTCCCCCACATGGCCTTCGACTGCATTAAAGTTGGCGATCCCTTCTCTGAGTTGCCCTTTCCCCAGAATGTGAGGCCAGCCTCCAAGCCATGGAGTCAACCTCCTGGTACTTATTTCTACAATTCTTGGGTGTTAGTCTCCCAAGAGACTGTTATTCTGTATGCCATAGATGTGTGCAATCTTTCTATGTCTGTCTCTCTCTTTCTGACTCATTTCACTCAGCATGAAACTTTTCATGCCCATCCACTTGACTACAAAATTCATGACCTCCTTTTTTCTAACAGCTGCATAGTTTTCCATTGTATAGATGTACCAAAGTTTCCTCAACCAGTCATCCGTTCTAGGGCATTCGGTTTTTTTCCAGATTCTGGCTATTGTAAACAGTGCTGCGATGAACATACATGTGCAGATGTCGTTTTGATTATACTTTTTTGCATCTCTGGGATATATTCCCAGCAGTGGTATTGCTGGGTCAAATGGGAGCTCAATATCTAATTTTTTTAGATCGTCCATATCGTTTTCCAGAAGGGCTGAACCAGTCGGCATTCCCACCAGCAGTGTAGAAGGGTCCCTTTCTCCCCACATCCTCTCCAACAGCGGTTGCTTTTGTTCTTTTGGATGTGTGCTAGTCTCTGTGGTGTGAGGTGGTATCTCATGGTTGTTTTGATCTGCATCTCTCTGATGATTAATGATGTAGAGCACTTTTTCATGTGCCTTTTGGCCATTCTTATTTCTTCCTTGGTAAAGTTTCTGTTCATTTCTTCGCCCCATTTTTTGATGGGGTTGGATGTTTTCTTCTTGTAGAGTTCAACCAGTGCTTTATATACCATTGATATCAACCCCTTATCTGATGGGTATTGTGTAAATATCCTTTCCCATTCTGTGGATAGTCTTTGTATTCTGGTCACTGTATCTTTTGTAGTGCAGAAGCTTTTTAGTTTAATGTAGTCCCATTTGTTGATCTCTGTTTTTACTAGATTGCTTAGTTCCGTGTCACCTTTGAAGATACCTTTATCTTCAATATCGTGGAGGGTTTTGCCGACCTTGTCTACAATGTACCTTATGGTTTGTGGTCTAATGTTGAGGTCTTTTGAGCTGGAGATGGGGGCAGAGAATGGACAGCACTTATGTGCTCTTTACTCTTCCCAAAGGCAGAGAAAGTTGCATTGTGAGCATGAAGGATGTAGAAATATCAGGAAAAGGTAGAAGGAAGAGAGAAGCTGGACAGACATTTAGAAAATATACTCAGCCCGTTCTTTTGCTTGAAACCCCGTCATAGCGATCAGTTGCCATTGAATTAAAATGTTCCATACTGTGTCCTTGCTGTCCATCTTGATTTCATCTCTCACTGTTTTCTATCATTACTGACTTTTTTGTTCCTTCTGAACACCAAGTCTTTTCCTGACTCACAGCCATTGCTCAGCTTCACCCTAAGCTTAGAGGCCTGGTGATTTTCTTTCTACTCAGTCTTCAGGCAACATCCTACAGAACATCTCAGTTGAACATTGCAGCTGCTCCCAACTCCATGGCACCCAATCACCCTAGTGACTTTGGGTCATGTCACCCTTTTTTTAAAAAAAATAATATTGCTATCATCTATAATTTATCAAACAATTCCCCTTGTCAGCTGCATGAGCACTGGGAGCATGTCTGGCAGGACCAATGTGACGTCTGCCATCCAGCAGTTTCTCAATAAATAGAAATCACATAGCAATGAACATTTGTCCACACTGACAGCTCTCCCCTTTCAGTGACATATTGTGATTACCCCCAAACAGGATCCTGCCACACTTTCTATGAGCCACTCCTATTGGCCCTGGGCAGAAGAGGTTTCTCCATCAATCTGAAAGTGTCCCACCGTTGAATTCCCCCTCTCAAGGTGGAACCAAGATGGTGGAGCAGTGCTGAAACTTTCTCTTATGCACAGCAGATAAAAATGCCTGAATCTAGTACAGGACTTTCCGAAGTACCTGATTCTCTGAATTACTATATTCATTATACTCAAAACTCATGTTAGTATGGCTTCTTATCCTTGTGACATCCCTCACCTTCTGTCATATTGGTCATTGTATTAGTGGAATTTGAAAACCTCACAGGTAATTCCAGCAATTCTGCTTCCTACCCAGATAAAGTGACACCTGATTTATCTTCTACCTCAGTCAGGTCTTTTTCTCTGCAATTACAGTCCGAGGCTCCCTAATCATAGCATTTGTCTCTGTGCCATGAAGAGCACAAGGCCTTGTCTATGAGATAAGCTCAGACACAATTTTCTATTCCTTTCTGGCTTCTGAAATCCAGACCCCTTTTGCAGACTCCAAGGCCCTAGCCATTCTGCTTTATACTCAGTCATATCCTAGCTTCCACACACGTTCCAGGCACTAAATAGCCGAACTTTACAATTTCCCCAGCCCTTGTCCAATGACAAACACATAAGCTTATAACACCACACTTTTTTTCTTTTTTCATGTTATTGAAACATTATGAGATAGAAGAGAGATACAAGCTTTCATGTTTGGGTTACAATTACACAATGATCAACCACCCATCCCTCCACCAGTACACATTCCCCACCACCAGTATCCCCTGTATAACCCCCCTTTCCCACCCTCCCCCTGCCTCCATGGCAGACAATATTCCCTATATTCTCTACTTTTGGACATCATGGCTTGCAACACAGACACTGAGAGGCCATCATGTTTGGTCCATTATCTATTTTCGGCATGCATATCCCATCCCAACTGATTCCTCCAGCCATCATTTTCTAGAGATCCCTTCTGTATTCCATATGCCTTCTCCCCTTCTCTCATGAAGCAGGCTTCCTCCTATGGGGCAATCCTCCTTGTATTTACTGTCCTTGGAGAACACCACACTTTTGCCGTCTCACCTCTTTGGGGATCAAGAACCCAAGGTGCAGGAAGCACTAGGCTCCTTCCTATTGGTACCAGGAAATAACCCACTCTCAGGTTTTCTCAGGCTTCCAGAAGTTACCACAGTTCTTCCATCCTCAGAGCCAAGACCAACCATTCTCATAGTACTTCACTCGGATCTTCCACATTTATTATTTTTTAAATTTTATTTTATTTTTATAAAGTTGTTAACAGTAATTGATTACATTCAATATTGCAACACCAGTCTCACCACCATTACACCTTCCCACCACTGTATTTCAAGTTGTTCATGAATGTCTGTCCTGACCAATATTTATCCCGCCTGCACCAATGTCTGTCCTGTTTGGCACAGAAGGTGTGTCTTTATATTAACAGATTAAGGATAGAAACTTTATGGGCAGAGGGAAATTGGTGTTACTTTCTACATTACCATTACAAATAAAATACAGTGATTATTTGAAGTTGTCCCATTAAATGAAATTAGTTGCTAAATATTAGAGGCACTTCTCTGATAGAAAATTTGGAGATGTCTTTGTGTAAGGAGTACTTTCAAAGTGACACCCAGGTCAGGAGACTTTCAGTTGCAGAGTTAATCCTTTGTCCAGGGTTCACTCTAAAACTTAGCTGGTCTGTTTTCCGAGTCTTGTTCTTATAGCTTCCTGGAGGGTTTTTGTAGGAATAAAGACTTTCTTCCTTTGACCCATAAAAAGGATAGCTCATACACCTTCCATTTCTGTCTCAACCTATGAAACTAATGTGTGTCTGTGTGTGTGTGTGTGTACACTACTTGTTGCTTGTTGCTTCTAGAGCTAAAACCTAAGTCTAGCTACTACTGCATGAATGTGCCTGAAACAACACATGGCATTCTAAATTAATCCTTCTCAATCATGAGACCATCTGTTCCCACTTCTCACCCAGAGCTGATATTTAGGACTTCAGTATCTGGGTGCGTTGTATTTCCACACTCGGTTGCCTGGAAGCCTTGGTCTTACACCTATGCATGTCTGATATGCATAAAGTGAACATTTGTGGTCAAAGTGATAAGCTTTAATCTGGGTTAGGGAGTATGGATTAAAATTTAGGGAGCTTTGAGGAAAGGCCAGGCCTCCCAGCACTAGCACAGATAAGCGGACCTGGGTAAGTGGCACAGTGTGTCCTCATAAAAGAACAACGAGTGAGCAGTTGTATTGGGCTTTGGGTGTTATGACAAGACATTCAGAAGTTTATAGGTACCAACATTATATGTGTGGACATATATGAGTTAGATACTATCTTCCAGTCTCATTTCTGTTGCTAATTGAGTACATGAGGACTGGAGCGATAGCACAGCGGGTAGGGCGTTAGCCTTGCATGCGGCCAACACGGGCTCTATTCCTCCGTCCCTCTCGGAAAGTTTGGCAAGCTACTGAGAGTATCCTGCCCGCACGGCAGAGCCTGGCAAGCTACTCGTGGCGTATTCAATATGCCAAAAACAGTAACAACAAGTCTCACAATGGGGATGTTATTGGTGCCCACTCGAGCAAATCAATGAACAAAGGGATAAGAGTGATACAGTGATACTCTGATTACATGAACTTAGAAAAGCACCCAGGTATCCATCCTATAAAACAGAGGAATAATAAGCTTTGGGTTTTTTTTCTTATTTGCTTGGGTGTTTTTTGTTTGTTTGTTTGTTTTTTTGCTTTTGGGCCATACCCAGCGGTACTCAGGGATCCTCCTGGTGGAACTTCAAATGGTGTATCAGTGATTGAACCTGGATTAGTTATGTGAAAGGGAAGAGTCTTACCACCTGTACATTCTCTCCAGTCATCAGCAAACCTTGTTTTGAAAAGGAAAAAAGATAATGCATATAACTCAACACTGTACATATATTAAGCCATAGCCATGAAGACATTACCTCATCATCATCATCATCTGTTTCGTGTGATTATTTGTCCTCTGGACAGTGGTGAACATGAGCATATTGTAATGATTTAAAATAGGAAATGAGAAGGGCTCTCAGGATGAAAGCCGTGCTTTGGGGCCATGATGCTTTCAGGGGCTTAGCTTGTAAGAGTTCAAACCAGGAGGTCTCACTCAAGTGCTGGTGTGACTAGAAATCAACCAACTGCTAAAATCATGGGTACCTGGCATAGTACAACAAAACCGATGATTCTGCAGTTGTCTGATGTTATGGAAGGGACTCTTGAAGTCAGGTGAGGTGAACCTGAGACGTTAGGATGATCAAGAGAAATCAGAGGGTGAGTGGAGCATTTCTGCGTGAAAATAAGACCCCAGAAGTGGAACTGGGCCAGCAGAGAATCTCCAGAGTACACCAAGGCCCTGCTGTGTGCACATAGATGTTTTCTTCAGGTGATCGGGATGGCCAACTAGAAGAAAGAAGGAGGAAAACACAGCCCAGAATCTGCCTGACTAGAAATGGGCTCAGTCAAGACAGAGGCCCAAGTTTCATTTGAGAAAATGGTTGAATCTGTAGGGAAAAAGAGAGGGGCGGTGGGGAGGACCAACAACAACAACAACAAAAACCCCACTCTGGAGAAGCAATTCCCAATTTGAGCAAACCCGAGACTCACCAGGAAGTCCTTTATAGGTTTGAGGTGTGAGAATTTGCAACTGTAAGTAATAACTTCTCAGGTGGTGCTTTGTCTACTGACTCAGGGCCTCCTGTGGAGATTCACTGCCCTAAAGGGAGCTATATCACCATTCAGAGAAATTAGGTGGAAAATTAGAGCAAATATTTTCGGGTTGCCCCAAGCAGTTACAAGCTGTGCAATGAAATTTCAGAGCTGCTGGGGCTGGAGAGATAGTACTGCAGGCAAGGTGCTTGACAGATTAGAGCCTCAGCACTTTATATGATCTCCAGGGCACTTCCAGGAGTGACCCCTGAGCACAGGAACAGGTGTATGTATGCTCTGAGAACCTGGGGGTAGCCCAGAAACAAAGAGACTACAAGAACCAGAAATGCCAACAGGTTCCAAAGGATACCCCCTCACTTCTAGGATAAATTCCTCAGTACCTAGATGTTCAAGTTTAGGATCCCAACTGAGTTTAAGGCTTCTCGTTTCAGTTTCACACTGATCATTGAAAATTCTGAGTCCGGGGAAGGGAGGAGAGGCAGTGATGGAGGGAAGGTACTTGGTTTGTTCTATACTCAGCGCTTGAGGACACATTTGTGCAATGACAGTGAATCTCTCCTACTCCGGTTGGACAGATCAGCCTCGGGCCAGCAAGAGAGATGGCCTGATGGAACCAATGCAAGCCTTGAATACAGGAGGCCCAAATCCAACCTCTAGCACTACATGGACCCCTGGGCACTGCCAGTAGCAACCCATGATCCAGAAGTAGTATCCTGCAAGCACTGCCAGGGTGGCCCCCCCAAAAAAAACAAAATTTAAGATGAAAAAAATGCAAACAGTAACTCCTTTCCTGACATTAGTAGGTTCGTTCTTGGGTGTTTCAGTGACTTGACTTTAAGTGGAATGACAGATAATGAGACTAGTTTTGCCACAAGCTAGTTGATATAAACAAGAGTAAGTTCCTATGGCGTGTTTCTGGATATAAAAAATACCACACACTTGTAAATAAAGATCCCAGACACTTCGAATATTAAACAATAATCTGCATTTACTCATTTATTTTCCAACCTGCTTTTTCCAGTTCCGGGTCACTGGTGCTTAGAGACTATCCAGGCAACTCCAGACACAGGCAGGAACCAATCCTGGCCAGAACAGCCTTCCATCCCAGACCACAATCACACCCACACCCACATGCCCTCACACAGGGCTCTTTAGACATGCCAGTTAACCTAATGTGCACATCTGCGGCAGGAAACTGGGGAGTCCAGAGAAAACCCACACAGATATGGGAAGAATATGCGAACTCCGCAGAGATAGTAAATCTGCTGGGAAAGGTTTGTTTTTTCTTTCCTCGTTAATGTTACAGGTATATGGAACAAAAGAACATCATTCAAGGACCTGCCATAATGAATACTGTGACTAGTTCTGTTCAGGTTGTGTAAAGATGCTTCTGCCATGAAGGACTTCCGTGAAGCTGAGTAGACACTTCCAGAACCAGGCACGGGGGCTCTTTGGACCCATGCGAGAGGCAGCATGCCAGACAGCTGGGGAGGCAGGAACAGGAACCGCCTGTGTCTGGGGGTGGACCTTCCACGGAGCCCAGCCCGGATCAGAGGCTAACATGCTATAGTTTTTGTCCTTCCTCTGCCTCTGGATCAATTTCTAAACAGTGGGAGGATTGTCTTCAGGGCAGGAGATCTGTGGGGGCACAGACTAACTTGGACTTCCTGTGTGTTAGTATTGTGGCAATGGTTGGTTTTATGCATCCTCGGAAATAGCTGCTCTCCCTCCCCCATCCTAAATGAGAACCAACTTTAGCAAGTTGACTTAAAAAAAAAAACAAAAAAAAAACTTAAGACATGTTCTATCCCTGTTGGCAAAGATAATCTATTGATATTTCTGAGCGGGTCTTTTCCTTTGCTTTGTTTTCGTAAGGAGACCAGTAATTCCTGTCATGATTTTCATCTCTATTTAATAGCCAGAGCTAAGGGATAGAGCGATAGTATAGAATGTATGGAAGGGAAGGGCATTTGCCTTGCTTGCAGCCCACTGGGTTTGATCCCCAGTATCCTATCTGCTCCCCAGAGCACCACCAGGAGTGATTCCTGAGTGCAGAGCCAGGAGTTACTGCTGAGCATCACCAGGTGTGGCCCTCAAGCAAAACAAAAACCTTCAGCTGGAGAGTTCGTACTGACGGTTAACACCATTGCATGTGACGGCCCCAGTTCGCTCCCAGAACTGCATATTTTCACTCAAGCACCTCCAGAAGCCAAGAGCCAGGAGTAAACCCCAGTAAACACATCCAGGTGTGCTGCCCCACCATCCACCCCCCAAAAAAATGAATACAAACAAAAATAAAAGCAGATATTCCTATAGTTATATCTTCAGATTCATACATGGTATTATCAGTAGGTTCTCTTGAAATAAAGTTAAAACTTATTCTATAAACTGACTTTTTGCTGCTCAGAAAGGCAGCCAAAGTGTAAGGTGGGGAGACGTAAGTCGGAAGAGCTTTCCGGAGAATGCCAACCACAAACCATACACAGAACGAAGGAAGCAGTATTCTTGCCAGACTTTTGGACCATGAATTCAATTTTCAGTCTATTCACTAACAAACTGATGGATTCTAAGTTCTCTTATCTCGAGTTATGCTCCACCATATGTTCCACATATTCTCTGAAATTAAAGTTCCAAACTTTGTACGCAAGCTGGGGTAAACAGAGAAGCTACTTCGGGCCTGGAGTGGGCTAAGAGCGAGAACTCATAATTAAATAAATGGGATCAGTTCCAAAGCAGTAGAGAGCTCCGGACTTTCTCGTGGCAAATGTAAGAGTCACACATTGATGTACTCTCCAGCCCCTTAGCATTGTGCTGTTTTATGGCTAAAATTATATGTATTCGCCCAGACAAGCATAGGGTTGCGAGGTTACTGGAATCACCTGGCAACGGGGCCTGACAAGAGCAGACCTGCCAGTCCTGGAAAGACAAATCAAAGCACATTTTATCTTATCACCACCACAAATTATGTTTCATTTCCTTAACCGCAAGGAAGCTCTGAGCCACTTCCAGCAGTAGAGGAGGATGGTGCCACTGTTCTTGTCCATGGCACGAGGATCTCTCTTCAACAGAATTTATTTTAATTCTTTGTGTTTGGGTTCTCTTCCTAGGCTGCTTGAAATTCCTCTTGTGGTTGTGGATGAAGGGAGGGAGCAAATAATTTTCAAAGAAATCTTGAAACATGCATCTTACCCAGGATGGGTCAGTCATGTCATTTTTGTATGCAGACAGAATATTTTTACCCTTTAATACATTGGCCACTGAATGTGATGTTAGTCATAATATGAAATAATGTTCCTTTTTAAATGTGATGATCATCCTGCTTTATTTCCCCATCTGCAAGATGAGAATGATAATTATCGCTTTGAATATATCATATGGTCAAATTAGTTAATATTGGACAGGCATTTTGAAATGAATATACCTAATAATTTATTAGTGGCTTCATTTGTGTGCAATTTGAGAATGAAGTCTGCCTGTGAGGAAATGGCATTTGCATTGATTCATGTTTTCCTTAAATCTCTTATGTGATCTAGTCTGTAAGATTCTGGGTACCACGTGCCTTGGTCTGTGGTAGTATTTCTGGCATGGCCAGAGATCTAGGGATCAGATTTTAAAAAAAGAAATGGAGCAAATAAAATGGCCCAGGTATTTCTGTAAATAGACTCTCTTGTGTGTTCTTTACTCAAATGAGATTTTTAAATTTTCATTTCTAGGAGCAGTCTTGGCAGCATTTTGTTTTCTACCCTAAATCCTTTAAACTATAGTTTGACCCTGAAGTGAATGATCTCAGATATACCTTAAATGAGACAAAGAAATTTGCTCTTTTTCCTGTCCAATCATGTTTTTTTCACATTATTTAAACAATGAAGCTCTTTCTAATTTGGAAAGAAGACATTTTTATCTAGAAATAAGCAAACCAAGGAAGACACACACCTCATGATAATAAATAAACTAACAGATAACAGTCATTGAATTTATGAATTGAATGTTTATGTGCCAGAAGCTTTGCATGCACAATCTCTGATACAACTCTGAACAGTACTTTCAGATCAGCTGGAGAATGAGAAAGGTTTCACTTATGTGTCAAAAATCACATAACTCTAAATCAATGCAATCTGGGGTTTCAACATAGGTTGACCCTAAAGTTTTTAGTTTTCTACTGAATTTGTAGGAATTCAGTAGAAAATTCAGTCCAAAGATTAATCAGTATTTATGTTTTATGTCTCTATACTTCTGAAAACTATTATTGGAAACAGTTTATTGACTGCTTAGAGAAGCCTCACCATAATGCTAATGCTAAGAGAAGTGGGATTAGACCAAATAACTCTCCTGTCCTTTTTGATGGTAAAATTACACAAAGTGACACGTGTGAGAAACTTGTAAAATATTTCATGAATTTTCTTGAATGCATACTGTCTACTTCTCTCTGTGACAAATTACAGTAAGGTAAAATATATAAATCCATAGAATATATTTTCAGTGAAATTAAATCAGAAAGTTTCACTTTGGGCTTTAACAAGCTACAAATTTATGTAATCCAAACGACACATTAACAAAGTCAGAATATTTAACCTGGTTTTTCTTTAATTAGATTAGAATATTTCTTCTGTTTAAGTTGGACTGTGTCAATGAAAAGGATGCCCCATTCCAGCTCACAGGCAGATAACCTGAAACTGTATTTAGAGATTGGTTTATTTATATCCACTCAACAATCAAATTTTTAAAAATTCACTCATCAAAATAAAGAAAATTGATCTGCCTTAAAGTAAATAACCAGTTATTCCCTACCAGTTATTGCTACAAATCTGTGGACTTCTGAGGCTTTAAGAATTGATTTTTTCTTGGAGAGTATATGCTCAGTGTACTAATATTGTATTCAGACTGCCTCACAAAGAACATTTAGAAATCGTGCAAGTTTAAAAATATTTATTTAAAAGGAACAGATGGAAATGCTTCTAAAAATTCTCTCCCAAGTATAAAAACATTTCTCAAAATCAAATATTTCCCACATAAAGTCAGTTAGCTGTGGGATTTAGTACTTTATTTTTCATTGCCAATAAAAGTCTTTGGTTGGTGAACTTTACTTTGTCTTAAATTTGAAACTGAAGCACATAAGTAGAGCTCGCGTATGAGTGGAAAAGGGTCTAAATTATGTGAATTTCAAAAAATATCATGCATTTATTTTTGTAGTTTTATCTTAAAAGAAAAATTTCTTTGATATTTGAATGTTTGTAAGAATGAGAGAATAAATAATCAGTCGACATTCGTGTCCTATTAGGAAAATATTGTGCTACATTTTCTTTATGTACTTTTATGAAAATAGCCTGCTTTTATTAAAGCTTCTGACAAAGAACATTAACTGAACATTTAGAAACTGAAATATTTCATAGTTAACCTGTATTATGTGAGTATCTATAATTTTCGCAATGTAGAAGTTTTCTTTTGCATGGTTTCCTGCCTTTCATCCTGGCTTTCCTTCCCGGCTATATTTTAGATCTTGCACATACAGAAATAGTCAGTAGAGGGCGCTGTTGACTTAGTTTTTGGAAAACCGCACACTGCTTGAATTCAGCATATTTAAAAACACACGGATATTATTTTTATTCCATCAAAGCAGTCAGAATGAGAAAATAGTGAGACTTGTTAATATTGTTTCTTGATGTCTTCTGCTGTCTCATCTAGCAGAGGTATCAGTAAAACTGGGGGGTTCGTTTTTCTTCATTTTTCACAGAGCCCTTAGCTGACCCATCTAAGGATGAGTTCAGGGCGAATGGGTGTGATTATCTAATTTTTCCATCAGCTTGAGGTTCTTGTGTGAAAGTCCTATTCATAGAGAGCCAAGAGAAGGGGGAAAATAAAAACCTGTTTACACTTTCGCTTTCCAAGTAGCCTTGCCAGGTATCCCCTGACCTGGTACAATGACAAGAAAATATCTGTGCCACCTTGGCCATCTAGATTGTGGATTTGAGGGCGTGAGGGTGGAAGGCCTCGGTAGGGAGAAGTTGGTGGGTGATGGGCATGATCTTAGAGATTAAAAAAAAAAAGCATTTTCTATCCCCGTGCAGGAATTTCCTTCTATACGATGGCAATGCTAAGAAGTGATCAGAGATCTAAGCTTTACATCTCTCCCAGGCCTCCATTCCTTGAGATGAACTACTGACAGCCTCTCGATATTTTATAAACTGCTATGCAAACACAGTTCCAAGTCAAAATTTCTAGCCAACTCTCCCCGTAGTCTCCTTCCAAAGAAAATGCTGTACCTAAGCTCTTCTTACAAAGAAGTGTTAGAACCTCCACCACTTAGAAAGTATCTCCTACAGAACTTCCCCACCCTTCCTGTCACCCGGGTACATTTACAGGTTGTTGAAGTGAAAAAAAATAGCAGAATAATTGTAACTGCGATTCCATTTTTTATGGTGGCACAAGGGAATGCCCCAAACAACACCCTGATCCAGTTCTTGGTGAATCTGAACTTTGCTTAAGGTGGTTTTCCTTTGCCATGTGGGCATTGGACGCTTTTTGTCCTGCATTACTGGTAGGTGCCACTTTTGGCTGGCCCTGTAGCTGGCTGCAGTCATCTGTCCTTTCACAGGATGAAAAATGTCTTCCATTAGCTAATGGCAGTGCACTCCATGGAACTGTCTGCCCCTTGGCCTGGGGTCCAGAGGAGCATCAATCAAGTCTCTTAGATGAGGCCTCAGAGGACCACGGGAAATTTGTATAATCCCGAACGGTAAACATGGGGACCAGCGGTTGAGGTTTTGGATTTGCACAACTTTTAAAAATGTCTATTTGAGTATCTAAAGTAAACCTTTATTTTAAAAAGATGCAGGAGCCCAAGAGGCTCTCTGGGTGGCCTTCAAGAGATCAATTGACCTTTCTGCCTCCATTTCCCTTTCTTCAAAGTGGGGGGAAAATGACAATACTAAACAAAACCGTAAACAGACCCACACACTTTTCTATTTCACAAGAGAATCAATTTAATTTGATTCCCAACGGGAGGTCTTCCAAGTAATTTAATTTTCACAGGCCAGATTTCCTTAGATGGCTCCTCACATTTTGAAAGTCAGATGATAAGCCCTCATTTTTAGTGTACTCTAGTGACCGCTTACTGGTCATTTCCTGGCTGGAGGTTTGTAGTTTTCCTTTCGGTTATTTCCTTCTACTACCGTCTCCTCTATTAAGCAAGGAATAAGACTGAGGAGATCCTGTCCTGATAGTAGTAAAGCATCTTCCAATTTATGAAGGAAATCATGAAGGTATGAGTGGACAGAAGCAGGAACAGGTAGGTGTGTGTGTGTGTGTGTGTGTGTGTGTGTGTGTGTGTGTGTGTGTGTGTGTACAATCATGGATGTGTGTGTGATGTATACTTACATCTTAAGCAGTTAACTTTCTGTTTATACTTACTGCTGTTGGCAGCTTTAAAGGAAATCTGACATTTTTCAAAGTTGGAAAAGAATGCCAGGGGAAAGGACTGGAGAGGTAGTTCAGTAAGACAAGGCTTGTCGGGGAAGACAAGGCTGCCTGTGATTTGATTCCCAGTAACCATATGGTCCCGAAAATACACAAGAGTGACCCCCCTGAGCACAAAGTCAGGAGTAGCTCCTGAGCTCTAGTGCATGTGGCTCACTCACTGCCATCCAAAACTTCCTTGGGAGGGAAAAAATGAATTTATTTCCTAAAGGAGAACAGAAGGTTGATGAGGCTTTCGAGGTGATATCTATTTTCTTCCTGCCCTTATTTGCTTATTTAAAAATTTTTATTAAGATACACTTTTTTTGTTATCCATCAACCCTTTTCTCGCATATTCCTGCTTCAAACAAATGTTTGAAGACCATTTGGAAGACCACCTAGAATTTCCTAAATTCATGCTTCTTCATTTGGAAGACCACCTAGAATTTCCTAAATTCATGCTTTTTCCATTTCTAACAATTACTAGAACTTAAGCCTGTGTGATCATTAAAAGATTTATGTTCAATAGTTTTGGAAACTCTTTTCACTCTTACTTTTAAAGAAATGGTAGAGGGCACTGGAGAAGCTGTTATTTTACAAAGAGTAGGTGATCCATAAATATTAATAAAGTAATATTTAATTACCACTAAGTTAATTTTTCTCAGTAGTAAACTCAGAATTTTACTGTTTTTCTTTCTATATGACTATGCATTCTTATAAATGAACAATTAATCCTACAACTTTTGTACAAGTTATAAGTATGTCAAAGGATTAAAATAAAATAAAACCACGGTATTTCATTATAGACCCAATGGCGTAGAGAATTTTTCAAAGACGGAGGTGGGGGCCAAAAGAGAGATAGTTTTGAATTGTCTACTTAGAAAAACATAAGCTGTGCTATGTAGCGCCAGTGTCATGCCATCTCCATTCTAATTCACAAATATAGTTCAGCTTCACAAATAAGGGTCAACTATCTTTATATTCAGTTTCATATTTATGAGCATTCAAAATAAGGTGTTTGTTTTTGAGCCACACACAGCAATGCTCAGAAATTTCTCCTGGTGGTGCTCAGGGACCATATGGGGTGCCCAGGATGAATCTAGGTCAGCTACATGCAAGGCAAGTGCCCTACCTTATGCACTGTTGCCCTCTTCCCCCACCCCCCATACACCTTTTTTAGGCTACATCTGGTAATGCTCAGAGGTGACTCCTGGCTCTGTAATTTGCACTGATGGGCTGGGGGAACCATTGCTGGGGATTGAACCTGGGCTGGCCGCGTGCAATAGAAGCATCCTACCTGTTGGACTCTTGTTTTGACCCCTAAAGTTCTTTTCATAAGCCGCATTTCAGAGAAAAATAGGTAAAAGAAGATGAGAAAAGAAAGTCTATGTGCAAAACCAAATGGTCCGTTGTCATCTGTCTGTGAAAAAGGTGGACTTGGGCGGTGATTTGATAATCTTCTAAGGAAAGAACTTGGCCTTGTGTCCTCTCTGTGTTAGCCATCACCTAACCAAATTATAGAATCTAGCTTGACATTGAAACAGTACAAAATCAACATGGAGGTTGTTGTATTATTTCATATATAGTTTATGGGGAAATATTAAGTGAGGGTTCAGAGAGATAGTGTAAGGGTTTAAGTACTTGCCTTGCAAGCAGCTAACCCTGGTTCAAATCCCCAGCACCACATGTTGTCCCCAAGTACTGTCAGGGTTCATTCCTGAGTACTGTGTCAGGAACAGCACTGGTAGGTGTGGTTCCAAAATTGAAATAAATAATTGTATCACTGTCATCCCATTGTTCATTGATTTGCTTGAGTGGGCACCAGTAGTGTCTCCATTATGAGACTTGTTACTGGGCTGGAGCGATAGCACAGTGGGTAGGGCGTTTGCCTTTCACGCAGCCGACCCAGGTTTGATTCCTCTGCCCCTCTCGGAGAGCCTGGAAAGTTACCAAGAGTATCACAGCAGAGCCTGGCAAGTTACACGTGGCATATTCTATATGCTAAAAACAGAAATAAATAACAGAAAATATTAATGACAGGTCAGCTATGTTATCTTTTAAAGAAATAATCATTAGGTTTAAAACTGAAAGAACTACCAGTGACTAAATTTATTTGCACTACAAGTAGAATAGTACTAGATTATAACTGAAAGTATAAAATTAATATCAATGAATCATATGATGTGAAGAAGAGAGATGAAATGACTAAATACATTGAGGAGAACAGACAAATTTTTCACATGAAAGAATTCAGAATAATTTTTCTTTATATCTTTATGGAGGTAGTTTGTAATGCCCATCTCATTTAATGTGTGTAACATACAGTGACATTCTTCTTTGAAGTATAATATGGAAAGGGAAGGGGTAGTGACTTTGTTGTGAAGAAGCAGGACAGACACCACCTCATACAGGTGATCAAGGTCAACATCAACTGTTGTCAGTCAAGTTGACAGCATGGACCCTTAGTAGAATTAAATGGAAATGACACTTTACCTCTGTGATCTTTCTGACCCAGACCCCAAGTCCTCATCTAATCATGAGAAAAACATCGAGCAAATTCTAGCAGTGGGTCTTGGGATATGACTTGATTATAGAGAGACTATGTTCAATGCATGAAGCCTTGGGTCCATCCCTGGCCCTGTGTCATGTGCTAAACAGGATGTCAGCAGCACTGCTCTTTATGACCATCCCAACAAGTATGCTGTCACTGGACCACTGCAACTTAAGAGTGTATGTAGTACCACACCCGAAGTGTGTGACCCTAGGTGAGCATCATAACTAAAAACATGCAGCACTGCAACCAACTGTGCAAACCTCAGTCATCACAACAACAATGAAAGGAAGCAGAAATGAATAAATCTGAAAGAAGGCATTCCAGTAGACAGATATTTTCCAAAGCATCAGGCCGCCGATGCTCCTTAAAACTTTCTAGATTATCAGAAATACAAGAGGTCTGAGGAAATGTCACATGGAGACATGGTACTGACATGAACGGCGATATCCTAGAAGGATTTTGGGCTGAATAGGGGCATCAAGAACATTCAGGAAAGGGTGAATTCACAGACATAACCCACCAAGATTAATAGGAGATTAATAGCAGTGGCACAAACCAGATGAGTTAGATGAGATGACTGGGATATTTTTGCATATTTTCTATAAAACAAAAACTTCTCAATTTAAAGTTTTGAAACAAGTTGTTGTAGCCGGGAGATAGTACAGTGATTGGGGCTCATGCTAGGCCACCTGGGCTAGACTACCACCACCGCGTGGCCCCCTAAGCATAACCAGGAGCAACCCTCAGCACCACAGTGCAGCTTTACAGACTCCAGCCATGACTGGGGTGGTCCACTAATCCCCGCACCCCGGAGCCCCAGCAGCACTGCGTCATTGGGTCCATGCATCCCACCAGGTCGGCCAAGATTCAGCAGTGTGGCCCCTGGGTTCCGGAGTACCTCTTGGGAGCCTCCTCCTGAGACAGTCCCTCCCACCCTTAGTATCATAGATTAGTGCTACATCTAAGTGTAATGATTTTTCTAACTCTCGGTTGAAGAGTGACTTAATTAGATAAAAGAAAGCAGGTTCTTCAAAGTTTGCTCATATATATAACAGATAACATATATATCATTGTTAAAGGGGCCATTTGTGAAGCGATGAAGATCACAGTTGCCTTTGCATATAAATAGACTCAATATTCTATTTAACAGAAAGTGTTTATTAGAGAACCAAGGAATGAAAAAGTTTGCTCCCCATTTTTAGGACTACCTTGACCACCCACTGAGGAGGAAACCGAAGAAGTTAGTGGTGAGCAGCCACTTAGCATTCAGTCAGGAGTTCCATAATTTTCCATGGATGGTTTAGAAATAATAATAATCAAATGGTTTCTTTCCTTCTCTGTGCACAGTCCCTGCTAGTATGATAGCAACCTTCATAAAATAAAGATTATTATAATCTTTATAAAAATAACAGTGTGTTCTTTTGTATTAATAAGTCCAGTGTTTATGAAAGAAAGTAAGATGTCTTTGAAATGAAGTAATGATTTTTTTCATTAAAAATTTGCAATTGTTCTAGGGGACAGAGTGATAGTATAGGGGCTTAGGCACTCCCGTTGTTTGCATCTGACCCTGGTTTGATCCCCAGCACCACATTAACATATAAGGGTCACTGGGTATAGCCTGGAGACCCCTATGCGCCAACACTGGCGAATCTGCAGTAGCACTGCAGGACCCCAGTAGCACATCCTTAGGCCTTCAAATGAATTCTGGTCTCCTTGGCCCAGAATCCCTGGGGAGGGCCCCGGGGCCACCTGGACACTATTTGGGAAAGCCCAAATAAAATACTAAATAGGTAGAAGTTGAAACTGTGGGAGAGATAATAGGGGTAAAGGTGCTTATTGCACACATGGAGAACCCCAGTTTGGTTTCTGGCACCGTATCTAGTCCCTCAAGCACTGCCAGGAGTAATTCCTCAGCAGAGAATCAGGAGCAAGCCCTGAAGACTGCTGGATGTGGTCTAAATCCCCAACCCAGAATGCAACTGTTTTTCAGAAATAGAAAATTTATCCTGAATATTGACAAGTTATAAAGGTTTTGAGGCTTTATTTTTTTATAGCTATAAATAATATGCGCTATGATTGCAAAAGGTTTTTTTTTTCCAAATTATACAAGACTTAGAACATGCTATTCATTCATCTGTAGGACAGAGAAATATTTTCTAGGAGGTTCCTTTGGTATGTCCCCCCTTTCAACATCCATTATTTCCCTTCTATTCATTTCAGACCAAGGCTAATTCCTTTCGATTTTTTTTTTTTCATTTTAGTGTTCAGCTACAGTCTGGGACAGATTCTTCTGCCTACATTAAGAAACACATGGTCTGGGCTTCTTCATCAAAAACCTGTACGTGATCTGAGGGGTGTTTGAGGAGCCAGTGGGTTCTGGGGCTGTTTTCTTGTCTGCAAACACCCTGGTCATCTTCCAGGACCAAATCCTGGGAGCTGAATGTGCACCACATTTCGGAATGTGTTGAGTGACCAGTGACTCATGAGACTATCATACACGTGGTAATGAAGATGTCGTTTTTCCTTCTCTGAAAGGAACCTGTCACAATACGGTTATGAGCCACGTGTTCCTAGTTTCCTTTCCTTTAACCCAGTAAATACTTGCTGTCTTATTCTCTGAAAACTATTTTTGTCAGTTTGAAAGAACTGAGAGTGAACAAGAGCTGGATGCAATTATGGCATATTGTATCTAGCCTGGAGATAAAATAATGTCCCAGTAGATTTTACTTCATCTTTTAAACACACACAATAATTTAAATTCCTAACTAGAACACACTTGAATTTTCCTATGTTTAATCATTAAAAAGGCAAAACTTAATTTCATCAAGTGCAATCAAAGAATTTTTCACAGTAGCAATTAAAACATGAAACTAGAATTTCAATGACATAAAATTGAACAGCTGCTGTGTTATATTTGTAATCTTCATTCAAACTGAATATTTCTTCAGATTTTTTTTTAATATCAGTAGTTGAAAGGTGATTTATTAATCCAGAAACTTCCTTAAACATGCTCCAGTACATTTTGAAATGTATTTTAAAATGTTACTCGGATAACATAGTAAGAGTCAATATCATGCATAAGAGAAGTTGGTTGCTAAACTTTATGTATCATAATTTACAAGAGTAAGCAAGCACTTGACACTTTTCAGTTGGATTACAAATAAGTTAAAATACTCTTTAATTATCTTAAAATATAAATCAATACACAAAAAAGTGGGTAACCTTTAGACTTCTCTCAGATACAGAAGGCAAAATTCATTGGAGAAGGCCTAATTGGTTGGCTTGCTTTGGCACGAGGGGACTTACAACTCTACTGAGATGTTTAACTAAGGAAACCCAAACCTATTTTCCTCGGTTTGACGTTCTTTCTGCACTCCATGTGTGGCATTTACAATAAGAGAAAGTGAAAGCCACACATGAAGTTCAGGTCCTTCTTCTCATTCCTTCCTATTTCCACATCAAGGGAAAAGGGCTATTTCTGTGATACCCAGACTTGCCCACACTGTTACGTGTAAGAGTGAGCTGGGACACATGGAGTGGATACAGAATTAGTTAAATGGTATATTTTTTCACTCCATGCACAAACTTGTTCCGTCTGATTTTTGTACCTGACTTTTAGGTATAAAAACCAAGGAAAAACCAGCATCCTAAGCAAACCTAGGATTTGCAAAACCTTTAAATGCTTGTTAAAATCTGCTAAGCTGATTCTTTGTATCATTTTTAAGTCATCTTAATTTTCCTAGTTTGTGTTTGGCTGAAAATGGAAACTTAGTTATCTGGTGGTGAGTTCTACCATGTCTAAAGTCTCTGATTTTATTTCATCATTTCTTCTATTAGATCTCTTTCTTGACTTACTTACCATATCTTATTTAAAGTCTAAAGGCTATTTTTGACCTCGGAATTTTAATTTCTTTAGAGGCTTTTTAGTTTTGTAGTTTTTTGTAGGGCTGAATGGTGTTGATGGGCTAACAGTAGGGGAGACTGTTCTGGGTGTATCTGTTCTCACTACGGGCAGGACTATGCATCAAGTGCCTTACATAGTCAATCAGATTTTGAACCAAGACTCACATATGCCATTTTAACACATTAGAATTAACTGAGTATGAAGGGAATTGCTTTGGCTAGTAGAATATATTTCACCAAGAATGAGTAGACAACACTTATATTTTTGTTCAGCATGAAAACCAGTTGACTTTTAGGACTTAGTATATCAAGTAACTGGAAAGATTTGTTAATAATAACTTAAAAAAAAGAGACCCCCTGCATTGATCTTGTAAATAGTCAGTGTGCCCAAAGGAAGTGAAATGTTGAGTGATAGCCAGTGTATTTTATTTTGCCTTCCACTCCTCACAGGGTTTCTTGTGAAGCTTAATGAGACAGTGTAAATCATGCTTTGTAAACAGTAGAGGGATATCCACATGTAAAATGTTATTATTATTACTAAATTATAGGTTGTATTATATGGAGGAAAACTGTACTCGAAGAATCATTTTTGTGAAATAGCAATGTTTTATAGCTTACATGCAAAAGTTCCATACACAGTTAAGAGGGTATGTCATTATAAGGAAGCAATGTAAATTTGCCCAAAATATATGCTTTGAATAAGATGCACAAACATTTGAAAATTATGTAAGTTTTTCCATCAAGTGACATTTTAGTGGAGGGGAAGACTATAATAAAGCATTACTTACTAATACTTTTTAAAGTTTTAAAGAGTCCAGGGAGTTAATATGACATTTGCCCTACTTGCATGTGGCAGACTCAGGTTCAATAACTGGCACCCCCTATGGTCCCCTAAACCTGCCTGGAGGATCCCTGAGCACAGAGCTAGAGGTACTCGAGCACTACTGGGTGTGGCCCAAAACTAACCAACCAATCAACCAAAAAAAAAAACTAATACATTTTAATAATTCAGCCTCTTCCTTACAGATACTTATAGTCACTTAATGATGGTATGAAGGCTACCAGGAAATGACACAACAATGGCATGGAAACAATTTTCTTTATCTTGGGCATCTTTTTATAACTATATTACTCACCATGTTTAAACAAAACATACTCATTACTTTGCAGTTACTACGGAGAGCAGCTTTCCCCAGTGGGATGCAATGTCTTCATGAAGCCTGTTAGAAAACTTGCACAAGGGCATTCAATAGATAATTTAAAGAGCACCTCCCCCAAATTCACTGTATTACTTAGATTAGGAAGTGAGCAGTGGTGGTCATGAGACATAGTCTTCTCTTTTATGCAACTCAAATTGTCTTTATATTGAGTTGGTGATCTAGATGCATATTTTATTCTCTAGGTCTGTGTTCCTTCAAAAATCACACTTGATGCTTAGGGTTATTTGGCTCTTGAAATATGGCTAATCCAAACTGCGATGCACTATAATTGTAAAATACACACTGAATTTGAAAGCCTTAGTACAAAACCATACACATTGTCTCAATTTTATGTTAGTTACATATTGAATTTATAATAAGTTGAATGCATTAAATAGAATGTATTATTACAATTAATTTCATCTTTTCCTTTTATACATGGTTTTTGGAACACTCTGAATTACATATCTAGATCACATATTTTTATTGGATAGTGTAGAACTAAATAATAGTTCTACATTATAATAGTTTTCCTGCTTTTGTTAAGAACAGGAATGAAGAAACACATTAAATAACACATTAGAAAATATTTTCAGGAGAGAGAAAGAAGGAAAGTACCTGCCATAGAGACAGGCTTGGGGGGGATGGGCAGAAGGGAAACTGGGGACATTGGTCATTGGTGGTAAGAAATATACACTGGTGGAGGGTTGGGTGTTGGAACATTGTGTTACTGAGACCTGATCATGAACAGCTTTGTTAACTGTGTATGTCACGATGATTCAATATAAAAGCACAAAGGATTAAAAAGTGATTAAAAAAAGAAAAAATGTTTTCAACATTCATTAAATGTTAACTACTTTTGGTAGAAGGCTTAAGTTTAGACCAAGTTCTGTTTGCTTATAGACAAAGCTCACAGTTAGTCTCTATAGGAAGCTAGTACTGCATAGTGGTTAAACTTAAAGTAGCCAGAGTGGGCACATTTAGCCCAGCAGAACTTGTGACACAGTGTAAGAGGGGACTATGTCTGACCCTTCCTAAAGCAGGCTCTCCCATACAGTGCAGTCCCTTGCTTGACTCTAATATGGCTCTCAGCCAAACCTTTTTAACCACCATAGACATTTTAACATCAAAGAATAACCTTCTGATCTTGCAGCTAAAAATGCAATTCAGCATAGGTTTTGGCAACTGAAATTGCCAAACCTAGTCCTTGGGGATTTAGGATTCCTGTTGGTATTCATTGAAGACCCTCTTACTTGTCAAATACAGATTGTGATATTTGATTTAGTCTCTGCTCACCATCCCCTGGTGCTGAGTGTGTGTGTCACCATTAGGATATTCTGTGTGGCTGGAATGTTTCACATAAGTGGGGACAAGAACTTGCCAATATGTTATCAATGTCTTGAGCTTCAAAATACATGTTTGGATTTTCACCAGAGTGAAAATTTGTGTCTAATCACCTCCTTTCCACCTCCCTTTTGATGAAAATCATCAAAATGTGAGATGAAAGGATCTAATGGATTGTCTGAATGTTTTCACCAGCCCTGTTGGAAATGATTGAGGCATTGGCTCTTCAACGTTTCCTCTGAGAAAGCAATTCCATAGGTTGGTGTCAACTTACAGCTTAGTAATGGACTAATACACATTATCCTGTATGCAACTCTAAATTATAGGCTGCCAGCTGTGATTCTGGAAGTTTGGAATAGGTTCTTTCCCAAGATTCTAAACAGAAATGACTTTGAATGTTGCAGGCATGAGTCTGTCTAACCCTTCTAAAGTGGCATGAATACAGCAACATTTCTATTGATTTTTAACATTCAGTTCTGAAGAAAATAGAAAATAGCCAAAATTTGACAAGCACTTTACAAAATGATCTTATCCTTCATGGATGCAGAGTAAGAGCTCTGTTCACAATGACATTTGTGATTCAGCTTGCAACAAACCTTCCTTCTATCTTTTTGTGTCTGTCTTATTATATGAAGTTACCTTTTACTGGACTTAAAATAATGATTTAAGTATACTTTTGTCTTCTGTAGTTTTCATTTGTTTAAACATTTTTGGCCCCAAACCCCTAACAAGAGAGTAACAATTTCC
The DNA here is from genome assembly GCF_027595985.1 of Sorex araneus. Classification (NCBI taxonomy): domain Eukaryota; kingdom Metazoa; phylum Chordata; class Mammalia; order Eulipotyphla; family Soricidae; genus Sorex; species Sorex araneus. The sequence goes on along the minus strand of NC_073302.1, from coordinate 385,066,921 downwards.
AATGAAGCTAATTTTTAACCTAATGAATAAATGAAAGAAACCCAACTTTTAACAAGGAGCAGGTTTGCAGATACTTAATTGTCAAAATAAATGTCTAGGGTTGGCAAAGGTACCAGTGAGGAGGCTCTCTCTGCCATTGCTACAGGAGCTAAAATTGTCACAATATTGTTGAAAGGCAGCTTGGCAGTCTTATAAGTTTTTTTTAACAATGTATATATCCTGAGAAATTTCATTCTAGGAATTACTCCTGTGGGAAGTAATTAAAAATGAAAGCAGATTTCACTGAACTTCAAGAGTTCTCATTGCAGTAGATTGTTTAAAATTCTGATAATAGGTGAATGATAGAGGATATATGGGTATTCTTTCTGCAATTTAGTGGGGGGGCACCCAAGCAGAGTTCTGGGGACCCCAAGGGCTACACACAGCATTGCTTTGTTAACCAGGTCAGGTGGTTCCATGCTCAGGTCTGTTGATGTGACACTGCTTAGACCTATGGCATTGGAGGCTATCAGAAGTGCTTTGGGACCTCCGGGGTTATTCTCAGCATTGCTGGGTGGGGGGCTCGAGTGAGTTATATGGTACCAGATTGAAGTTAGTTCCTTGCACATGTAAGATATGTGTCCTTGACGCTTAAGCTGCTTCTTTGAAATCATTTCCCAATACAAAGTTTTGTTTTGTTTTTAAAAAGTTAACTGTCGGATAAGCAGCCACGGAGGATAGCTGTCCTTATTTAAGACCTTCCAAAGAGCAAAACTGATGCCAACTGCTTTTTTATTTCCCAAAATGCGGTTCATTCTAGTTATTTGTTGACTTCACCAAACCACCACATAATTTCACACAACCCAGAATGGAGGGCAGCGGCGTCTGTGCTATAGAAGCCGAGGCCTGAAATAGCAGGAGGGCTCTGTTGTGGGGTGGGTGGAAGCCTGTGCCCTGCCCAGCCATGCTCGGCTTGGTTTGAGCAGTTTGCTATCAGAGCCTCCATTGTGGAGTAAACAGCCAGCACAGATAAAATGGAGGGTCTGACTCAGAAAACACAGTTTTGTTGTCTTCCATTGGAATGTTGCCTTGCCTCCTCTCTCAGGCTAGTGGACATTTGTTTAAAGAGATTTCCCAGATGGTATGACTTGATAGCCTGGCTCAACTAGATGCTTTATTTATTTGCTTGTTTATTTAATTATTGGGGCAGGGGGTAAACCCAGTGATGCTCAGGAATTAGTTCTCAATCTTTGCTCATGGATCACTTATGGTGAGACTTGGGGGACCATAGGGGGTGCTAGGGATCGAATGCAAGGCAAAGAGCCACCTACCCACTGAACTATCTTTCCAACTCCCAACTGAAGCTTTAGCCAAAAGCTATTAATCCTCATTTCTAAGTAGCAGAAAACATTCTCCAGATATTTTTTCAGTAAGGCTTCGACCTAAGCTCTTTCATATACTTCTTTGAAAACAACCTCAATGCAAGGAACACATTTTCTAGAGTGCCACAAATTTTAAGGATCCTTCTACAGTGTGAGGTGGCTGAGAGCAAGAATGTACTCAGAGAGGAAACTGGACCCAACTTACATTGAGGAGGGAGGTGAACTGCAACCAGAAAAAGTTGAGGACAGTTAGCCTTTGCCCCTCTACGCTGCGGGAAAATGCATCCGAGACAATGACGTTGGTTCTTCCTTTCAGGCTGGAAAGAGTTAAAAGCTATGGAGAGAAATAAATGGTCCACCAGTCCATCTTATTATCTCTGGGGTGACCATCCTAATGCCTTTCAGAAGACCATGCAGGACCACTGTAAGGACAGGCCTCAGGGATGAAGCCACCAGGGTCCAGCAGTGGTTCTCTTGCTTCTTGGCACTATGGTACTTGTCAGTGAGTAAACCTTCTCAAACCTCAGTTTTGACATCCACCAAAAGGAGATCTTCTTCCTCAGACTCCCAGGGTGCTTGCAGGGAGGAAACACAGCAGCAAATGCAGAGGAAGTAGGAAGCACAATGGTGGCCATAGCCCCTGCTGTGCTTGTCATGAAAACTGATAGGGAAGAAACCAGTATGACAGTAATAGCTGGGAATCATCACACTGGACAAGATCTGAGGGTTAAAAGTAGGTAAAGGGATATTCTTGATAACCTTTCAGTATCAGTATTGCAAAGCACTATGCCTAAAAGGAGAGACAGAGAGAGAGACAGAGAGAGAGACAAAGAGACAGAGAGACAGAGATAGAGACAGAGACAGAGCAACACAGAGACAGAGATAGAGACAGAGACAGAACAACACAGAGACACAGAGACAGAGAAATACAGAGACAGAGAGATAGAGACAGAGAGAAGAAAAGCACCTGCCATGGAGGCAGATGGGGTGGGTAATGAATGGTGATGGGAGGGAACATGGGGACAGTGGTACTGGGAAACCTACATTGGTGGAGGGATAGGTGTTGGAATTCTGTATGACTGAAATCAAATCATGGACAACTTTGTAAGGGTCTGTATCACAGTAATTCTATAAAAAAGTTAAAACAACAACAACAACAAAGAAAAACCCTGATGCCTGCAGCCTGGCTTCTGTCTTGTCTTCAGCCTTCCTTTTCTTTGGCCTTCTTTCGCTGAACTTAGTGGTGTTGATGGCCAATTCAGCTGTCTTTAGAGACATTTTTCCTTCGAAGCTGAGAGTTTTGCAATTGGATATGGGTCTTGGGAGCTGTGAAGTGCTCGACATGCACAGAAAGATGAACACATTTTAATTACCCACTCCTCCCAGGGGGATGATTCGTTCTTGATTTTGGTTTTCAGAAACATTCCTTCTCTTCACTTCTGTAGGGCCCTGTGCGTCCATGCCCAGTGTGCCATTTCTTTCACTCTGTGCATATTGAGCTCATTGCTCAAAGCTTGACACGGCCTCCCCATCTGTGGATTTGCTCTGCAATGAGGCCAGAAGAAAGTGTGGGACCTCTTACCTAATTTGTACATAGCCTGTGTCATCAAAACATGATGGCTTTGTTTTCCAAAGCCATCTCTCCTACTAATTATTTATGAATTTCTGAAGCATAAGAATGTTCACACTCTACTCAGTTTCAGCCCAGAGCCTGGCACAGCCGCTGCTCAATAATTCTTGTTTCAGGGTTGTTGGTTGTCATCATCTGTCAGTACTTTGAGTATAATAAGCATAGAGAAAAGTACTCAAGTCAGGATTAAATGGCTTGATATTTCAAAGGAGTGAACATAGCCATGTAACCAAGCTCCAGATCAAATATTAGCAAAAATATTATGAGACTATTAGGAGAAATGGAGGAGTGTACCTTTAATGTACTCCTGCCATTGATAACTCACACATTCTGCTTTCTAATGATGTAGTTTTGCCTATTTCTGAGCTTTCCACAGACATAACCATCAAGTATAAAACATTATGTTATACATGCGCATAATATAATATCATTGTGTTACACATAGCTGTAGTTTATTTACTTTCTAGGTCATAAAGTATCCCACTGTGTGGATATACTACTTTGTTCTTACTACTCCTGACATTACATGGTAGAGTAACTTTTTGGGGAATTGAGTACTAATACCTGACTCTTAAACACTTCCTGAGAAAAGGGTGACAGGCTAGAATAAGAACTTCGTGAATGCTGGAAAGGCAGTCCTGATTTAAGACAGTCCTTTGGGAAGGACAGTGACTAAAGGCTGTAAACATCTCGAGCTGAGAAGTGGTAAGGTCTTTCAGAATCAGGCCACCTTAGGTTCCTAGCCCATGAATTCTTTATTTTGCTATAGCGTGGGCTAGTAGCTGCATTGTTTTTTTTTTTAAAAAAAGTCTGTGAGGCATGCTGGTGTTCCTTGGATTTTGTTCTGTTATTAAATGTTGGCATACAAATATATATTTTAATATTTTACTAATGATTGTGGTAGTATTAATTGTAATCACTTGTCAATCTGACTTACTGCTGGTGTCTTAATTTCCAACATGTCTGAAAAGAGTTTTAAAGGATTTCACTACCAGCCTTGTAAGTCGTTTGTCAATACATGATGAAAAGGCTTAGTTGTTTATATTTCGATGTTATCGTTTTAATGGGCAGCGGTCTACATGCCACCCACCACTAATGCTTTTTTCCTCCAGCCTTTTTCTCTCCCTCCCCCCTCTCCTTCTCTCTCTCTCTCTCTCTCTCTCTCTCTCTTTCTCTCTCTCTCTCTCTCTTCCCCTCCCTCTCTTTCTCTGTCTCAGAAAGAAGGTGTCTAAGGTGGAGGGAGGTCTGGTTGCTATGGCTATCTGAAATTTCATGTTTACATTTTAAGAGGTAAGCTGAAACCCTCACTATTTGGTCTCCACCTGAGTGGCATTCACATTTAGAAATTACAAGATTGTTATTGGCTATCTCGAGCTGGAGGATGTGGCTGAGGACTGGCAGTTAATTAAAACTAGGACTTGCTTTCAATATCAGAATTATACAGTCTGTTTTTGTAGGATGTCCCTGAAGTCTTCACTATCCTGCAATGTGTTTTTGATGTAAAAAAAATATTTAAAAAGGAAACAGAACACAGGGCAGCTTGTCCTCATTTACTTCAGAAGTCCTACAATTTACTGGTTGCGCTGTGAACTTTTCAGAGTGGGATTCTGCCCCAGTGTTCTTTGTCCTTTAATTCTGAAGGCTCAGGGCTGCCATACATTGATGGGCCCAAGAGAGCTGATAGGAGGAAATTTGAGCTCTGGCCTTTTCCTGGCAGGAAGACTACTTCATGGAATGCATACTGGGGACATCTTAGAAAAGTTTATTAAGTCAGAGTAGTGCTATTTTCTGTGACAGGTGAAAGGTTTTTTAAACTACTCTTTAATTATTATAATTATTTTTGAAATATTTTTAATTATAAAAGTTGTTCTTGAGTACATCCTTTATGTAAATATAAAACCTATCTAGATTTTTTTAGATAAAGACAAAAATTCCCTTGACTTTCCTCATTAATTCTGGATCTCCCCATTAGATTGAGTCTTAAACTTTTTCTACTCATGACTTATTTCACTGAAGAAATCTTTAAATGACCCCCAGATATATAGGTATATCAAACAGGCATGCAAATCAAACATTTACTGGTAATAAATCATGGATAAATAATATTTTTAAAGGATCCCTCCCACCCACACTTGGTGGAAGGAAGTGGACACTGGTGAAGGGGTCAGTGTTGGAATACTGTACACCTGAAACCCAATCATGAATAACTTTTTAATTGTAATTCACAATGATTCCATTAAAGTATATATGCAGATTTATGCACATATCAATATATAAGCAAAGAACTTCCCTGGGTTCCAGAGAGGGAATACAGGGGTCAAAGAACTTGCCTTACATGTAGCCGACCCCAGTTGGTCCTTGGAACCAAATATGATCTCCTGATCCCTACTAGGAGTGATCCCTGAGCACAGAGTCAGGAGTAAGCCCTGAGCATTGCTGAGTATGACTCCCCAAACTAAGATAAGAAAAATTAAATAAAAAAATAAGATAAATTGCCACATTCAGTTATACAACCCATATGGGATTGTGCCGTATAGTTTAAGAAACTGGACATTAGATGACCTCTTCATTATTTGCTAGGTATTATTACAGATAAGAAATAAAAACCTATCTCAAGTGCCTGTTTTGGTAAATGGTTTAGTTTATTTGGTTTGCTTTTATGTTTTTTTGCTTTGGAAGAGAACCGTGCATAACAGTTTGTATACTATCTCTGGATACTTTTACACAGCAAATAGCTGAGTTTTGTAGTTATACTAGAGACCATAGGACCTACAAAAACTGAAATATTTACTGACTGGTCCTTTACAGAGAAAGTTTGCTAACCTATATTCTAGACATTTTGCTCATTTCACATATTTAAAGTAATATTACACATATACTTATTTTTACATAAATAGTATTATATAGTACAGACTATTCTGTATGTCACATTTTTGGAGTTAACAATATGCTTTCAAGATCTTACATCCATATCAAAACAGGATTCCTCATTATGAATTTCTAGCCATTTCATATTGTCCAGAATAGCACCAAGTTAAAATTACTTTATTGAAGCCAGAATCTGGAAAAAACCCGAGTGCCCTAGAACAGATGACTGGTTGAGGAAACTTTGGTACATCTATACAATGGAATACTATGCAGCTGTTAGGAAAAATGAGGTCATGAATTTTCTATATAAGTGGATAAGCATGGAAAGTATCATGCTAAGTGAAATGAGTCAGAAAGAGAGACAGACATAGAAAGATTGCACACATCTATGGTATATAGAATAACAGAGTGGGAGACTAACACCCAAGAATTGTAGAAATAAGTACCAGGAGGTTGACTCCATGGCTTGGAGGCTGGCCTCACATTCTGGGGAGAGGGAAACTCAGAGAAGGGAACACCAAGTAAAATGTGGTCGGAGGCCATGCGGGGGAAGGGTGATGCGTGCCGAATGTAGACTAGAGACTGAACACAATGGCCACTCAACACCTTTATTGCAAACCATAGCATCTAATTAGAGAGAGAGAACAAAAGGGAATACCCTGCCACAGTGGCAGGGTGGGGTAGGGGGAGATGGGATTGGGGAGGGTGGGAGGGATGATGGGTTTACTGGTGGTGGAGAATGGGCACTGGTGAAGGGATGGGTTCTCGAACTTTGTATGAGGGAAACATGAGCACAAAAAATGTATAAATCTATAACTGTACCCTCATGGTGATTCACTAATTAAAAATAAATAAATTTTTAAAAAATAAAATAAAATTAGTTTATTGAGCCAGAAAGACAGCATAGGCATATTAAGGCATATGCCTTCCATGGGGTAAATCACAGCTTAATAGCCATTGTCACATGGCCTCTCAAGCATCACCAGGTACAGTCCTGGAGAACCCTGAGCACTTCCATAAGGTCAGGAATCCCACCTGAACAATACTGTATCATGCATAGAATCACTGGCCTGGTAGGTGGGGAGTGGCCCAATTTTGCCTTCTGAACATCCTTTGGGAACACCTCATCCAACATAATTAAATTATAATATTATCCTCTGTTGGTGAGCATGTCGCTTATGTTTAGGCTTTACTATTAAGAGAGGCAGTAATTCATACAGATCCATCAAGTGCAGTGCCCATTCACAAACCACACTTCCTGGAAACCTTTTAAAAAACAGATAAATTGTTGATCTCACTGTTCCAATTCTGGCCAGTTTTGAGATAAGCAGGGCCGCTTTAAAAGAGCAATGCGAATATAACCTAGAGCTTCCAGACAGGTCTGTAAACTGGTGGGTCTTGTATTTACCACTAACAAGCAAAACTGACAGAAAAACCCATAGAAAAGTATTTTTAAATCCTTATAGCTGGTAAACTCTACAGACATTTGCAAAGGGAGATTTACAATCTATGTTTCAACAATTGTATGTTTGTAACCAAGTATGTGGAGAGGCATAAGAAGGATATGCAGCAATATAAAATTGGTAAATATCCTGATTTTTTCCTGTACATATTGAAAAATAATATATACAATATGGTGGCAAATTTTGACAACAAAGAAGTTGCATATTTACAGTGAATGAAATGGAAAAAATGAAAAGAGTGATGAGCTTGGTCAGGACTTAAAACATGGCAGTTTGAATTTCTCAGTACAGAAAGTTTATTCTTATTGCTAGGCCATGCTATTTATATTTTGGTTTTTGGGTCACAGCTCATGGTACACAGGTTTACTCCTGGCTGTGCGTAGGGATCCCACCTGACAGGGTTCAGGGGACCATATGTGCTGTCAGGGATTCAACTGTAGCTCTGTAGAACTGTCGTCTTGCTGTTCATCAATTTGTTCCAGTAGGCACCAGCAACATCTCCATTGTAAGACTTGTTGTTACTATTTTTGGCATATTGAATATGCCACGTGTAAATTGCAGGGCTCTGCCGTGCGGGTGGGATACTCTCGGCAGCTTGCCGGGCTCTCCAAGGGGGACGGAGGAATCGAGGGATTCAACTAGGCCATCAAATTTCTGGACAAAAATATGAATAGATTACAAATCTCTTTACCTAAGAGAGATAAACAATAGGGCATTAGAAGTGATCCTAGGTAGGATCGATGTCAGTTTGCCTAATCCTAGCCAATAGAAAATGTATGTGTATTAGAAACAAGGAGTCTTTCAATAAGAAGCTTCTAGGAACTTCTGCAATGAACAGATAGATGGTGCCCACATAGTTTTATTTTTTTTAGAAATAAAAGCTGTTTTTATTTTTATTTTTTATTTCAAAATTACTTTTATTTATTAATTTATTAATTTATTTTTAATAAGTGAGTCACCATGAGGGTACAGTTACAAATTTACCCATCTTCATCCTTGTGTTTCCTTCATACAATGTTTGAGAATTCATCCCTCCATCAGTGTCCATTCTCCACCACCAATGAACCCAGTATCCCCAGTATCCCTCCCACCCTCCACTCCCATCCCCCACCCCCACCACACCCTGCCTCTATGGCAGGGCATTATGGAATGCCCACATAGTTTTAATTGAGGATACTAAGCCTTATAAAAGTGGTATTATTCATTCAGGATTGTAGGTGTAGGCTCTGATCATTAATTTTTTTAATTTTTTATTAGAGAATCACTGTAATGTACAGTTACAAACTTATGAACTTTTGTGTTTGCATTTTACTCATACAGTGATCGTTTATCCATCCCTCCACCAGTGCCCATTCACCTCCATCCATGATCCCAGTATCCCTCTCACCACCCCCACCCCATCCCCCCACCACCCCACCCTGCCTCTGTGGCAGGGCATTCCCTTATATCTTGATCAAATGACTCTAATCCCATTGGCTTAAAATGAAAAAGTCTAACTTCCAAGTCAGGAAGAATGGGTCTTCTAGAAGGATATCACTTGTAAGTTTTATGGTTTATCAGAGTATTTATAGATATGAAGGATTTGTTGGGGGTGCAAACCTGCAAGCACTTGAGGGAACTTAAACACTGGGATTGAATCCCAATTCCCCATATGCAGAACTTATATTCCAGCCAGTTGAGCCATTTCCATATCCCTATATTTGTAGAATTTAAAATATATGATTGAAACTCAGAAATTCATACTAGCTTCATATCTGATGAAATAGTAGAGATGATCGCATCAGCAATAACAACAAAGAAGAGTCCAAAGTCATCAATGGTTTGAGCTGGTTCGGAGTTCTTGTTCACATCATGCCCGGTCATTTGTTCATGTTCATTTAAGCACCATTGCCATAGAAATCAAGAACCCCAAGTAAAATCTTTTTAACACATTAATGTGACTCAAAGGGCTAATTCAATATAGAAACATAATATTTTCTAGAATTATAAGAAAATAATCTTGCTTCCAGCAAAGCAAAAATAATATTTGATGCTCATGTGAATTAACATTTTGGCAGCTTAGGATACCGATTGGCAAAAGCTACATTTGCACAAAGAATTGCCTTTTGAAAAATATGACAGGTTTTGTTTGTGATATGTACACCATTTGAATTCAATGCTTACAGAGACATGAAGTCTTACTAACTAAACTTCATATAAAATATTGTAAACGTTTAACGCTAATGCCATGCTTGCTTTTAAGTTCCTCTTGTTGAGAATTCTATAGCCTTTTCTCCTTTGCTACTCTTAAATTTATTTTGAACTTTGTGGTGGTAAAAGAAATAACATAAAATAAAATCCAATACTCAAAATAACATATTTAATTCATAAGTTCAGTTTGGGGTCATCACTGATGCCAGTGAAAGATTTTCTTAGAGAACAACCACAGTCCTCTCATCCTTTCAGTGAAAAAGAAGATATTTTTGACACTGTTAATTGTCTTTAAGTGCCATTAATAATTTCCAAGTGATCTTAAACCAGATGAAATGAGAGAAATGAATGCAGCAAATGCAACATTTTAATTTTCGTGTAGTAGAAACCATGTGTAGACACAGAAAATAACTAATCGTGGTTAATCTCAATGATTTGAAAATGTGAAACAATATTGAAAATTTGGTCAGGTTAATTGTATTTCTAACATTCGTCTAAAATGCATTATTAAGTACAGGAAGCTCAAATTAAATTAAAGGCAAGTTTTGTTTTTCCTAATTATGAACCTCATGAGGAAAATTAAGACAAAGAGATAATAATGAGCATCCAAGTAAAAAATTTTTCATAGACAGTTAGGAGCAAGACTCGGTTTTTTTAAAGCTCAGTGGAGTATTTTTATTTATTTATTTATTTATTTTTAAAAATATTTTTATTAGTGAATCACTGTGAGGTACAGTTACAAACTTATGAAATTTCCTGTTTGCATTTCAGTCATACAGTGATTGTTTCCCCATCCCTCCACCAGTGCCCATTTTCCTCCACCAGTGTTCCCAGTATCCCTCCCACCCCCCCACCCTGCCTCTGCTGCAGGGCATTCTCTTTTGTTCTCTGTCCTTTTGGTTCTTGTAGTCTGCAATAGAGGTATTGAGTGGCCACCATGTTCAGTCTATAGTCTACTTTCAGCATGCATCTTTCTACCCGAATTGGTACTCCCAACATCCTCTACTAAGTGTTCCTTTCTCTATCTCAGCTTCCTTTTCCCTCAGCATGTGAGGCCAGGTTCCAAGCTGTGGGGCAGACCTCCTAGTCCTTATCTCTACTACTCTTCGGGTATTAGTTTCCCACTCTATTACTTTATATTCCAAAGATCAGTGTGGTCTTTCTATGTCTGTCTCTCTCTTTCTGACTCATTTCAATTAACATGATACTTTCCATGTTGATCCACTTATATGCAAAGGTCATGACTTGATCTTTTCTAATGGCTGCATAGTATTCCATTGTGTAGATATACCAAAGTCTCTTTAACCAGTCTCGGTCACCTCGGTTTTGTCCAGATTCTGGCTATTGTAAACAGTGCTGCAATGCACATACAAATGCAGATGTCACTTCTCCTATACCTTTTTGCCTCTCCGGGATATATTCCCAGGAGTGGTACTGCTGGGTCAATGATCCAGTCAGCATTCCCACCAGCAGTGAAGGAGAGTCCCTTTCTCCCCACATCTGCGCCAATACTGGTTGCTTTTGTTCTTTTGGATGTGGGCTAGTCTCTGTAGTGTGAAATAATATCTCATTGTTGCTTTGATCTGCATCTCCTTGATTAGTGATGTAGAGCATTTTCTCATGTGTATTTTAGCCATTAGGATTTCTTTTTTGAGAAAATTTCTATTCATTTCCACCCCCTATTTTCTGATGGGGTTGGATGCTTTCTTCTTGTAGAGTTCAACCAGTGCCTTGTATATCCTTGATATCAACCCCTTATCAGATGGGTATTGGGTGAATATCCTTTCCCATTCTGTAGACTGTCTTTGTATTTTGGTCACTGTTTCTTTTGAGGTGCAGAAGCTTCTTAGTTTAAGATAGTCCCATTTGTTTATCTCTGTTTTCACTTGCTTGGATTGTGGCGTGTCATCTTTGAAAATACCGTTAGCTTCAATGTCATGGATGGTTTTGCCAGCCTTGTCTTCCATGTACCTGATGGACTCTAGTCTGATGTTGAGATCTTTAATCTACTTTGACCTGACTTTTGTACATGGTGTTAGGTAGAGATGTGAGCCCATTTTTTTGCATGTAGCTGTCCAGTTTTGCCAGCACCATTTGTTGAAGAGGCTTTCCTTGTTCCACTTCACAGTTCTTGCTCCCTTATCAAAGATTAGATGATAATATATTTGAGGGATAATATAATTGAACAGGATATTCAACATTGTTCCATTGGTCTCCGTCTCTGCCTTTGTTCCAGTATAATGCTGTTTTAATTATTACCACTTTGTAGCAGAGATTGAGGTTGGGGAGGATGATTCCCCCCATATTATTTTTCCCAAGAGTTGCTTTAGGTATTCGTGGGGCTTATTGTTCCATATGAATTGCAGGAGTATTTGCTCCATTTCTTTGAAGAATGTCATGGATATCCTTATAGGGACCACATTGAATGTGTACAGTGCTTTGGGGAGTATTGTCATTTTAACAATGTTAATTCTCCCAATCCAAGAGCAGGGAATATATTTCCATTTCCTCGTGTCCTCTTTTATTTTTTGAAGTAGCATTTTGTAGTTTTCTTTGTACAAGTCCTTTACCTCCTTAGTTAAGCTGATTCCGAGGTATTTGATTTGCTGAGGCATGATTGTGAACGGGATTGCTTTTTTCATGTCACTTTCTTCTCTCTCGTTATTTGTGTATAGGAAAGCCATGGACTTTTGGGTATTGAGTTTATAGACTGCAACTTTATTATACAAATCTATTGTTTTTAGGAGTTTCTTGGTAGAGGTTTTAGGGTTCTCTAAGTAGAGTATCATATCATCTGTGAATAGTGAGAGCTTGATTTCTTCCTTTCCTACCTGAATGCCTGAATGCCCTTAATATCTTTTTCTTGCCTAACCGCTAAGGCAAGTACTTCCAGTACTATATTGAACAGAAGTAGAGAGAGTGGGCATCCTTGTCTCATCCCTGATCTTAGAGGGAAGGCTCTTAGTTTTTCCCCATTGGGGATGATGCTTGCCATAGGCTTGTAGTAGATGGCTTTGAATATATTGAGGAAAGTCCCTTCTATACCTATTTTTTATTAATTTTTTAAATTTTTAATTAGTGAATCACCGTGAGGGTACAGTTACAGATTTATACAATTTTGTGCTCATGTTTCCCTCATACAAGTTTCGAGAACCCATCCCTTCACCAGTGCCCATTCTCCACCACCAGTAAACCCATCATCCCTCCCACCCTCCCCAAACCCATCTCCCCCCACCCCACCCTGCCACTGTGGCAGGGTATTCCCTTTAGTTCTATCTCTCTAATTAGCTGTTGTGGTTTGCAATAAAGGTGTTGAGTGGCCACTGTGCTCAGTCTCTAGCCCTCATTCAGTCCACAACTCCCTTCCCTCGCATGGCCTTCGACTACATTATAGTTGGTGATCCCTTCTCTGAGTTGCCCTTTCCCCAGAATGTGAGGCCAGCCTCCAAGCCATGGAGTCAACCTCCTGGTACTTATTTCTACAATTCTTGGGTGTTAGTCTCCCACTCTGTTATGCTATATACCATAGATGAGTGCAATCTTTCTATGTCTGTCTCTCTCTTTCTGACTCATTTCACTCAGCATGAAACTTTCCATGCCGATCCACTTATATACAAAATTCATGATCTCCTTTTTTCTAACAGCTGCATAGTATTCCATTGTATAGATGTACCAAAGTTTCCTCAACCAGTCATCTGTTCTAGGGCAGTCGGGTTTTTTCCAAATTCTGGCTATTGTAAACAGTGCTGCGATGAACATATAAGTGCAGATGTCGTTTCGACTGTACTTTTTTGCCTCTCTGGGATATATTCCCAGCAGTGGTATTGCTGGGTCAAATGGGAGCTCAATAACTAATTTTTTGATAATCGTCCATATTGTTTTCCAAAAGGGCTGAACCAGTCGGCATTCCCACCAGCAGTTTAGAAGGGTCCCTTTCTCTCCACATCCTCTCCAACAGCGGTTGCTTTTGTTCTTTTGGATGTGTGCTAGTCTCTGTGGTGTGAGGTGTTATCTCGTGGTCTTCTATACCTATTTTGGCAAAAGTTTTCTAATAAATGGGTGCTGGATCTTGTCAAATGCTTTCTCTGCATCTATTTATATGATCATATGGTTTTTATCTTTTCTTTTGTTGATATGATGGATTATGTTGATTGATTTCCAAATGTTAAACCATCCTTGCACCCCCAGGATGAATCCCACTTGGTCATGGTGTATGATCTTTTGGATGAGTTTTTGGATTCTGTTTGCTAATATTTTGTTGAGGATCTTCACATCGTGTTCATCAGGAATATCAGCCTATAGTTTTTTGTGTGATTTATTTGTTTGCTTTTGGTATTAGGAAGATATGTGCCTCATAGAAACTGTTTGAGAGAGTTTCTGTGTCTTCGATTTCCTTGAAAAGCTTAAGGAGAACTGGCAATAGGTCCTCTTTAAGTGTTTGGAAGAATTCGCTAGTGAATCCATCAGGACCTGGACTTCTGTTTTTGGGAAGATTTTGATTACCATTTCAATTTCCTTGATATTAATAGGTCTAGTCAGATATTCCAGGTATTCCTGGTTCAACTTTGGGAGATTATAGGAATCCAGGAATTTATCCATTTCTTCTAGGTTCTCTTGTTTCATAGCATACAGATCTTCAAAATAACCTCTGATTTTGAATTTCTTTGGTTTCTCTTTTGATGTCCCCCTTTTCATTTCTGATATGGTTTACTAGATTTATATCTCTCTTTCTTTGTGAGTCTTGCTAGTCGTTTATTAATCTTGTTTATTTTCTCGAAGAACCAACTCTTGGTTTCATTGATCAAAATTTTGGATTGTCTTTTGTGTGTCCATGTCATTAATTTCAGCTCTAAGTTTTATTATCTCTTTTCTTTTGCCTGGTTTGGGCTCCTTTTGTTTATCTTTTTGTAAGGTCTTGAGCTGTGAAGTCAAGTTATCGATCTTGGCTCTTTCTTCTTTCCTGAGGAATGCTTGCAGGGCGATAAATTTTCCCCTTAACACTACTTTAGCTGCAGCCAATAAGTTTTGGTAAGTAATGTCTTTCATCTACCGAATCCTTTATTCGTGACATTTCTTTTTGTAGCTTTTTAATTTCTTTTTTTTTTTTTTTTGCTTTTTGGGTCACACCCAGCAATGCTCAGGGGTTACTCCTGGCTCTGCACTCAGGAATTGCTCCTGGCAGTGCTTGGGGGACCATATGGGATGCCAGGGATCGAACCCGGGTCGGCCGCTTGCAAGGCAAACGCCCTACCCGCTGTGCTATCGCTCCGGCCCCTATAGCTTTTTAATTTCTGCTCTCATTTATTCCTGTGTTTTCTCGGCTGTCTGTTCCATTGTTTCTTTCGGGTTGTCCTTTAATTTAATGGATAACTGTTCCATGGTTACTTTTAGTTAATTGAACATCTTTAGCATTTCATCTCTGAATTCTTTATCGGAGAGCTCAAATTTGTGGGAAATGCCTATTGAGGCTCTGAACTCCTTTCATCATCCTCTCTTTGTGGTGTAATTTGGGCTGTTTCTTCATGTTGTTGTGGTGGTATGGAGAAGTGACCTTCAAGTTCACTATCCCAATTCCCTCTTGTTGCGAAAAAGGATTCTGGATGGGCTCGGTCAATGGTGGTCACCTTTTTGTTTTCCCCTTCTAGAATATTTCCTTCCTCTCAGATTTTCCTCTGTTCCTTACATGAGGACTCCAGTGATGCTTTCAGAGAATGTGCTCTTTTACAATGGGCTTGTACAGCTCCTTGTATCCATTGGTATTTTGGTGAAATTGGAATAGACTTGCAGCCTATTGGCCTTTTGGGTGTGATAGCTAGGATCTTACTCATGGACATAGGTAATGAAGACTGAGATCTAACAACAGATTGCTGGTTTTCAGGAAAATATCTGTGGCAGCATGAGCGGCCGCTGGCTAGGCAAGACTCTTAAGGCTTTCCTTATTTGAAATTGAGACTGTACATATAAAATATTGATACAGCTCTCTAAAACCCAATCACTTATATATTTGGGAATAAAATGGCTTGGTAGATAGTTCTTTTTTTACAAACAAATGATGTTGTTTTGACTAAGACAGCTATTGATAGAATAAATACAAAGTTATAAAAGAAAACATGATATTATAGAATGAAACCCCTTAAATGAAAGGGATGTTAAGCTCACTTGGTTCAAAGACATTAACTTGGTTAATTTTACACTTAAAATTTTAATATCCCAATATACTTCTTCCCTCTCCTTGAATTTTAAGGTTGCTGCATCACACCATAACCTGAAAATCAAAATCCTTTATAATGTTAGAATAAGAAAAATGTAAAGTTTCTCACCTACATGAAACTGAAACTTGAAAATCTTAGTGTAGCACCTCAAGGTTATATAAAGAACACTGCTTTATTTTAGCTGTGGTACAGATAATCTACCCTCTCCTTTCTACTAGAGAGCCTAATCAGATGTGACCATATATGCCTCAATTTCTACATTAAAGTAAATTTAAAGAATGATCCATATACAATCATTATTATCAGAAGTAGTTACTGAGAACTTAATACAATTATGTGTTTTCCACATGCACTAAGGAAAGTAAAAGAATGTAAGTCTATACATGAATAGTATGCTGAGAAGGAAAAAGAGGTATTAAACCTAAAGACAACATTGTAGTAAAGTTCTTAGCAATGAATTATTTCCCTGAATATAATTCATGAATGATAACTACAAATAGGAGAGCTGCAATCTGAATAGTTGTTCTTTTTAAAAAAAAATTTATTAAATCACCATGAGATACAGTTACAAATTTGAATTTCCGTCGTACAATGATTGAACACCTATCCCTCCACCAGTGCACATTTTCCACAACCAGTGTCCCCAGTATCCACCACCCGCCAACCCAGTCCTCACCCTGCCTCTATGGTAGACAATTTCTCCCATATATCTCTACTTTTGGGCATTATGGTTTCAATACAGATACTGAGAGGCTATCACATTTGGTCCTTTATCTACTTTCAGCACAAGTCTCTCATCCCGAACAATCCTCCAGCTATCATTGATTTTGTGATCATTTCTCTAGTCTAGCTGCCTTCTCCCCCAGCTCATGAAGCCGGCTGTCAGCCATGGAGCAATATTCCTGGCCTTGTCTCTCCTGTCCTTGGGAGTCAGTCTCATATTATGTTATTTTATTGAATAGTTGTTCTTAAACACAAATTTGAAATAGTCACAGATTTGGTATGTTGACTTAAAAGTGATGCTCATATTTGTAGAGATAAATACAGAAGAATCTGTAGCTGATTTTCAAGTGAAACAAGGTGTATTTTTAAAACCCATGCCTGGAATAGAAACAAAAGTAGGAGAAAAATGTGAGGGAAAAAGATAATAAAGGAAACAAAGGTAATTGCTAAGAAATAATGTTATAATCGTACAGTTTGAATAAAAAGATAGTCTCATATTTATAAAATAAGAACAAGGTGTCACGAAAAAAGAACAGAGAAAAATAGAAATAAAAATAGAATAGTTTCGTGTAGAAACTGATATATTATCAGGATATGAAATATTCCATGGGAATATGAATGTGGGATCATTTAGAGAGAGAACCTGCCTTGCAAGCATGTGACTTGGATTTAATCCCTGGTATTGCCTCACATATAAGTCTGCTGTTTAGAATTCCTGGTGCTGCAGCAAAGTATGCAAACCCAGTAAATACTGCAACCTAGAGTGCAAGACCTCTGCTATTCACAACAAGAATAGAGGGAGGGAAATGTGAATTTTTGTAAAAAGAATTCAAATATCTACTTAATGTGTGTCACTAAAAAAAATAGCAAAACAAAATAGTTTTTGGAAGCATGAATAGAGGGATGTTATGAAGATTGAGTTTAGTTTCTGTTAAGAAGTAACTACTTAAAATGTGAGATTATATATGAGACTAACACCTAAGGAGAGTAGAGACACAGGCCAGGAATATTGCTTCATGGTTGGAAACCTGTCTCATGAGCTAAGGAAGAAGGCAGCTGGGATAGAGAAGGGATCACTAAGTCAGTGATGGTTAGAGGGATTGCTTAGAATGGGAGATATGTGCTGAAAGCAGGTAAAGGACCAAACAAGATGGCCTCTCAGTATCTGCTTTGCAAACCGTTACACCCAAAAGTAGAGAGACAGTAAGTGGGAAATTGTCTGCCATAGAGGCCGGCGGATGGGTGGGATGGGGGCGGGGTGGGGAAGCAGTGGGGTGGCGGAAGGGATACTCGGGATATTGGTGTTGGCAAATGTACACTGGAGGAGGGATGGGTGTCTGATCATCGTATGACTGAAACTTAAACATGAAAGCTTTGTAACTGTAGTTTATGGTGAATCAATTTTTTTAAAAAAATGTGTGTGACTGAATGTGGCGGTAATGAAAAATTGGTGACAGTGAAAGATTTCTGAATGCAACAACCAAAAATTAAAGATCAACTACACATCAATTTAAAGTATTTCTAGAAGCACTTGTCAGTGCTACACTTCCAGGGCAAGTAGGGTCACAAGTAGAAAAAGCTTAAGAACCTTTGGGTTAAAAATATCAAGAGATATAACAACATTCAATGTATAATCCTTAACTGTATGGTGGTTTCAAAAGAATGCAGCTATTCGGGGCTCAAGAGATAGTACAGCGAGTAGGGCACTTGCCTTACATGTGGTCAACCTGTGTTCAATGCCAAGCATTTCATATGGTTCCCCGAGCACCACCAGAAGTAATTCCCTAGTGCAGAGCCATGAGTAAATCTTGGGCATGGCCGGGTACAGTGCAAAAACAAAGAAAGATAGGAGCTATAAAGGACATTGAAGTTCAGCTGAAGACTTACAGAAATGGTTGGGTAAGTGATAATATTGGAATATCATCATTAATTTCTTGTGATTGAAAGCTTCACTAGTAGGGGAATGCATGTGTTTATGAGATGCTTGCCAAAGTAAAGAATAAAATGTCACAATATGTAAAACATTTCAAATAGTTCAGCAAAAATATTAAAATTACACACAAAAAATCTATTACATTTTACATACTTTTTCTATGATATCAATCTATTTTCAATGTGAAGAAACAAAATACAGAAAAAAATACAAATAAACAAACTGAAATATATTTATATAACAACCATAAATTCAACTCATCTCAGCATTGTTAGCAATTTGGTGTATTGTGTGTACCTTCTTAGAACTTATATATTCACTTTACTAATATATTCTGTGCATACATAAATAGACATGAAATATGTATAAACTATGACATTTTTCTTTCAGAAATACAAAAATAGTATTTATATTAAAATATTAAACATATATTATCATTTTAGTGATTGAACACAAATTACATTACATGCACAAGTTCTATTTTATTTTTCCATCTCCTCTAGCTAAAGTATAACTCATTATTACTTAGGCACAGCTTTCCTCCTTGTACCTGAATCTTTTTTAAGTGTGTATAGCTGGGCATGGTTCTGAATTCCCTCTTGGTGAGACTGTAACTGTTTGTTATGTTTTCTTATCATCCAGTCTGTCAATGACATTTTTTCTCTCATTTACATTAGCTCAGAAGGGCAAAGAGCATTTTTATCTAGATGGGTAAATCTTACACATAACAAATTGGTTGCATATCTTTGCTCACTGATACTTTATTTAGCAGACTAATCTGATAAACTACCTATTTCTCAAGTTATAATAACATTCACGATGGTGGTGAACTTGATAAAGTTTCTGAGTCTCTAAAGACAGAAGCTGATAGCTTGCGGCTACATTGCATTTTAGCTAATTCAATAAAGAATTGCTTTTCATATTGAAAAGATAAAAATTAGTGGTGAAGGGGATGTTTAGCCTATTAGGTGAAATGAGGAATAATGACATATGGCAATTTATGGCTTGGGAATGTAGAATCTTTTTATTGCAGCATCCTCATTTTGAATTAAGTCCACTTGGCATCAGATAGGCCTGGATTCTAGGCTCTGTCACATTTCAACCTTAACCACATTATTGATTTTGTTTGATCAGTCCTCTCATCTGACATCCAGACTGGGAGACATATATATGAAAACCTCATATTCTAAGGATTGAAATAAGTCATGTATGAGGAGAGTTTTTAAAAATATATTATAAAGTACTAGTATCACCTGGGATGATGGAGGCATGGCAAATAGGCATGGCAAGAATAAATAGTAGTAAAAATAGAAATAAAATAAATATATTTTAAGAAAAATATTTTGTGTATTAAATTCTAGTCTTAATTCACGAATCACGAAATCCCGTTAATCACTGATTTCTCGGGCGGGTTCAGTGACATCTCATTTCCTCCTTTCCCTGAGATCTTAGAAGTCAATCTCTACTCGTCCCTCCTAACGATGTTGCACTGGGGGCTCTTCAGGGTCAGAGGAATGAGATCCAGCTTGTTACTGGATTTAGCATATGAATACACCATGGGAAGCTCGCAAGGCTGTCCCATGTGGGCAGGAAACTCTCAGAAGATTGCCAGTTTCTCCCAGAGGGAGAAGTAGGCTAAAGATATCGTGTGGCTGCAAAGTGAACGTGTGGAGAGGGGCCTCCAGCATGGCTGTAGCTAGGTTCCAGTGGTCTTTGGCCGCTGGGAGCTCTGCTCGGGGTGGGGAGGGAAGCTGGAGCCCATCTCCTCTGAGGGGCCCAGGGGAAGACAGCCAGGCATGCGGGCAAGAGACTCTCTGCATCACTCTCTTCTGAGAGCTTGCTTTTAAGTCTCTCTCTCTGGATGTTGGCCATTGATGGGATTACACACACCTGGGTTCCTCTGCCGGTACCTTCATGCATGAGGCCTGTCCGAACATGTGGAGAGGGGCCTCCAGCATGGATGTAGCTAAGTTCCAGTGGTCTTCGGCCGCCGGGAGCTCTGCTTGGGGTGGGGAGGGAAGCTGGAGCCCATCCCCTCCAAGGGGCCCCAGGGAAGACAGCCAGGCGTGCAGGCAAGAGACTCTGTCTTAATTAGGGAAATTTATGTTGGTGTCTTTTTTGGGACTCCAAATTTCATTGTAAAGCAAATAATTGAGATATATGTATAATACACATACATACAGATAGAGATAAGAAGGTATTATTTGCTCCTAAAATTTTATAATAACGAGATTATTTCTTTATTAATCTATTTTATTATATTATCTCTGGAAAAAGATCATTTAACTACATATTACAGTAGCAATTCAATAATAATGTCTAAGTAAAACATTTCTATTAATCTTATAGTATCTTTTATTTGTGTTCAGTATTCCTCAATTTATACAATTAAATAAATTGAGGGGCTCAAATGATAGCACAATGGGTAGGGCCTTTGCCTTGCATGCAGGTGACCCGGGTTCCTCCATCCCGCTTGGAGATCCTGGCAAGCTACCGAGAGTATCCCGCCTGAAGGACAACCTGGCAAGCTACCCGTGGCATATTCGATATGCCAAAAACAGTAACAAGTCTCACAATGGAGACATTATTGGTGCCTGCTCAAGCAAATTGATGAACAATGGGACGACAGTGCTACAGTGCAATGTTTTTCAGGTACTAGGTTATGGTTTTTCTTTTTAAAAAAATATTGTTTTTCAGAGTGGGAGACTAACACCCAAGAATTGTAGAAATAAGTACCAGGAGGTTGACTCCATGGCTTGGAGGCTGGCCTCACATTCTGGGGAAAGGGCAACTCAGAGAAGGGATCACCAACTTTAATGCAGTCGAAGACCATGTGGGGGAAGGGAGTTGCGGGCTGAATGAGGGCTAGAGACTGAGCACAGTGACCACTCAACACCTTTATTGCAAACCACAACAGCTAATTAGAGAGAGAGAACAGAAGGGAATGCCCTGCCACAGTGACAGGGTGGGGTGGGGGGAGATGGGATTGGGGAGGGTGGGAGGGATGCTGGGTTTACTGGTGGTGGAGAATGGGCACTGGTGAAGGGATGGGTTCCCGAACTTTGTATGAGGGAAGCATAAGCACAAAAGTGTATAAATCTGTAAATGTGCCCTCACAGTGATTCACTAATTAAAAATAAATAAATTTAAAAAAAAAAAGAAATCGATCCCAAGGGCTGGGGAATATGGATTTTCATTAAAGTTAGCTTCAAAGATCATATTAAGTGGGGTAAAGGCTCTTAAAAGAAATAAGTCATACTATTCACCAAAAGGTAAAATGCATCATAATTATGTTTTATCTTTGGTAACAGAGGCAGGAATAAAAATGCCATTTTACTCTCAAGGTAACGTCAAACCATCTGAAAAAAATGTCTCAGGATTGCACGCATTTGTGGAATATAAAGTAACAGAATGGGAGACTAGCACCCAAGATCAGTAGAAATAAGTACCAGGGATTACTTCACAGCTGAGAAACCGGTCTCGAATGCTGGGGTAAAAGGCAGCTCAGGTAGAGAAGGGACCATCAAGTCAAAGGTGCTAGGAGGGCCTGCTCAGGATGGGAGATGTGTGCTGAAAATAGACTATAGACCAAACGTGATGGTCACTTAATACCTCTACTGCAAACCACAACACCCAAAAGGAGAGAGGGAGCAAAGGGAACCCCTGCCACAGAGGTGGGGTGGGGTGGAAGGGATGGAGTGGGGGTGGTGGGAGGGATGCTGGGACCATTGGTTGTGGAAAATGGGCACTGGTGGAAGGATGGGTACTCAATCATTGTATGACTGAAACGCAAGCACATAAGTTTGTAAGTCTGTAACTGTACCTCAGGGTGATTCACTAATAAAATTAAAAAAATATATATTGTTTTTAAGCTACACCCAGCTGTGCTCAGGGCTTAGTCCCGGTTCTGCACTCAGGAGGCAACCTTAAGGGTCTGACAACACCATATGGGATGCTGGGGATCGAAGCTCTGTAGCCACATGCAAAGCAAGTGCCTTACACACTGTACTATATCTTCGACCGTATGGTTTTCTATAAAGGGAAATAATTATAATCAACAAGATGAAAGTGAGAGGGCAGTGTGTGGGAAAGGATACAGAACTTTTTTAGCCTCCTAAGTAAATAATGCCCATCTTCACTTGTTTACAACCTCAATTCTCAAAAACTCTCATTCTTCCCTACTGATAAAAAGGAAAAATGTACTTTTTATCAATAAGTGTTATAAAATAGCTATATGTAACATTAGTCATCTCATGTAATAAGTTCACTTCAGAATGCCCTTGTTGGTTTTTTTTTAATTTTAAAGATACTCTTGGGAGATAGACAAGTTTCTGAAGGATCGGATTAGTACCAATTATTTTCTTCACATTAATCATCAGGTGTCTTGTGACCCAAGAGAAACATAATACAAAAGAAACAAACACCATTCTTTTTATAGTGAAGTATTAAAAGAGTAGATGCTTGTTTTGTTGTTTTTGTGAGGGAATGGTGTAATGGGGTTTTAAAATAAGTGCAAGTGCATCAAAATATAGGATGATATTTAAGGCAAAGAAGATTTTTTTTACCCAATTTAAAGTGTTTTATCTTAAATTAGAATGTTTATATAAACACATTAACATGATAATCTGAGGTGCTGAAGTAAATATATAAGTATATCCAAACTCTCTAAATCCCACCTTCAACACAAAATCTTCATTAGCACCCTAAATAAAGATGCAAGTCTTGTTACGCACAATCCACAACATATTTGAGCACTTAAGAAATATATACCTAAGCCCTGGGCCTTATTGACTTATTCATGGGATATAATAAAATCAACTGGAGTAGAGACAAGTCATAAGCTATGATGGTTAGTGAATTCCTGAGCATATGTTAAATACTTAAAATACTACAGTGAAGCAGGCATGCACCATCTCTCCCCACAGAGAATCTACATCTTGTTTGGGGGAGTAGGGAAGAAATAAATAAAGTGTAGATATAGGAAAATAGAGTATATAGGATGATGGTATGTGTTTTTGGCAGAAAAAAATAGCACAGTAAAGAAGATAAAGCCAGGTAGAGGGAGGTGTCTTTCTTTCCATCCCAGACATTGTACAGCAAAGATATCACTGGTCTATAACATTAGAACAGAGCCAGAGAAAGCGATGAGATAGTCTGGGATTACTTGAGGGTATGATTCCAAGTGTAGATAATATTATTAAAATAACTTTGAAGATAGGCTCACATTAGTTTCTCTGAATTGTAGTTTTCTCTAAAGGGTCAAAATTAAAATACCAATAATGCAATGAAGGATGGATTACAAATATTAGAGAAACAATATATGCAGAAATCCCAGTACAAAGAGTACACTGTAAACTTTGGTACCTTTCTTCTGAAAACACCTGTTAATGCTGGCATTGGTGCTAGTCAGTATCATTATATCCCTCTTCCTTGGCAGATGTGTGCCTTTCAAAAGCTATGGAAAAATTATTGATAATTATGTTACAGAAAATTCTAAGGCAGACTACTGTGTAATCTAGTTTTAAAATGTCCTTAAACCATTTCCTGAAGCATGTCTTCATGCTTTATGTTTATTCCTCAGGTCCTACTGCAGAGGTAATCTCATATAAATGTCTGATCCTGGGGTTAGATATGCCCAGATTGCTGCAAATCAGCTTCTTTCTTGGAGTGTCTCTCCACTCCTGGGAAATTTATGCGTAAAACTGGGGTGGGGCAATTTCCCAATTCCAACCTCTAATGCTTGATATCTCTCTTCAGTTTCTTTTTCAGTTAAATGGGCATAAAAACTAAGATTGTAAATGCTCTGTGTGAGAGTAAGAGAAGCTTAGAAACAGGGCCGGTGTTTCTTTTGTAATGGAAAAAAGAGAAAATAGAGGCAAAGCAAAGTCTTCACACATTGTTGAGGAAGATTTTTCTTCTTCAAAAATACTAAGAAGGGGCTGGAATGATAGAACAGCGGGTAGGGCATTTGCCTTGCACGCAGCCGGCCCGGGTTCAATTTCCAGCATCCCATATGGTCCCGTGAGCACTGCCCAGAGTAATTCCTGAGTGAAAAGCCAGGTGTGCCCAGCAATGCACAGGGGTCACTCCTGGCTCATGCACTCAGGAATCACCCCTGGAGGTGCTCAGGGGACCATATGGGATGCTGGGATTTGAACCCAGGTCGGCCTCGTGAAAGGCAAACGCCCTACCCGCTGTGCTATCACTCCAGCCCCGAGAAATATTTTTTAAGTATTTCCAAGTAGTTTACATTGCTGTGTTGTAACTTCTTTCCATCTCCTGAAACCTTTGATAAGTTCCTTACTGCACCAACCCCCCCCCAAAAAAAAAACAAGAAAAAAGTCTGGGGCGGGGTGAGAAAGGATGGTGGATAAAAACAAAATCTGCCATTTTGCAGGTAACAGTCAAGGAAAATGTGGAAAAATAGAGCATTTGAAATAAATAATGATGAAAGTGATGAGGGAGAATTTTGCTAGGAAAAAGTGGAATGTGAAGAAGCAACCAACTTAGTAATTCTTTAATAGCTAGTGGTAATTCATGTCACACAAATGCTTAGTGTCTTTATCCAGTCTGTAGGATAATGTTGCCATACATACATATATATGCTTCCTTATAGATAAGAAAATTACCCAGTTTTCATATCCTAGGTTTTCTATGTCTTTGAAATCCTACTCTATATGGAAAGGTGTGTAAACCTTTGTATGCAAGTTTGAAAGAAATTATGGTAAAAGCTTGGAAAACTTGGATGTTATAAAGAAATAAATGAGGCCTGAGTTTGGGCAAAGATCAAATTTAGTTGATCCGAAAGGAGAAAGTAAGTGATCAGGGTAAGAATTGTTAAGAACAAATATTTATATGTGTGCTTAGTCAGAAAATGTAGCTCTGAAGATGCCTTTCAGGGTCTTACTTGCACATATAAATCTTTGGAATTTATACATTCACTCATGCAAGTACAACAATCCTTAGAACACCCATTAGTGTACTGAATCATTAATGGGTAGTGCAGTACTACCCATTAGTGTACTGAACAGAACCACTAAGGGATAAGGGAGAGAGAAATGCATACACCTTCTGGAAACCCCATTTTTTAGGAAAGCTAATTTATTGCACATTTGTGTGTTTGGCTCTAAGTGGCCATTAGCTTAAGCCCAACTTACCAGAGTTGCTGACTTTTAATGAGGAATTGCTTTCCTGAAAGAAAAATTCTTAAGATTGTTGAAAAAGGAGAAAGTAAATCCTGGGGGATTGTTAGAACTGGTAGATGGGGCCTGTTCACTAGCCTGGTTGAATTTTACTTTAAATGCTAAGATGAAAGTCATTCAGCATGGCGCTCTCACCAATCAGGGTTTAAGAGTTTTTCTGTTCTTGTTCTATACTACTGCCAGAAAGTATAATTGGCAAGGAAATGTAAGAGATGGAGATGGGTTTTGGTTTTTTAGCTCATTTCAATAAATACCCTTGCCTCTAAAATTTCACATCTATCACAATCAAGTGGTTGGTCAAATGGATGAAGATCATCTAGCGATACAAAAATAGTGAAATCGTTAGCTTTTCTTTTGCTCTAAGAATTAATAAAGGGTCTTGGACCTATTTACCATTGATCTTTCATCTTTCTTTTTCAGAAATCTTATGAATAAAATACTTTAACAGGTAGATTTAAATCCTGGACTTTCACATATGTTCATTCTGAAAATTGTTTCCCCCCTCCTACCTTCTGTTACTTTATCACACTTCTGGGCAACTTGATACCTTTTTATACAGAGGCATTCCCCATTCAAAAAAAAATGAAAATGGAAAGTATAAGTCCTCTATGAAGCTTTTATATTTCTAAAAGGACACCCATTGAAATAACATCAGGAACATATAATAAAACAAGCTTGGCATATTTTGAAAATAAAGATGTCATTCATTACTCACTGTTCTTTAGGCATTCTGAAATTTTTGCGTTGGTCCCATCTTGCTGTTTGCTTTCGGCTATTTTGTTTGATTACTTACTTGCTTTTTCCATGCATGTTAGTGGATTTGTGTTGATTCATCCACATCTACTTTTCCTATTTTTAACCAAAGAATAGTGGGGGGAGAAATCAATGAAAAGAATTTTAGGATAATTCTATTCAATATGTGCCATTGGTTCTTCTACAAACAATGTTTATTGCCAGCAAGTAATGATGACCCATGAATTGTTTGTTTTTTTATGTCTTTTATGGCCTATGTAACTTTCACAGAGCATTTGACAAAACTGAATTGAGGGACTTGAGTGAAGAGTCAATAGGTCATTTTCAGTCCAAGAAATGGAGGATTGAGGAGGAGTTTGAGGGTAAACTGGGACAAAGGCAACTACAGCTACATTCATGAAACAGAAGTGCATAGCAAGACCATGATGAGCCTAGAAACACCAACAAAATCATCAAAGTAAGGGTGAAGTAGCCCTCAGCAAAGATCATAAAAGCTAGCCTCAGAGATTTAGACAAAGTTTTGAAGCACCTTGACTTCGAGGCATCTGAAGTCATGACCTGTTGTAGAGATTCCGTTTTCTTTAGGCTTTCTTTCCCTGAGATTAGTCTCAGATCTCTTCAAAATAAAATGGTTTTTTGAGCTAAGAATGAACAGAGGTGAATAAAATAGACCCGTGTATTTTGGTGATAATGATTATACCTTTTAAAGTTTTCATAAATAGTTCTTTACTATTAACATTACTTTCTGCTCAGTAGACAGTCCCAGTTCCAGAAATTTTGTGATATAATTGAAATTGATTTTTTTTCCTAAGCAGCATTTTCGATATTTTTTCAATGAAGTGCCAGCTCTCCTCCTTATTCCACCCCCAAATCTTTGGCAAAGAAAATACAAGTTCATTCCATCTTGTCCTAAATATAGTTTGGGGCTTTCCTTTTCACAAAACCTACAAGGTTTTAAAGGTCACGGCAGCACTTATGAAGTCTGAGATGTGCGACAGGAGAGTTTTTACAATTATGGTAAAACATGGTGTGGCCCAACTGGGGATCAATTTGGATATTCTTCCAGCTCTTGCAAATTTGCTTGAGACCTGAGTTTTTTTTTTTTATTCTCTCTCTTTTTCCTTTATACCAATATATGTCTGTATTTGTTTAAGCAATATATTCAATGCAACCTTTTTAATAAAGGTGAAGCTTAAATATCATAAGTAAATGTCTTCTCTTATGGCACAATCCTAAACTCATGCCTCACCCACGTTTCAAATGCCTCACAGCTCATGAAATAAGAAAGAAAATCTTTCCGTGACACGCTGGTATCACCATCTCTTTTCAAGTGGGAGAACTGCACGCCTACATGGCAGATTTTCTCTGTGTTGTGGTATTCATGCAGCAAAGAGCTGCACTTCTGAGGGGTTTCTTGTATAAGAGCTTTCATGCTTCTTGACTTGGAGACAGCACCCAGACTTCCAGCCAAGTGAAGGTCAGGAAGAACCGCCCTGATGCTTCTTTTCTGGATACATTTTTCTGTGGTTCTCCACAGCCTCATGGAACTTATTCCTTTCAATCTCCCTCAGAATAATTTCTGTTTCATTATTTGCAGATGGTGAAAAAAAGCCAATTGACAAATAGGGAAAGATCTTTTTATTTAATAAGCCTTTGGTCGCCTGATCGATGCCAAAATGTGTGCTCTGGGTTCCTATAAAATGAGTCTGATAATAAAGCTGAAGACGCTTATTGTTTCCTCCATTTCTATTTTTCCATTTTATTGGCCCTTTCCCTCTTTTTTCTTTCTTTCTTCTTTTTTTTTTTAGTCTTCTCTGTGTTAAGGCCAGTTTCCCCTGTGACTGCTCATTTATGGTTTTCTCAGTATGAAATCTTCTGTCCCTCTGACTCTCAAATTTGTTCCAAATCATTGTTAATGCATTTATCGCTTCTGACATAAGGTGGTAGATTTTTTTAGCTTATATTTTCCTCCCTTTTTGAAACTCCCCTCCTTCCCTAATGGTGGAGAGTGACAACTAGTGATTACAGGAATCTTGAAAATGCCACTGGGAACTCAGCAACAAGAGGTGCCTCATCAAGATGAAGACATTCATTCAAGTCAGGATCCCAGATGTCCCCCCACCCCTTTTATTCCCACTTTACTAGTAAAGCTAAGGTAACCCCTTTCTACTTCCTGACCTGCAGTTCTAGCTGAAAAACTTATGAAGTCCAAGGGTACATAGCCCTCTTTGGGGCTTTTAGATAACTCCTCCCACTCATAGTCTATTTTGAAGTGAACACTATGTTATTTCTGTACCAGGCAAAAAAAAAAAAAGAAGGAAAAAAATCTTCTTGTGGTAAATGAAGAAGTAAAATTTGTAAGAGCTACATAATAAGCTGAAAGAAAAAAAACAAAGGTGTTGATGTGTTCCCATTTTATGATCCTGTTTCCTTTCCTGCCCTTCCTCTGTCCTTATTCACATCATGTTGCTTTTTGTCTCTCTCTTTATTCACATTTGGACTTGCTGAGGTGTGTGACTGAGTTCAGAGTGGAGTTTAGGGAATGATTGATCACATTAGACCTGTGAGGTCTGTTTGTCCAGCAGAATTTTTAGAGTCAGACCACAAAACTCTGCTGGTCTCCTTGGAATTGTATAATACAGGTCAAAGCAGTAATGGCTTTCATTAGCATAGTTATGAATCACAATGGTTAGTTCATATCTTAACAAGCTCATTCATTCACTCAGCAAATATTTGTCTTGCAACTACTATTTGACTTTTCTAGCTGAAAGAACGACAAGTTTCCTACATACTTTCATATGCTGAATTATATTTTTATAATCTCTTAGATAATAGCCATGTTTTTCAAATGAGTCCTGCATCTTGTGGTGTTGAAATGATGTATGCATAAAACTATCATTAGCAATATTGTAAATCACAGTACCTCAATTAAAATAGAGGGAAAACGAAGACTCTGTGAGCAAGCATGAAAGAATAAAGTCCAAAGCTTACAGTAACTGTAAATACTTTGATAGATTTTATAAATTTTTAGATATATTTTTAAAAGAAAACATGCTTTAAAGCTAAAATACTTTGTCTCTTAGAGAAGTCTTTTACAGGATATATTTTACTTTTTCTCTCCCCACTCTCTTGCCCCTGTTTAAAAAAGGAAAGAAAGAAAAAAGGAACATGTTTGGATTTTCACCACCTGGTTATGGTTAGTTCTTTATTTTAAAATCACTTTCAAAACAGATCAGACATTACACTGTTAAAAACAATTTTCACTGTAGGTATTGAATATCATACTGTGCTTGTAGTAATAACTGATAGATATCTAGAATAATCTTCAATAGGACTGAAACTATAAAGAACTGTCAATCACCGAGTTTAACTTTAAACACAGATGATTTGAATTCATGTTAGCAGTGTGAGGAAGCCAAGAAGATGGAATAGTGCTGGTTGGAGAAAAGATGATAGGGTTACCTCTGCAGTCTGCCTTTCTTGCTGGTTGTTTGAGTCACTGAATCAAGGCAAAGTTTATGAAAAGCCTGTGGCTGGGGTCTCCAACTCTTCATTCCTGCTGAGATTTTCCTATTATAAATCTGCTGTCAGAAGTAAGTGCTGTACTTGTGACTTAATTCTATGCAGGCACAAACACCTTGGTTCAACACTTTGGCCAGGCAGCCTTGACTGTCTTGAGGACTGCGGAGATCTCATTAACCTCAGCTGTTACAAAGAAAAAGCTCTCTGGTCGTCATTCACTGTTCTGGCAATAGCTGTGTGGAGGTTGAAAGAAAACATGAACTCCAAAGGCAGTAATAGGGCTAGAATATTGTGGGCTGGTGAGTGCAGATATAGGGCTTCTGAATTCAAGGCCATTATCCTCCTAGAAAGAGGCAATTTCACTTTTTAATGTTTTCCTTTCTCACACCTCCTTTAAAAATTGATTATTTTAAAGTATTTCTGTTGCTGTCATCATTCGCTAGACATATGTAATGTCCAGTATGGGGACCACTAAAATCATGAAACTATTTTAATTTAAAATAATGACATGAAATAAGTTCAAATACAGTTTGTTTTGAACTACTTCATTTCACATGCCCAGTTATCATGTGTAGCTCAGGTTATTATAATAGATAGCCTAGATAGAACATTTCTACCATCAAAGAAGTTTCTGTTTGACAAGTACAAGTACATATAGTATTTGTAGGTATCTCTTTTTTGTTTTGGTTTGGTTTTGGTTTTGGTCACACCCAACAATGCACAGGGTTTGCTCCTGGTTTTACACTCAGGAATTACTCCTGGCGGTGCTCAGGGGACCATATGGGATGCTGGGGATCTAACCCAGGTCAGCCGTGTGCAAGACAAACACCC
The DNA here is from genome assembly GCF_027595985.1 of Sorex araneus. Taxonomy (NCBI): domain Eukaryota; kingdom Metazoa; phylum Chordata; class Mammalia; order Eulipotyphla; family Soricidae; genus Sorex; species Sorex araneus. The sequence goes on along the minus strand of NC_073302.1, from coordinate 385,036,233 downwards.
TGGGGCTGGAGCGATAGCACAGCGGGTAAGGCGTTTACTTGCACTCGGTCGACATAGGTTCGGTTCCCAGCATCCCAATGGTCTCCTGAGCACTGCCAGGAGTAATTCCTGGGTGAAGAGTCAGGAGTAACCCCTGTGCATCTCCGGTGTCACCCAAAAAGCAAAAAAAAAAACAAAAAAACAAACAAAAAAACGCCTTACCTGCTGTGCTATTGCTCCAGCCCCTGTAGGTATCTCTTGGTCCTCATCTCTTTGACACCTTTTTATCAACCGGTAAAAGCAAATTCTAAAAATTAAGTGTACTTCCATTTTGAATATTCTTCTTTTGTCTTTTGTTAAAAATACATGAATAATTGCTTCTAATATGTATTCACATTTCTGTGATTGCATGTCAGTTTTATGCAATGCATGTTTTCTGAAGGGTCCAGTTTTTAAGTTGCTAGTTTATAATTCATAATAAAGTAAGTAAAGAAATTGAAAGTAACAATTTAGGTATTTTTACAGGGATTAAGTTTTGTAATTTTTCATTGAGATTGATTATATTTTACAAAACTATTCAAGAGAGCAGAATATTTTAAAATAGGAAGCTATTTCTGTGCAATATATATTAAGAAGCAAAGATATATAAAATCTCTCACCATAGAAAACACATTTCTCTGCTCTCCTAAAAATTTCAGAGGACCAGCTTATATAACATATACCCAAGCTCAATTCCGAGTGAAAAATGATCAAATTTATAATTATTTGGCATGACCAGGAACATAACCTACAGTCATTTTCTCATTTACGCTTCAGTTTGCGTGAAGAATATTGTCATTTGCTCTTTTATACATATCTAGCTCCATTCTGTGTAACATTCCTGATCTTTGACCTCTTTTTAAAAAAGTTTTTATTTTCATAAAGTTTTTCACAATAATGGATTGCATTCAATATTTCAACACCAGTCCCACCACCATCACTTTTTCCCACCACCATTATTTTGAATTTCTCTCCCCCACTCAAACCTATCTAACAAGAACTAGCAGATGCTAGATAATTTATTTGTATTGCCCGCTATGAATAACAAAGGATGTCTCGAGCAGCACACTTCTAGAAATGTAAAATTTTAGATAATTCGGGTCTGGAGAAATCTCTGAAGTAAGCTGCTAGTTTCCTAGATTCTTTTGTGTGTCTCTGGTTCATGGCAATTAATGAGCTTAAATAGTCCCCAGAGGCCGATGTGGGTGTGACATCCAGGGTCCCATGGGGGCGGGGAGATGAGAAGGGTTGGCCATTCCCTATCCCATGAGGCCTGGAGTTTCCATCGCTAATCCTGAGTACCTGGGCTTTTCACTGGGTTCTGGAAGATGGCTGCCACCAGTATTCCTAGGGGGCAGGTGGAGGGACAACACCTGTTCCCTTCTGAGGCACCCCGGTGAAATGGGCCTGGCACAAGGTCTGAAGGCATCTCTGCAGTGAGCTGCTAGGTTTTGAGATTCTTTTGAGTGTCCTGTATCTATCTTTGACCACTGTAAGAGATAAGAGTATCTGTTATTAAGAATAATATAATGTTTGTTTTTTATATGTGGCCAGCTTGTATATTAGATAACAAAAATAGGTACAGTTTGCAAAGTATTACTATATTTGAATATTCTACATTATTGAATATCAACACTACATTTCCCTAAAATACTGATACCCAATAACAGGAGTATCTTAGAGCTGTTTTAATTCTATCCCTGAGTATCTGGTCACATTTCAAAGCATAAAACACTAGGACCAGTATCAATATGGTATCTGCATTTGAGTTGCTTCATAAATACTACTTAATATTACATGCTTATTGTAATGTAATATTATTAGCTTATCTGACTAAGTGACTTCTCTGATGAAAGTTTTATCTCTCTTGTCATGCACAATAAATGCTCAATAAAACTCTCCCTCTAATTGACTATTGGAACTACAAAGCTATATTAAAGCAAACATATTTAATAATCAAGCCAGTCACTATTCTTTTAATATGATACCAAGTCACTACTTTGACATTTGCTTCATCTGGCTATTCTATATTCTTATTATATGGAGTTTATCCTGGGGAATGGAGAGCCATTGTGCCATCAGTGGTTTAGACTTGCTCTTGGCTCTGTGCTATTGGTGGCACTTGGGGGACCATAAACTAAGCTGTGGATCAAACAAGAATTGGCCACGTGCAAGCGGCATTTTACCCACTGGAATCTTTCTAACCAAGTTACACTGTTTGCACTTTAACTAGGTCAGTGTCTTTGTCTATAAGCATAAAATCCTTATTCTGAGCTCTAAGACAGTAATATTGAGCGTTTTAATGTCAGCACAATACATAAGTGATTGTAGAATACTTAATGTAAAACAAGGCTAAGATTTTCATCACTGAAATATTACTACCAAAATTAATAGTTATAGGAACTTTGTGACTATCAGAGAAAGTTGAGACTTGCTGCTTAGAATTTTTGAGTCAGTAGCATCTTTGTACAACTTTTGACTTGGAAAAAGAAATCACAGAGTGATTTTCTCCTTCCCACCTCCTACTTCCTACTCCATCATTTCTTTGCATCCCATTACTTTCCCTGAAGTCAGCACTTCATCTTAAATAAATAAATTGTTTGAGCTGTTTTCTCTCTGGAGTTCTGTCTCAGTAATTCAATTTTACTCATTTTAAGCATCACTTCTCTGGATCTTGCTGGGAATTTCTGACTGGGAACCTATTGTCCGAGGAGGTGTAAGCTGAGGCTCTGCAGACATTTCAGGATTCTCTCTACGCACTAGCTTACAAAAGTCTGGTGTGAAAAATTTAGCCCCTCTCTTTCCTCCCTCAAAATTCCAAGGTCAATATGAAAATGTCCTGGCCTAATCAATGGCCTTCATAATGGCAGCCAGGGGAAGAGGTGATACCAAGCTAAAAATAACCAAGACATTGTCTGTAAGAACCAAATAAACATGATTACTGACCTTTAGTAATTTAGAGGATAGGGAAGACAATCATCAACCACAAATGACACTGTTGCTCCAAAGAGAAGTAGCAAATTAAAACAGAGATGAGGGAAGATGTTCTAGAGGAGTTGGGTTTTTGTTTGTCTTTTAGATACAAAGCTATGAAGGGTGCTAGAGTTAACTGGATGAAGAAGCAATCAGAGTTATTCTGGGCAAAGAAAACAGTGTGTATGAAGACTTAGAGAGATGAAGAAGTGTAATGCAGAGAGCTGTGAGAGTCTCTGGATGACCAGACATAGGGATCCTACAGAGAAAGCATATAAAAATAAAAATGAATAATTAGAGTCAAATCTTGAAGATTTTTCAGTGCTGATCTTAAAGCCTTGATTGAGAATTTTAGCCAGGATTGAACTGAATCTTTTAATAGCTCCTAATAGCATTAATGCATCACGGTATAAAAAGACACACTCGGTGTGTGTTAGTGGGGGGGTGGGGGACTGGAGCAATAGCATAGCGGATAAAGCTATGCCTTGCACGCAGCCAACCCGGATTCGATTCCCAGAATCCCATATGGTCCCCTGAGCACTGCTAGGAGTGATTCCTGAGTGCATAGCCAGGAGTAACCCCTGTGAATCACTGGGTGTGACCCAAAAAGGAAAAAAAAGACACACTCGGCAACAGAATTCAGTTAGGAGGCAGCAATAGTAGTTGAAGAAATCTATGTGGGTGTACATCAAATCCAGGGTAATAGCTTATGGAAAAGAGGGAATAAAAAGTATTTTGAAAGCTAAAGAGATCAACTCTATCAGTTGATTGTATATGGGATTTACCATAGAAAGAAGATGTAAGAAACAGTGCTTGGGGAATTAGTACTTGAGAGATAGGGGATTCAACTAGGATTGGCCATATGCAAGGCAAGCACCTTACCCTTTGTACACTCTTACACACCCACTTATCTTTTTAAAACCTTAATTAAATGGGGGCTATAAGTAGTATTTATTTGACTGGTTATAAAGATGATTAAATGTTAATTATTGCTAAATGATTACAGAAATATAACCACTAGGTAGAAATATGCCAAGCACTTAATGTTTAATAAATGTTAGCAAGGCTAAAGAAATATTCAGGGCAAAGAGTTATCTCTTGCCTTGCATATTGCCAACACTGGTCTAATCCCCAGCATTGCATATGGTCCCACAATCATCACCAGATGTGATTCCTAAATACAGCCAGGAGTTAGCCTGAGTATTGATAGGTGTGGCCCAACATTCCTCCTCTTGGCCCCAAATATTCCAATGGAATTAGAAAATTATGCAATGCAGTGTTCCTGAGCCAGGTAATCCAACTTTAAGGAGTTTACATCTAACCATTTCACTATACTGCTCTTCTGAATATATTGAAGTATTGAGGTAAATCTGAACTGGGGATGTGATGTGGTAAAAGTATGAAAACTCAGGTATGGTTTCTGGTTCGGGTTTCTGGGCCACACCCAGTGGTGCAATGCTTGTAGGATATTCTCAATTCTGGTCTGTGCTTGGTAATCACTTTTATCAGTGCTCTTCAGTCCATGTAGAGCGGGGGAAAGAACCTGGGCCTTCAGCATACAAAGCACACTTTGCATGTACTCAAGCCTGTTGAAAAATCTTTCCAGCCCCATGGGACATGGTATATGCCAGACATGCAAGTTTGACCTTTCTCTAGCTTGGGAAACGAGGAGATTCTGAAATTTTAAGCTGGTAGATGGCATGTCCTATTTTAATCTCAGAATAATCATCTAAAATAACAATGTGAAAGGGATGAATCAACACCATCAAAAGAGTTTGGAGGGGAAAGTCCATCTCCCTTTCTTTTTTTGTTGTTTCCCTCCTAAGTGTTTAGAAAATGCAGTTTGCCAAATTGATTTGCTTGCTGCCAAGAAAAGTTTTATATTGATAGAAACTTGAGGTATCCAAAGTACACCATCATAAAATATTTTTCTCTCAGTCCCTACAGCTGCAGTAATTTGGATACAGAAGGTTTCACTTTGCCTTAAAAGGCGAATACTCCGTATGTTCAGCAAGGAAGGAAGTGTCTCTGCAGATGGATAGGAACAGCCAAGCCTGTGGGATCACAGTAGGCCCTGATCCAGATCCTAAACCCCATTCAGCATCGTCTAGACCTGTTTAAGTGATTTGGTCTAATTAGCCCGTCCAGAAGAATCTTCAAATTCTAATGGTGCAGAGTTACACTAACAGACTTGGCTCTGCCAAGCATGGGCTCAAGAAGTGAGGGTTTGATGACCCGCAGTGGCTTGGCTAGATGCCATGGGGGTGCTTTAATAACTTTGTATAATTTAATGACTTGATTCATAAAGAAAAATTTGGATTAGGGAAGGAGAATAAATAAATGAGTCAGTAGCCATCTTGACAGGTGAAGCTTGCTGTGAGCGTGTCAGATAATCCTCTGCTGAGACACATTCCTGTTTCACATTTAATTGGAATCAAGGCCCTTCTTTGTCTCTGCACATGGAGGTAACTCTGGAGAGAGAATCTGGCGAATCTAAATTCCTATTCAAGCTCTGCCACAAGTTGACCTTGTGGACTCAGGGAGCCTTCGACTGCTTAGATAATCATAGGCCATGTTTGTGACAATACTAACCTAGGCCAATGGGAAGGAGACAGGGGAGAAGAAATGGAAGTGAACAAGAAAACAAAAATAGTTTTCAAGTACCTCTTTTATTTTCATTTCGTTCTATGCATCATGCTAGATAACTTAAATACTTAATCATTTAGTCTCACAATACTTCCACAGCTTGTCTCTATGAATATTTTCAACTACACATATTTGTGATTATGCACCCTAGGAATAACATGAAATAGTCAGTGAAGAAAATTTCTTCCTTTATAATAGAATTTGAGTTTGGGGGTTTTTTTCGGGGAGGGGAAATACATGGTGGTGCTCAGGAGTCATTCTAAAATGTCTGCTCAGAAGTGACCCCTGGCAGTGCTCAGTGCCGGGGATCAAACCAGAGTCAGCTGCAAGAAAAGTAGCCAGCCTTACCCCTTGTGTTATTTCTCCAGCCTTAGGATAGAATATTTCACAACCTTACTCAAAAGTGGTCAGGACCAGGAGTAACGATTCCTATTTGTGATAGAAAAAAACCCATTCCACCACAACACCATGTTCAGATAGTGATTGTCATGGTTTTGATTCTCCTTTTTAAAAGTAGTTTTTTTTCAGGCAGCATGGTTTACAATATTGTTAATGATAGGTTTTGAGTCTTTCTCCTTGGCTAATCTACGTTAAAACTTCATTACCACTGGTGCTAAAATAGTTGCCTATTCATTATATGGGCACCAAGTAATTTTAAAATCTACCCTTTCCCCCGGTCTCACTGTTCTATCAAAACCCATGACTCTAGCATAGCTTCCAAGATATCAAGCATAAATCTAGTTATCTCCATACTGTATCACCATTCTGCTCTCTTCTCACAAAACTATGCATCAGTTTTCTCGAACATAAGCTTATTATCTCATGACCTCACACCTTGCTTCATTGTGTATCTAGATTGATTCAAGTCAGAATATTGACCTTTATAGGCCAATTATTGGGTGAAAAGTAGATGTCTGTTTTATTGTTCCATGTTCTGTGCCATTAAGGAGTGCCACAGAATCTCAGAACATCTAACTTAGCTAATAATGTTTAAAGCCAATTTTAGACCTGCAGTAAGGCCTGACTCTGCTTGAGTGTCTGTATAATGACCCATAGCTTATACACTCTCTTTACTCCCCAAAGCTTTCAGAGTCTGTCCCACACAATTTGAAACCTTATTTTTTTTAGTATTCTGCTGTTTGAACTGTACTGTGTGCATTATACTCCTCGTTCCCAAATTCTACCACAACCTAGCAACAGTTGTCTCTCTGGATCTTTCCAGCCATTTTACTCTATGAATCCTACCTGGAAAATCTCTTCTCTTTCCTATTGCATAACTTTATTTCTATCTTGCATATATCTGTGGTTGGGATATAACTGGGTTTCAAGAAGCTGTAATTATCATTAATATTATTTACCTTAATAATTAATACCTTATATCTTTATGGGTAACAGAGCATCTTTATTATTTTATGTACTTTATTGTTTAAATAATACAGTGGTAGCCTTAATTTACAGATGGGGAAATAAATCTTAAGGAACTCAGAAACATGTATTTTATATATTATGTAGTATAGTTCATGAATAAAATCATGTTTTCCTCAATGCTACCAGTAGGGTGAAATTGGTAAATATAGCAAAACTCCTAAGGGGTAAATAGATTTCCTAGGTTCTGTCAGTGCTAAGATACCAAAGAGACTAAAATCTCTTTGACATCACTAGAAGAAATTTACATCTACAATTCTTCTCAATAGTTCTGAATAGATAAAATATTAAATGTGTGTAAATTTAATTATCTATGTATTTATCCTGCTTATAGATAAGGTCTTCCACTATCTCCTGTATTTAAGGAGAGATATTCATTGGCATTCATTATACACATCTTTCTACTAAGCATTCATACATGGTCTTTCATCTTCTTGGAATGATATTCTGTAGTTCTATTCTGATCTAGATGCCATATTTCTTAATGTCCAAATGAAATAAAACTCAATTTAAAAAGCTGTTTTCCTTTTCCTCGTACTTCCCCTACCAGAAGTTAACTTCATGCTTGTTGAATCCCCATAGCCTATCTTCCAGGCATTTTTCTTCTGTAGATATTTAGTATCAGTCATTTCTCTATCCAAAAACCAAGCCAAGTTCCAGACCCTCTACATTGATTTCTGTGGCTCCTATAAGATATAGCCTTTGTCTTGCATATAGTAGATTCTCAAGAATATATGTCCAATTATGATGAATAGAAGAATTTTTAACTAACGGGGCAGCTAGGCTGGATGAGGACAACCTGAATGAAACTGAGATAGCTGAGAATAAAGAAAAATCCAGAACTGCATGTTGTAACCACTAGACTATTTTTCTGATCTGAATAAGACAAGAGTGGTCATTATTTTTGCTGTCATAGTTTCATTCTCACGATCACATGGGGCCTTTGAAGTGAAATCTCTCCTAGTACAACTGAGGTTGTTCTGTTTGGAAGGACACTCAGTAGAAAGCTATGCAGTCTCTGGTGAAGTGCTTCACAGTTTATTCACTAGAGATTCAGATTCTTTTGACTAACTGGATGTCTCTCCAACTTGAAAAATGAAGGAAAGAACCATGTCTGTCTAGACTGACCAGAAAGTAAAAACAAGGGGTACTTTGAAATCTGTGAATCTGACCACAACTGAGAGTTGTACTGAGTCCAAGTAACTGGAAAATCAGTTTCTTGGATTAGACAAATTCTTCCCTTAAGACCCTGAAACTGCTAACTTTCTTTTCTCATAATTAATAGAAAATTATTACATCGACAGACAAGTGACTCCATACTTGAGCCAATAGGAAAACTTGATGTTGAAACCAGGGGAAATAATTTAGCCTCAAATTTAGTTGCTAATGCCAGGATAAAAGCAAACAAATGTGCCAACGATCTTCCCTGAGAATTGGACTGAGATTAAATTTTATGTATTCCTAGTTCTCTCCGGTGTGGTTATAGGATATAAGAACAAGACTTTTTTTTAAAGACAGCAAAATTAACACTCAGAAGATCTCATTTCTATTTTCTATAGAATAATAATGTTAAAGAGATAGATATCTGCCACTTCAGGAAATCATATCTGTGGGTTTATATTCGTCCATGGAAAGAACTGAGGAGAGCCCAGTTTTTGCTGGGAGAGTCTGCCACAACTTCGTTCAACTATGGCATAGTGTGAGTGTTGGTTTCGAGATGTAGTTCTGCTTTGCTGTCCTTTTTTCTATTCAGTTTCTTCATCATCCAAAAATTTGTATTGCCACCAACCATACTCCAGCTAGTTTTTTTTTTTTGCTTTTTTTTGGGTCACACCTGGCGATGCTCAGGGGTTACTCCTGACTCTGCACTCAGGAATCACCCCTGGCAGTGCTCAGAGGACCATATGGGATGCTGGGAATCGAACCCAGGTCGGCTGCATGCAAGGCAAACGCCCTACCCGCTGGGCTATCGCTCCAGCCCCTCCAGCTAGTTTTTAGAGGCTTAAGATACAGAAAAGAAGACACAGTCACAATATTGTTGAAATCCTATTCTAGTGGTGGGAGACAGGCAGCAAATTTACATAAATAAGTATATGGAGGTATCACTGCTAGAGTATTGCTAACATTGCTATGATATTTTTTTGACTAACGTTTTTGCTATGATATTATAAAAATTAGGTTAAGGGGAAAGTAAGTGTCAGATCTTGGGGAAGAATGGGTAAGGCATATTGGATAAGGAAGGACTCTTAAGGAACAGAAATTCTTTTTTTTAATTTTTTAAATTTTTTTATTAGTTTATTTTTAATTAGAGAGTCATCGTGAGGGTACAGTTACAGATCCATACATCTTTGTGCTCATGTTTCCCCCATACAAAGTTCGATAACCCATCCCTTCACCAGTGCCCATTCTCCACCACCAGTAAACCCAACATCCCTCCCCCCCTCCCCAGTCCCGTCTTCCCCCACCCCACCCTGCCACTATGGCAGGGAATTCCCTTTTAGGAACAGAAATTCTAAAAAGTAATGAGAAAGATACTTGAGTATTTGCTTAACAAATTTTCTGTTCAGGGACTCTTTCCATCTTTGGAAAAGCTTGTGTTCTCCTTTGAGTGTGTTACTATCTCTCTCTTTCTCTCCCTCCCATCCTCAAAACTTCCAGATAAAACACATTTTTACAAAAAGAAAAAAATCTCAGTGCAGGGTTAGAGATGTAACTGAGTGTCTGTGTTGCATTTTGATTAAATTCCTGACACCACAAATACCCATATTTTTAATTGTGGTGTTGTGTTGGTGGGGAAGTATCTTGGTTCAGCCTCTATGGGAACATGAATAGAAATTCCATAAAAAGTATGAAAATGGAAATTTCATGTGATTCAGCAATACCACCCCTACGTAGAATATGGAGAAACTAATTTAAGAGGGTATCTGAATTTTTATGTTCAAAGTAGCATTATTAAAAATAGCACAAACATGGAATGAAAACAGATGTCTATCAGAAGATGAATGGGTTAAAATGCTATTATATTTCTGCATATATATGTTGAAATTCTATTTTGCTATTAAAGAAAATGAAATAATATATTTTGACAAAATAAATGAATTTTGAGGTGAATAAAGGAAGTGAAAGACAATTATTAGATTATTTTGCTCCTAGGTTGAATATGAATAACTAATGCAAATTAATTTGCAACAACAAAATGCCTAGGCTTAGTGAAAACTATGGTGGTTACTAGAGATAAAGGAAATAGGAAAAATAGAGAAATAGTCTTTATTGGTAGAGGGATCTCACAGGACCTTTGGTGGGGGGGTCAGAATGTGCTCGTATTATACACTTAACAGATGTATAAAGTTAACCCCATGAAATTTAAAAATGTCATAAAGCAATTATAAATCAATTTTTCAAAAGCACTTTAAATGCTTACGAAAGGATTGCTCCAGGTACAAGGCATAACAAATGCAAAAGTCGTGAGATGTGAGTTCTTGACAAGATCAAGAAAAAGGTTCAGAAGCTAATATAGTGAAGCACTGTTGCACTGTCGTTTCATTGTTCATCGATTTGCTCAAGCGGGCACCAGTAGCATTATGAGACTTGTTGTTACTGTTTTGGGCATATCAAATATACCACAGGTAGCTTTCCAAGCTATGCTGTGTGGACGGGATACTCTCGGTAGCTTGCTGGGCTCTCCAAGAGGGACAGAGGAATCGAACTCCGGTCGGCTGCATGCAAGGCAAAGGCCCTAACCGCTGTGCTATTGCTCCGGTCCAATTTAGTAAAGCAGGGTCAGAAAAAGAAGAGTGCAGTTTCCACTGAGAGAGAGGACAGGAAATATCCTGTAAGCATGCTCTCATACTGGGAAAGAAAATGCTATTTAAGCAGACTTTCCTGTAAAAGATAAGCCCAGCGCATTTGCCATGTTGAAGCTAACTGAACATTGACCAGACAGGTAAAGAGAAGCTGGAGACTGATAAAAAAAAAAAAAGTATAGCAGCTTTGTTTTCCACTGTCTTCCAAAATGGTTTCACTAAATTCGTGACTTCTCCTTCCACTGGTCATTATTTATTATCACCCCTAAACCCACTAAGACTTCTTTGTCTTCACAGCTTTCACAGCGTTATTCAATGAATGATGGGGAAAGAGTGTGGTCACACTTAAAACAGAATATAATTTAGGTCCTCAAAAGTTTGGTTCAGAAATCTGCCTTTTCAGTTTAGTAGTCATATGACTTTCAGTAATTTCATTTCTTTGTTCAATTTTCTCATCAATAGCAACAATCTTAAGTATATTATATAATCCAAGAAGTGTATTAAATAATTCATCATTATCCAAGGAGGGCAATTTTGTAATGAACAGAGAAGAAGCTGAGACACAAGGACTTACTGGAGTAGTCTAAGTATCTCCTGAATAGAAGATTCAGAATTTGAACTTGGCCAGTACAGCAAGACTTCGGCCCTCCGCATCCCACAGGATTAGATGTATAATGGAAGCGATTATGTCGAGAATACAGAACATGAAGTAGGCACCTGATAATTATTAGTTCCTGACAATTTTTACTTTTTGATTGCAAGTGACAGAGAAACTAACTGTGAACTACTTGAGCCAAAATAAAATTCTAAACCCTAGATCAAGGGGCATACCGACTTCTGCTATTACTCAATTTTGATTTCAAACTATCACCACAATCTATTATTTTATCTATTGATATTTTTAAAGGCTCTGTATGGAAAGCCAGGGTAGCTTCAGTGCCATATTTATCTAATCTCAGCCAGTGGGAGACAGGAATTAACACCCTTCATGATTAGAGTAGCCGTGCTGAGCTAGAACTCACCCAGTTGATAGAAGGAAGGAGTTCACTTCCCTGGGATAGAGAGAGACCACACATCCTGGATTGGCCAGAAGAGTCACCCAGTCCAAATGAAGACAGTACTCCCACCCACACAACAGAGCCTGGCAAGCTACCTGTGGTGTATTTGACATGCCAAAAACAGTAACAACAAGTCTCACAATGGAGACGTTAATGGTGCCTGCTCAGGCAAATCCATGAACAACGGAATGACAGAGCTACAGTGCTACTCCTGCACACCTGTCAGCCTAGTGTAAAGGATAATTACACCTACATTCACTCTCAGAAGTATCCTATTCAGGCTCTTGTTTCATGGTCACTCTGAAATTTAGTCTCATTGGCCCATATCTCAGATACAAAGTTTCCCTTAATTATTAAGGATTCATAGAGGGTTAGGAGAGATGGGCTCCCCCCACCCTCATAAAGGAATAAAGGTACTGTTATTTTAAGAATGGAAGTGACAAATTCTGGCTAGTCAAAGTCACAAGCATCCAGTATAGTTCTAGTTTGGTATGACTTTAGAGCAAATCAGGGTAGCCTGGAAGTTGACAAATGGGTTTAAATCTTGAAATTGTTACTTCTTCTCTATTATCACCGTAGTCAGATCATCTTCCTTCCCAAGCCCCAAGTTCCTCATATGTACAGAGAGCATTAGTTATGTCTAACTTCATGAAGATGAAGATTAAGTAGGATAATGTACATAAAACATTGACAATCAATATTGCACTGTAGCACTGTCATCCCATTGTTCATCAATTTGCTCGAGCAGGCACCAGTAACATCTCCATTGTGAGACTTGTTTTACTGTTTTTGGCATATTGAATAAGACACAGGTAGCTTTCCAGGCTCTGCTGTGTGGGCAGGATCCTCTCAGTAGCTTGCCGGGCTCTCAGAGAGGGACGGAGGAATCAAACCCAGGTTGGCCACATGCAAGGCAAGCACCCTACCCGCTGTGCTATTGCTCCACAATCAATATTGAAATGTATAATTCAGTAAATAGAAAGCTATGGTTTTCCCATATCTAAAATAGACCAGAGCCACATTAGGTCATGAAATAAATATCTCCTGAACAGAAATGAAGCAAAATAAAGGACTGTAGATTTCATAGTGGGTATAGGGACACTGTGTAAATTTAATTTTTTGATTTTTAAATTTTGGATACTATGATTTATGATTTGTTATTAGTAGGGTTTCATGCATGAACTATTCCAGCACCAAACCCTCTATCCAGTGTCAGCTTCCCTCCACCATTTTCCCACCATTTCCTCACCTACTCCAGCCTCTCCTTATAGTAAGTTTCCTTCTGAAGACAGGCTCTCAGTTTCTGTTGCCTTTGTGGTTCTTCTGTCTTGTGGGGAGGTGCCAGGGAGATACATGGCAACGCTCAGGGTATTCCTGACTCTATACTCAGGAATCAATCCCAGAAGTGGAATGGCAACTATGTAGGATACAAGGATTTGAACCTGGATCGGACACATGCAAGTGCTCTACCTGTTGTACTCTGTCTCTCTGTCTCTGTCTCTGTCTCTGTCTCTCTGTCTCTCTGTCTCTGTCTCTCTGTCTCTCTCTCTCTCTCTCTCTCTCTCTCTCTCTCCCCACCCCCAACCCCGGCTCCTTCCCTTGTGTTTTTGCTTCTTCTACCTAGAATATTTTCCTCATGCTTCTACATAGCTTTATTTCTCAGTCCCATGAATTTGTTTTTAAATGCTATCTCTCCACAATGATGACTCTTGAAAACCTATGAAAATTGTGATACCCATCATTTCCCTCTCCTTCCTCTTCTTTATTTTTTTCTTATTTAGCTCTTGCAACTCTCTAAACTACATTATATTCTACTTGTTTATCTTGCCTATTTTCTATTTCACCTACTAGAATGTAGAAGGTAAATTCCATGAAGGCAGGAAGTTCTTTCTATTTTTTTTATTGCTGAACTCTACTGTCTACAGTCATATCTGAAATATGTAGGTGCTCAAACTTTGTAAAAGAAAGGGAATATAATATCTGATTGGACTGTGGAAATTCGTGCAGCAAACACAGTATCAGTATCATGTGGCCTGAAGTGGGTGTGACCAGCAGTGAGGGGAAATGAACACAGATGAAGAAATTTAGGCAGAAAAGACATGTTGGGGCCAGACCTTAGAAGACTTGAAGACTCTGCTGAGAAGCCTAGCTTTTATTCTGCAGGTCATGGGCACTGTCAAGGGCTTTTAATAGTTAAATTATATAAGCAGGGTTCTGTATTAAAAGTATGAGCTAGTCTGTTAGTGCTGTTTGCTGCATAGGGAGGCTGGACGATGAAACTCCATAGAGGAATTTCAGGGGAGGTAAGTTACAGAGGAAGCAGTAGTGGCCCTCACCAAAGAGGAAGGTAGAAATGGAGAGGACAAAGGAGCTGACCAAATGATACAAGCAGGTAAAAATAATAAGGTTTGATCCACCTATTAATAAAAGAAGTGCTAGATAACACCTTGATGATTTCTGCTTTTAAGAATGTTTAACAGATGCCTATCCCCGCTCTTTCAAATCTTCTTCCCTCAGAGATCTTGCAGTTGCTTCAGATTGCATTGATTTGGGGGTGATCATTCTCTATTTCATTAGTATAAATTAGTTCACGCTACTTATCTCTTCTATAGCTTCATGACTTCAAAGTTCCATGACTTCCTTGGGAGGCAGTGGCCTGAAAAATGTTAAAGGCAAAAACACAGGGAAGATGGGAGGTGGCTCTAATAGCAAATCTGAATGGTTTCACCTACCTACACTCATATCTGGAATATGCTCATACACAGTTGAGTCAAAATCCATTTCAGAAATATAGGAAAATTTAATTAGAGTCAAATGATGATGGAATCCACGTGCTGAACTCATCTGGATAATAGGGAACTCATCGATTTGCTTGAGCGGGCACCAGTAATATCTCCATTTTGAGACTGTTTTTGTTACTATTTTTGGCATATTTTGTTACTGTTTTGGCATATTGAATACACCAAAGGTAGCTTGCCAGGCTATGCCATGCAGGCAAGATACTCTCAGTAGCTTGCCGGGCACTCCAAGAGGGGTGGAGGAATTGAACCTGGGTTGGCTGCATGCAAGGCAAATGCCCTACTGCTATTCTATCGCTCTAGCCCAATAGGGAACTAGGGAAAAAAGTTTTTCTTTTTTTTTCTTTTATTGAATCACCATGAGATATAGTTACAAGCTTTCATGTCTGAGTTACAGTCACACAATGATCAAACACCCATCCCTCCAGCAGTGCACATTCCCCACCACCAGTATCCCCAGTATACCCCCACTTTCCCACCCTCCCACTGTCTTAATGGCAGACAGTGTTCCCCATACTCTCTCTCTACTTAAATAACATGATAGTAAAAAAAATTTTTTTAACAGCAAAAAAATTTTAAGAAGGAAAATTTATAGAAAAAGTGACACTCTGCAAACGTCAAATGCTAAAGTAACTAACAGATTCCTGCCTGGGCATCTCTGAGAAGGGCGTTGTTCTCTTGATTTCTGTCTGTCCGTTCAAGCTGACTAATCCTTGTCAATTCAATTTAATACATATTATATATCAGTCTAGTTACAAGTTTCAGGAAATGCTGCTAAAAAATACTATTCTTTGGCTTCCTCTTCTATTTTGAATATTTTCTTTCATTTACTCTCATTTGCAATGCCTTGGGTGACATTCAATCAGGAAGTAAACTTTCCAAGTACTGTCATGTTAGAGCCTTAGGAGAGAACTGATGTGGCCTAGAGTGTTAACAGGAGGGCTCTGTATGATGAGAAATGTATGTTTTCTTTACTCTGGCCAGAATTTTCCTCACCAGAAAGCGACGGTTTTTAAAATATTAGTATGTAGTATATTTAACAAAGTGCTTACTGAAAATCCCACAAAATATGTCTTTCCTGCATATTTTGAAAGCACAGAGGCGCTCACCTTGGTTTGTATAAGCATTCAGTGGTGCATGTTATACTTTATTTTGGCTGCCGTGATACATATCAAGAGGGTGGCTGTCTTTGGACTCCTGGTAAAGTTGGCGAAGTATACACAAAGTTGGTCCAAGGATAGGGTGACTTACTTGAGTGAGTTCTGTACAAGAGCCCTTACCTTCTGCTGTGCAAACATATGTCTAAATTCACAGCCCAATTCATCATGCCTACTGTCAGCTAAACCATCTGAGGTCAAATTTGTATCATTTGTTGTTTGGACCATGACTATAACCTCCATATTAACCTTTTTAGGCAAAAAGAGAAGATGGCTCTTGTATTTTCGAAACCTTCCAACTTCTCTGCAGGTCTGGGTAGCAGCATTGAATTCTCATTGAATCTAGCTGTCATTAAAGAGGTATTTCAGAATGTACATGAGACAAGAGGCTAAGAAGGAATTAAGTGGAGTGTCAAAAGCCATATTTAGCACCACTAATGCTTTGAACTCATTTAAATTTTTTAATAATATTTATTAATGACATAATATTATGATTATTAAAAGTGAAATATATATATATCTGAAAAGAAATCCATAGTAAGTTTTTTTATGTAGTGTCCTACGCTGTGTGGTTTATAACTACCTTTTTAGAATAATCATAACTGTCTTCACAGTGCTGTGAATTATTTGACAGTGATTGTACTAGTAATATAAGGTCTTTGAGTGACTTTTAATCTGGTATGGAGATAGACCTATGGCATAGCTTCATGTGGTCTGAGTTGTGTTGTCTTAAAGAAGTCTACAAGGAGGGCTGGAGGAGAGTGGAGGGGAGTTAACAAATCAGTTTAGGAGGAACTGTTAAAGCTGCTAGAGCTACACCAAGCAGGGTAGGAATAATCACCTCCTGGACATTAGAAAGAAGATAGTTACAGACAGGAAAAAAAATACAACATGCAGTTCTTTTGAGGCATGAACCTACTGGGACCTTGGCGATTGTACCTTGAAGATGAGGTAGGTTTTTATACTGAAATCTATAGGGATCTCTAAAAGATCCTGAATAAAGAAGTTGTTATTTTTTTAATTAAAAAGGAAAGCACTAGAAGTATAAAGTAGTATTATAAGGGTAGGAAGTCTACCTACTCATAGTCTGTTTTACTAATAGCTAAAACTATTGTAAAATTCCAGGCAAACTATGGTAATGATGTCCACGCCTGAGATTATAAAGGCTGAGCTGAATATAAACCAGATATTGGAGAAGTCAAAAGAAGTTAGAGAATAGTCCTTGGTAGATAACAATTGGGTGTGGTACACTAGTGTCCAGCTGTAAGTGGTGACACTGTAGGCAGAATGGGGAATTTAGATGTTCAGAGGCAGATCCCCAGAGGCAAATCCAGTGTTAGATACAAGTTTCTCTTTGAACATGTTGAATGTTAGGATCCAGTGGAATAATTGTATTGGAATATGCAATAGAAGACCAGTATCAGGGATATCTTAGTTTGTGGATGATGGTGGAAGATAATAGGTATAAATACTATTCATAGTGGTATTTGAAATGAGGAAATATTAAGCCAAAAACGTTACTTCAAAGCAAATCTTCACTTAAATGAATCTGTTTTTAAATTAAAAAAATAAATGGGACCAGAAAGATAGTACAGTGGGTAGGATGCTGCCTTAAATGCAGCCAACATGGCATCTCATATGGTCCCCTGGACATCACCAGGAGCAATCTCGCAGCACAGAGCCAGGAGTAAGTTCTAAAAACTTTGGAGTGTGGCCAAAAACAACAACAAGAAAGTTTTATTTGATCTCATCAGGAACAGCTTCATAACTGTGTATCTCATAGTGACTCAATTTAAAAAAATAAAGTTGTTTCATTTCTAAGATTGATTCCTATGTCAATTGAACATTAATGAAGCTATAAAAAGAATCACCATCTGAAATACCCATTCAGAAAAGCATGTAAAAATGGTTATGACACTTGGACTTATGTTGAAAGTAATACATCCCCTAAACAAAAGACTAAACAATGTCTTTTTCCTCTCCGAGTCTGTTCACCAAGTAGTAAGCTTAATTTAGGACTTATTCTGTTCTTGCCCTCCCTTTTTATCTTCCAGAAACTAGTTTCAGTTCATGTTTAAACCAAAAAATATTAAATAAATTCTAATATTCACTATTTTTCACATTAGAGTTGATTAATATATACAATTTGTAGTCAGTGCCTTTCTTTAGTGGCACATATAGTAATTGTGCACCTTATAGTCATTAGTCTGTCCTATTTAAAGTCACATGGTAATTGCTTTGTTGCTCCCATTCTAGCAGCAGCAAGATGGGACCCCCACTTTTGAATGAAGAAGGTTGGTATGAAATGGCCCACTCACTTTCCCACACTCTTCTCTGATCAGAATTAGAGTCTCCTGTGAACCACAGATGAAGCGGACAAGTTCCCTTATGAAAAATCCAAGAGCAAAGCAGCAAGGGGGTTCTGGCCAGTCACTCAGACCCTCTTATCCTGGGATTTTGCAAGCCCAGTGAGGGCTGGGGAAGGTGAGAACCGACCTTGTAAAAGACAAACTCTTCCCTTCACAGAGGGCCGCACTGTGTTGCTTAGGGTTCTGGCTGAAAGAAGCAGGCATTAAGTCCAGGGGGATTTACTTGAAGGAAATCTGGTCCTGGCACCACCTCTAGTGAAATTTATTGAAAGGAAATCTGGTGCTCACAAAATCAACAGGAGGCAAAAGGAACAGGCTTGAGGAAAGACAAGAACCAAGAGAACCCTGATTTTGTATCTGATACAATCTGCTGAGGATCGTGGACATCTATAATATATTTCCTAAAATTAATCTTGACTGTCCCCTTCCAGAAGATATAACCTGGGATAGGAGCACAGTCTGTTCCAATTCTGCCTGGTTCCAGTCACTAGGAGATAGAGAACAGGAAGATGTCAAATGTCTCTCTTCGAGCTTCAGGAAAAAGAAATTAGGGTTCTGTTGTAACCAATGCAACAGTACTGGGGAACATAAACTAGATAGGAGTTAAGAGGGGGATGTGTGTGTGTGTGTGTGTGTGTGTGTGTGTGTGTGTAGCAGTGACAAATGTTTCACTGCTTTCCCTTCCCAATGCCTCAAATTTGTAAGGCATTCAAAACAAGTCAACGGTGAGGATTCTGCAATATTCAACTTGACTCTGCTGGCTTCATTCTGAACCACAGACTGGTAGGGAAAACTTATCCTTCAGGAGCTCATACAAAGTGTCAGACTTGGTGCTAAGTGTGTTATATGTGATTGCTGCCAAACATGCCGTTATTCATTCTTAGACCTTCAGAAATTTTTAAGGAAGAACAGTGGTTGCTAAAGATTTTTTTCCAGTTAGAGAAAAGGAATGTAGCCATTACAGATGGCAGGAATAGAGTGCTAAATAAAATAATGTGCCTAAAAGATGCCATTGTTTGAAATTATCCCCTTGGACTGACAGGTAATTAATTTCTGCCACTAGTTTAATTTCTTTAGTAGATCTGGTACAGGAAACCATACATGGGTGGTAATTTTTCCCCCTCCAATCTCAGAGGAAATGTAACCGGGTATGAAGTAGTGGCACAACTCATATATCAGTAGCGTGTAGTGGTTCTGTATAAATCCTTTTCTTTCAAGTTATTTAACTGTTTTTTAAAATGGCTTCAACAGAAAGAAATTCCAGTTACACCAGAAAGGAAACCAGAGTCTTAAAGAAAAATATACTCTCTTTGCTGAGCAAGACAAACATTGAGTATGCAGAGAAACAAACCAATCGCATGTGTTTTATTTCCTTAACAAATTCATGGTAACACTTACTTTGTGTCTTTAAAAGGTGATTGACAAAGAATTCTACCACCGATTAAAATTAACACCTACAGTTGATTTGTAAGCACTTTAAAGGGTCACGTGTAATTTCTTAAAAAGTTTTTTCACATGTCTCATCATGGGACTTTAACCGTATTACAACCTATATATATGATTTAAATACAGCACTGTCATCCTGTTGTTCATTGATTTGCTCATGCAGGCACCACTAAGGTCTCCATTGTGAGACTTGTTGTTACTGTTTTTGGCATATTAAATATGCCACAGGTAGTGCAAGGCTCTGCTGTGTGGGTGGAATACTCTTGGTAGCTTGCTGGGCTCTCTGAGAGGGATGGAAGAATCGAACCTGGGTCAGCTGCGTGCAAGGAAAACGCCCTACCAGCTATGCTATTACTCCAGCCCAATTTAAATATATGTAATTAAAACTTGTCACTGTCACTGTCATCCCGTTGCTCATCGATTTGTTCGAGTGGGCACCAGTAACGTCTCTCATTGAGAGACTTATTGTTACTGTTTTTGGCATATCCAGTACGCACGGGTAGCTTGCCAGGCTCTGCTGTGCGGGCTCAATACTCTCAGTAGCTTGCTGGGCTCTCATAGAGGGGCAGAGGAATCAAACTCGGGTCGGCCGCGTGAAAGGCGAACGCCCAACCGCTGTGCTATCGCTCCCGCCCCTAATTAAAACGTATGATACAAAATTTAATATTATTTAATTTCAATATGATTCCATTTTTATGTTTCCATTTTATGTTTAAAATTTATGAAGAATGGTTTTTTAAAAATTAACACATATGTTGGTGTGTTTTATTTTTTATCATCAAAATGATTCTCTGAAAAAGGATTTTCTGTTTAAATAATTAGATAACCAATTTCCCCACATGCTTTATGCATAAGCTAACAAATTGCCATCACAAACCTTTGCCTTTCATAGACAAACTCCATAGAATAACATTTTTTCAGTAATGACATTTTCTGTAATGAGACTGAGTTTTGACTCTTCCAGGAATTAAAATAAAAATGCTTATATCCATGGAAAGGTAAAAACTTGATACTATTTAAAGCTGAAAGTCATTTGGTGAAACTGAGTTTATTTTGAGAACTAGAAGATACAGCAGCCCAAAGTAGATGATTCTGACAAGCAAAAAATGTATTCCATAGTCAGTGGAATTGGCAATAAATCCATTTTGATAGGTCACACTTTGGGTTCTTAGAATGAGATGGAAGAATCTATTTGCTGTTCATCTTACTCTCCTAAGACCTGCAATAAGCTCTCTCTCTTTCTTAGCTTCTTTCCAAATATCATCTCAGTGTGGCCTTTCTTGATCACAGTGAACTTCAACTCTTCCCACTCTGTCTAATGTGCACGTGAGACTCCTCTGTTTATTTCTTATTTTACCATTGCATTTATCTGGTACAGTGTGTTTTATTTATTAATTTATTGTCTGCAGTTTCTTTCCTTAACTTAAATGCAAGTCCCATGAACTCAGAGGTTTTTTGTGTCTGGTTTTCTGTCAGATTTTTAGAATGTGATCTTTAGTAAGTGCTCAGTAAATATTTGTTAACATGCAACTAAAGCATTATTTGTTCGAAGGTGTCTGTACATGGTTATCTCATCCTATTAGTGGGTTAGACAGCAATTTCACCTCAATTATTTTGTTTGGTTATTCTTACAACAACATTGTATTTTAAGAGAGATTATCCTAGTTGAGCATATGAGGAAAATAGGGCCTTAGAGAGTTTCTGTGAGTTATATAAAATCAAGGAACTAGGGCACGGAAAATAATACAGTGGGTAGGGCTTTTGCCTTGCACACAGCTGTCCTGAGTTTGATCCTTGGCATCCCATATGGTCCCCTGAGGACTGCTAGACGTGGTCTCTGAACGAAGAGCCAGAAGAAACCCTGAGTACCACTGGATGTGGCCTCTTTCCCACTTAACACACACACACACACAAATTAAAGGGCTACCAAGTGGTGTTCTGTAGCCTTGAACCCAGATAAATGACAAGTTTTCTTTGCTGTCAAAGGTAGAGCACCTATGAATCTTTTTCTTAAATCAAGTGATACAATATAAAGAATTAATAACTATTCATGCATAGTAAAAGATCCTGAGGAGCTGGAGTAATGGTGTAGTGGGTAAGGTATTTATCTTGCATACAGTCAACAGTCCCCTAAACTCTACCAGGAATGAACCCTGAGCACTGAGCCAGATGTAGTGCTCTGTGCCCCGCTGGATATGCCTCCAAACAAACAGGCAAAGGATGCTATGCTTCTGAAACCACAGAAGTAAATAACCTACTAATTCATACCAAATAACACATAAGACCTAAAATAACACTGGTGTAGAACGAAGAATGATATATAAATATACAGCTCATATATATAGTCTATATGGGAGAAATAATTATCTAGAGCATGATTTCACTTATCAGAATCAAGAAGCTAGTAAGCAGACAGGAAGGCTGCAAGGTGATGATTATGGGGTGTTTGTGTCCTTGTAAGTTGGGGTAGTGAGAGGTCCCTGAGACTGGGATGTAGGAAAGAGGAAGAGAGCCGTCTGTTAGCATTGTGTGCTGAATGCGTCAGAGTGAGTGAATCACTAACATCTGCATTTTCGTTCTGGGTTTGCCTCAGTGTTGATGGCTGAAGCTACCTATCCACTGTGGCTGATGTGACAGATGTGGAGGGCTTGAATTGCGACTAGCATGTTTGACTGGTTAATTGCAAACATTGTTCTATAATGCAATCCTTTGTAGGTATTAAAAACACCCTGTAACCTGCCCTTTCAAATTCATACTTCACTGCAATCAATGGTAACACAACTGTCAGTGATATTAAAAACTTCATGCAAGTATTTCGTGTTCTATTCACCATGATCTAAACCAAACGCCCTGAGCTTCGCAGTAAGCCTAATGCTCTTGGAAGCTCTCTTAGGCTTTTATTGATACATTAGGGCATATCTTGCTAACAATACAGAGACACAGTTCAGAGGTGTGGCATCATAAGAGCCCTGGGATGGCTGACAGAGCTCCTATGAAGCAGGCATGGGACCCCAGTACCACTCAACATGCTGAGTGCAATCCTGGCAGTGCTGCTGTTTGGAATATCTAGAACCACAACAGAATGTGCTATCACTACTGTTTAAAAAGATGAGTGATCTCTGGAGAGCCCCACAAATAAGAACATGAGTAATACAACCAAGTGTGCAATACATGGCAAGCACTACAACTAAAGAAAGAATTCAAGTACTGTAACCTAGTATGTGATCCTCAGTCATCACAACAAGAAGGCAAGTGGGTGGAGAGATAAAAACATACAGAGTGTAGTTCCCTAGGATAGAGCCTAGTGGGGCCCTTCTCTCCACTTAGGGAGCACACTGACTCTCAAAGGGTTTCAAAGTGAATTTTACTTTTCAGCTTTTGTCATAAAAATGGAGTGACATAGAACAACATTTCAAAAAGCAAGGGATGGTTGTGTTTTCTCTGAAGTAGTGTCCTCAGACTATGTGTTTGTCTCTCTTGAGGAATTCCTGCTTGCTTTATGCATTGCTAGATGAGTCTCAAGTTGGTGAACTCCAAAGCATAAATAATAAAGAATTAGGATGTAGCTTTTTTTTTCCTTTTTGGGTCACACCTGGAGATGCTCAGGGCTTACTCCTGAATCTGCTCTCAGAAATTTCCCCTGGAAGTGCTCAGGGGACCATATGGGACACTGGGAATCGAACCTGGGTCAGCCGCGTGCAAGGCAAATGCCCTACCTGCCGTGCTATTGCTCCAGCCCCTAGGATCTAGCTTTATCTTTGGATGTATATGTGGCAAGTGTGAGGGGTTGCTTTGGTTTGGGTTTGGGTTGTTTTTATTTAATCATACTTGGCTATGCTCAGGGCTTTTTCCTGGCTCTGAACTCAAGGGTCATTCCTGATTGGGCCTGACGGATCATGCATGGTACCAAGAATCAAGCCCAGGTTGGCTGCATGCAAGGTCAGAGCCCTGTCTTCTGTACTATATCTCCAGCCCAGCTTAATCTATTTTTCATATCTAAAGCAATCCATTATGTATAGCTCTTAAGGATGAAAAACCCAGACCTCAGCTGAACCCTATATATATCTACCTCTGAAAGTAGAAGTACAAGTTGACACCATGTGATGTGCACCCCAAAGAACTTCCAAGTGAAGTGCAGTTCCTTACACTACAACTGAATGTTATACATACTTGCACTTCAGGTTCTTCTTTATCTTGCCACAGCATTTCTACATTACCTCATTTTGAGGATTGAAACTATATAAATATATATATATAAAACTATATAACTATATATAAAACTATATATAGTTATTTATATAATATATTATATCATTGCATATTATAGTTGTGAAGTATACAGTTGTATGTATAATTAGACTTAAAGATGATACATAGAGACATTACTACTGATCCCAGCAAGTGCTTGCAGCTCTGTCGCCAGACTGTGAACTAATTAAGCTTTTGCCCCACGTCGGCTAAGGGGAGAAATATCCTTCTTCCTTGGTTTTTCTTCCCTCTGGGAGGAAGCGGCGTGGCGTCCACCATATTATGGGACTTTTAAACAGGTATGAACTTGGTGGCATGGGGAAAAAAAAATGTGTTTTGTACTTGAAACAGCGGAACGCTTGAGCAGTCTCGGGCGGGGGCCGATACCGGCTTGCGCTCCGCCGAGATTCGACCCGGGTGACCTTGCTTTTGCATGGCCGCTTTGCTGCTGAACGAGCAAGATCCAGAGCCAGCTACATTACTTCTGGTCCCAGCATGTGCTTGCAGCCATGTCTCCAGACTGTGAACTAACCTTTTCCTCCATGCTGCCCAAGGAAGGGAAATGATGCAATTTCCAACCTAAATCTCCCTGGACTTAATTACTAAAATACAGAAATCCTAAACCGTGCGGCTACCGCGGCCTCGCGACTTTATATCTCTTCATTCTCATCAGTGGAAAACTAATTATCAAATGTTTCCTTGTCAATAGGGCCGTATTTTGGGGGGATAAACTCCAACAAGAATAGTGAGTTCTGTGTTGAAACTCCAACAACAATAGTGAGTTTTGTGTTGAAATATGCAATGTAATCAAGGTAAAGAGAAAATTAAGTGAAATTTATCAGTTATACAGGTGGGGGCGGGGGGTTGGGGGGTGGGGCGGTGGGAGGTATACTGGGTTTGTTTTTTTTGGTGGTGGAATATGGGCACTGGTGAAAGGACAGGTGTTTGAGCATTGTATAACTGAGACATAAGCCTGAGAATTTTGTAACTTTCCACATGGTGATTCAATAAAATAAATTGTTTTTAAAAAAGATGATACATAGAAACAGAACCAGATAGAATTTGAAGCTTGACCTCTTTGAGAGGCTGGGGAAAATTTCTCCATCTTCTAGCCTATAGACTAGGCTAGTCATTCCAAGTACTGATAAGTTAGAAATGCATATAAAGCACTCATCACTACTTTAGGTATAATTGTTTGTTATTGTTGTTGTTGTTATCATCATCCTCATATCTTTTTTTCCCTTTTTACTAGATTGTAGAATCATAAAAGGCTTTAGCAACCATAGTTGGTTTGACTGCTACCACAAAATAGCCCTAACTAGGTTTTTTAAGGAAGAGAAATGGACATTCTCACAATTATTGAAATGAGCATCCCAAAATGAAGGTTTTGGCAGGGTAGCTACATCCTGATAGTGTGAGGAAGCATGTGCTTTTCCATAGCTTCTGGTACTTTGCTGGCAATTTCTAGCATTCTTTGGCTTATAGGAGCTTCACTCCAATCTTTTTTCTCATCTTCTCATGACTTTCTTTCTGTGTGAGTTTGTGTCCAAATTTCTTCTTCTTATAATGACCCAAGTCATACTGAATTTGACTGCATTTTAGCTAATTACATCTGCAAAAATCCTGCTTCCAATGTAATCATACTTTGAGGTTCTGAGTTTTTTGTTTTATCACTGAATTTTCAGAGTTGGCGACAATTTCAACCCATAAAAGGCTTTATCACTTTTTTGTCATCTTATTGTATTTATTATATATCAGGACATGGTTGAGTAATTAAGATGTTTCGTATTATACTATAGTGTATTGAAAAATGTTAGTATTAGAAATGTTTGTAAAATAAGTTCTGAAGTTTCTGGAGGTTCTGAAGTGGATTCGCATTCCACAGATTAGATATCTCTTGAAAACTGCCTCTCCTTTCAAGGTTTACCAGAAAAGACAAAAATCCAAGTCCTATCTAACTTAATTTTATATTAGATTTTGGGATCAGGAAGACATATTGTGAATCTTTCATTCAAGACTTCCTAACTAGCTTTTATTAAACAGATATAATATCTTTCTGAAAAGGATTTATATGTTATTCATAACTTTTTTATGCCTTTTGGGTCACACCCCGTGATGCTCAGAGGTTACTCATGGATCATGCACTCAGGAATTACTCCTGGCGGTGCTCAGAGAACCATATGGGATGCTGGGAATCGAACCTGTGTCGGCCACGTGTAAGGCAAACGCCCTACCCGCTGTTCTTTGCTCCAGCCCCTATTTATAACATTTTTAAGGTTCATTTGTCTAAAAATCTAGGTAATAAAGTAATTTTGAAACTCTAAGGGCAATTTTCTTGGGAAGAGAGTTCCCAAGCTATACTCCAATAACCCAGAGCCCTGCTGGCGATTGTCGGTCACTGGTGAGCAGTTCAATGCTAGGGCCCAAAGATGTGGTACTCTATGGGTACTGCAGTGTTGGGGACCATCAGGATCACTATTCAGGATCCTCCAGGATGATGCTGAAGGATCCAGTGTTGGGAGCATTAGCAAGGCCAGCATCTTAACCCCTAAACTATCTCAAGTGCTAAGAGTAATTATTTTATTTCATAGGTATGTGTTAGTAATAATATGGTCATAATAAATGTCTTAATTAATATAATAATAAATTATCCATAACAATCCCCCTTTTAAAAGCTGTGTATTCTTTCTAATATGTATAAATGCGTATAATCTGGTTATAAAGTAATGAAATTGATTGCACAACCTTCACACATGCAGAATGCTGATCAATGAAAATTCACATTAAAAATATTTTTCCTTCCCCCATTGTCCTACTGTTCCCTTTCCTAACTTACTCTTCCCACCCCTGCCCCAGTACCAAGCTTCCTTCCTACTTCCTACCAGTTCTCCTGTTCTTCATTTAAATTGGACATTTGGTATTTTCCTAGGAAGTTTCTTTATATTCCACATATGAGATTATTCTTAGACTATTCTTTTTCCTCTACATCCATCCAGATTGCATCAAAAGTTTATCTTTTCTTAGTAGGACAATGACAAAGGGGGAAAATTCCTGCATCAGAGACAGGTTTGGAGGTGGGAGGTGAAACTCGGAACTTTGGTGGCGGAACATTCGTGGTAACAGTTAGGCACTGGTGAAGGATTGCTGTTGGAACAATATATGCCTAAAACTCAACCACAGATATCTTTGTAACTTTTTAATTCGTATGATTCAATTTTTAAAAAATTCCAAATCAATAAAATAGAAATTCCAAATCAAATCTATCTGTCTATCTATCTATCTATCTATCTATCTATCTATCTATCTATCTATCTATCTATCTATCTATGTGTAGTTCTTGTTTCCAAGGACTTGCAGTGGGGGAGTCATGGTGGGTAAGTGTGAATATTGTATTATAGTTGTTGTTTATTTAGGTATGTGGTGCAGAGGTCAAACCCAAGGTCTCAAGCATTCAAGATATGTGCATCTATATTGCAATGCATTTTTGCACGTTCATATTTTTATGGTGATATTCCCATCACACATTTGCTTAATATAGCAGAACTTTGTAATTGCTTTTCATACAATATATATTTATTTGACATTAAGCAGATGTTTATAAATCATTTTCTATGAAGTTGAAGTTTAAAGGTTTAATGTAAACCTTAGTATTTACTGTGATAGAAACTGGACTGTCTATAGAGCTTAGATTTTTTTAGAAAGTTTGTAGATATTTGTTGAATAATTTAACATGAGTAAATGTAAGCGAGGGAAGAATAAAAAGAAGTCATTTCTCATAAACTTCACTTTAACCAATGAAATCAATGACTGAATATAATGCTTAAAAACAGTGGTATCAAACATATGTACTCTGATGAACGTTTTAATTTATATTATTTTATTTCATAAGTTGTTTCTTTAAATTGGAATATTTTATGTATGTGACATCTAGTTCTCCTCATAGATTCTACACTGTGACTGACTCCAAGTGCTCTGTAAGGAAGGGACCCCTAAGAAAGGCAGAATGAGAGCAAAGAGAGTGAGCATCATTTGCATAGGGCAGGAAGGGCATTATAACATCTGGCAGTGGTGGCTGACTGGATCCATTTGTTCGTGCTCATTAAATTCACATTAATGCATGAGCTGCTCTGATTGTGTAAATTCCATTTTATGTTGGTTGCTTTCTCCCAGGCCCATGGCAATGACTCTTGGGGCTCTACCCCCTGGCTGTTTACTTGGCAGTGGTATCTGACCTAGGGTCAGACCTGTATTTAACCCTTTCCTGTAGGTCAAATCCAAATTAATTTGGTGAGAATTAAATTGGAAATGAGTCGTCTGCACAGCAGGTGTCCCTTGTGGAGAATGTGCTCCAGGTGGAAACATTTTAAGATCTGTTCCTAGACCATCTCCAAGGAAGCTTTGGGGGTCAGAGAGGCAATTCTGAGACATCCCATGTGGTGAGGGCTTGGAGAGAGATGTAGCAGGTGCCGACTCAGGGCAGTTTTCTCAGCAATGATAGGGACTTTCAAAGAGGTCCCTTTTGAAGATAATGAATTCATATATTCATAAACATACTTTGGGGGCATTCGTTGTGAACTGATTTACTTAGAAGTTGCCCTAATAATTGGAACTTTACCCTTTGCCCCTACCTCCCACCATCAATGAAAGGCTTTGATTTGAAGGAAAGAAAATGATCCATTTTTCTCTTACTTTTTTCTAGAGGATGAGGAAGATGATGAAATGGTAGAGCCAAAAGTTGGTCATGACTCTGAAGTGGAAAATCAAGACAAAAAACAGGAGGTGAAGGAAGGTAAGGCATGGGAGATATAGTCATCATTTAATTTTATTTATTTTTACCAATGTAAGGGACTAAGGGACTAGAGGGAAAACTATAAACTAACCCGATAACCTTTCAGTATCTATTGCAAATCATAAGGATGAAAAGGAAACGGGTGGGGGGGGGAGAGAGAGAGAGAGAGAGAGGAAGAGAGAGAGAGAAGAGAGAGAAGTACCTGGCATAGAGGAGGGGGGGTGGAGGGGGAGGGAATCTGGGGACATTGGTGGTGGGATATATACACTGGTGAAGGTATGGGTGTTGGAACATTATATGACCAAAACCCAATCATGAACAACTTTGTAATTGTGATTCAATTAAGAAAAATAAACATAATCTCTTTATAAGTTTATTTATGATTGTTCAATATATTGCATAACGAGTGACAAACCAAGATCTTCAGAGCTAGTAATTTTTTTTCAAATATTTTATTCTTTAGCAATTGAAATGTTAAAAAGGGCAACACAGTGTGACCCTTTATGAAGGGAAGAGCATGACTTTTACAAGGTCTCTGTGTTTCTCACTTTCCTCAACCCTCACTGGAGTTGCAAAACCCCAGTATAAGAGAGTCTGAGTGGCTGGTCCTTATTGAACTAAATCACAAACAGTAAAGTATTTCAGTACTGATCTTGATGTAAATTCTTTGCCCAGCGTGTTCTTTTTTTCTAGCTCCTGATACAGGGTGAGAAGGACATTCAGAAGCAACATGGTTCTGGCTGCAGTGGCTCCCATGTAATTTGTTTTTAACCAATAGAATCAAACAAATTCCAAACCATCTACAATTTTAGTAGCAAACCCAATAATAATTTTTGTCAAATATTTACTAAATAATGTAAAGTAAGACTTATTATCTGTCAACAGTTGTATCATCCACTTCACTCCTTCATCTATTTCCAGTGATAACAATAAAAAGGTAATTATTTTGTCAGTACATTTTGATTTAGTCATGTGATCTACACACAAACACTACATATTATTAGTGTTTGTGTGTAGATCACATGACTATTAGCTGCAATAGTCATGTGATTTAACTGCAGTTAACTGAACTGTTGGAAGCTTGCTGCATTACTGCGCACATAAGGAGTAGCAACTGGTCTAGTTGCAATAATGACTAACATTTATAAAACTAAAATCAGATGTGGATAATTCCAAAAGCCTTTTATAAATAAATCTTCTTAAAACATTATTTTAAAGCAGAAAATATTATTATCCTTATTTCATAGGTAGCGAACTAGAAAGAGGCTCCAAATATTACCCATAGGTAACACAGTAGAGAAACTCATGAGGCAGATTGTGTAATTAGCTCTGTAAAATGTATTTTTCAAATATCACTGGGCCTCAAAAAACAAGGACGAAAAGAAAGAAAATAAATAAGAAATAAAAATATAACCACTACAGGTGCTATTTCTCTAAAAATTTTTAGCTCATACAAACAACAACAACAAAAAGCTATCATTGTAGGCAAATGGAGTGACTAGAGAATGGAGTGTTTATAAAAAAGAACTTCCAAATATGAACATGCCCTTAGATACTCATTTGATTAGTACATATTAAAGATGCATGTACAGCTTTGGCACAGCGCATGACACATAGTCTTCACTGGGGACTTTTGTAGGGATGGGTACATATTGGTCACATTGATACTTACTTGGCTTTCCCAGGCATTGAGCAAGATTGATTACTCTCGAGTTCTGGGTGATGACTTTAGCAGGGAAAAGCTTCAACATCTTTAACAATGGCATCCCCAGGGACGTAAGAAATATTTTCTGAAAGATAATAAATTGACTTGATAGAGATTTCACATTTAAACTTCTGTTAAGAACAGGCTTTTTAAAAGGCTGGTGAGACAGAATGTCATTAACATATCTCAAAAACATATTCATATAAAGGTATAGCAAAGGAAAAAACTCGACTGAGTTTATCAAAGTAATTATTTGTATGTGGTACTTAGAATAACTGGGTGAGGTAATGCAGTGTCTTAAAGGAGGGATGCCCTGATCAACCCTGGCCCCAGAGTATAGGGAGAAGGAAAGAGTGGAGGAGAGGGGGAAAAGAGACATTTGAGATGCAACAGGGACCAAGCCAGAAGAGCCAGGTACAAAGGTCGTGTTAGGGAATGGTGAAGCCAAATGCCCAAACCAGAGCCAGCAACACAAAATCAAGAGACCCAAACTTTAACAATGAAAGTTAGAAAGGTGCCTGTCAAAGGGTAGTTTGTGGGGGTCCTGGGGATATGGGGTGGGAGGGGAGATATGGGAGGGAACCTGAGAATAGGGGCGGAAGGAAGTTTACCCTGGTGGGTGGATCAGTGCTGTAATACGTATGTCTAAAAGTCAGCAATGAGTAACTTTGTAAATCACAGTGCTTTAATAAAAGAAAAATCTTTTAAAATAAATAAAAGAATTATATTTCTTTTTGCAAAATATTCTTACACAGATATGTAATTTCCAGGAGGCTTGGGGAGAGCCTCACGCGGCTCTCTCTCTCACTGCCTGCCTTTGGTGGTCTCAAGCCACTATCCTATCTGGGATGGCCCGTGCCATGAGCAGACAAAGGAGGAAACAAGGCTGCCAGGCTGGTTGATGATCAGTTGCTACTTATTCTTTTCTCCCCACGCGTGTGCCCCAGGCTGACTAAGCTCTCTATTCTAGTCTCATACTGCCCCTCTTTCCCGTCTCCTCCTGTCTCTCCCACTCATCTCTCCGCGCTTCCTTTCATAGCCTGGCCTCTCATCTCTTCACGCGCCTGCTCCTGCATTCTTCCCCTACATTCTTCTCCCTCTGTCCCCTTTGCTTTTCTCTCCACGCTACATCTACCTGCCCTGGTCTTTCTCTCTCATCTCTCTCCAACTACGCACTTTGGGGGTAGACACTACACCCAGTCTGGTAGCAAAATCAACATATCCAAAGCCCTTCCTGATCTCTCATCAGGCTCATGGAAGGAAGTACCGCCTAGGGGTGTTTCTCCTCTCCTTAATCCAATAACTTAATTAACATCGCAATTAACATCTTAATTCTACTTCTTAATATTATTTTGCATGGACACAGTAAGAGATACATTGAGCTTATAGGGTGGCTCTCCTGGGGACATCTCACCACAGACTCAGACTACAGTGCTCAGACTGGATTAATCATTCCTAACCCTAGCAGAATCCTACTCCAGTAGGATGATGACAGAATTTGTCCATGACCATGCTCTTAACTTATAGTTAAGTATTATGGCGCTTTGGCCAGGTCCATTTCGATGCCAGGGTAGCTCACTGCTTGCCCTAGGTCCATCCAGTCCCTTGTAGGGACCCAGCTTTTGGGGTGCTAGGAAGTTGGGCAACCGAGGCTTAAGTTGAGAGAACAGATGCTCAGGAATGAATACCTATCATTCTGAGTCAATTAACTCCCAAGTTACAAAAGCATAGCATTAACTGTCTTCCTGTGTCTATACAAAAAGGATATTGCTCTGAATTAACTATGGAAAGGTCTTAAGGAGAAGAGAAAAGCAATATTTACAAGTTAACAGAGCACAAAGAAAGAGGTTACAAATAAACATGGAGGAAGGGGAGCACTGTGATGGAGTAATCCAATAAATCTAAACTCCCTGTGGCAAGGCAGAGAGGACAAACCAATGTTATCCTACACACTGGGTGATAGAAAACAAGGATTTTTTTTTCTTTTTGGATCACATCTGAAGCTCAGAGGTTACTCCTGGCTCTGCACTCAGGAATTATTTCTAGTGGTGCCTCGGTCAGGGGTAGGGGGAGGACCATATGGGTTTCTGGGGATCAAACCCGGGTAGGCTACGTACAAGGCAAATGCCCTATCTACTGTACTATCTATCTGGTTCCAAGAACAAGGTTGTTTTTATTTGTTTGTTACTATTGAAGTACCTTGAGATACAGTTACAAAGCTTTCATGATTAAGTTTCAGTCATAAAACAATCAAACACCCATCCCTTGACCAATGTACATTTGCTACCACCAATGTCCCCGGTATCTCTCTAGCAACCCCCATGCGACCCCCTGCCTCTATGGCAAACTATTTTCTTCTTGTTTTTGCTCTACTTTTGGGCATTATTGTTTGCAATACAGATACTGAGAGGCCTTCGTGTTTGTTTCTTTATTTACTTGCAGCACACATCTCCCATCCCGAGCCATCCCTCCAGACATCATTGACTTAGTGATCCCTTTGCTATACCAGCTGCCTTCTCCCCCAGCTCATGAGGCAGGCTTCCCAAATGTGGGAGATTGTTTTTGTTTTTTAATGTATCTCAGTATGAATTTCCTCCCCTCTGCACACACACACTCTCTAACCCCATCACCAGATTATATTTTCTGGCAAAGTACTACAAACTCTTTCTTAAGTCCTAAGCAAAAAGGGTATTCCAGTTTTAATTGTTACTCGGGCTTCATGGGACTGATTAAAGTTCTGTTAACAGTGAAAAAAAAAGTTTCCAAGTCCAATTCCCAGTACCTTCTCACCCTGTGCCTTATTCTCTATTAATGGCTTTTCCGCAAATTAGCACATAATGGGTTAAAGGCATGTTTATGTTGGCATCAAACTCTCTAGCTTTAAAAATTAAAAAAGTCAGGCAGTATTTTGCAAACTTTAAAAGAATCTCTTGGAGATATGATCGTGCGCCCTTCACAGGACTGGTGAGTTGTAAGGGCTGTGTCAGCACTTTCATTATGAACCCTGAGTTTCAGGGATTTATTACTCAGTCATAAAAATTTGCTCTGGGTTGAAACTTAACATACACAGTTTCAAACCAGGGAACATGTTTTTTGGAAATTTGGCTTTATGGGGTAAGCTGTGGGGGGCAAGGGGGAGGATGTGGTGGTAGGGGATGAGATAAAAACAGTTGTATGCTAACTTTTGACAATTTTTTTCATGTGACATCAAAATGCATTAAACTGTAAAAATGAGGGCTTTGATTTGTTGCTAGTTTTCACTTATTTTCCACAATAAAGTCAAGGAAAACAGCAGGTGCATTTTAGATTTTAATCAAATCAGTAATTTTATATATGTGAAGATATACAATATTATCTTCTTATAAATATTTATGTAAACATAAATATCTTCATGTTTCGAGATTTAGTGTAACCAAATTAGAAATCTAACTCTTGTATATGCACATTAACTAATAAGCCTCATATTAATCTCACGGAAGGATACTCTTATTTATTAGTTTAGTTTGGTTTTCTTGCTTCTGTTTATGAACAGATTTTACTAGTAAAAAAATCCCCCAACAGCCACTATCCCTATTTTAATCTGATTTAAGAGTTGAGCTATGTGGATTTGCTGATATTGTTGAATCTTTTATGTATATTCTTTAAAACTTGCTATTTTTCTATTGAAATTCAAAGGTAATCATCAAAACAGAACATTTCTGAAATGGACATTTCAAAAATAATTTCTAACCAATAGTGAGATTGCTATTCATAAATTTTATTATGAATTTTATAATTATACAGTGAAAAAACCCAAGATTCTTAGAGACCAAGTGGTATAATGTGTAGTAAACAGATAAATGAAAAATAAATTTAAAATGTACAGTAAAGTTAATAAGAAAACTCAAGAGAACAGGGAAAATAGGATGAAATCATTGTGAAAGAAATGTAAAGACTATTTTTGTGTGTAAAACAAAGATAAATTAACTTTTTGTTAGGTTTTGGGTTATACTCTATGTTTCTCAGGGCTTACTCCTGTATCTAAACTCAGGTATCACTCCTGGCAGTGCCAGAGATGGAGCCAGGTCAGTCATGTGCAGGGCAAGCACCCTACCTGTTGTACTATGTCTCTGGCCTCAGAAATAAATGTTTCTGTAATGTATCACTATAGCACTGTTGTCCCGTTGCTCATCGATTTGCTTGAGCAGGCACCAATAACGTCTCCATTGTGAAACTTGTTGTTACTGTTTTTGGCATATTGAATATGCCATGGGTAGCTTGCCATGTTCTGCCGTGCAGGTGGGATACTCTCAGTAGCTTACCAGGCTCTCCTAGAGGGACGGAGGAATCAAACCCAGGTCGGTCGCATGCAAGGCAAATGCCCTACCTACTGTGCTATCACTCCAGTCCTATAATATATTTAAAGTTCAAAGGTATAAATTTATAAACTTTGAATTTCTAAATTTAAAGTCTAAATTCAAAATTTTGAGTTTCTAAATTCAAAGTCTTCTAAACTTTGAATTTTGTGATCAGTATTTTATTTTCATACTTATTAATCAAGCAAAATATAGCTATTTAGGTAAGTCTGAAAACTATCTTGTCATTTGGATTATATGTAAGTTAGGTGTTTATATTCTTCTTTCACAAAGAAACATTGATTTTGAGCCAGGGAACTAGCTCAAAGAAAGGGAACACATGATTTGCATGAAGAAACTCAAGTTTCCATTCCTGGCATGACATGATTCACTGGCCACTGCAAGACTAGCCCCCTAGCAACCCAGGTATGACCCAGAAACCAAAAACAACAAAAATAAACCAGTAATAATTCTTACTATTTTACAAAGGTCTTTCTTAATGCATCATAGATGGAAAAAGTGTTAACAGTTGACCAAACAGTTTGTGTTTTGTGTTGCAAAAACAAACTTTATTAATTTTAAATTAATGTATAAGCAAAATAATATGAAAACTATGTCTGTGTTTTGTTTTCATGTCTTTTGCTATTAAATTAAACCCTACATTTTTGTGTATTCAATGTGCTAAAATAATTAAATTCCATGGATAGAGAAGAGCTATAGAAACATAACTTAGGAAATTTGGAGGAGGTGGGTTCATTCATATAATATGTGAATGAATGGAATTCTGTATATTCTGTTCAGTAATGTAATTCTGATTCTAATTGCTTAGATCTCTCTTTTAAACTTTACGGATTTCATTGATCAGTCAAGTTTCTTTCATGAAATATGATGTCTGGAGAAGTTTATCTCTGTTTGTTTTGGTTTTGTTTGGGGGCTACACCTGGGATGTCCAAGGCTTACTCCTGATTTTGCACTCAGGAATTACTCCTGGCAGTGTCAAGGGACCATTTGAGATTCTGGGGATTGAACCCAGCTCGGCTGCATGCAAGGCAAGCACCCTATGCGCTCTGCTATCTTTCCATCCCTATATCTCTGAATATAACCTTTGGTTTGGGTTCCTGGATACACCATTTAGTTTCCATGTAATAGCACTTATCACCTTAAAGATTTTTATTTATTTATTTTTTTAAAGATTTTTAAATGTGAGACAGTTGTTTTTCTATCAGAAATAACTGGTATCTTATTTAATTCTTACGTGAAATATTGTTTATGAATTCTAAATAGTGCCTGTCTGCACATGTGTCTTGTTTTTTGTGCTAACAGATCATGCCATTTGATCCGCGTTAAACATCAAAGCTTAATATAAAATATATCCTTTGTTTTGCTTCAGCAGCAGTTTAATTTGAAGCCAAATATTGCACTGTCAAACATAGTATCTGGAGAGGCTACTGCTTCACCTACCTGAACTTGGCCTCTGAAAATATACTTTGATCAGCCATTTATGTTTCTCATAAAGAAGTTGTCTTAAAAGCTGAGATCAAAGTGACAATAAGCTCAGGGAAGAAAAAATTACAGAAAATTATATGGACGCTATTTTTTTTGTTCAAGATGAAGGACCTCTAAGGAAAGATACAGGTGAAATGGAGATAGCTCATAAAAATAAATAAAATAGAAAGTGTTGGTTTTTTATCATATGGAAAGAAGTAAAAAGGAGGAAATCCTATTTCTTTGCTTAATCTCAAATTTATTTCAAGCTATCCATCAAGAATGACTGAACTGTGCTCTTAAGATATTATTCTGTACCCTACAGCATTCTTGTTTAGTGATGTTCATGTATATAATAGTGCTAACCAAAACAAAATGAGCATGTTTTAGGGACTTTTCCCCCTTTTGCGGATACTCATTAAGTAGCTGTACTGTTTTCTGAATTTACATAAGAATGAAAAATTAAATGCCTCATTTATGGGAGATTTAAAAATAAACTAATAAATTCTAACTCATGCTAATTGTGTAATATTTTAATGCTTGGCTATTTTTCATACATACATAATTAAATATTATAAATTAGCCAAGCTTTAAAATGTTCTATTACATATACATATTTTATATATATATATCTTTGATCCTTAAATCATGCTTTAGTTTAGATATCATTGACCCAGATTATAGAAAAAAACTGCAGCTTAAAGAACTTCAATTCATTAAAGTATCATAACAAACAGAGAGTATTTTAATTATAGGCTGCATTCATAGATTTTCTGTGACTTATTCTCTGCCCAATGTTGGCTTTATTGTTTCTGAGGCCAATAGCTGACAGTATTGTTCAGCCAAACTTGAAAGTGCTTCTTGGTGAGCCCCAGAACACTTGTATCTTGAGGACTGTGGAGTCTTAGTCAGCAAAAAAGTATTTCTATGTATGATTAGCATGCTACAAACAGTAAGGGAAGATCTTAAAACTCCTTTGAAGAACTTTTTTTTTTTTAATTTTTGGGTCACACCCAGTGATGCACAGGAGTTACTCCTGGCTCTGCACTTAGTAATTACTCCTGGCGGTGCTCAGAGGACCATATGGGATGCTGGGATTCGAACCCAGGTTGACCACGTGCAAGGCAAATGCCCTACCTGCTATGCTATCGCTCTAGCCCCAGAACTTATATTACAGTATATAAACTGCTTTCAGTTACATTACCCAGAATACATTTCTCAGGGTGTAGAATCAGTTACCTCAGAATCATTCTAGTTTTTTGTATCAGTAGATTCTAGAAGTCCATTGGACCTTCTGAATCACAGTCTGGAATAGAGAAAAGGGAGACAAGCAGAGAAGAGATACTCGTTATCACAAGTTTAAGGGTTGGAGAGCTGGAACAGGGATTTACACTAGTTCCATCCAAGCACCA
Organism: Sorex araneus; assembly: GCF_027595985.1. Taxonomy (NCBI): domain Eukaryota; kingdom Metazoa; phylum Chordata; class Mammalia; order Eulipotyphla; family Soricidae; genus Sorex; species Sorex araneus. Next base: position 384,998,567 of record NC_073302.1, on the reverse strand, counting down.
CATATAGTCCCCCAAAGCCTGCAGGAGTATCCTGAGGAGGGTTGGGTATGGCCCAACACCTCCCATACTTATAAAACCAATAAAAGGTATAGAAATTTTAATATTTTTCAGAATGTTGGCTTCAATATGCCATTGATGGCAGAGTCTCTTGCCCCTGCACCTGGCTATCTTCACCGAAGCCTCGTGGAGTGGGTGGGTTGAGTTTTCCTCCCCAGAGCAGAGCCTCCACAGCCAAAGACTTCCAGAACCCAGCCACAGCCATGCTCAAGGCCCCTCTCCACACGTTCAGACAAGCATCACACCTGAAGAAACTGGCAGAGGAACCCAGGTGTGTGTGACACAGGGCTGAGATCTCCAAGACTGCTCGGATCGGGACTGGGCCTCTTATGCCCAGATCCCCCATTTTTCAGTAGCTAGGCAATCACATCCAGAAACTGCACGCTGCACCGTGTAATCTTATAAATGGCCAACATCCGTTTATAAAACGACTATAAAAGAGACTATAAAACCAAGCTCCTGGAAGACATCTTATAGCCTAGTTCTCTCTCTCGGAGAACCTAACAAGCTACCGAGAGTTTCCTGCCCGCATGGGAGAGCCTCGCAAACTCCCCGTGGCATATTCATATGCCAAAACCAGTTACAATGATGGGTTTCATTCTCCTGACCCTGAAAGAGCCTCCAATGCAGCACTGTTGGGAAGGATGAGTAAAGAGAGGCTTCTAAAATCTCGGGGCTAGGATGAATGGAGACGTTACTGAGACTGCTCGAGAAAATTGATGATCAATGGGATGATGATGATGATGATGATGATGATGATGATGATGCCATTGATCACATCAAGTAACATTTCTATAAATCATTATGCTAGTTTATTCTTTTCCCATGTATTTTAAAACTTTAGTTTGATTAAAATTAATAATCATGCTAGAAAATAAACTATAAAGATAATTGCAAGGGACTGGGAATGTAGCTCAATGGTTGAGGGTTAGCCTAGCATGTGGAGGATATGGGATACATACCCAGCATTGCAGAGAAAAAAAGTGAGGTGTTTTATAGAACTATTAAAATCAGATTTGGAAGGATATGGTTTAGTTTTTGAGTGAAATCAATGTTATTCTGTCAGCCTTACCAGCTAGCCATACAAAATAAAACAAGAGGAGGAACTGTCTGGCTCACTTTATGGGTAGTTCTTAATTATGCAATACATGCAGCCTTATAGTAGTATCTGTCACTTAAAGTTTAATAGATTTCTGTTATGTAATATTTCAAAAGTTTTTTGAGTTGTTTCTCAGTTCTACTTTAAGGAAATATCAGAAGAAGATTGCTAAAAATAGTTTTTCATCTATTTTTATTTGCAACCCTTTTATTTGCAACACTTTAAAGTAGTGCAGATGGGAAGTCCTTTTATTGCAAAATTGCCAGTGGACACACCTGCAAAATCTTTATTGTGAATTTAGAAATAAATTAAAATCGATATAAGCAATAGTTTATTTCAATGTGTCTTAGCACTTCTTTGAAAAGCATTCTTTCTCAAGGGTTGGGCTCCTTTTTTTGACTTGTTCTTTTTGTTTATTATTATTATTATTATTATTATTTTATTTTATTGAATCACCGTGAGATACAGTTACAAGCTTTCATGTTTGAGTTACAATCATACAATGTTCAAACACGCATCCCTCCACCAATGCACATTTCCCACCACCAATCTCCCAAGAATACCCCACCTTTCCAACCTTCCCCCTCCCTCCCTGGGAGGCAGTTTCCCCCATCCTCTCTCTACTTTTGGGCATTAGAATTTGCAATACAGATACTTAAAGACCATCACGTTGGGCTTCTCTTGAAATGCTTTAATTGTCCTTTTCTTTCTTTCCCAACAATCTTCTTTGACATAAAAAAGCCCCTCCAAGGGAGTTGACAGAAGAAGAGAAACAGCAGATCCTTCATTCAGAGGAATTCCTCATCTTTTTTGATCGGACTATAAGGGTAATTGAAAGAGCACTGGCAGAAGACTCTGATATCTTCTTTGACTACAGCGGTCGAGAATTGGAGGAAAAAGATGGGTTAGTTTCTTGTGTCTTTTTGAAAAATATACCGCGATAATACTATTTGTTAAAATACACCTATAGGTTGACAAGGCAAATCCCAAACCTAACATATCAGGGGAGAATGAAATTCCAGGATTGATCTTGCTGAACAGCTTTGACTAAGGGCTTTGGTTATAACTTATGGCTTAGAGTTTCCCTGTAATTATCATGTGCTTCCGTGAAATGCTTTTGAACTTGATATCTGGAGAACAGTCCAGGTGATAGAGACTGGCAGAGTCATGTACATTGTCCTCTGCAAAAACATTCTTATAAGCAGCAACAGGATAGATGTTATATCCAGTGGTTCTGTTTTTGATGTCTAAACAGACAGGAAGCTGAAAAGCAAGTGTACTTGAATTAGACCAAACCTTCTCTGATAAAGGAGAAGGAAAATGTAGGGAGGAACTTTACAAACCTTTTGAAAAATTGTTTTATAGCTACATATTTATTTTGGTTAAAAAAAGTTAGATCATTGGCCTTTTTCATCAGAATTGACTTTGGTAATATTTATAAAATTAAAATACATATATGGACAGAATGTCATCATTGAGGAAACTCAAAGAAATATAACAGCCTCAAAAGTTTTGAGAAGTTGTGAAAATGCGCTATATAGTTGGGAACATCTTTAGACTACTTTCAAGCAACAAAATATTTAGAATTTACACAGTCTGAGTTTTTTTTCTTTTAGAAAGCCATTGTCTTATGGCTTAAATGATATTGCAGGTGGTCCTATTTTCCTTTGGGTGCCTGGCTTCCTGGGAATAACTTGGGAACATTTGTCTCTTATCTGAGCTTGGAGTGGTGGAGCTGCAGTTGAGTAAGAGTAAGGAAAGATAAGAAGGGAAAAACTTCATTATATGTTAGCTGAAAAGTGCCCAGGGAAAGAATCTGGAGTCAAGTCAACCAGGCTGAAGATAAGTTATATAAGACACGTGAAATGAGTAGAGAAAAATTGAGAATGGAGAAATTCCTAAACAAAATCTCAGACAATTTAGGCAGCATTTATCCAGATCCAATAGAAGCTAGCACTAAATAAGTATTATTCAATTTAAACAATCTTGTGGAGTGAATTCCTGGTGAATTCAAAGTTATTCAAAGAGGTTTTGTGATCAGTTGATATTATCCAAGTAAATAGCTGCCAATGCTAGATGTTTTTCGTCAATGTTAAGTATTTAATAAATTTGTTATTTCCAACACTGTCATCTATGGCAAACTCATTTTAGTTCTTGATGTTGAGCAAGAAGATAGCTACTTAATAAGAAATTACAGGTAAACAGAAACATGCATATCATTCCAGGTCGAAGGCCAGATAAAGAGACTGATGTAAAATAATCTTCAACTGCCTTGTACTTCCTTAACAACTAGAAGATTTACTGTAAACTCTGCTTCAAAATAGAACATATTAAAGAACAATGATTTAGGGAAAGCCATGATGGGAACCTGAGTAGCAGGAACATGTGGTAGCATACATACTTAGAATGAGATCCCCAGTAACACAATACCTGTCCCTGCCCCCTGCATACATATGTGCTCACGCATACACACACACACACACACACAGAGAAATACAGGAACCTGAAACAAATTTGACACCATGCTTAGAACAACATGTAGAAGTCTTTTCTGGTTAGGGAGACTTAAAACATCTCTAGTTTATTTATGATTAGAATTTGCTACTCAAATTGATATTTTGATCTCAGAGTATAATGTGCCATTCTCTTGCTATCTCATTTGTTCACTATGGGAAGCATAAAGATAAAACCCCATTTTGTGGTGTTATTATTTATATTTGATGTTTAAATCCTCCTAGAGATGTCCAGGCTGGAGCCAACCTTTCTTTCAATCGTCAGTTCTATGATGAGCATTGGTCCAAGCACCGAGTAGTCACTTGTATGGACTGGTCTCTCCAGGTAAGTGCTGTTATTGGGAGGAGACAAACTGAACTTAAATTTATGTGAAATTTATGTTAATAATTAAAAACTTTGGAAATTTTCACTGACCTACAGTTTTCTGTCTGTTGACCATCTTTCTCATTTTATTGAGTCTTGCACTCACTTACTCACATTCATTGAGCTGAGCACTGTGTACTAGTACAAAACAAGAAGCTAGACCACTATGTCAGTATGCTCCTATTAAGGTCACCAATGATTTCTTACTTATCAAATCCAATGGATATTTTAAAACTTTCATCTGTCCTTTCCAGAGGTATCCAACTTACTTGATTTCCCCATACTTCTAGAAACCATCCTTCCGTGTGTTCCACAAATCTACTCTTTTCTGTAACTTCTCCAAGACTTCTATTTGCTCTTCTGTTTTAGGGGTCCTTATGCTCATGCCTTAAAGTTCTGCTATTCTTCCTCAAATGTTCTCTGTGAAATGTCTCTTTCAGTGCTAAAACTTCAATAATTCACAGGCAGCCTATTCATATAGCCATCTCAATCCCTGTATTCAATTATACTTCCTACAGCAGATATATCTACTCAGGTATCTCACAGAATCTTAAATTAACAAATAATTATTTCATATGCATTTTTAACTTATTGTATTTTCTATGTTAAAGCCATCATGCTAGGGCCTAAAGCAGAATTTTTGTCATTAACATTAGTATCTTCCCCTCTCTTGTCTCCTAGACCCAATTTGACAACAAGGTTGTCTACTACTCCATTTGTTTATTCATCATCTTGTACCATGTTAGATAGTCTCTCTATAACATGCCTTATCCACTACAGTTTTCCCTCAGGATAGCTAGGCTTTCTAAAATGTGAAGCTGACTGTTTCACTCTCTGTATTAAAATTACTCATTGTCTGTAAAAAAAGGACGGGAGTCTAAAATCTTTAGTGTAGCACTCAGAGGGAAAGCATACAAATTAAATAAAAAAGTTTTCTGAATGGACAGCTCAACTGGCAGACAATTTATTTACCCAATACTGAGTTGTTAGCAAATGTGCACAGAGGTATGCATTGTTTAGTTTTGGTGCAGCCAGAATTAGAATTGAGGTAGTCTGATACCTGAGACTATTTGTTGATTGACAATGTTATGTTCTCTATGGCATGACATGTAACAAATAAGGGAAGTAGAAATTATTAGTGTTGGTATGCACACACCAGTTTCTGCTTTCTTTTAGCTTATGCTTTGGGGAAATAATAGCTATGGCTAGCTTTTAATTTGTGTTTCTTAGATATCAGAGTGCCAACAGCTCTGAAGGTGTTATCTTATTTCATCTTCAAAATTAGGTTGTCACTATCATTGTTACCATTTTAAGTGGAAGAAACTGAAGTTCAGAAAAGCAAAGTAAAAACTAGGATTATTCATCCAGGATGTGGTAGCGCAAGATTTGCATCCAGGACTTTTTGTATATCATGACACATGGTCTTTACCTTTACTTCCCACAAAGGGCTTCTAAATCTCTAGCCAAGTGATAGTCTAAGTGCTGAGTGATACAGCACAGAGATCATGCGCTCTCAGAGTTCAGTGAGATAGAATCTGTCCCTGGGCAGATGGAGTTTCTCAGAAGACTGGAACTTAGACAGATGGGGAAAGAAGAGAGTGTGTTAGAACAGTAAACCATGTAGAGAGCCTATCTAATCCCCCTGGAGAACAGGAGCACTAAAGAGATGTATAACCCCCCACACCCAAACTGTCATCAACCACAAAGTGGGTGAATGTTCTTTCCTCTTGAATTTCCTCTTACATCCAAACAACAGAGCAAGCAGCTCATGATTCTGCAGAGAATAATCTAAGCAGGGTTTGCCCAGCCACTTCCCGCCAGTAGGTGGGTGGTCTGAGGGCATGCTCGGGTGTTTGCAGAAATTAGATCCAAGCCTGATGAAACACTTAGCTCTTCTTGTTCACTTGTTCTGAGTCTGGAAATTGCACAGGAACCTTATCTGACACATTCCTCAGAGGCACCTTTTACTGCGTTCCTGGGTCAGCTGATAATGCTCCCTAATGTGGAAGCAAGGCTGGCAGCAGTTCGGGCTGGTTCCTTCATGTGATGAGTCATGTTGCCCATGAATGGATTTTGTTTTTACACAGCATCCCATGGGCCGTTTTTGTTGCAGAAAGTGAAATTGTAAAGTCAGAAATTGCACCACAGAGTGATCCATTTTTGTATAACCTGCCTGGTAGGTGGAGAAGAGGTTTATAGGTCTGAAAATTTTTCTATGTGGAGCTGGAATACTTAGATCCTATATCATAATATTTTGGGATGGAATGTTAAAAACGACCAGCTTTAAAGACTTGTAAGATGGAGTGACTTTATGAGTAAATCTAAATGCAATACAAGAATAATAAATAAAAGAAGGACCGAGTTACAGTCTGGAAGTAGTGACATGTAGGCCTAGGATGGTCACTTGAGTACAACAAATTGAAACAGAGAACAGAAAAGGAAGAGAGTATAAGAATTCCGTAGAGGGCTGGAGCAATAACACAGCAGGTAGGGTGTTTGCCTTTCACGTAGCCAACCTGGGTTCGATTCCCAGCATCCCATATGGTCCCCTGAGCACCGCCAAGGGTAATTCCTGACTGAAGAGCCAGAAGTAACCCCTGTGAATCACTGGATATGACCCCAAAGGTGCTAAAAAAAAAAAGAATTCTGCAGAACTTTATTTTGAACACTCTAAGAAAGAAAAAATTGACCTTGTAATATTTGCAAACTGTCTGCCAACATTTATTCCATGGAGGAAATATGGGTACTTAGGAAATTATCTTTGTCATTCAAAAAAAGTGTTTAGTGTAAAGAGTTAATAAGACTGTGAATATACTACATTATTAGTTTTCCAGACTCATGAATTTATTCCCACCGTATACACTCCATATATATACATATATATGCATATATATGTGTATATATATATATATATATATCGCTTCCCCCTATCTTGGAGTAATCCAGGATACAAGCCTGAATAATCTTTGACAGTTCATTTAGTTGACAAATCATGTCAAATTTACAACAGCAAAAAGACTCCAACTGACACCTGTTCAGACCAACTAATGTGTGAGTTTGACACCTACTTTATGTCGTGGCCTCAACCTTGCATATATTAGGAAATAATCTCCCCACTCGTTTCCCTGTCTAAAATTCTCTACACTAATGAGTCACTATACATAAGTACTTTCCCCATTTATATTTGTATAGATTTCCTTTATACTTTGGATATTGCCTGAGGCAAACTACCTGGCTTCTTATAAACTGATTATAATAATGCTTCTTATAAACTGATTATAATAATACCTTCTTACATACTTACTGTGTGTATTTAAAGCACTTCAAATTTTTAACTGTGTTTAATACTTTTTAGAGTGCTCAATAAATATTATATAGTAATAGGAGTAACATAAGTACTTGAGAACACGACTCCGACTACTTCCACAGTAAAGTTTAAAATCATTATTTTGTGCTGTTTATTTCAATGACTTCTGTTATGATATCCTAAGGCACTCATAGTTCTTTCTTCATTTTAAAACTACTCCATTTAATTGCCCTAGTGAAATACCACAACCTGGTTTCCCCAGATCAAATTCTTTTTTTTTAATTTTTATTAGTGAATCACTGTGAGGTAATTACAAACTTATGAACTTTCATGTTTGCATTTCAGTCATACAGAGATCAGTGATTGTTTACATCCCTCCACCAGTGCACATTCACCTCCACCAATGTTCCCAGTATCCCTCCTACCACCCCCACCACCCCACCCTGCCTCTGCAGCAGGGCATTTCCTTTTGCTCTCTTTCCTTTTGGATGTTGTAGTTTGCAATAGAGGTATTGAGTGGCCATCATGTTTGGTCTATAGTCTATTTTCGGAACGCAGCTTTCAACCCGAGTTGGTCGTCCCAACATTCTCTACTAGGTGTTCCCTTCTCTATCTCAGCTGCCTTTTCCCCCAGCATGTGAGGCCAGTTTCCAAGCTGTGGGGCAGACCTCCTGGTTCCTATTTCTACTACTCTTGGGTGTTAGTGTCCCATTCTGCTACTTTATATTCCATAGATGAGTGTGAACCCAGATCAAATTCTTATCTAGTGTTTTAGTTAAGGAAGGAATCTTTACCTTTGAGTAGTTCAAACAAATGAATAATTTGTTGGAGAACTATTAAGTTACTATGAAAATCCATAGGAAAGAGAAAGAACTGGAACTAAGAGCAGAAATTGACATCTAGAGGAACCTCACCCATAAGATGCTGCCACAACCTGACTTATTTGTCAACCCACAGGTTCTGTGACTTGCTTTGAAATACGCAGTAACCACTAAGAGATGTGATTGGCCCATCTGGGTCAAATATCAATACCACATTAAATATTTTTTCCCCTGAGAAGTTAGTCACCTGTGAACTGAGATAATTTCCAAAGATAAGAAAACTCACTGCAAGCCAGAAAGTTAGCTAAGAGAAATCTGCTCCCAAGAGTATGTGTGCACTTGCCATGCTCTCCTCTCCTCTCCACCTACTCCTCTGGTCTAACTCACATCTCTATTGTTGTTTCAAAACCTGTTACAATTTCTTTCCCAGTCATAAATCTTCCCTATGGATATGGTTGTTCTCTCCTCTGATTCCTATAATACCTTACTTAAACCTCCATCTTAGTATATATCATGTTCTGCTTTTTTAAAACGTTTGTTTTCTAATTGTAAATGTGTCTTACCTCCCTTTATGAAATTGTGAATTTCTAAAGAATATCATGTAGTTGTCAATATTCTTGTCCTATGTTTTATATATTGCCCACTATCTTTTAGGCTTTGTTGCTGTTGTTGTTTTGTGGGAGGTTGTTGTTTTTTTGTTTTGTTTTCTTTTTATTTATTTTTTTGCTTTTTGGGTTACACCCAGTGATGCTCAGGGGTTACTCCTGGCTTTGCACTCAAGAATTACTCCTAGTGTTGCTCCAGGGACCATATGGGATACCAGGGACTTAACCCAGATCGGCTGAGTGCTAGACAAATGCCCTGCCCACTGTACTGTCACTCTGACCCCAACAGCACACTGTCTTTTATTTCCACTAGGTGCAGTAGGCACTTCCTCAGTAAACAAAAATAAGCATGACCTCTGAAGCCTGATATAGGCATGATTCTCAGTTCATCATCCATCAGCAACATAACTTAAACTCATTTACTTACTCAGAGACCTTCGGTTTCTTTGTCTAGTAATGGGAAAACCATTGCCTGTTTTACAGGATTGCAAAGACATCTGAGTTGAACATATCATGTAACTAAAGTGTCTGGCACAAAATGACTACTGAACTCATGTCAGTTTCTTCCTCTCCATGTCAGAATTTATTTCTATATAAGAACAAACAGTTGAGATGAGAGAAGATCTGGTCATTTCTGTAAAAATCTCCTTAGTTATTATTACATTTTCCAGCCCCATGAGTAATCACAGACTTCATAAGTTTCATATTCTCTTTAATATCATAATTTTAGTCCTGAAGGTCTAAACAATTGTTTAGACATTTTCTTTTATTGGATAATAGGAAAATATGACCAGTCAACCAAACATGTTTAAATAAACAATGAAAAAGCATTATAGAGGAGACTTTGAAATCATAAAAACTGCATATGAGTTAAATCAGTATTTTTTGTATCTATAATCCCAGTTGTAGAAATTATGCCATAGGCATTCCACTGGTATTTTACTAAAATTTACCTTATTTTACAAAGATATTTTAAAGTCAAATAATTTAAAATATCTCTAATGGGGAAAAAAAGAAAAACTACAAGTCAGAACCAACGATGAGACACAGATGTAAAGCTGTAGAATATTATTCTAGACACATCTGGCTGCTCACGGGCCACTTGGTAGTCATGTTGATGTTTATAGAGTTGCCTTTTCACATGTGCCATAGTTAAACTTCAGATGGGCAGTCTGGAGACTTATGTGTTTATCTGGATGTTAGTTTCTTTGAATGGGCTCGGAATCAAAGGCCTTCCTTAATAGGCCTTTGATTTATCCACAGAGGAGTGTTTTCTAATAAAGAATGATTACTTCCCCTGCTAGCCACATACATGTGTTATCAGAGTAGGCTTATACTTCCTCTGCCCCAACCAGTAAACTATAACTCTATGCAGCTTGCTTAAGATTAAGGAGCTCAAAAAAGATAATAAACAACTTAGGTTAAATTATTTTTGATAGAAAATAATTATATCCAAATTTATAAGAATAATTTCCTGTTACATATGTGAGCAACATAGTGAAAAAGACGGAAAAAGTAAGTTATGAGAAAAAATTGATATGATATGCTGTAATCCTGATGCTAATTTTTTTTCTTCTTGGGTCACACCTGGTGATGCACAGGGGTTACTCCTGGCTCTGCACTCAGGAATTACTCCTGGTGGTGCTCGGGGGACCATATGGGATGCTGGGGATTGAACCCAGGTTGGCCGCGTACAAGGCAAATGCCCTACCCGCTGTGCTATTTCTCCAGCCTCTTTATGCTAAGTTTTTAATGGGGCTGCCTTATCCCAACTGGGGGTGGCATTTTCATATAAAGCATCCTATCTCTTAAGTATATCTCACAAAATTCTTCCTCATGGGGCTAGAGTGATAGCACAGTGGGTAGGGTGTTTGCCTTGCATGCAGATGACCAGGGTTCGATTTTAACATCCCATATGGTCTCCGGAGCACCGCCAGGAGTAATTCCTGAGTGCATGAGCCAGGAGAAACCCCTGTGCATTGCTGGGTGTGACACAAAAAGAAAAAAAAATTCTTGGCCTACACTAGGGACTAATGAATATGTTACTGGCACCTGCTCAAGCAAATTGATGAGCAACAGGATGACAAATGATAGAAGTGATAGTTTGTTTGATAACTGTCATTGTCACTGTCACTGTCGTACCATTTCTCATCAATTTGCTCGAGCAGGCACCAGTAATGTCTCCAAAGTGAGACTTGTTACTGTTTTTGGCATATCGAATACACCATGGGTAGCTTGCCAGGCAATGCCATGCTGGCAAGATACTTTTGGTACCTTGCCGGGCTCTCCGAAAGGGGCAAAGGAATCGAACTTGGGTCGGCCGTGTGCAAGGCAAATGCCCTACCCGCTGTGCTGTCGCTCCAGCCACAGCACAGAATTCATGGAGGATGAGTAGACTTTTTAGTCTTTGTTATTTCATTGTATTCTTTTGCACTTATTCTTTGATTGGTGGCATTGTTTGACAACAAAGTATTAAATATAAAATTTTTTCACTGAGCATGAATTACTGAAGTAAAAGAAGAGCATTCATAATTCAACAGAGTTTTGCACAAGTTTATAATATGCTAGTGATTACTATTGAGAGTCAATAAAAACCAATCCTGACACTTGAAGAGTTTAATCTCATAAGGGATAGAGGTGTGAAAATATAATACAGTTTGATAAGCACTTTCATGGGAAACAAGGCAGGATCATAGGGTGGGGGGTCAGAGATAAATTATGAAGCTAAGTGGAGGAAGTACAATATGAACATAACATAAAATATTTTATATAACCTGATTTTTTTCCTGAAAATGATAATAAGCCCCAAAGTATTTTGAGCAAAACAATGGCATAAATAAATATATGCTTTACATAATCTCATTGGCAAAGGAAGGAAAATTAAATAGGGGAAGGTGGGACCTAACCTTGAAACAGGAAACAACTACCTTCATCTAATGAAATTAGGAGGTTCTGGAATGAAAGATGGATGTATAGGGGGGAAATGCATTTGAAAGATATTGAGGAAGTAGCAAAGCACATTCCATGGAGGTAAGAAAGAGGAAGAAGTGGAAATGAACATGGAATGTCTGACCTGAGCAGCTAGATGAGTAATACTAGATGGAATCAAATAGGAAACGTTGGAAGAGCACTGATTCTGTGCAGAAGATTAGGGCCCATTTTTCTATGAACATCATTTGGTGTGTCCATGGGATGACCTACGGCAATCTCCAGTAGGCGTGATCAATAGCTATGAAAGGCTTGAGTTCAAGCGGAAGGATACAGATGTGAACAATATAACTATATATTATTACTAGCTAACATTATTGGGATAGATGGGATCATACAGGTAGAGTGTATAGATTTAGTGTACAAATATACAAATATACAAATATATTTGTATATAAATATATACAAAAATTTAAGACACAAATTAGACCCACTTGGAACATGAATATGAATAACCCAGGGAGACTAAGAAAAAAATCAGAAAATAAATATTGAATGAAAGCCATACAGAGGACAGGAGAAAATTGACCAAATATCAGATGATACATAAAGGTTCAGAAATGTGTGCAGTTTGGTAGTCATTTGCAAGTACATTGTGCACACTGGAAACAATGGAGGCAGAAGCCCCATGGCACTATGTTGAGGCACTGAATTGGTATTAAGTATGTCATAACTTAAACAGAAAGCACTATTTAGAGTATGTAATATAGCATGTATCTCTCGGGATAAAGAAGTTTCTTTGTGTTATCATATTAGCGTTAATTAATCCTTGTCACCTCTTCCATTTAGTACCCGGAGCTGATGGTTGCTTCCTACAATAACAATGAAGATGCTCCCCATGAACCAGATGGAGTAGCCTTGGTTTGGAACATGAAATTTAAGAAAACCACACCAGAATATGTCTTCCACTGTCAGGTAGGAGTCAGCACAGTAAAAATAACTTACATCTCCTACAATACTAAATATAGCTTCTGCTGCCTTGCTTCTGTCTCATGTGGAAAGGAAGAACCACGTTTAAAAAAAGGAATTGTTGACAATTTTGGAAAATTCACCCACAGTAACCTAATGTTTGAGGAAAGTGGCAACCCTCTCTAAATAATTAGGAAGCCTGGTTGCGGACATGTGTCATTTTCTTTCTATTTAAAATAGTTCCCAAGAGGATGAGTTTATAAAGACCTCACACTTATGAAGAAATCCTGGTATACCACTTCCTCTGCTTAGTAGCAACATATGTTTGCCCACCCACATGGACATCTCTGAAGCGCTACCATTTCAAGTTTCCTCCACTCTCTGAAATGCAGTTCAGTGGGATTTTTGACTGACACCATCTTGATTTACAGATGAGAATGATACTTCTGTAGACAGTTTCGGGGAAGAAATAGCAACTATCCTTCTTGAAATACATTAATATAGGTATTATTCCCATCTACAAGTACAGGGATCAATTCAAATGTTGGATGTTTAACTTCTTGTGTGTGCTGACATTGTCTTCTATTTAACACAATATAGGTTGAAATTATATCACACTTACCCACATCATGCTTTGCTCTGTTGCTATTACTCTGCCTAAATAATAGGCCTTACAAGTGTCCAATACACCAACCCCTTTATTAATGCCCCTAACCTGTGATTATGCACAAGAAAATGCAAAACAAACATTCCAGCTCAAAGTCTCAGTTCCTCACATATAACAATCCAGAGGTACTGAGTGGCAAAATACTCTGAACACAAATACATCAGTTGAACAGGGTAGGTAAGCCTTTTTGATATTTGGAAGCATTGTGCGACTTTATATGAATGAGCTATAGTGTCTTTCTATACTAAACTCTGTGTATACTTTAGAACATTATCAGATATAATTTGCAGAATAGGAGCTGCTATAGTAAAAGTTCCAGGTTCAACCCAATTAAGTAACCTCTAATTCTGTTCATATTTTTATAATTTAGTATCTTAAAAACAATACAAATCTAGGTCTGCATAGTAAAGAGCATTCATTTTTGAACTTTTGAAATGAGAACATTTTTTAAGACAATCAAATGTGTCAGCATAATATGCTCTTCCTGTAAATAAACATTTATAATCCTAATTATATTCTGTTTTAAGTTTGGCTGAATTATTAGGAAATACTAAAAGAGTGGAATAAGCAGAACAATTTTGAGAAATTACTGTTTAAGTTATTTTGACATACATAAAGAATATCTTGATATAAAAGGGAATACCAATAGAGGATGTTGGTAGGACCCATTCGGGTTGGAAGATGAGAACTAGAAATAGACTATAGACCAAACATGAAGGCCACTCGGTACCTCTATTGCAAACTACAACACCCAAAAGGAGAGAGAACAAAAAGGAATGCCCTGCCGAAGGGGCACAGTGGGGTGGTGGAGGATGGGGTGGGGGTTGGTGGAGGTGAATGGGCACTGGTGGAGGGATGGGTAAACGATCACTGTATGAAAGAAATGCAAACACAAAAGTTCATAAGTTTGTAACAGTACATCACAGTGATTCTCTAATAAAAAATTTTAAAAAAAGAATATCTTGAATTTTGAAAAAAGCTTAAGTATTTTGTTTTGGCCAATGGAACATTTATCATAGTTTAACTTTTTCATTCTAATAACTGACCATACATAGCCTATGACAATAACAATTTGACCTTGTGTTTTATATTTACAATATTGCACAGCAAATACATCAGTAGAAACACAGTAGTGCTGAATAAAAAAACAAATCCCAAAGATTTTGGAAATTGAATAAAAGTGAAAGCCATCTGTATTATTTTGTAATAGTTATAAGCAGTAAGGACTGAAAAGAAAGGGATTTCTTTGCTCTCTTGTTTTTTGGGGGAAAATAATTTACTATATTATTATTTTTACTATTTATTTTTACTAAATTATTTTGAGGGGAATAATTCACACACAAAATGCATTAACATATATACATTTTAAATGGTACATTCATTCAAGGTGCATTTTTATCGGTGTGCAACTAATATGATATTGGTTAGACATGGTCCCAGAGGTTGACTCCCTGCAATCTTCTAAACCTAAGAAGGAATTAAGAGAACCCACAGAATTGAAATACATATGAGAAAAGCCAGAAACCCTCCCTCACTAACGTTTTCTTCTTTTTTTTTAAATCCTTTCTACTTTTCTGGTAAGACATGTTTATTACAACTGGTTCTTTCTAGACACCATCTCACTGATATCAGGTGGTTCAGATTTGCATCCAAATGTTCCTGTAATGATTTTTAAAATCATTTCAAAATTGGACAATTTTGCTTGGTAGCAAAGAAGACTGGACATAGGGATAAGAACTTTTTTCATTTTGGAATAATTGCGTTAGCTATACATTTCTTACTGAACTCTGTTGATTTTTCACATATTTCAGAAGTATGTAATTGCATACAAATTCAATGGCTCAGAAAAGCCAAGTCGCAAGGCATTAGAAATCACAAGAACCAGACATCAGTTTAGTGTTCTTCTCAAAGATTAATAATAAAAAGAATTTCAGCATGCTGATTCATTTTTCTCTTATAGACAAAGACTTCTAGTTTCACGGACAGTTTTATGTATTCACTACATGAAATCTTTAGTGTGAGCTCTGGACCTGAATTTTCTATTTTCATTTCAACAAGCACAATCCATACTTGGAAAATATCAGTGGACTCTGCATAGAAATCAGCCCCACCACACACTGGCAGAGATCTCTGGCTGTCTTCTGTGGTGGCTTCCACACACTGTCATTAGATTATGCATCTGACCACCCTGTATTGCTTACCCTGGTGTGGTCTCTCTCTTTTAAACAGAACGAATAGAATCAAAAATATATATCTTAGAATGATCTGCATTGAGGTAAGTGGAAAAGCTATATTTAGAGACTTGGTGTGGCGAGGGTTTTTTTACTTTTTACTTTTATTTTCTCCTCATTTGGTTTCTTTGTTTTAGTGTTCTCTTTTGAAAGATTATCTGACAAGGACCTGAAACCCTCACTATTTCTGCGTGAATGTAGAATGTGAACAGGCTAATGTCATTTTGTTGCTTGCTAAGAGTCTATAAATAACAGGGACAAGTGAGATTGCAACTCATGCCTTTTGCAATGCAGCTTTTGATTTTGCATGAGGTTTCCAATGACCTCAAAGAGAGTTCCCTCATGAAAAATGATGGAAACACAAGAAGATAACTGTGTTCATGGTTAGAAGAGGGTCAGAAAATCAAGACTTGAAGTTTGAAGTTCCACTCCTATATAACCACTCAGTTTAGTGATGATAGGCAGGTGTCAAGTGTTTACTGTAACATCATGGAAGGAAAGCATACTACACACTCTGGGGGAAGTGTGAGATTTACTGTAATAAACTTCATTATTTCCTCCCATCAACGCAAGTCCCTCCTACAAGGAGGATCAATGGTGATTCATAATGCAAATCAATAAAAGTACATGGATGCAAAAATATAAATTAATTTAAGGGGCTGGAGCAATAGCACAGCAGGCAGGGCGTTTGCCTTGCACGCGGCCGGCCCGGGTTTGAATCCCAGCATCCCATATGGTCCCCTGAGCACCGCCAGAGGTGGTTCCTGAGTGCACAGCCAGGAGTAACCCCTGTGCATTGCCAGGTGTGACCCAAAAAGCAAAAAAAGTATATATATATAAATTAATTTAAATTGATTTCCCAAGATACAGTATGATCAGATAATTGTTATAATTTGATTTAATTTTTTTAAAGAGTGAATTGCTTAGTTCCTGGATGAAAATTGTTTTTAAAAACACATTTTCTTTACTTTTTTTTGTTTGTTTGTTTGAGCACCAGCTACTGGTGCTCGGGGTTTACTCCTGACTCTTAGCTCAGGGATCATTTGTGGCAGGCTTGAGGAACCATACAGGATGCCAGGGATTGAACCTGGGTTGGCTGAATGCAAAGCAAATACCCTAACTGCTATAATATTCTCTGGGGCTGGAGTGATAGCACAGTGGATAGGACATTTTTGCCTTGCAGAAAACTGACCCTCTGTCCCTCTCGGAGAGCCAGGCAAGCTACCAAGAGTATCCTGCACACACGGCAGAGCCTGGCAAGCTCCCCATGGCCTATTTGATATGCCAAAAACAGTAACAACAAGTCTCACAATGGAGACATTACTGGTGCCTGCTCGAGCAAATCGATGAGCAATGGGACCACAGTGTTACAGTGCTACAGTGCTATACATACATACATATATATATGACCAACATCCAGAGACCAAAGCTCGAGGCTACACTACGTCTTATAGCCTAGTTCTCCCTCTTGGAGAACCTGGCAAGCTACCAAGAGTTTCCTGCCTGCATGGGAGAGCCTGGCAAGCTCCCTGTGGCTTATTCATATATCAAAACCAGTAACAATGATAGGTCTCATTCTCCTGACCCTGAAAGAGCCTCCAATCCTGCACCATTGGGAAGGATGAGTAAAGAGAAACTGCTAAAATCTCACAGCTAGGACGAATAGAGACGTTACTGAGAACGCTCGAGATAATCGACGATCAACAGGATGATGATGATGATGATGATGATGATGATGATGATGATGATGATGATGATGATCCTGATGATGATAATGATGATGTAGTCATTATGAGTTACTGGGATGACAAAATAAAGACACATAATCAATGCTAAGTAATTGAAGCATAAGTCCAATACCAGGACATGATAACTAATCTAGTTTTTAAAATTAATTCTAGATACAAGACAAGACATAGAAACCCTCCATCCAGGATGAAGAAGAAATTTCAGCCATTGTTAGACAAACTGTGGTACAGATTTTAAAGTATTCAATTACAGAAAATTAAATAATTACATATGGCATAAGCATAAGTAAAACTCTTACATAAAAGATTTAAAGTATATGGATCAGACAAGAGAAATAGCAACATAACAGTGCTATTTTGTGCATTAGGGAAAAGCAGAAGGACATCTAAATGTGCATGCAGAAATGAAATACAGACATTCGGAAACACTTTTTTAATGCCAATTGAGAATGACTGGCCCAATGATAGAAGGCTTCAGCTAGACACTGATACTTATTAAATTAAACAGCAGGAACTTCTTTTTCTGCATTGGCTTAGGAAGCTGGAAGCAGAGAAACTGCTTTGCCAATTTTCATTTGTTGTCTGCCCTCAGGAATCTTTTTCTAAAAGTACTGAAAGAAGATTCATAATTGATCACAGTGATTCACCTAGGGAAATCAGAATTATCGGCAAGATTTTAACAAACAGATTGTATTACAGATGATTCTTTATCTGAAAATAGAATAAAGGACCTTTTTTAAAATCTCTTTCCCCTTAGAGACCTAAAGAACTATTTGATGTGAAGGATCATAAGAAAACATCTGAACAAATTGTTTTCAAATAGTTTTTCTGGTGCACTAGAAAAACACACTGCAAGGAATAACATGAAACTTTAGTATTACTTTTTTTTTCCAATCTAGAATTTACTAGCTCAGTCCCATTGATATGCTTATATATTGAACTCCCAGACCCCTTGTGTATTGAAGCTTTTTCTCACTTTCCCTAATGCCCTTCCTTCCTCATCCCCTATGTGGAAACTGTCTGGACCAGGCTTTCTCCACTTGTGATTCATCAAGAAGTTGCCCCAGAAATTACAATTATAGCTCAATGAGAGTAATATGTCAGTGAGCACTTTTATGGTTGCCAGTCCCGTATCCTCTCCACCCTCTCACCTCTCATTTACTGAGGTCAAAGAAACCTTGGTTTAAGGGATATGGGTGTTCTCAGGTATCTGTGGTAAAATACCAATAAACTTATACATATTTCTTCCTATTATTGTGAGAATAAATGGTAGTACAGATGTATTAGTCAGCTAGTGCTGCTATAACAAAATGTCATAGACCTGATTTAAGGAATATAAGATGATCTTTTTATAGTCCTGAAGACTAATAAGTCTAAGAACAAGGTATCAACTTACTTAATTTCTTAATTTTTGGTGAGACCTCTTTGACTTACAGAGATGAGAGAGAGAGACAGAGAGAGCGAGCAAGAGAGAGAGAGAGAAAGAGAGTGAGAAAGTGCTCTTAGATATCTATGTTTTAAGGCATTAATTACATTACGTGTCTCCATCATCATGGCCTCATCTAAAAACTAATTCCCAAAGGCCCCATCTACAAATGCCTTGATGTCCATATCCAACATCCTAACTGGAAGTGAGAGATATGGATACTATGTCTGTAATAACATGTCAGTGTTACGTGAGGGGCGTGGGTAAGACATATTCTCTTTCGTTGCTTTCATTGTTTCACTATAATAATGATGCGGAAGAAAATGTAAACTTGGTCATTCTTACTATTCTCATCTGAATTTTTTTTTTGCCTAACTTAAAATTCATCCATTGGGAACCGTAGCAGTAAAACAGCAGCTATGGCATTTGTCTTGCACATGGCCAACCCAGGTTTGATTCCTGGCACTTCAGTCTGGTCATCTGAGGCTGCCAGGAATGATCCCCTGAATGCCGAGCTTGGAGCTAGTTCTGAGTACCACTGGGTGTGTCCCCAAAGCAAAAACAAAAAAAATTATCTAATGGGGTACCTGCCATGGCCAGGTTCTCATAGAAACAACTGGCATTAAGAAGTGGTTGTTCAGATTGCAGCAGTCCCCACCATACCCTAATTTCATCATGTGGCTTGCTCCATCCATCATGAGGATACACCAGTCAGATCCCTGTGTATGCTTTTTATAAATGCCAATAGGAAGCCTGAGACAATTTCAAAGTTTTTTCATCCAAATCATTTAAACATTTGTTTCATAAATAATCATGAAATATTTATTAAATCATGGAAGGCAGTTAATGGTTATATATACATATATATTGTATAATGTATTTAAGATAGTATTTGAATTTATATAACCTATAAATTATTATACAATTTACAGTCTTCATGGCCTGTTTTCCTCTCCTAACCATTATTGTATATGGTTTTCTAATTCTAATTCGGTTCCCAGCACTCAGAAGCTTTGTAGCCTGGGCTGAGTAAGACACAAGAGTAAATAAACAAGCACTTATAAAGTACTCACTGTGGGCCTCAGAGAACCAGGTGAATTTCAGCTACAATTATCATCTAGTATGCCAGAATAAAAGTCATTATGTAACATACTTCATGACACTGTCCAAATTGCACAAATGAGGACCCACTTTGGGTCAGACATTGTAAGGGAGCACTGGGGGACATGGAAAAATATCTTACCCTCAAATACAAAGTATTTTAAAAATTGGTGATACACGAGTATGCACACTTTGAATATCATCCCTCCTGCTCAGCTCTGCCATGTACTAAGTATAGACGCATTTATTTCCCTGGTTTCATTTTTTTTCCTGTTTGCATTTATTTTATTGTTTTTTAAATTTATTTTTATTATTATTTTTTATTAATAGTTTATTTTTAATTAGTGAGTCAACCTGAGGGTACAGTTACAGATTTATACATTTTTGTGCTCATGTTTCACCCATACAAAGTTCGATAACCCATCCATTCACCAGTGCCCATTCTCCACCACCCGTAAACCCAACATACCTCCTCCCATCCCCAGTCCCGTCTCCCCCCACCCCACACTGCCACTATGGTAGGGTATTCCCTTTTGTTCTCCCTCTCTGATTAGGTGTTGTGGTTTGCAATAAAGGTGTTGAATGGCCATTGTGTTCAGTCTCTA
Source organism: Sorex araneus (assembly GCF_027595985.1). Taxonomy (NCBI): domain Eukaryota; kingdom Metazoa; phylum Chordata; class Mammalia; order Eulipotyphla; family Soricidae; genus Sorex; species Sorex araneus. The sequence continues at coordinate 384,978,126 of NC_073302.1, read as the reverse complement.
GTCTATATTCGGCCCGCATCATCCTTCCCCCACATGACCTTCAACCACATTTTACTTGGTGTTCCCGTCTCTGAGTTGCCAGAATGAGAGACCAGCCTCCAAGCCATGGAGACAACCTCCTGGTACATATTTCTACTATGCTTGGGTGTTAGACTCCTAGTCTATTATTCTATATTCCACAGATGAGTGCAATCTTTCTATGTCTGTCTCTCTCTTTCTGACTCATTTCACTTAGCATGATACTTTCCATGCTGATCCACTTATATGCAAACGTCATGACCTCATTTTTTCTAACAGCTGCATAGTATTCCATTGTATAGATGTACCAGAGTTTCTTCAACCAGTCATCTGTTCTAGGGCACTCGGGTTTTTTCCAGATTCTGGCTATTGTAAACAGTGCTGCGATGAACATATAAGTGCAAATGTCATTTCGACTATACTTTTTGGCTTTTCCGGGATATATTCCCAGAAGTGGTATTGCTGGGTCAAATGGGAGCTCAACCTCTAGTTTTTTGAGAATCGTCCATATTGTTTTCCAAAAGGGCTGAACTAGCAGTGTAGAAGGGTCCCTTTCTCTCCACATCCTCTCCAACAGCGGTTGCTTTTGTTCTTTTGGATGTGTGCTAGGCTCTGTGGTGTGAGGTGGTATCTCGTGGTTGTTTTGATATGCATCTCTCTGATGATTAGTGATGTAGAGCACTTTTTCATGTGTCTTTTGGCCATTCGTATCTCTTCCTTGGGAAAGTTTCTGTTCATTTCTTTGCCCCATTTTTTGATAGGATTGGATGTTTTCTTCTTGTAGAGTTCAACCAGTGCTTTATATACCATTGATATCAACCCCTTATCTGATGGGTATTGTGTAAATATCCTTTCCCATTCTGTAGATAGTCTTTGTATTCTGGTCACTGTATCTTTTGCGGTGCGGAAGCTTTTTAATTTAATGTAGTCCCATTTGTTGATCTCTGTTTTTACTAGAGTGCTTAGTTCCATGTCATCTTTGAAGATACCTTTATCTTCAATATCGTGGAGGGTTTTGCCCACCTTGTCTTCCATGTACCTTATGGTTTCTGGTCTGATGTTGAGGTCTTTAATCCATTTTGATCTGACTTTTGTGCATGGTGTCAGGTCGAGGTCTAAGCCCATTCTTTTGCATGTGGTTGTCCAGTTGTGCCAGCACAATTTGTTAAACAGGCTTTCCTTGCTCCACTTCACATCTGTTGCTCCCTTATCAAAGATTAGATGATCATACATTTGGGGTTGTGTGTTGGGATATTCCACCCTGTTCCATTGGTCTGCAGCTCTGCCTTTGTTCCAGTACCATGCTGTTTTAATTTCATTTTTCACACTGATTGCCTCCAACACAAGCATCACATAGACACCCTCCAAACTCTGCACTAAAGTATGAAGAGACAAGCTGGCCATTTGCCATGCTGACCCACTTTCTAGATGCTGGGAAAAAAGCCATGAAACAAGTCTGAAAAATGTTCTATTGAATGTTTATCTAAGACTGGGTCAGCATCTTGGTTAAGGACTGATCCTCCTAAAGTTATGTCTGATCCAGTGCCAGGCTTGATGGGACTTTCATTCTCTGAACTATTATACCGTGCTTTTCTTTTTCTCTCTTTCTTTCTTGCTCTTTCTTGCTCTTTCTTCCCTCCTTTCTTTTTTTCTTTCTTTCTTTCTTTCTTTCTTTCTTTCTTTCTTTCTTTCTTTCTTTCTTTCTTTCTTTCTTTCTTTCTTTCTTTCTTTCTTTCTTTCTTTTTCTCTCTTTCTTTCTTTCTTTTTTCTTTCTTTCTTCTCTCTCTCTTTCCTTTCTTTATTTCTCTTTCTCTCTTTCTCTCTCTTTCTTTCTTCCTTCCTTCCTTCCTTCCTTCCTTCCTTCCTTCCTTCCTTCCTTCCTTCCTTTCTTTCTTTCTTTCTTTCTTTCTTTCTTTCTTTCTTTCTTTCTTTCTCTTTCTTTCTTCCTTTCTCTTTCTTTCTTCCTTCCTTTCCTTCTTCCTTCCTTCCTTCCTTCCTTTCTTTCTTTCTTTCTTTCTTTCTTTCTTTCTTTCTTTCTTTCTTTCTTTCTTTCTTTCTTTCTTTCTTTCTATAATATAGGAGTACTGCTATTTGTTCAACCATTGATTAAGTTGATTGAATTGGGCATGGATTCCACGTTACTTTTTTTTATTGTATCACTGTGAGATAGAGTTACAAAGCATTGATATTTGAGATTCAGCCATATAATGATGGAACACCCATCCCTCCACCAGTGCACACTTTCCACCACCAATGTCCCCAGTATCCCCCTGCGCGCGCACACACACACACACACACACACACACACACACACACACATCCCAGTCCTCACCCTGCCTCTATGGCAGACAATTTCCTCAATGCTCTCTCTCTAATTTTGGGCATTATGTTTTGCTCGAATTTTCCCACCGCCATTCAAGCCTACCTGCCAGGGGCAGAAGCTAGATAATTTTATTTCCACTGCTCATTTTGAATATCATAAGAGCTCATGCAGCTGTGATTGTAATATAAATTTCTAGATTGTAAATGGTTGTGTTCTGAAGTCATCTCTGTATGGCACTAATACATTTCGGGATTCAGTTGGGAGTCTCTGGGCCAGGGCTGTTGGTGCACTAAAATGGCACCAGGAGGCAAATTGTGGGCATGACAGCCAGTCTGCTGGACAGGCAGGAACCCAGGGAGGGGAAGGCCAAGTCTTCTGCTGCTGTGTGTGGGGGGGGTCATGCTTGTGGAAACTCTTGGTCACCGAGATTCCATCTGGAGTAGGTGGGAGACTGCACCTGCTCTATCTGGGATGCCCCATGAAATTGGCTCGGTATATACTGTGCTTTTCTTTACCCTACATTATACAATAGCAGAAACAGGTTAAGAGACTGTCAGGTGTTCTAAGACAAAGGAGTCATCTTACAGGACACTCTCCCTCAGAGGGACAGTAATAGAGAACCTCATTCTAGGAAAGAAACCATGAGTAATGGAGCATTGACACTGCCCCAGGTCAGAGGAGCACCCACCAAAAATATTGAGTAACTCTCACCTCTGGGAACGATTAGCATTTCCTTTTAAGTCTTCTTATTCAAGGCACAGCTACATCCAGACTTCAGGTCAAATATTTCTTAAAATTAGACGTTTTAATGTTCCCTCCTTATTTGTTCTTTTTTTGAGGGGTGGTCACACCCAGCGATGCTCAGGGGTTACTCCTGGCTCTGCACTCAGGAGTTACTCCTGGCAGTGCTCAGGGGACCATATGGGATGCTAGGAACCGAACCCGGGTCGGCCGCGTGCAAGGCAAGTGCCCTACCCGCTGTGCTATCGTGCCAGCCCCTGTTCCCTCTTTAAACTTGATCCAAATCTTCTGATTGTGTGTAAACTTGTTTTACTTGTTGGAGGTCACATAGGCAATGTAAGGATCTACACCTGTCTTTCCCCATGGGGGTAAGGGGGGGTCACTCCTGGTAGTGCTAGAGGGTAGTGTGGTGCCAGAATCAAACCTTGCCTTTTGCATGCAAAGCACATGCTCAAATCATTGTGATATCTCCCTGGTTCTGATTGTCTATTTACTTTAAGATTGCTTTATATCATTTGATGAAAGGGAATCTCTGAATATACTATGGTATATTCTATATATGGTATATAGTAAATACAGAGACTTCATATTGCTTAATGGCCACATTATTACTTTGATTTCACCTATTTAATATTAGTCAATTTTAGGAATTTTAAAAAGTGAAAACAACTTTACATCTTGTCTTTTTTTAACCTTTGTTGTAACAAAGTATTCTACACTTTGCTTTTGCCATATATATATTTGACTTACAATTTTCAAGTGGCATATTCATTAGTTACCGAAAAAATATACAAGATACTGTTTTCTTCTGTGAAATTGTTAAATTAACTATTTTAATCTCTTAAATGCATATTTACATGTATATTAATACAAATAAGTATTGCCATAGTTAATTTATATCTATACTTTCAACTGTTTTCCTTTAAAGCTGGTAACTTTCCTCCTTTTGATTGGTTTTAAAAATATTTTCAGTGACTGAAACGATAATACAGCAGGCAGGGCATTTGTCTTGCACACGGCCAGGTTGGGTTCAATTCCTGGCACCCCCTAGGGTCCCCCTAGCACCACCAGGAGTGATCTCTGAGTGCAGAGCCAAGAGTAAGACTTAAGTACCTTTGGGTGTGGCCTAAAAACCAAAAATAAATAAATAAAATAAAACTACTTCCAGCACCTATATACAATAAAGTACTTAACAGTGCTTTTTTGCTTCTTTGATAACTTGGCCTGGCATCATAATGAGTAGTTGAAAGCAAATTTATTCTTTACAGAGAAAAAAATATATTTCCTTCAAATAGACTTGTTATAAATATGGTCTTCTGAAAAGAGAAACGAACAGAAGCAAAACTCATACACAAATGCTCACACTCATATAAATGCACGCACACACACCCAAGACTCTAAAATCCTAGTCAAAAGCTATATTTCATAAAAGAGAATTATAGTAATGTTGATGGCTTGCCAAAACCTCAAGCAGTGACAAAATCCACAGAGTGTCCTGAAAGGGATGCCTTTGCAAAACCATGCCTCTCCAGATGGTTTAGATTAGAGATGTTTAAAAACACATGGCAGCATTAGTTTGGTTTAGAATTCATAGTTAACTCAGTAGATAAAATAATGCAAATCTGAAACCCTAGCCTGTGTATCAGAAAAATCATCAAATCTTATGATTGCTCTTAGGGGAGGTTGGTATGTGATGTGTTGATTTTTAAATGATCTAATTGAAATAATAAAATTAAGCAAGAAAGAGTAAAGGAGGATTGAAAATACAAGAGTATAAGTAAAAACTTTCTTCTGTGCAGAATTTTTATTCCTTTAAGCTGTCATATCCAATCAATTTGTAGGGGATTCGACAGCCAATTGTCATTTCCTGAGATAAACTATGTAAAGAGGTTGTGTTACAGACACAGCATAAAAATGGGGAAAAAATCGTTCCAGAGCACGAAGCAGAGAGAAGCCAAACGTGTCCTGAAAGTCCACAAAGTATTGCTACGATCCCCTCACCTTGCAAAGAATCTGAGAAGCTTTTCACAAACAAGTAAAGTGCTCCTTATGACACGTTCAGCATTCCCCCTGCGTGTACTAGTTCTGAAAGAATATGGTCTTGGTCCACATTTTAGTAAATTATTTTGTCTTCTTTGTGGTTTTCAGCCTTAGGGGGTCTCTGTGTGAAAAGTGATGTCACACTGTGCTCTCTGGTAAAAGATGTATAGCTGTCCAGGGTTCCAAAAGACCCCAATTTCTAAAAGCTGCTCCAATCATCTTCATTCTGTGTCAAAAACCAAAAGTATCCCCACACCTCTGATCCCACACTGGGCAACAGGCAAATAATTCCTGGAAAAGAACTTCTACATGAGAGCTGTATTGATTTAATGATGTATATTTATCATATATTCTACCTGCCACACAAATAAAAACATTCAGTAATGCTAAAATTGCTACTAGAAGAATGTTCATTCAAGAGCTTAATGCCTTTCAGTAAGTATGGAACAAACATCTTACAAAAATAGAAACAGAAGGTTCCAAACAGCATTTGATGGCCTTGACTCTCAAAAGTAGCACAGTCTCCACCATATACGAACACATTTGGGGCATTTTTCTAAGTATGAAAAATAGAATTGTAGTTAATAATGGCTGGAAAAATCTCCACAATCTAAGCAAATGAACTCTGTTAGCACTGAAATAAACACACACACACACACACACACACACACACACACACACACACGCATCCCAGTGAAGGGGAGCAGACTCTACACAGAATTCTTGTTAACCCATGGAAATTTCCTTTATAAATTTCATTATGTTTAGCAATAGAGACATTGTATTAGCCTATATTAACTACTGATATGTAGTTCTGCATGTGTACCCTTTAATATCTATACCAGAGATTGTACTTTTGTTTCATCTTCTAATCATTTCCCTAGGCAAAAAGAATGTAAACCCCAGCTAAGCCCAGTAATTATTTAAAATAGTTTAAATTGTCCTTCTATAGAAAGGGCAGGGAGATCTTCTTTTTGTTTTTCTTCTTTCTATGTGTATCTCACATGTAGATCACTTATTTTTTTCATGTGGCCTATTAATATATTGAATTGCATAATTAGTATATTGAATTGCAGAAGTTTGAAGACAGCTTCCTGGTTTTCTAGACCATCTGCCTCCTCTATCTAAATGTTCTCAAACAATTCTCTTTTCCTGAGAATTTTATCTTGTTGTTTAAAAGTCACTCATACTTCTGTCTCAGGAAAAAACATTACATCTCTGCCCTATGTTGAAGAATTTTCTAGTATACTCATAGCAAGATGGAATCCCATCCTAATGAATTATTGTGAACAGAGGCAGAGTCATCTTGGAATGTCAAGTACAGCAAGTCTTCCAGCAAGGCAGCTGACTTTTGGGTGCTCCAGGATGGAGACGAGCATGTATGAATATCCCCCTTCTTCCACCTTTCCTTTATGCCTTATCATATTTGTCTGTATCTGGCTTCCTTTATCATCATTTCATCAAAGGTATAAATCTTATTACCATTGAAACTACTGAAAATATTTTGGGGGAGAGTCCTTGGGAAAAGGAAAGATCTACCGTCCCTCCCTCCCACGAACCCCACTCAGCAACATTCACAGACGCTCTATGCCTTTTGTGACATTTTCTTTAACACTCATGATCATGTTGTAAAACTCGCTGGATTTCTGGACCTCATTTCACTGGATTTTCCTTTATATATATATATATATATATATATGTACATGTATATATAGAATATATACATGTACATATAAATATATATATACATGTACATATATATATATAGAAATCTGCTGAGACAGACTCCATAAAAGCCTTCCATCTTTAGGACTTCACAGTATGTATTCCCCTTTGGAAGAGAAATATTTGAACCAAATTTTCGAAAATGTCACAAGTCTGAACAACATGGCGAAAATCAGGTTCACTAAATGAAACCTTGACAACCAAACGAATTTCTATTTTTATTCATTTATTTTTTCTTTTTTCATCTTATCCAGCGATACACAGGAGTTACTCCTAGCTCTGCACTCAGGAATTACTCCTGTCGGTGTTCAAGGGACCATATGGGATGCTGGGATCAAACCCGGGTTGGCTGTATTCAAGGCAAATGCCCTACCTGCTGAACTATAGCTCCAGCCCCTTAAATAAATTTATTAAATATCTGTATTCCCTCCAAATTTTTCCTTTGTTCATATAGGCATTTTTATTATCAGGTCCTCTCATATGTTATCTGCTGGTTTAGGTGATTGTCATAGAAATTAAAATATTTTAACATCAACAGTATCTGGTAATATTAATTTATAATTACACATCAAAGCCTGGTTGTTTAAATGAAGAATTAAGGACCTTTTGTTGTTTACATGTTAGATGTGTTGGACTGGAGCAATGGCACAGCGGGTAGGGCATTTGCCTTGCACGCAGCCAAACCGGGTTCGATTCTTCCATCCCTCTCGGAGAGCCCGGCAAGCTACCGAGAGTATCTAGTTTTCAAGAGTATATTGCCTGCACGGCAGAGCCTGGGAAGCTACCCATGGTGTATTCGATATGCCAAAAACAGTAACAACAGGTCTCACAATGGAGACATTACTGGTGCCTGCTCAAGCAAATTGATGAGCAACGGGAAGGCAGTGAGTGATTCAGTGATACATGTTAGATGTATAGTATACTAATGGGCATTTATAAAATGAGTCAAGGATTTAGAATCTTTACATTCCTCAACATTATTCATTTAGTTAAGAAGTATATTTTATGCAGTGTGAAAGGAATTACTCTTTATTAATAATTATAAATAATGCCAAAACTGGTTGAGATTTTTCCTAGAAATAATGTTAAAAGAAATAGAAGAGACTTTTGAACTTCTCAATCCTATACTATTTCTAAACCAAATTTACATATTGCCTTTAAAATATTTAGAGATAATTTAACGTTATCCATACCATGAATACTTATCCTGAGGAATCAATACTATTGAATCTTGCTTATGAATGGAATGAATTCGTGTCAATCTCAAAAACTCTTTTTTTCTTTTTGCTTTTTGGGTCACACCTGGCAATGCACAGGGGTTACTCCTAGGTTTGCACTCAGGAATCACCCCTGGCGGTGCTCAGGGGACCATATGAGATGCTGGAAATCAAACCGGGGGTGTTCGCATGCAAGGCAAATGAATGCCCTACCCGCTGTGCTGTTGCTCCAGCCCCTCAAAAACTTCTATAGCAAGGGAAGATCATCATTTAGAGCAGCACAGCTAGTTGTAAGGGTTACGATGCATACAGGCTAGCACCTAACCAGGGTTTGATCCCTAGCATCACATGGCTCCCAAACATAGCTTGGTGTTAAGCCCTGAATTGCCTTAGACACAACAGGGGGTACTTCTGTGACCCCTATCACTGCAGGGCCTAAGCTGTAACATGTCCTTATACCCACCCATTGAACCACCCTCCCAATTAGCTAAGATCCTTTGAAGTGGCTCTCAGATTTCCAGAGCACTACTTGCAAGGGCCAAAATAAATAACCAGATGGATGGACTGGGGTCCTAGCTCAGTTCAGTAGAAGAGTGTATGTTTTGCATGTGTGAGCCCTGGTTCAATCCCCAATACTCCACACATACAAATATACAACAGACAGAAAATAAGATACTGGTATTGCATTTGACTCCTACTGAAAACCTCTAGAGATGAGAGGTCAATTTGTTCATATCAATAATTCTTGGGTATCAGAAATCAGAAAAAAATATGTAGGCAAATGAAAGAAAATACAATAAATACTTTCATTTTAGCCTACAGTAGGCAGTCAGTTTGATGATACATTGGACCAAAGAAAAACACTATGTTTCAGTGTTTTTAAAAAAAACAAAGATTTTTACTGCCTAGTTCACAAATACCAAGATTAAAAAAAAAAAGATGATGCCTTAGAAAATAGGCAGTATCAGTTCAAACAAAGCACAGTATGAGTGCCAAGACATAGATTTATTTTATGTCTACCCAAAGCCTGATTGCTTGAAGTCTGAATTCTATTTTCTCTGACTCTCAGCCTGAAGGGCCAAAATTCAGCTCACTAGTTCAGCTAGTTCAGTTACCACCTGTGTCCCACCAGTGAAGTCAGACCAAAAGTAAAGGATGCTCACAGGGCTGCTTAGATACATAACCTCAAGCTGCTCTATTTATTATTCCACTAGGGAATGCTCTGCCCTTGAAGACTGATCCGATGAGGGTAGGATAGCAGGCAGCAGGTATGCCATGAACAACAAACCCATATTCTTAACATATGTTTAATTTGAGCAACTCTCCTCTAAAATAGCTCTTGATTTTAAATCCACATCCTGATTTGCCCACTCTTGTTACCATTTTCTGCTGCCTGTTCTGAATTAATCCTTTGAGGTGGTCATTCCCCGGAAAGAAAAAAGGAAAATGAGAAGAGAGATGCAAAGTTGGGAATGTGAATGAAAGAGAATGGGAGAAAGCAGAGGGAAGGGGATCATTAAAAAGAGTCTGTTTTCATGAGCTAAGTTTTCTTTGAGCTGTGAAGGACAGAAGTAGAGGAAGAAGAGAACTAACAGAAAAAGGCACTCGAAAGGTTATCCATTAATATCCCAACTAAAGAATGGAAAACAGTTTTTTGCAATAGAGCTCAATTTACAAAGATTATTTTGATTCTCTGTCTTACTTCATCTTAAAGAATTGATCTCATCTAAAATGTGGTTAAAAATATTAAAATAATTTCCTGAGTAGAAGAGTAAATGATTTTTACTCACTGTCAAAGTCAGTATTTAAACTCAGATAATTTGAATTATATTTATACAGTGATCATGTCATTTGGTTGTCTAAATAGTCTTTCTGAAAGTAATGATTCCTGATTCTGATTTTCCATCAACAGAAACTGATTAAAGGTTAGAAATATTACTCACCAATTGCTGTTATTTGTAAAATTTACAGAGTAGCCTAGTGGTTTTATTTTGTGTATGTGTAATTTTGAGTTTAAATATATTTGTAACTATTAACTCTTTAGGACACTACATTTTTCCCTTTCATTTTTTTCTAATTTAGTTTTTTATTGAATATTTTTGAACTATACCAATACAAAGCTGTTCACGACTGGGTTTGAGTCATATTATGATCCAACACCCATCCCTCCAGCAGTGTACATTTCCCAGCACCAATGTCCCCTCCCACCATCCCCCCACCGGCTTTTCTTCTTTCTCTCTCTCTCCTTTCTCTCTCTCTCTCTCTCTCTCTCTCTCTCTCTCTCTCTCTCTCTCTCTCTCTCTCTCTCTCTCTCTCTCTCTGCTTTTGTCACAAAACCTGCATACCCGAATCTTCAGCAGATTATATCTCAGTGAGGTCTGTCCTGAGACGGTGAAGTCTGGCCAGTGCATGACACAACTTTGGGTTGTGGAAGCAAGCAACTGCTGGGGGCTCTGCTTAGGTGCACACCAGACTGACCCACCCCACTCTGCTTTACCCTGGTCTGTTCAGTCTTGCGTGGGTCCAAGATTAACTGTGGACTTTTGATCTCTTTCAGGATATATGTATGGGTCTCTGAAGCAAGGCCGGTAGAAGAGCTTACATGGTGGCACTGGGGTTGTTTCGTAAGGGTGACTGCTGGTGCTTCCAGGAGTATGGAGAAGTGTGGAGAGGTAGCCCATCCTGACGCTAAGAAAGCCTGGAGATTTCAGTCACTAAGCCCGAGTACCCAAATTTTCAGCAGCCAGTAGAGTCCTGCCAAGGGCATGGCAGTGATTTTGAATTCCTTTACATTTTCTTTATGTATATTTTTAGCTCAGAGAATCATGCAACGTTAAAATATTTAATTTAGAATATATTTTAAGATGAAGTGGAAATATATTATGCTATCAAATAGAATATAGTAGAGTATTATGGTGATAATGTCAAAAAACTGTTTTTGTGTCTATATATGCTCGTATTTAAATATTAATATATTTATGTAATATATTTCAAGTTTTCCTAGTACATCAATTAGTTTTCTTTAAAATTTTATTGAATTACCGTGAGATAGTTACAAGCTTTCATGTTTGGGTTACAATCTCACAGTGATCAAACACTCATCCTTCCACTAGTGCACATTTCCCACCACCAATATCCCGGGTATACCCCTCCTTTCCCATCCTCCCCCTGCCTCTATGGCAGACAATATTCCCCTACTCTCTCTACTTTTGGGCATGATAGCTTGCAACACAGACACTGAGAGGTCATCATGTTTGGTCCATTGTCTACATTCGGCATGCATCTCCCACCCCAACTGGTTCCTCCAGCCATCATTTTCCTAGTGATCCCTTCTCTATTCCATCTGCCTTCTCCCCTCTGCTCATGAAGCAGTCTTCCAGCTATGGGGCAATCCCCTGGCCCTTGTATCTACTGTCCTTAGATGTCATCCTCATGTGATGCTACCCTACATTACACAAATGAGTGCAGTCCCTCTATGTCTGTCCCTCTCTTTCTGACTCACTTCACTTAGCATGATACTCTCCATGTTTATCCATTTATAAGCAAATTTCATGACTTCATCTCTCCTAACAGCTGCATAGTATTCCATTGTGTAGATGTACCAAAGTTTCTTTAACCAGTCAGTTTTAGGGCACTCAAGTTGTTTCCATATTTTTGCTATTGTGAACAGTGCTGCAATTACTATATATGTACAGATGTCATTTCTACCGTGCTCTTTTGCATCCTTGGGATATATTCCCAGAAATGGTATTGCAGGGTCATGTGGAAGCTCAATTTCTAGTTTTTGAAGGACTGTCCATATTGTTTTCCAGAAATTCTGGACCAGTTGGCATTCCCACCAACAGTGAAGGAGCATCCCTTTTTCCCCACATCCATGCCAGCACTGCTTACTTTTGTTCTTTTGAATGTGTGCCAGTCTCTGTGGTGTGAGATGATATCTCCTTGTTGTTTTGATTTGCATCTCCCTGATGACTAGGGATGTGGAGCATTTTTTCAGGTGCCTTTTGGCCATTTGTATTTATTTTTGCATCAATTAGTTTTAAAAATAAGGTTATATTAACAATATAATTCACATTTCTATTGATCTCACCCAATCTGCAACTTAATTTTTCTGAACTCTTCAAATTAGTACCTCACCTCCTTTTTTTACTCCTAGGGTTTCAAGACAAGATTTCAAAGGTATTATTCACAAGAAACAATTCAAGAACCTCTTGTGATATAAAAGGCAGCTTAATGGAACATTAATGTTCAATCCTCAGGCTTTCCTATGTCCAACCTCGTCATGCACTTAAATTTGTTGCTCATTTATATCTAGAATGATCTTTACAATGACTTAATGGTTTCCATTGCTACAGCACCACTGTAGCTGTTCACCTTGAAGATCCCAGCAAAGGGCTTTTAAAACTGAAGCCAATCAAATTAGGGCACATCCCAGGAAGAAGGAAACAGGATGATTCTCTTTCCCAGAACAGTATTCTTTATCTCAAGGAAGCCTAATTAATGCAAGCTGTTAATGTACAGTCTCCTGAAGGTCCTAAGCTTTATATTTTATCAGTAGCACCTTAACACAAATACAATTTGGCAACCCTGCCACACTAATCTACTGTTCATGCCTACCAAAATCAGGAACACAGCTTAGACTCACACCTGACTACTAGCAATTTGATTTCATGCTTGAAATGTAGGGATCTTTACTTCAACACCTGGCAGACTGCACTTTGGCTAAAAGAATTAAATGTATATGACTGTAACAAATACTAGGCTAGATGTCAATGTCACGGCGATGAATATGGTGTGTGCCCAGTCTGTCAGAAAGTAATCATCTTCCCTAGGTCCAAAGTAAAAGAAAGTGATGTGAGGTAGGTTGCAAGCATCAAAACCAGCATAGTTAGTGCATATTTTGCCCAGAATACATTTTACTGAGGTGTTTTAAGGCTTAGTATGATAGTCCTAAAGATTAAAAGTATAGTAGAGATAGGAGTAGTTAAGTTAGTTTGTGAAAATGCCGTTGGAAGTCTAAGCTAGCTTGCATTAGAAGGGAGACGACCTCACATGAAGAATATCTACCTCCCACCTCAAGATCCTGCAAATGGTTTGGGGATGGTTGGTGAACCACAGGTATTCTTAAGACTGGTTCCTATTAGGCAGGGAAAACTAGAAGCTTCACTTTTCCTCATCCTTGCTGTGGAATGAAACCAATAAAGTCCGTTACTATTTGGAATAGTGAGTGAGTGCTGTACACTTGGGGAGAAAATATTCCTAGCGAGGGACTGACCAGAGGCCACTGAAGGGCTTTTGGGGGGAGAGCACAGTTAGAGGGGCATGGAGGTAATGCAAGAATCAATGGCAACTCTGTTTACATCATTAAGTTAAGCCTACCTAAATCAAAATCATAAGGAAAACCTTACCTTTGCGTATGTATACATTTTGACATTCCACAAATAAAATATGTAGTTCACTATTTGGCACAGAGACTATCTACACAAGACAGAACTCTATAGAAGGAAAATACTGAAGAGAAGTTTGTATTGCCGTATGCTTGGCATCATGTAATCAAAACATTTTGAATGTGTTTTAAAATAGTCTTCCAGATGTGTGACAACTTATAGCTAGCTATAGCCCTTATCCATATTTTGAAAAGGTAGGGGTGAATAAAAATGGAAAGAGTCATTCAAATTATATAGAAAAATTAAACTTTTATTGCCTTCCTGGACTGTCCTGGGAGAAAAAGTAGTTTAATTTCTCTTTCTCTCTCTTTAACGTCCTTTTTTTTTGCCTTTGAACCAATGTATTCAATTCCTCATTTGACTTAACAAATATAGACACAGGACAGTATCTTGCATTTACCATATGAAAAGTATTATTGCCACCAAGTTCTGACATTTCCTGGTACAGAAGTAAGTACTTAGAAATTCAGTTTTAGTCTGTTTATTTACCTGGCTTCTTGATATTAAATATTAATTCCATCCATGTCAGTTTGAGCATTTCTTTTAGTTTTAGTTTAGCTCATGTACAAATATACGGCAAAGAAATTAGCCAAGTAAAGAAAATATCACTTGTATCACTTGTCATCCCGTTGCTCATTGACTTGCTCAAGCAGGCGCCAGTAATGTCTCCATTCGTCCCTGTCACATGCTAGTGTAGCCCGGTGTTGTCTGTTCACTCCAGGAACAAGAAGAGCCTCAAACCGTTCCTTCAGGGTCTTAACGAAAAAGTCTGACCATTTCGTAGGTGGGCGTCCAGGCATCCTTTTGACATCCTGTGGAATCCAGTCGGTAACAGCTCTAGTCCAGCGGTCATCTCCAAATCACATTACGTGTCCAGCCCATCTGATTTTCGACGCTTGGCAAACAAGGTAGCGTCCCTGATTCTTGACCGTCGACGGAGTTCAGAACTCTGGATTCCTTCTCTCACTTGAGTGAAACATAATATTCCAAGCATAGCTCTTTTTGAGTCCTCTTTGGGATACCCTAATAGCATTCTTATCCTGTTTTCATAGGGCCCAGGTCTCTGAGGCGTATGTTAGTGCAGGAAGAATGGTGGAGTTGAAAAGATGTGCCCAGAGCCAGAGGTTCTTCATCCTCTTAACACCTTCTTTGAAGCTCTCTTCCTCCTGCACAGCTCAGGTGCCAGGTCATTCATCATGTTGAATTCTCAACCCAGGTACACATAACTGCTGCGTTTGGAGATGTTTGTTCTGATGAGAAGAAATGGAATGCCAGGAACTAGTTTGTTTCTTATGAACATTGTCTTCATGAGATTCAGCTGCAGTCTGACCTTTCCACACTCATGGTCAAAGTCGGCTAGTATTCATGCATCTTAGCTAAAGTTTGGTGTTATTAGAACGATGTCATCAGCAAAGTGGAGGTGGTGGAGTAGCCGGCCATCTATCTTCACTCCCATTCCTTCCCATTCCAGTTGTCCCATGATGTTTTATGACGAAGAAGAAATTGAAAAGTTCTACATGGATCTGGAGAAATTCTATAAAGAAGACCACACCTTCTACAAGGTCATTGTTGCTGATTTTAATGCCAAGATTGGACTGAGAAGGTCGCCCCAAGAACTCCACATTGGGACCACAGCCTAGAATGGAATGAACAGGGTGCGAGACTGTCATGTTGTTGAGAGTTCATCATGTTGACCATGACCATCATGGTAACTCGCAGTTCCAGAAGGCCGAATCTAAACGTTGGATATAGGAATCTCCCGGTGGACAGTTCCACAATGAAATGACCACATCATATTCAATCAATGGTTTTGCCTGACCAATGTCACTGTTCTCCCAAAATTCTAAACAGGATCAGACCATAGTCTCCTTCATATGAAATTCTACTTCAGGGAGTGGGGAGAAAGGGCTGCAAAGTTTAAGAAGAGAACTCCCAGAAAGACCACCAACTGGGAGCTCTTTGGCACTACTGGGGCAATATGGGAAGATCCTGTTGTTGACAACATCAATGAGGGATACTATTGACTGGTTCAGCACCTCCATGATCGTGTGAGGAATGCTGAGAGAGAGAAAGCCACAAAAAGACACCTTTCTTTGGAAAATCTTGAGCTCATTTGCCAATGTGGTTTGTCGCAAGCCTTAGGCAATCACAAGCTAACATCTGAGCTCGAAAAGCTGTACAGAGCTTAGGTAAAGGAAGCTTAGATAAAGGAAGTTTAGGAAAAAGGAAGCTTAGATAAAGGAAGACCTCAAAGAGAGAAGAGCAGCAGTGTTAGTCGATGTGGCAGAAGCCAGAAACGTATTTGCAATGCCTGCCTGTGCTTCCCCCCTCCAATATTCTGATGAATCTATCACATCTTTCAGAAGGGCAATGGAAAAGGTTATCCATGACTTCTACTCAGATCTCTTCTATAGTCATGTCCACCTACCCACATACCAAATTCTGCAGGATGGATATGTCGTTCCCAGTGTTCTCCCTTCTGAAATTTGACACACCATTTCATCTGTAAAGAAGTGCATAGCACGCGGTCCAAACAAGGTTAAACTCAAACACCTGAAGAATCTGCTGCCAGTACTCATCAATACACTGGCTCTGCTCTTCACACGATACCTGTCTGAATGCAGGGTTCCATCCCAATGGAAAACCAGCAGGAATGTTCTGTTTTACAAGAAGGGAGACATCCACGACATGGGCAACTACCACCTGATCTGCCTGTTGTCTCTCATCTACAAGTTATTCACTTGAGTCATCCTGAATAGGATTGGCAGAACTAGACGAAGGACAACCATGCAAGCAAGCCAGGTTCCAAAAAGAATTCAGCATGATCAACCATATCAACACAGTGACCAAGATCATTTAGGTTTCGCAAGAGTTCAAGATGCCTCTCTGTCTAATGTTCATTGATTTAAAGAAGGCCTTTGATACTGTTGAGACTGAAGTGGTCAACGAAGCCCTAGCCAAACAGGGCATTCAAACTAAGTACATCAGGATCCTCCATGAATGGTATTATGGATTCACCACCAGGATCTCACCATTCTACAAGGAAATGATCATCGACATAAAGAGAAGGGGTTTGGCAGGATGATACCATTTCACTGAAACTCTTCAGTGCCACCCTCAAAAGAAAATATTGTAGAGCTAATATCTTTTCAATTACATTTTCCCACATGAACTTACCTCAGGAGGTTTTTAAACATGAGCAGTGGGCACTAAATATTTAATTATCTACTAAAACTACAGAAACAAATACTCAAGAATTTACACTTCACAATTTCTCCAGAATGATTTTCTCTAAAGCACAGAGACATACTGTTTTGTATTTTAACTAACCAGTAAGTAAAACTGTGGACTTTGATATTATAGTCATTGACAATTTAAGGTATCACTGCAAGTTTTAAAAGATGAGAATAGCTGGAGCATCAAATGATGAAATGTTGTTGCATGTCACTCTGATTCTCAATACTATTCTCTTTGTGTCAATATACTTAAGCACAGTATTCAGTTAACTTCTAGATGCCAGGCATCACATAGTCAAAATTATTCCCAATTATGCTTTGACATCATTTATGTATGCTACATTGATATAACTGGCATTGGGCGAATATAATAGGTTGCCATCCCATCTTGTATGCTATAATTCAGTTAAAGATACGACAGGGCATAGGTAATTGTTTTGACAAAGGACTGATAGAAAGTTTACTGAAGTAACATTGAATTTAAAGGTTTAAAATGTCAATCACTTCAAAATAATTTAAAACTTCAAAATGAAAATATGTAGTTGTCCATCACTAAAGTTCTTTTTTAGCCTGCTTGCCAAAATCATCTCAGAAGCTCACCTGCATTGATAGTACAAGAGCTAAGTGGCATTTGGAGGCAACTTATTGTCAGATATATTTAATGACATAAGAACTAATTTGAAAAAAGTTTGACTAAAAATGTGTGGACCTTGACTTTTACAGTGGTTTATGACACTGCTAGAGAGTGTGTAATTCAGTGACACTTGTATTTGAAAAATTTATTTTGGAGGGATGAGATGTATGTGGCTTGGCCATTGTTAATAATGGTAGAACTTGAGTTTTCTCTATAAGACTCCAATGTATTCTGTCTATCATTTCTTCTGCCAGAAGATTACCATCCCTTCACTTTCATTGGCTGATCTATTTGAAGTGGTAATTGGAGAAAGGAATTTAGCATAAGATGGGATGCATGGGAAGGAGAAGGGTGTTTTCCTGGTTAAACATTTATCTGTGTCAGTGAGCAATTCACTTAATTTGGTTAGAAAAAAATCTATTCCCAATTACTCTTTGACATCAGTTATGTATATAATAGAATCACTGTAGATTATATTCTTTTACCTGGCAAGGGATAGTAGAGTTCACATTTTAAAATAATTTTTAAGTGGGACATCCTCAGAGTGCTCAGGGGCTCAGGCACCACTTCTGACAATAGTTGGAGATGATGGTGCTCAGAGGGGCCCAGTGCCTCACCTGGCAGTGCTGGGCAGATGCTCTACAGCTGGAGGTACATTGTTGAACCACCCCCATTCAGTGCACTTTCATGTACAAACAGTGCCAGGTGAACAAGAGCTTGAATGATTTGTATATCTAGGAGGGGTCAAAAATGTGATATATAATGTACATGTAATTATGACTTGACTAAACATAGGCCATTTAGCAACTTAGTAACTGCAAGTAACTCAACGTACTTAGTTTACTATTTTTAAAAAGGTATTTACAAATTGAACAGTGTGATAGGCAGAATACAGCAACCTAGAGATGTCCACCTCCTAATACCTAGTGCTTTGTTACTGCACATGACAAAAGGGATTTTCAAAAATGTGAATAAGGATTTTAAGAAGGAGAGGTGATCCTGCATTATCTGGTGGCCCAGTGTAATCAGTCACAAGAGTCCTTATCACTGAAAGAGGGTTGCAAAGCAGGAGAATTAGACTCAGAAGGAAATATGATGATGGAAGAATTATAGAAGAGTCAGAGTGATATGACATGAGCAAGACTCAACCAGTAATAATTTCATTGAAGATGTAGATCTGATATGAGACAAGGAAGGAAACTGGTCTTAAGAATATGGAAAGAAATGAAGGGAATTGATTTTTTTCCCTAGACCCTCCAAAAAGCAATTCAGACAGATCTACTGCTTGATCTTAGCCATCCTAGCCTGCAGAACCATGAGATAACAAATTTGTATTGTTTAAAGCTACTCAGTGCTGGTAATTTGTTACAGCAGTGATGGGGAAACTACACAAATATATACTAGTTCTCAGAAACTGTCTTAGGCACAAAACACAAGACGGAGAAAAGTTGGACATTTTTCTCCCAATGTGAAGTTTACAAGTTCAACATGCCCATTTTATTTTGCCCATGAGGAAATTAAGTCTGATAGAATTAAAATGATTTTCACACAGAAAATCAGTCTTGATTACCAGTCCATGGATCTTTACACAACAACATCTGTATCTTATGAATAGAGGGAAAAAATTCCATCCTGCCCTTCCCACACAGATTTTGTATATTACCCTAATGGCTGTTTGCTGTCCTCCGAGCACAGAGAAAAGCTTAATACCAATCCAATCGATGTCATTCATTGAAGGATAGCTTTTAGAAAGTAGCTCTGCTTTTGCATTCTGAAATACTGAGCTGCTTTTTAGTGCCATCAAATGAAAAGAAAATGGACTTGTCTCAGTGACAGTGTTTCTCAATTTAAATGAAGAAACTACATCCTAATGGAGTTAGGATGATGAACGGAATTTCACAGCTGTAGCAACAGAATCCTGTTAGAACCAGAGTTCCTTGGTCTTTTTTTTTTAAGTTTCTATCTATGGACAGTAGGATACCTGCATCCAGTTTCTTTTTTTTTTATAAAAATAGGAATCTATTCCATCTTACTAAACTATTTCCCAGCACATGATACAGATTACAAAAGAAAATAACACGTATAGAAATTCTCTGGAAACTAAAGGCTCTGCACAGTTCTCTTGCTATATTATTTGGCTAGTCTCACTGTTGGTGTCATTTTCAAATGTGGGGTCTGATTTACTAGATACAACCAACAACTGTGGATCTAATCAAATGAGGGCTGAAGGCACGTAACTTTCAGTGTGGAGAAGTTATAAGAAACATTTTCAAATTTTGGAATAGTCTGACAGGAATAAGGCAAAAGTATTCAATGGAATGGAAAAATCAAGCTTAGGGATCTTGTTCTTTAGGTCTGTTACAGTCACTTTGTGAAATATTGCAGACAATTCATTATAATTTATCACACTGATTCTCTTAGATTGGATGAAGCCCAAACACAACTGAGTTAGATGCATATTGCATTACCTCTTACTTAAGAGGAGGGTGGTCCACCCTGCAGGATGGTGTTCATTAGCAAGCTGAGAAGTTTTTCTTAACTCTTCATTATCTGGTTTCATATTGTTCCTTGTTCCCCAGGAACATTGGATAGCTTCCCCTTTCCAACACTTGTAGAAGTTTACTGGGTACTCTGTGGGTCTCTGCTGCAATCAGTTCCAAAGATAAAACACTCATCATAACACATCTATAAACAAAACTCAAATACTGTGAAAACCATATTTTGATGTCTTCTGACATCAAACTTTTCAAGCAAAATGAGAAAAGTATTGGGGCTGGAGCAATAGCACAGCGGGTAGGGCATTTGCCTTACATGCAGCCAACCTGGGTTCGAATCCCAGCATCCTATATGGTCCCCTGAACACCACCAGGAGTAATTCTTGAGTGCAGAGCCAGGAGTAACTCCTGTGCATCGCTGGGTGTGACCCAAAAAGAAAAAAAATGAGAAAAATACTATGTACATTTTTATTTACATACCTACAAAGAGTAACATAGTCTACTTCATTATGATAATCAACTAGCATGAATATTGGTACACTCTAATATATGTGTTCAAGAATTCAAGTTTACATTTTTCCTGAATAATTGACACTATCACCTATATTTGTCAGTAGGACAGGACTCTTAATCACAGTTAATGTTTAATGTGTCTTCAGATTCTTTATCTGAAACTAGTAGCATCAAACTTCAGGTAAATAGCTTTGAATGTATGCATTCAAATTTGTATGAGATGGGGTTTTATCCTGAGGAAAAAGAGGACAGAAAAAAAATGCCTCAAGTGCTGTAAATTTAATCATTTGATCCCAAAGGAATTTTTATTCATACATTTTTGTCTCTGGGTTTGTTTACTATTTTGACCTTTTAAAATCTAACTCAGGTTGAACAGATGGGAATTTGATACCCATTTATCAGTCAGTCTTCCAAGTAGACATAAATGTTACGTTAAGAGGGGATTTATCTCAGCTTAGAAATGAACTGACTACCAGAACAGATTTCTGTCCTTTCCACACTCTAGTCACTTTCTGTCTTTGAGTCTCTTGTTAAACATCAAAGAACCTTCAGCAGAAAAAGCACTGGTGTAGGAATTAAGGGATGGGTGGAACTTGGGATTGGGTGACAATCACTAAAATCAGTTTATCCTTGTCTTTTGCATCAATCGTATAGCAAGCACTTAAATCCAGTTTTTTTTCTAGTTCTTTTCAGTACTTCAAAGTAGCTGTTTATCAATACAACCACCAAGTTAGACACAGTTCTAAGAGGTCATCTGGTTCATCTCCATGCCTTAGGCATAAGCATATCTAAGTAATTCCAGGCAAATTAAAAAAAAAGAGAGAGAGAGAAAGACTGCTTCCACCTTCAAGCCACACTGCTTACTTCATTGACTGTAGGACCTTACTTCTCTCGCTTCTGGAGATCAAACTTACGGAATCGTTTTATGGGAGAAAGAAATAGTTTTATGACTCTATTATTGTCAGTACAGTGGATTCTATGCAGTGCTACAACTAACAAAACCACCATAGGGGAAAAAAATAAGTGAATCTTACAAGCTTATCCACATAGTCATGCTATTTTTTTAATATGCTGCCCCCCTGCACTCCAATTTCTGACCTAAGTGGATTGGTAATATGATTAAATGTAGGACTCCATGCTTTATGCCTTTTGTGTGTATACTTCAAATGTATATTTATCAGCAGGAAGTTATTGAGTTATATCTAGAGACCACATTTTTGTTCTGTTTCATTTATTGTGACACACCCAACAGTGCTCATGGCTTACTTCTGCCTCTGCACTTTGGGATCACTCCTGGTGAAGGTGGGGAGCCATATGTAGTGCTAGGATCAAACTTGAGATGGCTGTGTGCAAGGCAAGTTCCCTTTTTGCTGTACTAGCTCTCCGGCTCCTGGAAACTACATTTTGTGTTTCTTTTTTTTTCTGATGGCATCTTGCACAAAATCTGAATCCTATAAATTTCATAAGAAATGGTCCAGAAAGCAAAAAAACTTATCTAACCTAGAGTTCATTTTTGGACATACTTTCTAATAAAATAGCTCTGAATCTAATTCACTTATTATTGGATTAAAATATAATACCTAAAAAATACCTGATTTTTTTTCTATTGGAGTTTATAGTTGACAATCATTGTTGACTTTTTTATGCAGGAAGAGGGAGATTCATAGATGAAGGGGTTAGCTCTTTCTTCAGCAAGTTGAGATAGGGGCATATCTCTGAGTGCTCTCTTACCCCTTTTCAAGGACTTAGTACTTTTTCAATAAAATATTAATTGAATTTGTGGCTACACTTCAAGTTAGATGATTTGATGGTATAAGTGGCACAGTCCAGCCCTGGGGTTAGAGAAGTCGTGTGGCTGCATCCCTTGGCATCACTTTCATGTGGTTGAGTGAGCCTTTCTCAAAAACCCCAAGCATTTTTGAAGATACTAAACTGAAGACATTTACAATTCTTCCCTCCCTTTTTTCCTATTAATCCTTCATGTTTTAACAAGCACTGAAGTTAATACTGCCTACACTCTTTCCTGTCAAATTGGAACTCTTTTTCTTCTCTCTTGAATAAACTAATCTGTTCTCTCTAGTTCATACTCACATAAATCAAAGGGTTGAATGTCAACACATGCCAGGTCTAAACATCAACTTCCTTTTTTAAAAAAAATTGAGCAGGATTTAGATATTTGATTTGCAGAAACCTGATGCTTTTTTCTGCATAGGAAAACAATCCATACATTCATATTGGAATTCTTTTTTTAATTTTTATAAAGCAAGTTTATGCCATATCCCTATTCCAACCTAGATATACCAACGTGTGTTTCATATTTTCTAAGAAAGAGATGACAAAATAATTAACAAGATATTTTATATATATGCAACATATGTATTATATGTATATATAATAAATTTGGTATTTTATTCATTAAAATGAGTCACTATAAATATAATTTTAAAATATGGGGGAAATCAGAATGCACCAAAATTTTTAAAAAGTAAGGGAATTTAAGAAAGTGTCACAACTTAGAAAAACTTAATGAGTCATAATGACTAAAGAATTTGTAATGTCTTGAAAGGGATCCTGGAACAAGAACACTGGGTAAAAGCTAAGGACATCTTCATAAAGGATGAACTTCAGTAATTGTGTTCATTAGCTGTAACTAATGTTCTATACTAATATAAGCACCGTGAAGTGCTAGGCAATAAGGGAAGCAAAGTGTAAGGGGGATAAAAACTGTCCTATCTTCACAACCATTCTGTAGTCTACAACTATTGTTAAAAATTCATCAAATATTAAATTTTCTACTGTTTTACCCACAGAACTCTTGACTGCTATTGAAATATGAGGACCATGTTCCTTTCACAAATAGAGTTTACAAAGGAAACAAGCTTTCCTTTTACAAACAAGGAAATGGAACCTTCTAGCAATTTGGCCATTGAGTAGTTTGTGTGTGTTGCCACTAGACTAGCACTTGAAGCAAGGAAGTTTCAAGCTGTGGGTGATGGTCTGAGCAGCTCCTTTCTATGGCTTTGCATTTGGAATAATTTGTTAATAAGTTTCTTTATCCTGTTGTTGGGTAGCCTTCAGCTTGAAGATCTTTAAAAACTTATGTAACAGGTCATTTTCATCTTAAATTCTTGGTATGTGTTTGCAATATAAGGTCTTGAGAAATCCTTAGTTCAAACTTAGGTATTCTGAACCTCAAATTTTTTATTGGTAATTGTTTTTTGAACATTTTCCTAAATATTGATAAATATTGGACCCCAACTTTCTTTCAATGTCAAAATGTGACCAAAATGCCCAAGACAATTCTACCTCCTAACAACCTCTTTGATTTTAAATGTTTATTATTTTACACTTATTGAGCTGGGAAGTATGTTCCCCAGATACTGTGACTTTGTCTCTAAGTAGAAGGTCTGTTTCTTAAAGCACCTGGGGTCACAGCTCCCTTATCACAATTATTGATAGCAACTCACAGCATTATATGGGGGATAAACTCACTTGATAAAGACTTGTACTGGACTAGCCGAAGTTTTGTTTTGTTTTGCTTTGTTTTAATGCATAATGAAAAGAGAAAAATAAACCATTTTCTCCCAAAGCAATGGCAATAAAAGCAGGGATTGTCAGTAGTAACACAAATGGTTCACAAAGCCTTTGAAATGCTTAACCTCAACCAGTTCTCAGTAGGCAGTACCCATACCATTGGCAAATCTCACTATAATTGGTACTCGTTCACTCTGTTCAGCTATTACAACTAGTAGGCTTCCAGCCTGGTTCAGATGAGTGAACCGACCAGGTTGGTTCACTCATCTGAAAATGGAGATTTTAGCAACAAAATTTCAATTAGAAAAGAGTCAGAGAGGGGCTGGAGTGATATCACAGCAGGTAGGGCACTTGCCTTGCACGCGGCCAACCCAGGTTCAATTCTTAGCATCCTATATGGTCCTCCAATCACCACCAGGAGTATTTCCTGAGTGCAGAACCAGGAGTAACCCCTGTGCATCGCCGGGTTTGACCCAAAAAGCAAGAAAAAAAAAGAATAAAGAAAAGAGTCAATGATAAGGACATTGTAGTAGATAAGAAACCTAAAAGTCTTCCTGCTATGTGGAATATATGAGGTTTGTTGTGTGATAGCTATTTTCCAATGAGCTCAGAATGTAGCACTCAGAAGTGGGGATTGTATATCTCAAAGAGAAAAGGCACCTGCATTCATTGATTAAAGTTTTCATGGTATATTGACTTCGAAGTTAGCCAGACCATTGTTTAAACTTCTGATTTGCTATTTACTATTCATTTGATCTTAAGCCAGTGGCTTTACTCTGAGCCTGGATTTCCTAATCTGAAATCATAGAGGTAAAATTACTTTAATGACTCTGATACAGCAAGGTATACAATATGTTCCACTTTAGCATGCACTCAAAAATTCTGGAATAACCCTACAAATAAATAATCATGAACCCTAGCATGACAGCATAAGGTTCATTGATTTTTCTGATAAAAAGCAAGAAAACTCTTCGGTATTTGCTGTCAGCCTGGAGAATGACACTACTGAGAAGTTGGGAGCAAATTCTTCACTCTTATTTTCACTGAGTATTATCCAGTACTGTAGCACTGTCATAGCACTGCTGTCCCGTTGTTCATCGATTTGTTCGAACAGGCACCAGTAACGTTTTCATTGTGAGACTTGTTGTTACTGTTTTTGGCATATCAAATATACCACGGCTCTGCCGTGCGGGTGGTATACTCTTGGTAGCTTGCCAGGCTCTCCGAGAGGGACAGAGGAATCGAACTCGGGTCAGCCACATGCAAGGCAAATGCCCTACCCACTGTGCTATCGCTCCAGTCTGAGTATTATCTAAGAAGTTAATAATTTAGGGTCCAGAGTTATAGTACAGTGAGTAGGACATTCATCTTGCACACGGGCAACCTAGGTTTGATCCCTGAAACTCCTTTTAGTCCCCAGAGCCCCACCAGGACTGATCCTTGAGCAGAGAGCCAGGACTAAGCCTGGAGCACCATCCAGTGTGGCTCAAAAACCAAAAACAAGAACCTAATCATTTAGGAGAAAAGGCAAAACAAGGGGAAATGCAAACTCTAATAAAAAAAACTGAAGGAAATGAAGCAACAGACTTGTAGCAGAGGAACTTTGATGGTCTCATATGTGTCTCATTTGGACAGGTTGTGAACATGACAGGTAGTCCTATGAAGGAACCATCTCAAAATGACACTTATTAGTGCATAAAGAAATTCATTCCACAGTGATTTTGGAATGTCCTCTACTGACATGTTGTTTTAGAACAGGGTTTTTCTAATTTTTTCAAAGACAAGAAGTACATAGGTGCTTGTTAAATGCAAAGACCATAAGACCCCTTCTTATTCTTATTCAGTAGATCTAGGTTGGGACATAAAAGTTGTGTGTTAATCAATTTTCCAAGTACTTTTTATTTCCAGGTACGTTTGAAAACCATTGATTTTAAACAGTACTTCTCGTTTGGGTGCACATGAGAATTCCTGTGGAATTTTTAAAAATATTAATGTTTAGGATTTATCCCCAGAAATTCTGAATTGCCATGGGTGTAGTTTGAACATTGAGAACTTATTTAAGTTCCTCATTTCATGTTAAGGTAAGTTGGAATAACACTGATTTTTTTTAAATTAGCCTAAGAGGGTCCAGTAAATGATAAGTAGTAAATCAGAAATAAAGTAACATCACATATAAGTAGATTGCCACTCTGATTCAAGGTAGGAAAATGTAGGAAATGTGGTTGTGTGTGTGTGTGTTGATGTGCTAGAGAGATAGTATAATGGGTAATGTGCTTTTGGGTTCAATCCCTGACTTCCAATGGATGCCCGATCCCAACTAGGATTGATTCCTGAGCATGGAATCAGGAATAAATCCTGAGCACTTCCAGTGTGGCCCAAAATAACAAATAAATAGATGTGAAAAAATTTAAGAAGAAAAATTAAAATCCTGTTTTAGAAAACTCCTTTGGAATAGTGAGAAAGTTATTCAGTAGTCTTATGTAGAATTATGCTGTATTCAAAAGCGCTTGTGGGGCTTGAGTGTGGCTCAGCAGTAAAGCAGTTGCCTTCCATGTGTGAGACCTGGGTTTGATCCTGCAATGCACATACATGCACACATGCATACACACACACACACACACAAACACTCAAAAGTAATTATGCTGAAGGGACTACCAACCATAATTTAGAGCCTAAATTCCCCTAAACTGACAGCAACATTTGCATTATGAGTATGCATGTGAAAAATAATGTGAATGTTAATAATGCATATGTAAATGTGAATGTCAGTGTGAACAATGAGTATGAAAAATAATATAAAAAATAATGTTGGCTTTCACCACAGAATCACCCCTAGTATTAACATTGCACTGTCTCCTTTTCCTCTTGTTCCTCATTAACCAAGTTTGTAACTGTCAGGATTTGGAAGTTTCCTCAATATCAGGAGCTATAACCAGACAAGAAAACATGCGTAGTCAAAGAGAGATGCTATGTCACAGACAGAAGGGCAGGGCTAGGAAATATGAAGACTAAAAGAGCTGAGCTATGAAATAAAAACTGTAATAACTATCCTAAGAGATAGTTTCTCATTCTAAATCATCAAGGCAGAACCAACCATTACAATTGCAGTTGTTTTGGAAAGATTTACTGCGTAGGGGCTGGAGCCATAGCACAGCGGGAAGGGCATTTGCCTTGCACACAGCTGACCCAAGCTCAATCTCTGGCATCTCATCCCATAAGGTCCTCCAAGCATGGCCAGGAGTGGTCCCTGAGTGCAGAGCCAGGAGTCATCCCTGAGCATTGTCAGATGTAGCAAAAAAAAAAAAAAAAAGGTTTACTGAGCAGAACAAGGCGGCCTCTGTAACTTCCTGGGAATCTTTCCTCAAATCACAAAATAGAATTTCTAACTCTGTATGGGGGCATATTATTTATCAGTCTTTAAAGTTTTTAATTTAAATCCTCCAATAGCACCAGGAAGAGAAGGTAAAAAAATAATTGGAGAATTTGAACCTTTGTGCATCGCTACTAGGAGTGAATATAAATAATGCAGTAGATAATTATTTGACAGATTCTCAAAATATAAAAAATAGAATATAATCCAGTGGAATTCTAGTGAAATAAGCAATTCCACTTTGGGGTAAATATTCCAAGGAATCAAAAAAGCAGGGTCTTGAAGATATATGTGTGTGTGCGTGTGTGCATGTGTTTGTGTGATACACACACACAATTCATAGTAGTAATTATTCTCAGAGGATAAAAGTTACTAGAACAATCTCAATGTCTAGTAACAGATGAGTTGAGGCACAAAATTTGGAATATATACTTGGGTTCACTGTATCACTGTCATCCTGTTGCTCATCGATTTGCTCAAGCGGGCCCCAGTAACTTCTCCATTGTGAGACTTGTTGTTCATCTATAATATATATAGAAGGAGAGGAAAATAATGGAATATTATTTAACCATAACAATGCAGATGTGGGGTGGGGCAGGGGGAAAAAAAAACAATGCAGATGTGACTGTCACTCTCACTGTCATCCCATTGATCATCGATTTGCTCGAGCAGGCTCAGTAACATCTCCATTCATCCTAGCCCTGAGATTTTAGCAGCCTCTCTTTACTCATTCTTCCCAATGGTGCACATTAGAGACTCTTTAAGGTCAGGGGAATGAGACCCATAATTGTTACTGTATTTGGCATATGAATACGCCACGGGGAGCTTGCCAGGCTCTCTCCAGCATGGACAATAAACTCTTGGTAGCTTGCCAAGTACTTCAAGATGGAGAACTAGGCTACCAGATGAGGCTGCACACTTCCGGGAGCTTGGTTTCATAGTCTCTGGATGTTGGCCATTAATGGGATTACACAGCGATGGGGCCAATTTCTGGGTGTGACTGCATAGCTACTGGAAAATGGGGAATCTGGGTGGAAGAGGCCCAGTCCCGAGCATCCTTGGAAATCTCGGCCCCGGATCCCGCACACCTGGGTTCCTCTGCCGGTTCCTTCATGCATGAGGCTCATTCGAATGTGTGGAGAGTGGCCTTGAGCATGGGTATGGCTGGATTCTTGGAGGTCTTCAACTAAATGTCTTGGTGGTTGTCTTGGCAGGCAGTGAGGATGCTAACAAGGTCGTAACATGATCAGCAAAGTCCTCAGGAGCGACATGGAGAGTGACAGTAGGAGATTGACTCCAGCTTCCAAGGCCTCCTACACTGATAAAGTTAGACACCATAGATTTCAAGATTATGTGATTTTATTTATAAGGGATTCCTGGTGCAGACAAATCCACAGAAGTAGAAAGTAGAATGGTGATTTCATGGGAGGAGAGGAGAAATAGGCAATAAGCGCTGAAGGGAAATGATGTTGCCATTTGGAAAAGATGACATTTTTTTCTGTAAAAAAATGGTAGTAATGGTTGGACAAAAAAAATGTGGCTTGTTTAATACTGCTGAACTATACACTTAAAAATGTTTTACGAGATTAGGAGGGAGCAGTTTGACAGAATGTGACACAAGAACATGAGTGAGGGATTTGGGGCAAGTTTGTGGTGGTGAGTTGAGGTGACTATTTATCCTAAAACCATGAATGTTAACAGCATCATAAACACATGACCTTGACTATAAATTTTTTTCAATTCAGATGATACACCTTACTTATGTATCTTTCAGCACAATATTTAAAGATAAATGATTTGAAATTACAAGACTTAAAAAATTCACAAATCTAGTATGCATCAGAGCAGAATAGCTCTTGGGTCTCTTAAGCGTGGTCCCAACTACCATATCCACCCTAGGGCCTACTGGTGACTGAAATGAAAGAGGATCCTCTAAGGAAAGTAGAGAGGATTAAATATATTATTTAGCAAAAATAGATGAGAATAGTTAAGATAGTTTTCCTGAAGGTAAGAAATAATATAGTAAGCTCCATTAGATCAGACTTTTTTTTTTTTTGCTTTTTGGGTCATACTCAGCAATGCACAGGGGTTACTCCTGGCTCATCCACTCAGGAATTACTCCTGGCAGTGCTCGGGGGACCGTATGGGATGCTGGGAATTGAACCCGGGTCGGCAGTATGTAAGGCAAACACCCTACCCACTGTGCCATTGCTCCAGCCCCTAGATCAGACTCTTATATGTACACCAACTTTTTTTTTAAATGAACGCTTTATTAAAGCAAGAGAGAATTGTGGTCTGACACCACAGAAATCTTTCCATATGAGAACCTGAAAGTGACTTAATTTTTTTTACTTAAGAAAAAAAGATAGGGGCCGCCAAGATGTGATCCCAGGGGCCACATGTGTGTGCGGCCTCTCCACAGCTACATGAGCGTGACTCCAGATGCCAGCTAAATTTTTCAGCATGGGCAGCTCCTTGCAGAATGTCACCAGACTGAGAACTAAGCCGCGGCCCCATGCCCGCCCAGGAGAGGAAAGGTATTTCTCTCTCTCGCCTCTTCCTTGCCGCCTCTTCCTTGCCAGGGGTGAAGGGCGTGGTGACCGCCATATTATGATGACCACAGATGGGATTTACGAACTGCAGCAATAGGACGCGAGGGTGCTCTTGGGAAGTTGGGTGGCACCGGCCCCGCCTGCCCCCAAGATGTGATCCCGGTGGCCGCATGTGTGTGCGGCCTCTCCGCAGCTGCACGAGCGTGACTCCAGACGCCAGCTAAATTACTTTCGGTATGGGCAGCCCCTCGCAGAATGTCTCCAGACTGAGAGCTAAGCCGCATCCCCATGCCCGCCCAGGAGGGGAAAGGTATTTCTCTCTCGCCTCTTCCTTCCCGGGGGTGAAGGGCATAGCGACCTCCATATTATGACGACCACAGATGGGGTTTACAAGCTTGCAATGATCCAATATCTGGAAGAAATCTCCCTGGACTTAGTTGCTAAAGTACAGAAATCCAAAACCACGTGGCAGCGGTCTCTTCACAACAGGTCTGACTCTAGTGGGGTACTCCTAACAATAATAGTGAGGTTTGTGTTGAAATATTGAATGTAACCAAAGTAAATAGAAAGTAAAGTGAAATTTATCAGTTACAAGGGGAGGGCGGGGAGGGCGGGATGGGAGGTGTAATGTGTGTGTTTTTTTTTGGTGGTGGGATATGGGCACTGGTGAAGGGTTGGTTGTTTCAGCATTGTATAACTGAGACTTAAGCATGAAAGCATTGTAATTTTCCACATGGTGATTCAATAAAATAAAATTCTTATTAAAATAAAATAAAAGAAAAAAAAGATAGGAATAAAACGTCAAGTCCAGGAAAATTTTTTTTTTTTAAGTCCAGGAAATTTAAACCAAGGAACTTGGGCAGGTGATTCCCACCCCTTGACCCCCAACACACACAACTTTTAAAAAAAATTTTATTCTTTAATTAGTGAATCACCATGAGGATACAGATACAAATTCACACATTTTTGAGCTTGTTTTTCCTTCATACAATGTTCGCAAACACATCCCTCTACCAGTGCCGATTCTCCACCACCAATAAACCCAGTATCCCTCCCACCCCCCAATCCCGTCTCCCCCCCACCCCACCCTGCCTTTGTGGCAGGGTATTCCCTTTTGGTCTCTCTCTCTCTCTCCAATTGGGTGTTGTGGTTTGCAATAGGGGTATTGAGTGTCCATTGTGTTCAGTTTCTAGTCTACTTTCAGCATGTGTCTCCCTTCCCGTGTGGGATCTCCAACCACATTTTACTTGGTGTTCCCTTCTCTATCTGAGCTGCCTTTTTCCCCAGCATGTGAGACCAACTTCTAAGCCATGGAGCCAACCTACTGGTACTTATTTCTACTATTCTTGGATATTAGTCTCCTACTCTATTGTTCTATATTCCACAGATGAGTGCAATCTTTCTATGTCTGTCTCTCTCTTTCTTTTTTTTTGTTTTTTTGGGTCACACCTGGTGATGCACAGGGGTTACTACTGGCTCTGCACTCAGGAATTACTCCTGGCAGTGCTCAGGGGACCATATGGGATGCTGGGATTTGAACCCGGGTCGGCCGAGTGCAAGGCAAACGCCCTACCTGCTATGCTATCACTCCAGCCCCTGTCTCTCTCTTTCTCACTCATTTCACTTAGCATGATACTTTCCATGTTGATCCACTTATATATAAAGTTCATGACTTCATTTTTTCTAACAGCTGCATAGTATACCATTGTATAGATGTACCAGAATTTCTTTAACCAGTCATCTGTTCTTGGGCACTCGGGTTATTTCCAGATTCTGGCTATTGTAAACAGTGCTGCAATGAACATATAAGTGCAGATGTCACTTTTACTAAACTTTTTTGCTTCTCCGGGGTATATTCCCAGTAGTGGTATTGCTGGGTCAAATGGGAGCTCAATTTCTAATTTCTTGAGAATCGTCCATATTGTTTTCCAGAAGGACTGAACCAGTTGGCATTCTCACCAGCAGTGTAGAAGGGTCCCTTTCTCCCCACATCCTCTCCAACAGCGATTGCTTTTGTTCTTTGGGATGTGTGCCAGTCTCTGTGGTGTGAGGTGGTATCTCATGGTTCTTTTGATCTGCATCTCCCTGATGATTAGTGATGTAGAGCACTTTTTCATGTGCCTTTTGGCCATTCGTATCTCTTCCTTGATAAATTTCTGTTCATTTCTTTGCCCCATTTTCTGATAGGGTTGGATGTTTTCTTCTTGTAGAGTTCAACCAGTGTCTTATATACCCTTGATATCAACCCCTTATTTGATGGGGTTTCCCATTCTGTAGACTGTCTTTATATTCTGGTCACTGTATCTTTTGCGGTGTACACCAACTTTTTAAGAATAAAAATCAAGAGCCAAAGCAAGAGTACAGTGGGCAGGGTGCTTTCCTTACATGCAGCTAAACAGAGTTCTATTCACAGCACCCCATACAGTCCCCAAAGCCTGCCAGGAGTGATTCCTGAGCACTTCCAGATTAGGCCAGAAAACAAGAATACAAACAACAAGAATAAAAATCAAATTCATTTGCCATAAAATTTACCCTTCAGGTTTTTTGCTTTTGTTTGAGGGCCACATGTGACAGTGCTAAGGATTACTCCTGGCTTTGTGCTCAGGGATCACTCCTGGCTAGGTTTGGGGGACCATATGTGGTGCTGGGCTCAAACTGGGTCAGGCATGTGCAAGGCAAATACTTTATCTATTATACTATCTCTCTGATCACCCAGTTCATCCTTTTAAAGCATACAACTCCACATTTTTATATACTCATAAAGTTGGCCAACCTTAACTTAATAACTAACTCAAAAATCTTTTAATAACCCTTCAAAAAGATGTTTACCCTTTAGTAGACATCCCACATTCTCCCTTGTAAAAATGTGTATCCAAAAGTAGACATTACCCCAGCCTCAGACAACCACTGATCTCCTTCTGTCTCTTTGTATTTATCTATTTTGGAATTTTATTGAAATTAAATATGTGGCTTTCTGTGACTTGTTTCACCAATCATAATGTTTTTAAGGTTCATCTATAGTATAATATGTATCACTAAAGCATTCCTTTATATTTTTTTATTGTGAACAGTATTCCATGATATGAATTCATAAATTTTGCTTGTCCTTTTTTCTGTTGAAGTATATATAGGTTATTTCTGTTTGGGGTATATTATGCATAGTGCTGTATGAACATCAGTGTGCACGTTTTTGTGTAGACATATGTTTTTAGTCATTATGATTGTATACCTAGGATAGCATTTTCTGGGTCATATGTTCTGTGTATAACTTTTTGAGGAACAACCATACTGTTTTCCAGAGTGGCTGTCCTAATTTACATTTCTACCACACAAAGATATGTATAGAGTCTCCGTATCTCACCAAACTTTTTTTTTATGACATTGTTTTTATTCTCCAAGTTTTATTGGGATATGGTTGGCATGACACTTTTAAAGTTACAGCCATCCTAGTCGATATGAAGGTTTATATAAATATGGTTTGCACACTATATTTTTGTATTCTGAGTACACAATCAAGGTAGAGTTATTTGATAGAGCCTCAGTACCGAATGGCCCCATAATGCTGAAGAAATCTAAGATAAAGTTCATCAGAACACATTCTAGCTAATCTTCAAAATCTCAAATTTCAGATTTATTTTTATTAAATATAAAGATTCTAAAAGTTACAGGTAAACTAACTCAATCTTAGACACTCTTATTTTTTATTTATTTGAGCTTTTTAGGTCACAACTTGTGATGCTTAGGTTAATTCCTAAGCTCTAACTCAGGAACTATTCCTGGTGGTGCTCAGAACACATGGGATGCAAGAGACAAAAACCTGATTGGCTACATGCAAGTCAACTACCCTATCCACTGCCCTATGACTCCAGCCCATACACCCTTATTTTTTTTTCTTTTTCTTTTTTTAAATTTATTTATTTTTAATTAGTGAATCACCGTGAGGGAACAGTTACAGATTTATACATTTTTGTGCTCATGTTTCCCTCATACAAAGTTCGAGAACCCATCCCTTCACCAGTGCCCATTCTCCATCACCAGTAAACCCAGATCCCTCCCACCTCCCCAGTCCCATCTCCCCCCACCCCACCCTGCCACTGTGGCAGGGTATTCCTTTTTGTTCTCTCTCTCTCTAATTGGGTGTTGTGGTTTGCAATAAAGGTGTTGAGTGGCCATTGTGTTCGGTCTCTAGTCTACATTCGGCACACATCACCCTTTCCCCGCATGGCCTCCAACCACATTTTACTTGGTGATTCCTTTTCTAAGTTGCCCTCTCCCGAGAATGTGAGGCCAGCCTCCACGCCATGGAGCCAACCTCGTGGTACTTATTTCTAACATTCTTGGGTGTTAGTCTCCTACTCTGTTATTCTATATTCCACAGATGAGTGCAATCTTTCTATATCTGTCTCTCTCTTTCTGACTCATTTCACTTAGCATGATACTTTCCATGCTGATCCACTTATATGCAAAATTCATGACATCATTTTTCCTAACTGCTGTGTAGTATTCCATTGTATAGATGTACCAAAGTTTCTTCAACCAGTCATCTGTTCTAAGGCACTTGGGTTTTTTCCAGATTCTGGCTATTGTAAACAGTGCTGTGATGAACCTATAAGTGCAGATGTCATTTCGACTATACTTTTTTGCTTCTCTGGGATATATTCCCAGAAGTGGTATTGCTGGGTCAAATGGGAGCTCAACTTCTAATTTCTTGAGAATCGTCCATATTGTTTTCCAAAAGGGCTGAACCAGTCGGCATTCCCACCAGCAGTGTAGAAAGGTCCCTTTCTCCCCACATCCTCTCCAGCAGTGGTTGCTTTTGTTCTTTTAGATGTGTGCTAGTCTCTGTGGTGTGAGGTGGTATCTCATGGTAGTTTTGATCTGCATCTCCCTGATGATTAGTGATGTAGAGCACTTTTTCATGTGCCTTTTGGCCATTTGTATCTCTTCCTTGGTAAAGTTTTTGTTCATTTCTTTGCCCCATTTTCTGATGGGGTTGGATGTTTTCTTCTTGTAGAGTTCAACCAGTGCTTTATGTACCATTGATATCAACCCCTTATATGATGGGTATTGTGTAAATATCCTTTCCCATTCTGTAGATAGTCTTTGTATTCTGGTCACTGTATCTTTTGCGGTACAGAAGCTTTTTAGTTTAATGTAGTTCCATTTGTTGATCTCTGTTTCCACTTGTTTGGCCAGTTGCAAGTCATCTTTGAAGATACCTTTATCTTCAATATCGTGGACGGTTTTGCTGACCTTGTCTTCAATGTACCTTATGGTTTCTGGTCTGATGTTGAGGTCTTTAATCCATTTTGATCTGACTTTTGTGCATGGTGTCAGGTCGAGGTCTAAGCCCATTCTTTTGCATGTGGTTGTCCAGTTGTGCCAGCACAATTCGTTAAACAGGCTTTCCTTGCTCCACTTCACATCTCTTGCTCCCTTATCAAAGATTAGATGATCATACATTTGGGGTTGTGTGTAGGGATACTCCACCTTGTTCCATTGGTCTGCGGCTCTGCCTTTGTTCCAGTACCATGCTGTTTTAATTCTTACTGCTTTGTATTAAAGTTTAAGGTTGGGGAAGGTGATGCCTCCCATCGTCTTTTTCCCAAGAATTTTTTTAGCTATCCGTGGGCGTTTGTTGTTCCATATGAATTTTAGTATTGCTTGATCCGTTTCTTTGAAGAATGTCATGGGTATCCTCATAGGGATCGCATTGAATCTGTATAATGCTTTGGGGAGTATTGCCATTTTGACAATATTGATTCTCCCGATCCACAAGCTTGGTATATGTTTCCATTTCCTCATGTCCTCTTTTATTTCATGTAGTAGCGTTTTATAGTATTCTTTATAGAGGTCTTTTACTTCCTTGGTTAAGTTGATTCTGAGGTACTTGATTTTCTGGGGCACGATTGTGAATGGGATTGCTTTTTTCATGTCCCTTTCCTCTGCCTCATTGTTTGTGTATAGGAAGGCCATGAATTTTGGGGTATTGATTTTGTAGCCTGCAACTTTACTGTATAAGTCTATTGTTTCTAAGAGTTTCTTAGTAGAGGCTTTAGGCTTCTCTAGATATAGTATCATATCGTCTGCAAATAGTGAGAGTTTGGTTTCTTACTTTCCTATCTGGATGCCCTTAATCTCTTTTTCTTATCTAATAGCTATCGCAAGTACTTCCAGTACTATATTGAAGAGAAGTGGTGAGAGTGGGCATCCTTGTCTTGTCCCTGATCTCAGAGGAAAGGCCCTTAGTTTTTCCCCATTGAGGGTAATGCTTGCCGTAGGCTTGTGATAGATGGCTTCAACTATCTTGAGGAAAGTTCCTCCAAACCCCATTTTGGTGAGGGTTTTCATCATGAACGGATGTTGGACTTTGTCAAATGCTTTCTCTGCATCTATTGATATGATCATATGGTTTTTATCTTTACTTTTGTTTATATGATGGATTATGTTGATTGATTTCCGAATGTTAAATCATCCTTGCATCCCCGGGATGAATCCCACTTGGTCATGGTGCATGATCTTTTTGATGAGTTGTTGGATCCTATTTGCTAATATTTTGTTGAGGATCTTCGCATCGGTGTTCATAAGGGATATTGGTCTATAATTTTCTTTCTTAGTGTACACCCTTATTTTCAATGTCACTGTCATCCAGTTGTTCATAGATATACTCGAGCGGGCACCAGTAATCTCTCTATTTCACTCTGCCCTGAGATTTTAGCAGCTTCTCCTTACTCGTCTTTCCCAATGATTGGAGGCTCTTTCAGGGTCAGGGGAATGAGACCTATTGTAATTTTCATATCCTATATATAAATATCATATATTTTCAATGCGTTAATAATTTTTAGTAAATGGTCACTCCCTTAAAGAATGTCCTGTACACTAGATACTTATTCAAAAGAAAAGAGAGCTCTGAAGATAAAATAATGCTTTCCTTCATCTCAATTAAAGTTAAGTGACTGACTTATGTCTTGGCTTTCCCATCCTTACATCAGATATGTGGTGCTATATGAGTGACTGTAAGAGGGGCTTTTGACAGCCATGTTCTACAGTTTTACTTGCTTCTGTCACTGTATCACTGTCATCCCATTGTTCATCAATTTTCTCTAGTGGGCACCAGTAACGTCTCCATTGTGAGACTTGTTGTTATTGTTTTTGGCATATCGAATACACCATGGGGAGCTTGCCAGGTTCTGCCATGCGGGCGGGATACTCTTGGTAGCTTGCCGGGCACTTGCTTCTATTAGCAAAAAATACGTCTTTGGGTTTTTCCTAGGCACTTGCAGAAATATATACTAGGTCATGAGTAGCCAGAAGCATCTGACTTGTCTGCCTTACAGCCCTCTGTTATTTAAGCACTTTCTTTTAGAAAAATTAAATGCTCTCCACCATTAAATAGCTTTAGTCAACAATATGGACATTTGTTCTCTGGGGAAAGGCCTCTCCACACAAGAGATGTTACTTAAAATAGGAGATGCTTTTGAATACAGGACTTATATCTCTTTCACCCAAGCATAATGGCTAAGTAGTGGGCAGAATGCCACGCATACAAGGACATGGACAATTAGATCAAATGTGAAGAAAGAAGATATGCTTCACAGCCAGCAATGATCAAAGGTTGTTCGCCCTGGGTATCTGAAATTGTGTTTAAGGAAAGTACTATCTTTAAGCTGGTCTGAATTAGTTCTACAAAACAGAAAACAGCCCCCCTATAACGACTTGAAGGATTGGAACCTTCTTGAATTGAATGCAGAGGTGTACAGTGGGCCAAGGGAGCCATTGAAAGCTTGGTTTCAACCCTCCTCTCTATGGAATTATCTTGCACACCATATTTTTGTATTCTCAGTATGCAATGGAACAAAATAAACTGTTTGTCTCAAGATAATGACAGCATGAAACCTTGTATAGTCAGTCAGCTCATGGATATATGAGAACGTGGGTAGGAAGGAGGACTTCCTTTATAGAGCTGACCAATAAATCACTTCATTAGGCTGCTACACCTATAGAGGATATGAGATATTATCAAGTAAGAATGACATGATTCTCAAAACAATATCAATTGAGACTGAAGCAGTGGTACAGTGAGAAGGGCACTTGCCTTGCACACAGTCGACCTGGGTTCAATCCTCAGCATCCAATATGGATCCTCGAGCACCACCTGGAGTAATAACTTACTGCAGCTTCAGGAGTAATTGCTGAATGTGGCCCCAAAACAAACAAACAAAAAATAACCAAAACAAACATGGTCTCAAAATCCTGCATGTATTTTGGGTGACTGGAGTATGCAAATTACCAAAATGTGATACTCATCTTATTGAAAATGGTAATTCTTCATGTAACACTGTTATTTGCATCAGGAGACAGTTATGCTCACCAGTTTTATATCATGCTCTAACATATGAGCAACTTCTGTTTTTCTCCTTTGGAAGAGGCTGGGGGCCACACCCAATGGTGCTCCTGGCTCTGTCCTCAGCGATCACTCCTGTGGGTTCAGGGGACCATGTGGGGTGCCACAGATAGAACCCAGGTCAGCCACTTGCAAGGCAAGTGCTTTAACCAGTATGCTATCTATACAGCTCCAATCTATTTCTATGGCTATGATCCGACAGGCCATATGGTCACATAAATGAAGTTGCTTTTCTTGTGAAAACTGAGTTCAACTGTTGTGTTAGAAAAGTTTACTTTGATAAGACTGGTAACATTCTGGGGGTTGGGATAAAAAAAAAAAAAGACTGGTAACATTCTCATGGACTTTCATTACTTTTCCACTCCTGGAAAAACCTTTACTTGAATGTTTAAAGTTCATACATTATTACTCAACAAAATTCTGAGGTTGTAATGATTAAAAAAATAAACTAAGTGAAAACTATAAAAATAGCTATATGAATATGTATTCTTATAGATCCAAGAATAACAAGTTTGGAAACCAGTTTTCCAATTAATTTTGCTTGTCTAAATTATATTAACCATATAATTTAATAACATCTTCTTAAATAACTGAATTAATACAAAATTTTAATGTATAGAAAAGTTAGCACTGTAGCACTGTCATCTTGTTGTTCATCGATTTGCTTGAGGGGGCACCAGTAATGTCTCCATTGTGAGACTTGTTACTGTTTTTGGCATACTTAATACACCAGGGTAGCTTGCCAGGGTTTGCCATGTGGACGGGATGCTCTCGGTAGCTTGCCGGGCTCTCCAAGAGGGACGGAGGAATCGAACCTGGGTTGGCCGCATGTAAGGCAAATGCCCTACCCACTGTGCTATCGCTCCAGTCTTAGAAAAGTTAAGTTTTTAAAAATAGCAGTGCTATAATTTGGGGGTGGGGTAGAGTCACACTCAGCAGTGATCAGGGCTATTCTCAATAGGTCAGCTCAGGTCACTGCTGGTAGTATTCTGGGAACCGTGCAGCATCAGGGAACAAATATGACCTCCTGCATGCAAAGCATGTGCTCGCTCCTTACGCTGTTGTAAAAAAATACAAACGTGCATGCACAGGAAGGGTGATGTGTGTGTTGTGTTCGAGGGCTCTCGGGGCGGCGCTCTCTCTCTCTCTCTCTCTCTCTCTCTCTCTCTCTCTCTCTCTCTCTCTCTCCCTCCCTCTCTCTCTCTCTCTCTCTCTCTCTCTCTGTCTCCTGACCTGTCTCTGTCTCTGTCATCTTTCCTCTGATCTCTTCCGATCTCTTTTCTTCCGATCTCTCTCTCTGAAGGCCTTCTTGCTCTCACTTCTGACTCTGACTCTTATTTCTGACTTGCTTAGTGCTCTTTTTTTCCCCTGCTTCTGGCTCCGATGACTCCCTGATTCTCTTTCGCTCTATGTTCGGCTTCTGTGTCTTCTCCCTGCTTCTGTGTCTTCTCTCTCTACATCTCTTACAGTCTTAATTTATATAGTAGTCATAGGGTGGTGACACAAAGGTGGGTTGAACATTAACAAATCAACAAAGAGGGGTCAGACCACTCCTCCAGGAGATCAACAAAATCTCATCTAAGGAGATAACTCCAGATTAGGAGGAGATCCGCTTAAGGGCGGGATCCCATCCGGGGTGTGTCACTTTCTTCTTTCCTAAACTAGTAATCCACTTAAATAGTTACAGTAAATTTACTTCTAATATTTCTAGCAATGTCATTCTGTATGAGCACAGTAAGAGATATATCAAAATTAAAGTTTGGTTCTTCCTGAGGATATTCACTATATATTCCAGACTACAGTCCTCAGGCCAGGTTAGTCTTCCTAACCCCAGCAAGGTCCTAATCTCGTCATTACTTTTGGATCATGACAGCATTTGTCTATGACCATGCTCTCAACTTATAGTTGAGTATTGTGGTGCTTTGGTCTGGCCCATTTTGATGCCAGGGGAGCTCACAGCCTGCCCTGAGTCCATTTCGTCCCTCTTTGGGACCCTGCTTTTGGGGTGCTAGGAACTAAGGGCAACTGAGTTGAGAAAGCAGGTGCCCGGGACTAAATATTATTGGAGTCAATCAGCTCCCAAGTTACAAAGCATAGTATTAACTGTCTTCTTGTGTCCATACAGAAAGGACATTGCTTTAAGGTAAACTAAGTTCCCTGCGGCAAGGCTAAAAGGACAAACCCAATGTTATCCTATAAGCTGTCTCTCAGAAAACATACTTTTAAAGTGAACACAGGGGCCAAAATGATAGTACAGCCTGGAGGACATTTTCCTTGCTTGTGGCCAACCAGCGTTCAATTCCCAGCATCCCATCTGTTCTATGAGAACCACCAGGAGTAATTCCTGAGTGCAGAGCCAGGAGTGACCCCTGAGTACCACCAGATGTGACCCAAAAAAGCCAAGAAAACAAACGAAAAAAGTAAGCACAAAAATTAAACCTAAGCCCCCTCCTCCACAAATATTTTAATAGTGGTACAAAACAGATATAAATGATAGGATGATAAAAATAATTTTCTCTTTCAAGTGACAGCAAGTAAACTCTACATCAGTTAACAACAATGGCTGGATTGGTAGCTTTATAGAGGACAGGGTTTTTCTAAGGTGGTTTGTTTTTTAAAACTGATGCAGACTTTCCAAATTAGAAGAGGAAATTTTCATTATCAGGGCTTCAGGGCACTGTTTCCATGTATCAAAAGGAAACAAAAAATGGGTGAAAAATCTAATATTCAGAGGCCAGAGAGACTGTACAGGGGTAAGGCTTTTGCCTTGCAACTACTAAGGAGGTTCGAATCCCCGGCACTGAATATGATTCCCTGAACACCACCAAGAGTGAACTCTGAGCACAGAGGTAGGAGTAAATCCTAAGCATAACCAGATGTGTGCCCAGAAACAGTAAAACAAAATAAATTTCAATAAAATTTAGTCTATCATCCAAATGTTTGCCAATTTCATATCAAACATCAGGGCATATCAGATGTGGCATACTCAAGAGATTCATTTTGAACCTTTACAAACATGTAGGTTATAAAAACATATGATTTTATCTGTAATTAAATATATTATTTATATATATATATTATATAATATTATATGTTACATATAATATTATATATTGAGGCACTGAAGCACTGTTGTCTCATTGTTCATCGATTTGTTCGAATGGGCACCAGTAACGTCTCCATTGTGAGACTTATTGTTACTGTTTTTGGCATATTGAATACGACACAGGAGCTTGCCAGTCTCTGTCGTGGGGGCGGGATACTCTCGGTAGCTTGCCAGGCTCTCCGAGAGGGACGGAGGAATCGAACCTGGGTTGGCCATGTGCAAAACAAACACCCTATCAGCTGTGCTATTGCTCCAATCCAATTATATGTTATATATTATAGTAATTATATAATAGGCATATTGAATTTTAACAAAATAAGTGAAACTGATCAACCTTATAACTGATCTCCACTCCTAATCTTCCAAATATAAAACACAAATTAGTATGCCTTGCTTTTTTCCTCATGCATATATAAATTGTTGCAGCAACACAGTTGACTTGCATGCGTCTGACTCAGATCCTAGCCCTGGTGGCCCATATGGTTCCCACAGCACCACCAGTAGTGATCCCTGAGTGCAGAGCCAGGAATAAGCCCTGAGCACAGCCAGGTGTGACCAAAAATAAATGAATAAATAAAACTAATGTTGTGGCCACAAAGATAGTACAGAAGGTAAGGAATTTGCCTCACTTATAGCCTAGCACCACATATGATTCCCTAAGTACCAGCAGGAGTGATTCCTGAGTACAGAGCCAGGAATACTCCTTGAGTATAGCAAGTGGGTGTGGCCCAAGAAATAAACCAAAACTAAACAAAAACAAAAAGAATAGCTTTGAGGAGTAGACAGTACAGTGGTGAAGGTGCATACCTTGTGTATGCCTAACCCAGAATCTATCTCAGGCACCAGGTAGGATCTCCTGCGCTCCATTAGGACTGAGCCCTGAGCACAGAGCCAGGAATAAGCCCTAAGTACTACTTGATATGCTTCAGTACCCCTCTCCCCCCCAAAAAAGAATTTTGATTTCAAGATGGAGGGCTTTTATGGAATGAGATTTGGAGGCTTGATTTAGTTACTACTTAATTGGTAGTATATGTTTAATGATAGATGGAAAGTGGAAAATGAATGAATAAAAAAGTGGAATTAGAGTACTCCCCCCATGACTTTGGATTCAAGTTGTAAACTTTGTGTTTCGGTTTCATAAAAATACCATCTTCATTTATTTTTCTCTAATTTAATCTCCCAACAAACTGCATGGTGTGGAGTATTTGTTGCATTTAACTGAAATACAGTAGCAATCGAGTGGTTGAATTCTGGATTTTTCTAATTTAATGACATTCCTTTGTATATATTGATTGGAGCTTTGGTAAATTCAATTGTCGATACCACCTGGATAATTTTAAGTCTTTCCAAAGCTTAAAAAAAATGCTTCCAACTTAGTTCAAGCAACATAAGAATTTCATCAATTGAAAACTAAGAAACGTTTCTGTGGGATGTGTAAAACAAGAAGCTGACCAGCATTATTTTCTTTTTCTTAAATTCAGTATCATTATTGAGACTTATTCTTGAATTTTATGAAAACCAGATTGAAGCACAAGCATGTTCACCATCGAATTGTGTTCAAGGAATTGAAACTGAAAATCATTCAAACTGGGAAAACACAACACTGAAAATAGTCCACATTCTTTATTTTACTTCAGCATATTGGAGACTGTTTCTGATAAGGAAGCCTTAGGCAATAGCAGATATGATTTTCTTTTTTTAGAAATGTATGCTTAACTTACCAGCAAAAAAGAGATCTTTTTTTTTCAATCACATTTTCATGGTGGGGGTGGGGTTGGTGAGGGTTGAGCCCCACCTGGAGATTTTCAGGTTACTCTTGATGCTGTGCTCAGGATCACTCCTGATGGTGTTTGGGGGATCATCTGTGGTGCCAAGGAATTGAACACAAGTCAGACATGTGCAAGGCAGGTGCTTTAGCCACCGTGCTGTATCTGCAGCCCTGCATCTATTTTCTTTTTTTTTTTTTTTTGCTTTTTGGGTTACACCTGGCGATGCACAGGGGTCACTCCTGGCTCTGCACTCAGGAATTACCCCTGGCTATGTTCATGGGACCATAGGGGATGCTGGGAATCAAACCCAGGTCAGCTGTGTGCAAGGCCTTACCTGCCACTGTGCTATGGCTCCAGCCCCTGCCCTGCATCATTATGGTGGGGGTTAAGGGAGGGGCATTGGGGAGAGGGGAGAGTTGGGTCACACCTGGCAGTTCTCAGGGGAGTTTACTGGCTCTGCGCTCTGGAGTGACCCATGTTGTTGCCGGATGGTCACATGCAGTACCAGGGATCAAACCAGGGTCAGCCACAGGCAAGCCAAGCAACTCACCTCCTTTACTCTCTCTCTAGTTCT
Source organism: Sorex araneus (assembly GCF_027595985.1). Lineage (NCBI taxonomy): Eukaryota > Metazoa > Chordata > Mammalia > Eulipotyphla > Soricidae > Sorex > Sorex araneus. The sequence continues at coordinate 384,934,428 of NC_073302.1, read as the reverse complement.
TCCATCAGTTCTTTAAGGTGATGGCTTATCAGTTCAACAACTTTTTCCCTTCTGTTTTACTTAGAAAGCTGTGATTACTCACACTTGCCCAAACACACAATCAAATAGAGTCTGCCATTCAGAACAGTCCTACTTTTGTCTGGTGCGGGCTGTCTTTCCAACACATTTGCTATCACCTGTCTTCTACACAGTCACTTTTCCAGCCAAACCAAATTGTAATTGTGAGTTATACACCAATAACTGTTTTGTCCTTTCTTTACATTGTGCTCTCAGAAACACATTTCTTTTCCTCTCCACTTGCTGAATGCTCCACATATACACAAGTTGCTACTTTCGCTTTCATAAGATATGCATAACCATCCCCACTTCTCTCCTCAGCTGACTAAAACAGATCTTCCCATTACCCTATATCTCTTTCTTTCTCTCTTTCTCTCCTCTCTCCCTCTCTCTCTCTCAGAATTTAGTAGCATGTCATACATTCATAGCCAAGTTTGCCATATAAGTGTACAAATTGTGCCCTGACAAGATTGTCAAGTTCAAGGCACAAGTGGGAGCAATGAGCCATCTTACCCTTCACTTGCCATAGTCATCCTGCCATGTGACTGTGCAGAGACACCTCCTTCATGAAAAGGTACTGTATGAATGCACAGCAGCCCAGTCTGTTTGCTTACATGATTTTTAGTTTCCTTTACCAGGGCACTATTTTTTTAATGAATTTCCGTGAGGGTACAGATGCATATTTACATATTTTCGTACTTGTGTTTCAGTCATACATTGCTTGAGTACCCGTTCTCCACTGATGACCCCAGCATCCCTCCCCCCACCCTGCCTCTGTGGCAGGGCGTTCCCTCTTGTTTTCTCTCTCCTTTTGGGTGTTGTGGTTTGCAATGGAGATATTGGGTCGACATCGTGTTCAATCTATAGTCTACTTTCAGCATGCCTCTCCCATCCCGAACGGGTCCTTTCACCACACTGTACTTGGTGTTCCCTTCTCTATCTGAACTGCCTTTTCCCCCAGCATGTGAGGCCTGCTTCCAAGACCATGTCACGTTTCTTGAAGAAAGTGGCTATCTTCGTATTCTATTGTATCTGGTACATGCTTTTCTTATTCATTAGATTTAATTGAAGGGATGAAATACATTTGTTAAAAATAATTATTTTACTTATATATTCAAACATGGAGAGCACAAGGGAATCAAAATGGACTTCTTAGCAGATGTGTCATAGCCAACTTGTTTCATTTTAGATATAACAAGGCTCTGGCTCAGCTAACCAATTTTCTTTAAAAGGTAGTGCCTTTGTGGAATTTGAGAAACCAAATGCATTATTCTATGACAGACCATGGCATAACTGGACTACAATCCATTTCTGTTTGTTAAGACAGGCAAGGAATAACATTAAGAATTGTCTGAAGTGGGCAAGATCAAGGTCAGGATAATACCCATAGGGGGTGAGAAAACTGGGAGAGGAACCAGTTAAATCAGTCTGAGGTCAGTATGCTTCCTAGAAGTCTACATTAAGCCAAAACAGAAAGAAAAACACACATCTCAAAGCCTCACCAACACTGTACCTAATATGACTTTCATATTGCCTGTGCCCTCAAAGAAGTGTGTTACCAAAGGCTTCATGGAGAGTTAACATAAATTCTGATGCAATTTTATTGATAAATGGTAAATGTCTATAAGCTAAGTTTTTCAGACCACACAACAATGCTTCACCTCAGATAGGTTTTATGCCTATTTGATGATATGGCTGAGCCCTCAAATTTCAAGTTCCAAGGGGTAACTACTGGTCAGCCTCTTCTGGGAAATTTCTGTGCCATGCACTTAGAAAATCTAACTAAAAAAAATGCTTTTTTTTCAGGTTGTTTTATGTATGTGATGAACCATTTTCTCTTCGGGAAGAAACAAATCCCCTCATTTCATAGCACATTTCTCTTCCCTTTTTTTTCACAGTCCTCTGTGATGTCAGTCTGCTTTGCTCGTTTCCATCCCAACCTGGTCGTTGGTGGGACTTATTCTGGCCAGATCGTCTTGTGGGACAATCGCAGTCATCGAAGGACACCAGTGCAGCGGACACCACTGTCAGCCGCTGCACACACGGTAAGCTTCTGTCACATGTCTGCCGTCACTCAGCCCCCTAAATGGGGGATAATTCAACTGAAAATTGATGTTGTTCTGTGCTGTTAGTAGCTCCAAGTTAAAAGTATTTAATTTATAGTGATTTGTTCCTGACTGATTAAATAAAGCTGGGTGAAAAGAAGATGAGAGGAGCACTGCATGTGGGACATCTTTATAATCTACAAATCTGAGCACACAGAAAGGGTCCCTAGGAGGACTGGAGTGATAGCACAGTGGGTAGGACTTGCATGCGGTCAACCCGGATTCAATTCCCAGCATCCCATATGGTCCCCCAAGCACGGCTAGGAGTAATTCCTGAGTGCAGAGCCAGGAGTAATCCCTGTGCACTGCTGAGTGTGACCCAAAAAGCAAAACAAAACAAACAAAAAAGGTCCTTAGGGATATCCCAAGGGTCACCTTTGAGGATAGACTAAAACTTCACAAAAGAACAGAGAGAAAAGTTGAAAAGGGCACCTGTGAAACTGTTTTTCTAAAGAAATACTTGGCATTTTCATCATAAGGTGAAGACTCCCATTTTCAGATAGATCATGAAGAGTAAGAATTTTATGTCTAGGGATGGTATAGTGGACTATTGCCAACAGACCTTTTTGATTTATGACTGAATAAGTGCTATGACTTTAAATTCCAAAGTGTGTGGTGCATGTCTCAATGGTAAAGTCTACAGTGACAATATAATCCCTAGGGTTAAAAGTCAACATCTCAAAACCATTACCCATAATTTAGCAGAAGAGGTTCAGAACAGTGTTCATAAGACAACTACTCTGTCATTTCCTTTAAGAGAATGACAGGTGTGTTTAGCAATTGTTACAAGGCATGAGAAGACAGGCATGTCTCCATCAATCCTTGCTACCTTGACATGCAGGGTGACTGATGTTTTTTTCTCTGAAATGCTCAAAGTGTGGCCAAGGATACAGCCCTACCATTGTTTCTATTTCCTTAATGTGGTTACCTCATTTGTTTAATCTTATGGTCTCAAAATAATTTGGATGTTTTTAAAAAATGGCTAGGTACTTTAGTTAAGACCAGGAAGAAGAAAATTCTTCCTCTGTCATAAGATTGACAATGCAAAATGACAAAGAGCAAGTCAGCTTTAATTCTGATTGACTTAGACCCAAGACACATACAGGTGAAACTAGTTCTTGGAATCTTGGAAAATTGCTCTTGTCTACCCTATTTCTCCAAAGTAATAATAGAAAATTGTGACCCAAGAGAAGATGGGCTTGTGCAGGTGTTTGTTCAAGTAGTATGAAACCATTTTGTGTCTCTCAGTGGGTAACTGGTACGTTTGTAAGCTTACCTTTAGAATTTTATATATATAAAATAATCAAAAATATGATTTTATATTTAATCATTCAGGAACATATATTTCCAAAATCTATAACACTCAGCAATAATACCTTGGAGGAAATATGAATTCTAAAGCCCTTTCAAAGAATGTGTTTATTTTTCAAGTAACTTTAGATGTGATCACATTACTTAAAATGCTGTTCTTATCAAATAGAGTGACATTATTCCTACTAGAAAATAAAACAGGGTTTTCCTCTTTTACTGTGTTCTGTTGAATTCATAGCTAGAAAGTGCATACATGGTTAATAGTTCAACTGTATTTTAACTTCATTAATGCCTGGTTGATTGCTACCAGGATTTAAAAAGAAAAAAGAAGTCCACCACAGATTACTTACTAATTTCCTTTCACACCCACCACACATATGCATTTGAGATGACAGGAAATCCTAATTAAAACAGAATGTTTCTGCCACACAGTAAGTTTATTCCCAAAATAAATAAAAACAATCTGGTATCTATACTGGGAAATTGAGCTGCACCATTGCTTTTTTTTCCTCTCCATTGAGTAGAGTGGTATATGTCTGCATACGCATAAGAGCAGGCAGGCCCATGTGTCTGCTTCTGTTCTGTTTTTTTTTTTTTAACATCTCTTTCTTTTCTTTTAAACTGAGTCTTATTACTCATGAAAGCACAGGCCAGAAGTATTGATTAAAGCCAGGGAAGAGGTACCACACACAGTCCTTCTCTTGGTAGGCGTTTGGTTCTGTACATTCTCTCAGAAGTCTCTCCTTTGTCCACCCTAACCTAAGTAGTCCACATCCATTAAAGTTTGGGTGATTCATATTGGTGCTTCATGGTTAACAAAGAAACTCCACTGGACTTCTGCTAAAAAACAATAGTGGACCGCAGGTTCTTAACAAGGTTCTGGACCTTGTTTCTCCATCCTCCCATGTTAGTAAGTCTCCTACTTTTAGGCAAAATTTTGTTCCCTCTATTTTTCCACTTGACTTTCATGCAAAACTTTGCATGTGGTATGACTCAGGTCTTAAATTTTGTAGCACACTATTGTGACTTCCATATATACTAGAGACTTGGGAAAGAGCATTGTCTATAGTCTCACAACCCATCAGTGATCTTAATTCATTTGAAAGTTTCTGTAAAAACATAGTGTGAACAAAACAGAAACTTAGATGATTATCCATTCATCTGAGTAAGAGATAACATTTGCAAAAAAATGCAAATGTAATTTTAGGATGCCTTAATACAGACAGTTTTGTTTTTAATCATAGAAGAGGTGAAAATTCATTGTCCTCTGATTTCTATGCTCTTCTGGTCAGAATACAGATAAGACAGTTATTTTCGAGTCTCAGAATTTGACTGTAAGTGCAACTTGTACAAGATATAGCATACCAGCTAGAGCAATGGAGCAGCACGTAAGGCAATTGATTTGCATGCAATCAATCTGGGTTCAATCCCCAGCACTACATATGTTTCCAGGAACTCAGCCAGGAGTAATCTCTGAGCATTGCTGGGTGTGGCAAAAAGAACCAACCAAACAAACAGAACACAGCATATCAAATTGAAGAAGGAACTGAAATCCAGAAGAAAACGATAACAGTCTGAATAAGACAAGACTTTGGTTGGGTGGCACAACAACAACAATCTCTAAATAGTCAAAATGATTTTGTAATATTTTGATTTATCTCTGTCTTGTCAGATGACACTGCTTTGAAAGTATCTCCATGAGCTTCCTTCATCTCCTAACCTGGAAGGAAGAATTCACTAGGAATTAATGCTTAAATGGCTCTCTGTTTAAAAAAAAAAGTGTTTAAGCCAGTTTTGGAACACTTCTTGGTAGAAGCAGATGAGAAGCTGTACTAGATGATCATTACGGTTCCTTCTGACAAGTAGTTTATATGATAATTAATAGTTTGGGAATCATCCTTTCTATTATATCAACTTTCCTATATTATAGATTGCTTCATTGTAGTTGTGGCTAGTATTATGGACAATATCTCATCAAGAGTAAGACTTTGACTGTCAGCTATTTGCACAGAGAAGCATCAAGTAAGTTGTGGTTTGGCTACGGGTGGCTAAACTGCCTGAAATCTAACCCAAATTACTGCTAGGTTCTGCTTATGCTAACCTTCCATTTAGTATTTTATGTGCAGCTGCAAATGATTTTAGCCTACCGTTTAGGATTCTACAGAGTGGGATAACCTACTACAGTTATAAGAGAAGCTAAGTTAGAGCAACTTACTTACAATTCCTGGGATAAAAAAAAAATGACCTTTCTCAAGCTTCAGTCAAATCTAAATATCCATGCTACCTCAAGTGGTATTTCGAAAAAATAAGCTTATCATTATCCTAGATTTTTGCAGTAGCATACAAAAACCTAATGTTATCTCACTAGCTGTCTTGTGCCAGTAATTCTTATCATCATTTTCTCTCTCTTAAAGAGATTGATGAATATTAGCCACTTTTTAAAAAATTTTGTTAACAAACATTTGGCATGGTAACTACAATGTATCAAACCTCAGATTTTTATTTATTCCAGTTTCAACTCCAACAATGATTCCCTCCAAAAGTCAATAGTTCTACCCTTCTGATGACTTTTTCCATCATTCACGGGGGTTTTAGAAGCCAAACTATGCAGTAGATAGTCACTCAAGCAATCCAAATCTGCCTTCCTGTACTGCTTCAGCCCCATCAATTCTCATTTACTCTCACTTCCTTAAATTCTGCTGCACTGCAACTGACTGAGCAAGGTGATGCTTTGTAAGTTTTTCCACTACTCTGCGTTGCTGCCCAAGCTTTTAGAAAGAAATTGGGTTCAAACAAAAAGTTTCAAATGACCTCAGGCTTGTATTATCATATGATAATGTCACTCTTTAATCCTTGTTTCAGAATAATGCATTTGACACTCAAATGTAAGCCTTTCCTCCTAGGCGGGAGTCTGATCTGCCATATTTATGTGTTTGCAGCATCCCGTGTACTGTGTAAATGTTGTTGGGACCCAGAATGCTCACAACCTCATCACTGTATCCACTGATGGTAAAATGTGTTCTTGGAGTCTGGACATGCTCTCTACTCCACAGGTAGGTTTGCTTTTCCCTACACTGAAAAGCATCCTGGTTAAAATAGAGCTGCCTAAAGGAACATAGCTTCCTAAAGGAACATAGTTTGTATAGAATATGAGGATTTTATATTCCTCATATTCTATATCCTCATATTCTATAGGAACTGAAATCAATGGATGCACTTAAAAGAGGGGAGCCTATTATCAGCAGCCTCCCCTTGAAGCCAAAACCATTTCCTGTACCACAAATTATGTAATTATTGCAAAACTGATCTAAGGTCAGTTTCAAATGAAAAGGAAAGGATCCATTTTAAAGCATGGTATTTCTGAAGGTTACCTGTGGTATGAATTGTGCTTACCCTGCAGCTTTGTTGGAGCTCAGCAGAGCAATTCTCAATAGGTACTTGCTTTGAAAAAAAAAATACCCCAGCAAAACAGAATTCAAGCCTTTGCTTATTTCTGTAGCCTAGACACCGAATCTATATATATGACAACTTAGCCAAACTGGTTTTGCCTTTGGGATATTTATTATTATAACCCATGCCATTTCTTGCTCAATAAATAACAAATAGAAAATTTAAAAAATAATAATGCCAACATGTCTAAACCACTGCTGAATATAGTAATGGGAGTCAAACAAAGGAGCAGAAGTAGGACCATAGGGTAGAGGAGACATCTCAGCACAACCTCCAGAATATTCATATGTCTACATATGTATGTAGAGAGACCATAAACAAACATACACACTTCTTCACATTTATTTGTAACTGTGCGATGGGGGAGGGGGTCCTGGGGGGAGGAGGATAATATTTCATTGCTTTTTAGCTAAAAAATAAAGTTTAGTCATAGCCTTTAGCTAAAGTGTAAAAAAAATTATAGAAGATAATTCTCAATTTTAATATTTCTATTCTGTTTCTGAAATAATGACCCTAGAGTGTTACTCACATAATTTAGAAGGCACTGAAATTTCAAGATATATAACAAATGTGGAAACCATAAATAGCCTCCTGTAAATCTCCACAAATACAGAGGCAGAGAATACTAGGCTGAATCTACTATATTTTTCTTTTTTAATTATTTGTAGGTGACTTGGAAAAAAAGACAGAATTGACAAGGTCCATACAATTTACCTTTTTCTATTTTTTGCTGATTTTTTTAACATTATATAAGTTGGTGGCTGTCTGTGGGCATTTTATGGTTTTCTCTCAAAATTTTCAGCAAAGAACTGTTCTGGCTTTTTTTTTTTTTTGCATGGAGATTACAAACAGATATAAAAGCAAACCCTCTATTTGGAAATTTTTAATTGCCCATTTTGCTGATTAAACGTGTATTTGTTTAGGCTAAAGCCAGTCATACAGGGGTTACAAGCCCGACGTTCTTTATTTCAGCATGCCACAGATTCCTGTCCCTTCTGAGAAATTGTGAGTTTCATTATGTGGCTTCCCTGTGGTGGCAGAGAGGGATAGGAGCATTGAAAAATGTTGCCTTGGTCATTCTGATTCTCCCAGGTGGTCGACCAAGAGTCTATACCTTCCCTGCAGCTCACGTTAGCCATAGAGAAGGCCACCAGGTCTTCTCATTTTCTGAACTGAAATGTCACGGCATCCCATTCACTGCTGCACTGGCTGTGTGTGACTCTCATGTACTGTGAGCAAATCACTCGAGATCATGTGATCTGTCCTTCCTGGACTGTCAGCATGCACTACAGGTTCAGTCACCTTAGTAGAAATGACCTGTCTTACGTGCTCGAGTAAAAGCACTGAATTCTTAAGCGACTATCATTATTTGCTCTCCCAAAATAATTCTTTTGACTTGCTTCAAGCACACAAAGTAGACTATTTGATACAAACTATCAGAAATATTCAGAGATATGAATTATATTGAATTGCCTTTCCCTGTCACAAAACCTATTTCAAGTGTGGAATACCTTTTAAAATATTTAACTCCAATTTTTTTAATCACTTTAGATAAAATGAAGACTTTCTGTTACTATCATGAGACTTATTTTAATACTGCTTTCTGCAGGCTTGCAGTGTACACATCCAATAGGGCCCTTCCTGAAATCTAGCCCCAGTTAAAATCTGGGATATTTTTGACCCAAGTGTCAGCTTTCTGGTCTTAGTTTATGGAAGACACACACTCCTCCTTTGAGAAGTGTGCTTAGTACATCTGATATTAATACATGTGTATTCTCATGAACAATTGATTTTGAAAATGTTTGTAAATATAAGGGTATTGTGTGTTTTATTAAGGCCTGGGGCTGACAAGTGTAACCATTACAGTATTATCTTTAGTTTCTGCACCATTAGTTCCAAAATTCTCACCTGTCATCTCTGCCTGACTTAAGAAGCAGCAACATACTCTGATGAAATCCAGCCGGCCTGAAACCAGAGATACACAGAAGCATGAATGTCGGGGCAGTAAAGCGTGGTTTCTGGCACAGCCGGGATCTTTTGTAACGCTGTGTGAAAAGCAAACAGATGATTTAGCCAAATGATTTTTCCGTGCTATCTTTGGCATGGCAAGGAATTGACAGGGAATGTAACCACCCCCTGTTTTGGTAGGAGAGCATGGAGCTGGTATACAATAAGTCCAAACCCGTGGCTGTTACCGGAATGGCTTTCCCGACAGGAGACGTCAATAACTTCGTGGTTGGCAGTGAGGAGGGTATAGTCTACACAGCCTGTCGTCATGGAAGGTGATTTTCTGTTTTCTTGCAGATGACGCGTTCCCCATTTCCCAAAGTCTGTTACTGCTTTCTGGATTATAACCACCTTGCATTATGAGGGAGACATTTCTGAAGAGACGAAGCACAACTCCCATTCCTCTTTATCTCTTAGTATTTGGTATTTGCTGTGGTCCTCAGCCATTTCTAAGTCTTTGATAGTTCACACTGCCTTGAAAAAAAAGTTCATGGCATATACTTGTGACCCTTGATTACCTGCCTTTTTCCATTCTCAGCCTGCAGGCTCCATTCACACCCCCTTCAGGGAAAACAGTCCCCTCACATTATTTATCCCAAGACACCATTAGAGTTTGTACTTTCAATTTCTTCTGCTGTGTCTGGCATTTCTCTTCTTGACTCAGTGAAGACATCCTAACCCCTCAAGCTCTAACATAGAATATATGCCACAGCAAAGTCTCTGCTGTTTCTCTTGAGGGGAAAAAAAAAAACTATCCTTCCTGTGTGGTTCAACTGTTTCTGTTCCTTTATCATTCATTCTTACAGGAATACCAAGCAGCTTCCAAATGTCAGTATGCCAGATACCATCACATCATAAGGAGGCAGGAAGGACAGACCTTGAGTTCCTATTCTGGCTGAAGAGAGAAGGCAATAAAATAACAAGTTATTTTATGATATGACTTATTATAACAAATTCCCATGAAGTGGAAAAGGGGGATAGGACTACATGTTGTCAGGTTTTTTTTTCATTTATATATTTTCATTATCAGCTTCTTTTTATATAGGTTGTCAGATTTGCTAATTTATATGTTTCTAAAATAGTATTACGTATTTATCTCAGTAATTCAATTGTTTACTAATTTCTTCTACTAAATCTATTCCCATTTAATTGCCTGTTCTCTTTCTGTTGCCTGGCACCAGAAAGGGATCAGCTAAACATCTAATCAGCAGTAAAGAGATAACAATACCAAGTAACAAAGTTTTAAGATACTGTACCCCACTAAGAAATGCTGGAACGACATACAAAAGCCACTTTGCAGTTGATAAAAACTACAGATGCTACTGAAAACCAAAGCTTTCTGAATAAAACAGAACTTATCATTTAGATCAAATTATAAAAATTCACACTAAACTGAAGCAAGCAACTTCATATATTTTGAAAGCTTTACTAAGTTCACTTGGTGCTTAATTTCCCTTTAATTTCAGTAGAACTAGTTCCATTGATTTTTTATCTCTTGTGTCCCAGGCTATTTAGATTTATCAAAGAACTACAAATTCTTCCAAGTTCATGCTCCTGTGTTTTAGTGATTTGTAGAAGTAACAAGCCACAAACATTGTCATTTTCCTAGCCATTCAATATAACCTGTGAGGTACCCACTATTTTATGCCCTGAACTAATTCTTGATTCCTACTCATATGATTGAAAGATGGCTAGAAAGAGATATACTTTATTGTTCCCAGTCTAATGCTCCTACTTAATAAAAACTGGCTAAAACCACGCATTACAGTTTAATCAAAGGATAAGACGATTTATATAAAGTTGTTCATTCATACAAACATTTGCTGCACACCTACTTTGAGCAAAGTATATTACTAGATGCTTCCAGGCATGCAGACATTTTCTAAATCTGGTCCCTATCTTCAAAGAACTGATGAAGAGGGAAAAGATAAACAGACAAATACCTATAAAAGAGGTAGTGTCATAGGTGGCAGGAAATAGAGAAAGTTCAGTAAGCTGAATAAGGAATTACAACTCCAGCTATACTTTTATGAGACACAAAAGACTTAGGTTCAACTGACTTAATTCTGGAATTTAATTTTCTGTTACGCTACAAGACATGTCCACTGATACCTTTCAGTTGTTTCTTTGATTTGCAAAGTTTCTCTAATCTGAATAACCTTTTACAAGGTGAATACATTTGTTCTGTGGCTACTGTCCTTTTCAATCAATGTCAAAATGTCCTCTGTGGTTCAAAAGACAGTACCGAGAGGATACATCATAAATATTTTTACAACAAGCTCCATTTTGCCTAACACATCAATCCATCCATTTGAAATCTAAAATAAAGGTCTAAGTAAAGTTGTAAATCAGCAGGCGTTTGACTTTGTAGTAATTTTAAATGAGTTAGGTAGGGATACAAGGGAAAGGATAGGGATTTCTATTTTTCACCTAACATACAGAACGTGCAAATCCACTTCCATAAATTAAACAAGGTCCTCATTTTGCACCCTATAAACCCCTTCAGGATGCTGTTAAGAGCAAGTGGAGTCTCACTAGGGACCACTTCAAAGATCAGTTCCTCGTGTTCATTAGGGCAAATTTAAATGATCGCATGTGGAACTGCTGTTAGCAGTTTCACTGGGCATAATTTTTGAGTGCCTGTTACATGAAATACATGCTGCAGTACTTTGCTACTGATTTCAAATTTTGTTCAACACACTGACATTTATTGGTACTCAAGAAGTCAGCATGTTTTAACAATGCAATTCATTTTTACTCCTACTGACATAATATTTAGATTCCATAATTCCCATATATTTGTCATATTTAAAACTTCATGTCCATCGATTTTTATAATATTTAGCATTTTGTTTACTTTCTAGTTGGGCATGCAATGCAAACTATTATGTGATTGTGGATATGAGCATGATATGGGGGCATGAGCAGATACTGGAAATAAACTCAGTTTAGTTAAATCAGCAAGATAAGTCTGTGGGTAACTTGAAAAGTTTGTATGACTGTTTCTCAAATGTGCCTCAATTGAATAAAATAGGCCTAAGTTTGGCCTCTTTGTCATTTCTTTCAACAAAGCTATTTTGAGTTTACCTATATGCTGAACAGCAACAAGACAAAGCATCCTTAACACACAATTAATGTTTAATGGCTATATAAATTCCTTTTATGTGATTCGTGAAAACAGTCATTCCTCCATGTTGTATTTATATTTTGTGTATTATTTTGTAGTAATATGGGTTTGATAATTTTTTTCAGGTATATATCAACCTAATTTGAGAAATTTCCCTGAAAAGATAAGATGTCTCTATGCAGTATCTCAGGAAGTTTATAGTTTTCCTAAAAGAAAACAAAATGAAACATACCAGAGATAGGAGAGTGGGTAGGATGCTTGCCTTGTATTCATGCGACATGGTTTCAGTCCCCAGCACCCTGTATGGTCCAGCCAGTATCCAGCCAGTAATTCCCAGTAGTGATAGCTGAGTGTAGAGCTAGACTTTATCTCTGAACAACTCCTAGTCTAGCTTCTTCCCCACAAAAAGACTTGAAATATATGCCAAATGTCATATATTTTATAGCATAAAAATAGAACAATCTTACTAAAAGTATTAAAGCTTTGGAGAATTAAGCATATATGCCCAATATCAAAGTAGCTGCAATAAACAAATAAATTGCTGTAGAAGGATAAAATTATATTATTTTGTGTTAAATTCAGATTAAAAAATATTTTATTGCCCACATTGTTTACTATCACAAAAAAAATTTGTTTTGTATGTTTGCAAGTAATTTATTTATTTCTCTCAGGGTGACGGTGAAAGTGGCTTCATATGATGTTTCTCTAAGATATAGAGAAGTAATCATTTAAAGACAAGTTTGTTGCTGTTACTGCTGTTGAAGCAATCACCATTTTGCAAAATAACTAAAATTCTGCTCGTGTGGGGTTTTCATGCAGCAAAGCAGGGATTGGCGAAGTCTTTGAAGGTCATCAAGGACCAGTGACAGGAATTAACTGCCACATGGCAGTGGGGCCTATCGACTTTTCACACCTGTTTGTCACATCATCATTTGACTGGACTGTCAAACTGTGGACGACAAAGGTAAGAATATCTTCCATGGAATTCTTTGGCAACATTGGGGTAAAAGGACAATTTTGTTCCCTGGGGAAAGTAGTAGAGAATTTACATATTACAGTCCATTTTATTTAAGTTTATTTTATATTTCACTAATACTTTAACACATTGTAATTGCAAAAAAAATTCAAACAGTTGATTTAATTACTAGACATCCCTTTTACCACTTCTCACACTGCCCCTGACATTCCCTTCATTGCCAGTCATGCCAGTTATCTCTATAGTGACTTGAGTGTTGATCTTCTGAGTGTTGTAGCACTTAATGTCAAATATAAGCACCAATGTAAATATATGACTTGGGGATTTGTGATTTTTGAGGTTTTGGCTTTTGGTTGGATCCTTTAAAGGTTTTCTGGTTGGCAAATATCTCTGTATTCATTGTACTTTAAAAGATCATTCTCAGCATGTTTGAGAACAAGAAAAGGAGAGATCACCCAAGAGGAAAGTGCAGTAGAATAGCAAAGAAGTGACAGTGATTTAGACTAGCAATTTGAGGTGGAAAATAGCAGATGGACTTGAGATCCACTTAACAAGTTAGAAGAAAGAACATGATGATGATTTAACCCATAAAGGTAAGAGAAGGAGTTGTCAATGAGGGAAACTAGGTTTATGAGGACTTGATTTATGGTAACTAACATTCTCTGCACTGGAGAATGTTGTGAAGGTGATCCTGTGAAGTTTGTACACCATGAGTTGAGGGTCCAGGTATCATTGTTCACAAATCCACTCGACAGTTTGATATGTGGGATGAAAACAGAGGGAGGGTCCTGGGCTGCAGGTACTTAGTCCTAGTAAGAACTAGTACTTAGTCCTAGTAAGAACTGTAATGGTTATCGAAGTCCAAAAAAGTGGATTTTAAAATTTTATAATCCAGATAAAACAGAATATTAGGAAAGAGGCAGGAGAAATAGAAGATTAGTAATTAAGAGCCCCCAAATGTAAATTATTTTAGTGTATGTATAAAACAGTAGGATGATTTCTAAACAATTAAAAGTAGAAGTACCATATGATCAACAATTCTACTTTGAGATACTTATCCAAAGAGCACACAGGGAACAAAATACTATTAGAAAATGTGTATATACAATTATGATCATTGCAACAGTATTTAATATAGCTAAGATCTGGAAATCACCCAGATGCCAAGGGCAGCAGAGTAGATGATGTAAATGCAATATATGTACACAGTGAGCTACTGTTCACTTATAAGAAATGATCTGAACATTAGCAGCTACAAGGATAAAACAGAGGGAGTCATGTTAGTGACTCTGGAGAAAGACAAATACTGGATGATATCACTCATATGTAGTATATAAATAAACAAAGTAAGGGAATAATCATTATCCAATGAGGAGTGGGGAGCCCCTTAGACTCTAATTCCAAAATTGGAGCTATTAAGGTGTGCGGTGGCAGGGGGGGTGCCTTTGGAACTAAAATGGTACAGTGGGCCATAGTCAAGGAATATTAGCATTTGGGTTATAGGTTTGGGAGAATAGAGGAGTGTTAAATTCCTGTAGCACTGTCGTCCCGTTGTTCATCGATTTGCTCGAGCAGGCACCAGTAACGTCTCTATTGTGAGACTTCTTACTGTTTTTGGCATATCGAATACACCATGGATGGATCTACCGAGCTTTAAATATAACTTTGAGCAGTTATTTATTTTGAAGAGCAACAGCACAAATGAAATACACTTCCTACCCCCTAATCCAAAAAAAAAAAAAATCCTGATTCTTTTACACATGATTGTCTACTGCTGTTTTATATTGTGTATGTGAATAGTTATAAATAGGTTCATTTCTGTTCTAGCCCTAGGTAGCTATTAAATTTGTATAGTAGCGATAGTAAAATCACTTTGTCTCACTTCAGTGTAGTCAAATTTATTGGTATATTCTTTTTTAAAAAATTTTTCTTTAATTGAATCACCATGTGGAAAGTTTTCAGGTTTAAGTCTCAGTTAAACAAAGCTCAAACACCCATCCCTTTTTTTTTCTTTCTTTTTGGGTCACACCCAGCGATGCTCAGGGGTTACTCCTGGCTTTGCACTCAGGAATTACTCCTGGCAGTGCTTGGGGGACCATATGGGATGCCGGGGATCTAACCCGGGTCGGCCGCGTGCAAGGCAAACGCCCTACCCACTGTGCTATCGCTCCGGCCACCCTCGAACACCCATCCCTTCACCAGTGCACATATTCCACCACCAAGAATCACAGTACACCTCCCCCCTACCCCCCACCTCCCCAGCCCTCCACCCCGCATGTGTAACTGGTAAATTTTACTTTACTTTCACTTTACTTTGATTACATATAATATTTCAACAAAAACTCACTATTATTGATTTGGAGTTTCTCCCCCCTAAAGTCGACTTGCTGAAAAGAAAGCATTTGATAATTTGTTTTCCATTGCTGAGAATGAAGAGATATGAGGTCGAGAGGCCACACTAGCAGCCGCACAGGTTTGGATTTCTGTATTTTAGTATTTTAGTAACTAAGTCCAGAGAAATATCTGCCAGAAATTGCATCATTGTAATCTTGTACTTCACAGCTACTTTATATTCCACATATGAGTGCAATCTTTCTATGTCTGTCTCTTTCTTTCTGACTCATTTCACTCAGCATGATACTTTCCATGTTGATCCACTTATATGCAAATTTCATGACTTCATGTTTTCTGACAGCTACGTAGTATTCTATTGTATAGATATACCATAGTTTCTTTAACCAGTCATCTGTTTTTGGGCACTCTGGTTTTTTCCAGATTGTAGCTATTGTAAACAGTGCGGCAATGAACATAGAAATGCAGATGTGCCTCTCCGGGATATATTCCCAGGAGTGGTATTGCTGGGTCAAAAGGAAGCTCAATTTCTAACTTTTTGAGAATCGTCCATATTGTTTTCCAAAAGGGCTGAACCAGTCGGCATTCCCACCAGCAGTGAAGGAGAGTCGCTTTCTCCCCACATCCACACCAACACTGGTTGCTTTTGTTTTTTGGGATGCGGGCCAGTCTCTGTGGTATGAGATGATATCTCATTGTTGTTTTGATCTGCATCTACCTGATGATTAGTGATGTTGAACATTTTCTCATGTGCCTCTCAGCCGTTCAGATTTCTTCTTTGGGAAAGTTTCTGTTCATTTCATCACCCCATTTCTTGATCAGGTTGGCAGTTTCTTGTGGAGTTCAACCAGTGCATTGTATATCCTTGTTATCAACCCTTTATCAGATGGGTACTGTGTAAATATCCTTTCCCATTCTGTAGATTGTCTTTGTATTTTGGTCACTGTTTCTTTTGAGGTGCATAAGCGTCTTAGTTTGAGATAGTCCCATTTATTTATCTCTGTTTTCACTTGCTTGGACAGTGGTGTGTCAGCGTTGAAGATACTTTTGGCTTCAATGTCATGGAGGGTTTTGCCAACCTTGTCTTCAGTGTACCTTAGGGATTCTGGTCTGATGTTGAGGTCTTTAATCCATTTTGATCTGACTTTTGTACATGGTGATAGATGGAGGTCTAAGCCCATTTTTTTGCATGTAGCTGTCCAGTTTTGCCAGCACAATTTGTTAAACATGCTTTCTTTGCTCCACTTCACATTTCTTGCTCCCTTATCAAAGATTAGATGATCATATATTTGGGGGAATGTGTCAGAGTATTCAACCCTGTTCCATTGGTCTGCAGCTCTGGAAATCAAGCTCTCACTATTCGCAGATGATATGATACTATACCTAGAGAACCCTAAAACCTCTACCAAGAAATTCTTAGAAATAATAGACTCATATAGTAAAGTTGCAGGCTATAGAATCAATACCCAAAAGTCCATGGCTTTCCTATATGCAAATAATGAGAGAGAAGAAAGTGTCATGAGAAAAGCAATCCCGTTCACAATTGCACCTCAAAAAATCTAGTACTTCGGAATCAGCTTAACAAAGGAGGTAAAGAACATGTATAATGAAAACTAAAAAACGCTACTTCAGGAAATAAAAGAGGACACAAGGAAATTGAAAGATATCCCCTGCTCATGGATTGGAAGAATTAATATTGTCCAGATGGCAATACTCCCCAAAGCATTGTACAAATTCAATGCGATCCTTGACATTCTTCAAAGAAATGGAGCAAGCGCTCCTAAAATTCATATGGAACAATAAGTCCCCACGAATACCTAAAGCAATTCTTGGGAAAAAGAAAATGGGAGGAATCAACCTCCCCAACTTCCAACTCCACTACAAAGTGGTAGTCATTAAAACAGCATGGTATTTTCTTCTTAGTTTATAATTTCTAAATGTCATTTAAATCCTTTCTTACTTGAGTAACAAATAGCACAGCGGGTAGGGCGTTTGCCTTGCACATGGCTGATCCGGGTTCAGTTCTTCCGTTCCTCTCAGAGAGCCCGGCAAGGTACGGAGAGTATTAAATTCCTAAAGCATATAAACACTTTCACTCTTGTAAAACCATATTCCCGACAATAAATATATAATATAAAAATTAGGTAACTTCATTTTAAAACCAAATAAAAGCATTGATTTTCAAAGATAAGGGGAGAAAAAGAATGTGAAGTATCTCATATTAAATATTTCAAATTGACCCATGTTAAAATTACTTTGTATTTAGATCAAATAAATATATTATTTTAAAAATGGGGGGGTGCTTATCTGCTCTGGGGCTACTTCTAGCTTTATTTTCAGAGAACCGTGTAACGGGAACTGAAACAAGGTTAGCCACACACGGGACAAGTGCCTTAGGGCCTTTATTAACTCTCTAGCCCTATTAAATATTTATAAAAAAAATCGAGGGTGAGGGAGATAACTCAAGAGGCAGGGATGCAGGCATGGCATGCTTGGGGATTTAGGTTAGCATCCTAACTCTCCATGGTCCCATGAACACTGCTGGGTGTAGTCATGGATGTCTTGGCACCACTGTGCCTCAGCAGCACTAGTATTGTGCCATTTGAAGCATATGAGCACTGTTTGGCAGCACCTTCATGAAATGTAACAGAAGGGACCAGAAGACAGTACAGAGGTAAAGCCTTTGCCACGTGTGCAGCTGACACTGGAGTAGTTCAAACTTCCACACTGAGGATGGTTTCTCAAATGCAGCCAGAATTGACCCCTGAGCACAGGGCCAGGAATAAGCCTAAACACCACTGGGTGTGGCCCAAATTTAAAAAAAAAAAAAGAATACTTGAATAGGAAAGAATTGGAAACAATAAAATATTCCTCAATAGGGTGCTAAATGAAAAGATTTAGTGGCACGCCAAAAATTTGGTAGTACAAAGAAATGAAAACCTGTATCAGAGAGTAATCTTAGAGTATAAATATTTTTAAATTTTTTATTATTATGTGCAGAATTGTAAAAAATTATTTAAGTAACAATAGTTTATAACATAATTTTCAGGTGGGTAATCTTGTAATCAGTACTTGTACTTTTGTATTATATTCACCATCTGTCACTGTCATTGTCATCCCGTTGCTCATTGATTTGTTTGAGCGGGCACCAGTAACGTCTCTCATTGAGAGACTTATTGTTACTGTTTTTGGCATATCCAAAGCGCACGGGCTTGCACAAAGCTTGCCGGGCTCTCCAAGAGGGGCGGAGGAATGGAACTCGGGTCGGCCACGTAAAAGGCGAACGCCCAACCTCTGTGCTATCGCTCCAGCCCCATATTCACCATTATAAGGAATATTTTTTAATTAGAAAAGCAAGGTCACAGGGTCAGATAGAGTACAGGACATAGGCATTTGCCTTGCATGCACCAATCCTGTTGTATCTCCATCACCAAAAGGGGTCACTCCTGAGCACAGAGCCAGGAATAGACCCTGAGCAAGTGTGGCTCAATATCCCAAATCTCAGAAAGAAAGAGAGAAAGAGAGAGAGAGAGAGAAAAGAAAGAAAGAAAGAAAGAAAGAAAGAAAGAAAGAAAGAAAGAAAGAAAGAAAGAAAGGAAGGAAGAAAGAAAGAAAGAAAGAAAGAAAGAAAGAAAGAAAGAAAGAAAGAAAGAAAGAAAGAAAGAAAGAAAGAAAGAAAGAAAGAAAGAAAGAAAGAAAGGAAAGAAAGAAAGAAAGAGAAGGAGAGAAAAAGGAGAGAGGGAGAGGGAGAGAGGGTGGGAGGGAGGGAGGGAGGGAGGGAGGGAGGGAGGGAGGGAAGAAGGAAGGAAGGAAGGATCACAAAACATCTCAATAGTATATTGCCATTGTTTTGTATTATATCTACATAGTTTTAAAAGTTGGGAAAGTAAGCACACACAAATATCTTACATATGACTTCCTGCTATTTGTTATAAGGCAGGAAACTGAAAGATGCATCAATATTTTTTCTCTTTTATTTATTTATTTATTTTAATTTTACTGAATCACCTTGAGATAGTTACAAGCTTTCATGTTTGGGTTACAGTCACACAATGATCAAACACCCATCCCTCCATCAGTGCATGTTCCCCACCACTGATATCCCCAGTATACCAGCCCCCTTTCCCACCTTCCCCTTGCCTCCATGGCAGACAGTATTCCCCATACTCTCTCTCTACTTTTGGGCATTATGGCTTCTTGCAACACAGACAGAGAAGTCATCATGTTTGGTCCATTATCTACTTTTGGCATGCATTTCCCATCCCAACTTTTTTCCCAGCAATCATTTTCTTAGTGATCCCTTCTCTATTCCATCTGCCTTCTCCCCTCTACTCATAAAGCAGTCGTCCAGCTATGGGACAGTCCTCCTGTCCCTT
Source organism: Sorex araneus (assembly GCF_027595985.1). Lineage (NCBI taxonomy): Eukaryota > Metazoa > Chordata > Mammalia > Eulipotyphla > Soricidae > Sorex > Sorex araneus. The sequence continues at coordinate 384,914,667 of NC_073302.1, read as the reverse complement.
GTATCTACATCTATATTTAATAAATCTTACATGAACAGTAACAGTATCATTACCAGCAATACCAGAGCTAGAAGTACAGACTTCTTAAAGGCCTTATATTTTAATAATTGTTATTCTTCTAGAGACCCCTGGCAGTGCTTGGACCTGATGGTACTTGGTTCAGTGGTGCCTGGGTCCAGGGATTCTTGGGGGACACGAAGGCCACACTCCAAGTGTTTCTTGGGGAACACGTGGTGCCAAGGACTGATCCCAGGGTTTTGCACAGGTGAAATATGTGTGTCCTAAATTTTAGTATGACTTATCTATTATCCATTCTACAAAAAACACCAGAGATACTCAGAAGAAATTACTGATTCTAGAGCTGCAACAGGAAATGTACAAAATGAGGCTAGAACTTTCTGTTATAGCAGAAAGTAAGCAAGCTAACAGACATTACAAATGTCTTGTCCTAGTCCTTGGAAGCCAAATTCAATAAATTTCTGCTGGGCAAAATATCAATAAAGGTAACATTCATAAGTTCATAATGATTTTGAGAGAAGGAAACTCATTGATCGTCTTTGGAAAATACTAGGGAAAACAATTCATTATTTTGAAAATTGGTATGTAAAGAAATTAATTGATCATTTATTCTGAAAGAATCAACCATTTACTTTACCTTTTCATATGATTAGTATTTCAGTTACTGCATATTTGATGAAGGGAGAGTTTTCCTTCAGCTAGTATAGGAAAAAAATTAAAATATTTGAATATCAAAATTTTGTAACTCCCTCCTGCTAATTGAAGCAATGATTATTACTAAAATATCATGCAAATCGAAGCAACCTTCAGAATTATAAAAGTATACATAATCACTTTTGAAGTAAGCTTGTCCCCCACATTGATCTGAATTTTATCAGATCTCTTAACATAGAAACATTAAGTATAGATACAAAATTTAAATAAACTGGGGATGCAACCAGCCAAATCAAGACTACCGGAAATCTGTAGAATGGCTGATCTCAACAAAACCAACCTTTTCCTTTAGTCAAGGAAAAAATAATGAAAGTGGAAATTATATTAAAACAAAATGGAACTCAACAGACTTGAGACATTTCAACCAGTCTCAAGTATGGGTTTATTGTGACCTTAGTTCAAAAAAATATTAGAAAAAAATCTTAGGTCAACCATTAGAAAAATTAGAATATAATTAAAATCTAAATACTGACTGGATATTTGATTATATTTACAAATTATTATTTTATATATAGTGATGACACAATAACTTAAATGGTATTACCTTTTAGAAATGCATGTATTAATATTTATATCATCTAATGATAAATACTTGTTTCAAATTAGTCCACTGAGAAGGCAAGTCAGTAAGATGAATATTATAGTAAATTGAGGAGGAATTAAAGCAAGGAAACATCGAATAAAAATTCAGTTCTGCTAAGAGGAGAAAAAAATACAGGGGAAAGAAAGGAATTTTTCTTTTTTAATTTATTTTATTTTAAAAATTTGTAGAAATTTTGGGGGCTGGAGCTATAGCACAGCGGGGAGAGCATTTGCCTTGCACAAGGACGACCCGGCTTCGATTCCCAGGATCCCATATGGTCCCCTGAACGGCGCCAGGGTTAATTCCTCGGTGCAGAACCAGGAGTGACCCCTGTGTATCGCCGGGTATGACCCAAAAAGAAAAAAAAAATGCAGAAATTTTTACAAGTTTTTATAGCAGAAGAGTAAATAAAACGAGTAGAAGGAGGCTGGAGATTGTGTAGTAGGACATTTGCCCTGCATGCAGCTGACCCAGGTTGAATCATTGGCACCGCATATGGTCCCCTGAACCTTCCATGATCTGGATGTGAGACTATCCTCATCACCACCCCTTCCCCCAAAAATAAGAGAATAGAAAATCTGTTAAGGTCAAGAAATGGCCCTATAAATGAATATATGGGATACAGAGCACAAAATGAGTGAATTTTAATTTGGTCAGTGATTTCTCTTGCAACAGAAAAAACAGGAGGTACAGGAAAGAGATAGGACAGGGGTTAAGATGCTTGTCTTGCATGCAGCCATCCCTGATTTAATCCCCAGTACTGCAAATGGTCCTCAGAGCATCATCAGGAGTGGTCCCTAAAGACATAGCTGGGAGTAGGTCCTCAGCACCACTGGTTATGACCCAGTCCTGCCACCCCATCCCCGAAAGAGAACAGGGCTTAAAAGTGAGAAGTAGATAGAGTTTTCATATACTGTTTCCTTAGTGAGGTAGAAGTAAAAATAGTCTGTTAAGTACCGGAGAGAATTGTAGAGTATTATTAGTTTTCAGCTTCTTATAAACAAGAACAGGAAGAGAATGGTTATGGAAACTAGACAAACTTTCATGAATATGAAAGACTCACTGGGTTTGGACATTACAAAGATTTAGTGACATCAATCTTCACAGCTGACTTCTTCAAGAGAGAGTTGGGTTTTTTTGTTTGTTTGTTTTTTGTTTTGCTTTGTTTTGTTTTGTTTTGCTTTTTGGGTCACACCCAGCGATGCACAGGGGTTACTCCTGGCTCATGCATTCAGGAATTACTCCTAGCGGTGCTCAGGGGATTGTATTGGATGCTGGGAATCGAACCTGGTTGGCCACGTGCAAGGCAAACGCCCTACTTACTACCCGCTGTGCTATCGCTCCAGCCCCTGAGAGTTTTGAAGAACAATGTGAAAATGCAAGAAGGAGACAGCTAGATGGAATCTGGACTGGAGTGTTACCAAAATGTAATTGAGGGACAATAGAATTTGGGATTTGGAGATATGGGCAAGAGAGCATTTGAGGGATTCTAATCTGGATCATTAAAGAAATAAAGCATGACAGAAAACAAAGGGAACAAGGGGTTATACGCCCTTGTAAGATAATTAGAATGAAAGAAGTTAAGGAAATGAGTAAAACAGATGATGGTTGTTAGAAAGAGAGGTATTTGGATTCATTAATTCACAACCAAAATGATCTCATGTGATTTTTTTTTTACGAAATGGTCCAAAAAATGGAAGTTAAGCAAATGCAAATTCACTGGAAATGAGAGAGTCACAGAAATAAAAGGAGATAATAAAAGTGTGCCCACAGCTTTGCAGTAGGTCAGAATAATGACATGAGCAGGTTAAACCAAAAAAAAAGGGGGGAAAAAGTGATCCCAGTGCTGGTCTTTAATTACTTAGTAAGAGTGATCAAAAGAATTAATGGTGATACGGACCAATGATCTGTAATTGAAAGAAGAATGGCATTTTACTGGAAGGTTGAAAAACTGTGAAACTTGTCCTGATGAGCAAGTAATAAGATGACCCCTCTCATCTTCTGAAACAGCACATATGCTAGTAGAGGACAGCAGGGAGAGCGTAAGTTATGGGAGTGACAGGAGTGTGCCGAGGAAGGCAGTCAAGGGAACTTTCACAGAGAAAACTAGCGGTGCAAGCAGATGAATTTATCCTGGAATGGGAGGTTCAGAAGACATGCTGGAAGCATCTGGAAAGGAGGAAAGCAGCAAGTGGGCTGTTCAGGTGAAATAAGCACTAAGAAAAAAAATCCCAAGAAAACCACCAAGAATGAGAGATGCTAAAGCAGGAACCTGGAATTCTCAAAAAAAAAAAAAATCTGAAATTCTAAAGACAGAAAAAAAGGAAAGGAAAAAGGCAGTGAGTGGGGGGCTGGAGTGGTAGCACAGCGGGTAGGGCATTTGCCTTGCACACAGCCAACCTGGGTTCGATTCCCAGCATCCCTCATGGTCCCCCGAGCACCACCAGGAGTAATTCCTGAGTGCAGAGCCAGGAGTTAACCCCTGTGTATCTCCGAATGTGACCCAAAAAGCAAAAAAAAAAAAAAAAGAATGTGGGTTGATTAAAAAAAAAAGTGAGGATTTAGAGCACTGTACGTTGCCTTCCCTCTCCACTGTCCACGAACCTCCCTCCGCCGCTGTCCATAGGGTCATCATTAAACCACAGTCAGGGAAGGCTTCATACTGAAGCAAAAAGCAAAAACTTTGTGGGAATAGTTTATTTGGAAAACAACAAAAAACAAACAAACAACAACAAAAAGACAGGCATTAAGAACAGGTGATGGTAAAAAATAGGGAAAGAGTCAGAGTCCTCTGGTACATCAGTGGTGTAGAGGTGTGGTATATCACACCTCTAAATCACAAAGCCAACAACTCTGAAAGTAGGAGACCCAAATTACAATAAACAAACTTAAAAATGTATCTGTCAAGGAAGCTGGCAGAGAATAGGGTAGTGGGAGGGAGTCTGGGAACACTGGTGGGAAAGTGAGGTGCTAGAACATCATATGCCTGAAACCCAACTATTAATAAATTTGGACATCACAGTGCCTTAATGAAAACAAACATAATGCACTGCCTAAACAAATTCTATTGAGTACCAACTCCTACCTTTTACTCTATCTTAGCACATTACGTTCCCCATCCATCAAGAAATGCTGGATTTTGATGCTAGAAATAAAGTCCAAAATCTTGGCTGGATTAAAACATTCATTATTCCACTCAGCTTTTCTGTTTGCTGAGGTTTTGGATAATTTTTTTTCCTGTACTGTAGTTTAGCTTAGTGGCTAGACAAGTTATGAGTCTTTGGACTTTTTTATCATTGCATTCAGTTGGAAAGTTTTAGTGGACTCCAATTAAACTTTGAGTTAATATTTATTTTGATCCTGGTACAGCTTTACAAGGATTTAGGTTCTTGATACTGTTCACAAATTTGCCAGCTCAGGCCCTTCCCTTAGACTTCAAAGGACTGGTGCTTCTGCTTGTAGAGATATTATCCTGCAAATACTTTTCTGCACTTGATATTTTCCATTTTTTAGTTGACTCATCATTTATAAGGAGTCAGTTAATAATTCATGTGCCGACAGTTGGTGTGATGGCAGGATGGTACCCCAGGATGCTATCATTTGAGAAACATTCCTGGTATACACTTGCTTGACAGAAATCACAGTGTATTTCTTCAAATGCATCTTGATATTATACAATCCCATCTAACAGTTAATATCCATCTCATTCTGCAGATCATTTTGATTGTTTATTTTTTTATTTGGGGGCCACACCCAGTGATGTTCAGCGCTAACTTCTGGCATTGTGTACAGGAGCACTTCTGGTGAGCTCAGGGGACCATATTGGGTGCCAGGGATTGAACAGGGGTTGGCCACATGCAAGGTAAGCACCTTACCCACTGTACTCTCGCTCAAACCCTTTTTATTTCTTTTTGGAGAGAAAAGGGACCCTCCAAATCAGTGCTAAATTGCGTCCAGGAATCACACTTGATCAAGTGACAAACTAGACCTAATAGTTCAATGCTGCTGCTCAGGCCCAAAGCCATCGAGGGCCACAAGAGCTGCCAAGCCAGTGATGGGGACCTCCAGGTGACCCATCACACCTGGTGGTGCTCAGAGGGCATCTGTTTCTGGAACTGCAGCCAGGGCTTTGTGCCTGCTCTAGATGTTCCCCAATCCCTAGGCCGTCTCCCTGGGCCTCGATTTCATGTTTACATGCTCTGCCAGGGTGAAAATATATAATGACTATTCTTAGCTGACTTTTTTATCCTCTTAACTACTAAAAATGAATAATATTTTGAATTTGTGTAAAAAAAACTATTTTTAGGTTTTTTTTGTTTCTAAGAAAACATTGGCTATCACATTTTCAATCCTTTTATTAAAACGATTATGCACTTTAATAAATGTTCAATTTGGCCATATCACAGATAATGCAATAAAGTTATCTTGCTCACTGATGCACAAAGTATTCAGACTTTCCATCCTTTCCCTGTCAAACTGTGAGCCCCTCGAGTATTGGCCAATATAATTTCGTCCATTTCCTTAGTACCTGGCACAGTGCTTGGCACCTGATAGACACATCATAAATCATTGAATTAATACATAAATGAATACCCCTGGGTTTTAAAGAGATATACATTAAAGGTACTTTATAGCAAATATTTAGTTAGCAGTGGTTTGGGCAGTAAAACTCATAGCCATAATTTAGAAATATAATAATTAGAAACCTGAGGTTAAGCTCTAAAAATCCCATTAGGAAATATTTAGGAAACTGTAATTTTGGAAGGAAAAAAATCAGAGGCAACCATCCAGGAACAGAGTGGTCTCCTCACTGTTTTTCTTACAAAGTAGATGAGCAATTCAATCAGTCTGTGAGACTGATCTGAAGACCTGGGCCACTGGCAGGATAATCAGGGAGTCCTTTGTTGCACCTGTCACTCAAGGGGATGGGTAGGAGCCAAGAGAGTTAGTGCAGTGGATAGGACTTTGCCTTGCATGCTGCTAACATGGATTTGATCCCTGGCATGACATATGGTCTCCTTAATACCTTCAAGAGTGACCCTTGAGCACAGAGCCAGGAGTAAACCCAAAGTACCACTGTGCTCCATCCCCAGCCCCCCCACAACCCCCCACCCCACCCCCTCACATTTCATCCATGCACAAAATGGTGCATTTCCCATCAGGCCTGTCAACCACTTCTTGTGTATTGTCCCTGGGTGAAATGCAGAAATTCTCTTTCTAAAGTCAGCCTGGAGGAAGCCTGGCACTTGTGGAATGTGGTTTCCTCCAGAATGGAAGGGTTACAACTCTTCCCTAAATCATAGTTCAAAACAGAAACTCCTAACTCAAACTTAAGCATCCGAGGGGAAATATAGCAGAAAATGTTCTAAGAAATTTCTCAAACGTTTGAAAGAGTTCATTAGGTGAAAGGAGAAAAGGAAGAGCATTCCTATAAAAAGAACTGCAGTCTAAAACAGAATACTGTAGCTGTCTGACTCTTAAAATGTCACTTAACTTGTCTGAGCTAAAGTTTATTCATCCATATCAGAGGTTCTCAAACTTATTTGGCCTACTATTTTCAGAAAAAAAGTCACTTATGTCACTTTTGGAAATCTACCTTCTTTATGAGAGCAAATAGAAAGTGCCTCCCAGTTTTTACTTGAGTACAACTGCTTCCCCAAAATTGTTCCAGTGTCTCCAGACAGATGATATGGTCCACTGAGAAACACTGATCTATATAATGTTAGTAAAAATATTACTAATCTCCTAATATATGAGTGAAAATTTAAATGGGCCAATACATGCAAAGCCCTTTGAACAATGCAAGTCAAAAAGTAAGAACTATGTTGATATTTTAGAGTTTAAGTAGTTTAGTTGGGCTGAACAAGTGGGTTTAAGTGGCTAAAAAGGAATAACAAAAGGCTATCTCTAGGCGCCAGATGATGAATGGTAATCTGTGATTCTGTGCAGTGCAGTGTCCAGTTTCTTCTGAAGGTAACAGGGAAGGATAGCTAATGATAAAGTGGGGTCTTGCCACCTCTTGCCTGACACCAAATAGCAAAAATGGCACTAAAGATATCTCGCCGCTCCCTCAGGGTTCAGAACCACTATTTAGTAGGGTAGCATGATAACTGTAGAATATATCCATAACTGCCTCATCTGATCACCAGCAACACTTGTGTTCCACGTTAAACCCCCTCCTATTTCAAGCTGAGTTGACTGGATTTTGTGAAATTCCACAACTTGAGTGACCAGAATGTTTCCTTTTACAACCCTTCGTGAGACTTCCTTCCTAATTCACTGCTACACTTTAATTTTCATGAGGATAAAGACTATAATGATAATAATCACATTAATCATAGGAACTGCATTCAACTGAATACTTCCACGTGGTTCACATTGTACCAGGTGATATCACATGATCCTAAGTATATATTAGGCAATCTCGTGCCACATGACCTCATCTTGAATGGGCTGTTCCAGAATGATCACATCTGAACTTTCTGCTTGCTTTTATGCTCAACTGTTCCTCCATTGTATTTGCAATTAGTTCTTTTTCATTAATATCATTATTGTTATTAAAAGGCAAAGAAATGGCTCAACAGGCTGGAGTAAGTGCTTTGCATATAAAAACCATCGGTTAACCCTCAGCACAGCTGGAGCAATCTCCAAGCACCAAGTCAGGAATAGCTCCTGAGAACTTCCAGGGGTAGCACCAAAACAAACAAAAATATTGTGATTTTCTTGTTTTTGTTGTTGTATGGGTTTCGGTGCTCAGGGGACAATGCAAGTTTGGTGCTTGAGAATCCAACAAACTTCTGTTAGCAATACTTCTAACCTTCTCTCAAAATCCCATTAGGCATTTCATACCTGTGGCCCAACTCAAGTCCTGAATTCTTGAAGAGGCAAATATGCCAATATAAGAAGGAGAGAGGGGCCGGATTGATAGTACAGTAGGTGCTGGATTTGCCTTTCACACAACTGACCTGGGTTTGATCCCCAGCAATCTATATGTGCCCTAAGCCAAGGAGTGATCCCAGAATGCAGGTCCAGGAGTTAAGCCCTGAGCACCACCAGGTTTGGCCCAAAAATCAAGTAAATAAATTTAAAAAACAAAGAGATACTCTAATTTTCTTACTTCTAAAGAAAGTATAGGTTTGTTTCATTTAATCCCTTAGGATACTCAATATCACTTGCTTTTACAATTTCCACACTATTTTAACTACTTAGTAAATATTTACACAATTTTTTTCAGATTAGGATATTGCTTTATTCATCTTTATCCTATGTTTAGTAATGTTTGCCAGAATTATACACATATAGAATGACCAAGATTTGACTACAGGGATAGAGTTCTACTTTATCAACTTGGAACAATAAAAATTGGAAGATCGTACTCATTTTTCCAGTACTTTGTAAAGAACAAATAAGAGCTTTATAGAGGAAAAATAAATATAATTAATCTTGGAAAACTCTCATTTTTCCTTCCAAAGTAGAGTCACAGGCCCTCCCATAAATTCTGGGGAAACAGACCTCAGTATTTACTACTGGAAGATCACCAGCTCTGTGGAAGTTTCTGGAAAGGAATGTTGTGGAATTGGCCGTAGAGTGAAATAGCTTTCTCTCCTGTCCCCTGGTACATTGGCTTGAACTATGCCCAAGTTAAAAGTAAGAAGAATTCTCTTATAAGTTGTCAATTTCCATCTCACTTAGGACCTTTTTTTAATTATTAAAACCCCAACCTTTACACCCGATTTTCCCTTTAGCACCTTGCCAGGCCCAGCTGCATTAAAAGTTGTAGACGGTCACCAGTGCGGTGGGAGGGTTGGGTTTAAGACTCCTGATTTACCCTCCTATGGAGCTTAATTTCTACTTAATTAATTTGATTATTCACTTCCAATTGCTCTCCTACAACAAAGTTAAATAATTTTGCTCTTCTTCTGCTTTTAGGATAAGTCGTATGTGTATGCATGGGGGAGGAGGGAAGCGAGGGGGGTGTTGGTCCACACCTGGCAGCTCTCAAGGTTTACTTCTGACTCTGTGCCAGGAGTCACTCCTGGCAGGGCACAATTGACCATTTGTGTTGCCAGGGATCAAACCTGGGTCCCTCTGGCCCCTAAAATAATTTGTGAAACACAGTAATCCTTGGGCTCTCACAATGATGTGAGCGTGTCTTTGGTTTGTGAGTGTGCTTGTGTGACCATGTTTCTTCTCTTTGCAGTATTTTTTTTCTCTTTACAATATTTTGAGTCAACCTAGAGTTGTAAAGTTGTAATAAATTAGAGCTGTCATGCTCTTCTTTAGGAATACCCTTCTCAATTCTGAAAAATAAAAATAGGTGGTGTGGGGGGAAGGGATAGGCACACCTGGTGATGTTCAGAGCTTACTCCTGGCTCTGCATTCAGGAATTAATCCTCCAGCAGTGCTCTGGGGATCATATGGTATGCTGAGGATCAATCCTGGGTGGGCTGTGTGGAACGTAAACACCCCTACCCACTGAAATATGGCTATGGACCCCCCAAAAAATTTGGCCCAATGTGTAAAATAATCCCTTAAGAGCAGGGAAGAACCAGGACTTCTTTGTCATGTTTGTGACAAATTATCACCAATTTCTCTGACTGGTCTCTCTTCTTACACAATGTCACAAAACCTTCTAAAATATACCTCTCATTATACCATCTCCTTATGCTACTTATAGCCTCAGTGTTTGTATTCTTGTGGAAACGTCATAGAATTTTTTTAAGAAAAGAGAAGTAATATTATGATTTAAAAATAATATAGAGGGGCCAGACAGATAGTTCAGTGGTTAGGACATTTGTCTTGCACACAGCTGACAGGGTTTTATTCCTGGCACCACATATATTCTCCACATTTCTGCCAGAAGTGATCCCTAAATGCAGATTCTGGAATAAGCCCTAAACACATGTGGGTTTGACCCAAACACCAAAGGAAACAAATAAAATTTAAAAATTCTTACTGTTGAAGTAAAATTACATTTTAACATTATATAAATTTCAGGTGTACGTCATTGAAAATCAGCACACATATATACTATGCTACTTTCACCACTAAAAGTTCAATTTTATCTTTTACCAAACAAATTATTTTCTTTGTTCTGATATATCATATTCACTTCCCCTTTCCTTCCGGTAACCAATTCTTCTTTTTTTTTTTTTTTTTGTAACCAATTCTTGGCCTTATATTCCAGAAGGATAATTTTTTTTTTTGGCTTTTTGGGTCACACCTGGCAATGCACAGGAGATACTCCTGGCTTTGCACTCAGAAATTACTCAGGGGACCATATGGGATGCTGGGAATCCAACCTGGGTCGGCCATGTGCAAGGCAAACACCCTACACGCCCTGCTGTCGCTCTGGCCCTTCTTCATCAGAGTTGATATATTTTAGGTTTCTCCATGTTGTTGCAAATTATAGGACTTCATATCTTTATGTGTTTGTTTTGTCATTTTTGAACCACACCGGCTGTGCTCAGAGCTTATTCCTGGCTCTGCACTCAGGGATCACTTCAGATAAGGCTCAGGAGAATATATTGTGTCCGGGGATCAAACTCAGGCCAGCTGTGTGCAAAGCAAGCACCATACCTGCTGTACTACCTCTTCAGTCCCGGATTTCATTTCTTTTATGGCTGAATAGTATTTAATATGTGTTATGAGTGTATATATCTTTAGTGTTCATTCATCAGTTCTTGAGCACTTAGTCTGTTCTTTGTTATGGTAGATAATGTTGCACTAAATATGGGAATGCATATATCTTTTTGAATTAAAATGTGTTTGCTTTATATGTTTTGTCTGTTTTGATAAATTCCCAGAAGTGGGATAACTGGATCCTATGGAATATTTTCAAATTTTTTTAATAAATCACCATACTGTTTTCCATTGGCCGAATCAACAGTGCTACAGTGTTATTGTTTTCCATAATGCAATACCAATTTATATTCCCACAGCACTGTTTAAGGGTTCCTTTACTCCACATCCTAATATCATTTCTTGCTTTGGAGTTATAGTCATTCTCCTATTTGTCAAGTGATAGCTCACAGTTGTTCTGATTTGCATCTCACTGATAATGAAGTTAACGAACATCTATCTCTCTCTGTGCTAATCGGACACCTGTATGTCTTCCTTAGTGAAGTGTCATTAGTCCTTCTCTCATTTTAAAACTGTGTTTTAATTTAACATATTGTCTGGGGATTTTTGTATATTTGGGATATGAATCCTCTCTTGGTATATGATGTGTCAGTGTCTTCTTCAATTAAGTGGGATGTCATTTTGTTTTGATCAAATTTTCATTCACTATGAAGTCTTTTAGTTTGATTTGGTTCCATTGTATTATTTTTGTTTATATGTACCTTGCATTTGCAGTCAAATTCTCCAAACATATCTAAGGCCAAAGTCAATGAGCTTAATACCTACATTTTTTTCTATGTATTTTATGGTTTCAGGTCTTCCATTCAAAAATGTATTGATTTTGATTAAGTTTTGTGTCTGGTATTAGTGATCTAGTTTGATTTGTTTGTGTGTGGCTGTCCTGTTCTCCCAATACCATGTATTAAAAAGATTTGACTTGCTCTATTGAAAGGTATTATTTTCTTTGTCATAAATTAGTTGTCCATCTATGTGGTTTATTTCTAGGATCTATTTTTTTTCTCTAGTCTATATGTCTGTATTTAGTCCAACACCATACTTTATTGTGTAGTTGAGATCGGGGGGCACAGTACCCCAATTTTTGTTCTTTTTTATTAGTATTTTTGCTAGTCAGGATTATAAACTTAGTTTCAAATAAATTTTATAATTTTGTATTCAATTCCTGTGAAGAATGCTATTGAGATTTTGCATTGAATTTGTATATTGCTTTAGATATTATTACTTAATATCTGGAGCAGTAGCACAGCGGGTAGGGCGTTTGCCTTGCACGTAGCTGATCCAGGTTCGATTCCTCCGTCCCTCTCGGTGAGCCCAGCAAGCTACCTAGAGTATCTCACCTGCATGTCAGAGCCTGGCAAACTACCCGTGGCATATTCGATATGCCAAAAACAGTAATAAGTCTCACAATGAGATGTTACCGGTGCCCACTCGAGCAAATTGGTGAACAATGGGACGACAGTGCTACAGTGCTATACTTATTTTAACTGTTAATTTTTCCAACCCACACGCTGCATAAAATGATTTATATATCATTCTAATCCCATAGTTTTCTACCTCACACTGATAACAAATGAGTAAGAAATCAGTGTTGAAAGTGATTTTAATATTTGAGCTATCAAAGACTGTTTACCATTTGGTAATAGAATCAGCTGTTGAAGAACTTCATATTTCGTCTGGTCTTATTATATCAATCTATAGTCATAAAACTTTTTAAAATAATTTTAATTAACACCAACAAATTCAGCCCTAAATGTAATATGTAAATGTATTTATTTACTTTTTATTATTCCTCTTCTTTTATTTTTCTTTTTTTAGGTCACACCTGGCAATGCACAGGGGTTGCCCCTGAGCACTGCTGGGTGTGACCCAACCCTCCCCCCCCAATAAAAAAGAAACATCTATATACTGACCAACATGTTATCATTAGAAAACATATAGTAATATAGTAGTACATTTTTATAATCAACCAAAGTTCTTACTTCACATTAAGTAAAGATTTCACATTGCATATGCTATTTTTTTAAACAAATGTACAATGGTATATATAATATGCATCACTATAATATTATGAAGAGTATTTCTCACTGTCCTGAAAATACTGTGTTCCATTTTTAGAGCCTCCTTCCATCTCCATCCCCTGTCCAACCCCTGGCAACCACTGATCTTTCCAGTGTCGCTGTAGATTGTCTATTCCAGAATATCACAATACTAGAATCATGCAATATGTAATCTCTTCTAATTGGTTTCTTTTAGTAATACGCAATTAGGCTTCATCCATATATTTTATTGCCTTAATATCTCACTTCCTCATCATAGAATAGCAGTTCATGGCTAGATATATTGCAGTTTGTTTATCAAGGTTTCTACTGGTGCAGTTATACATTTTGTTGCCTTTCAGATATTGGAAATTATGAATAAGACTGATACACACAATTATGTGCAGACCTGTGCATGAACATTAGTCTTCAATTCCTTTCAGATATATCAATGAGTACAGTTAATGGAGTGTGTGACAAGAGTGTGTTTAATTTTGTAAGCAATCACAAATTGTCTTCCAGAATGGCTAGACATTTGACATTCCCACTAGCAATTAACACGGACTCCTAGAATCTCTTTCTCTATAAGAAGTAAGAGACAGAATGATTTCAAAAATCATGTTCTAAAAAGGCAGAGAATTTACTCTGATATCACAACAAAAAATACATATCAAGATACCCATGTCACAAAAAACAGAATGCACCACACCGAGAGTGAACCTTAATGGAGACTATGGGTTTTGGTGGATGATGATGGTGTGTCCATGCAAGTCCATTAAATGTTCCACTATGTGAGGGCTGTTGGTAATGGGGAACACTGTGGGTGTGGGGAGCAGAAGTAAATGGGAATTCTGTTTCCATATAGCTTCCACTCAATTTTGTGTTGAACCAAATCCAGGTCAGAAAACATAAAGGTTACAAAAACAAACCAACAAACAAAAATGCAGACTTGCTCTTATACAAAAAACTAACACTTTAGGACTGAATGGTTTATTTAAATGTATATTTATATGTTACATAAATTTATGTTTGTAATTTTGAGTCTGCCAAAGCAGCCCCCAGGGAGTATCTAAAAAAAAAAAAAGCTGGGAAACAACGGAGTGAGGTCTGAAGGAAGGAGGTGTCACTACGTGTACATACATGCCTGAGAGCTGTGGGTTCAGGCAAGGCTTGATCAAGATTATAAGACTGGACTGTTTTCCTGAAGAAGCATGGACCATTCTGCATTGATAGAAAACTTCGTGAACAAAGGCTTGAAGGCCAGAAGGGATTCCGTGTGCAGCTGATTGCTGGAACAGAGGGTTTTGATTAGGAAACTAGGGGAAAAAAACAGATTTGGAAAGCCTGGCCCTGCCATTTTAGCCCTGATCTGTCCCAGTGGGATCAGATGGTGGTATTCCTAGCCCGGGACTTTCTAACATTGAGTGCTGGCGTGGGATCTGTGGCAGGGAGGTACTTTGTCAATGTAGCTATTTGTACTGAGCCTGTCACTAACTCAGCAGGAGGTAAAAATTACTTGATGGTCTCTCCTGGCTCTCACCCTTCCAGAGTATGCAAGTGGGGGGTGTCAGAGTGGGTGGGTGCTGGGAAGAGTGAGTCCTGGAACTGAAACTGTTGGTGAAGGAAACTGAAGGGCATTGGGAGGCTTACCAAAGTCTGGGGGCACCCATGCCAGGCAAATCACCACAATAGAGTCACTGTACCATTCTGCTTATAGTCAGCTTCAGGCTCATATTTCAGTGTTTGGAGTTCGGTATGAATCTCTCTGTCTCTCTCTCTCTGTCTCTCTGTCTCTGTCTCTCTCTGTCTCTCTGTCTTTCTCTGTCTCTGTCTCTCTCTTTCTCTCCCCATGTGTGCATGTGTATGCATGAGAACACCAAATTACTATCAAACATCACTTTGGAATTTAATCTGTCAACCAAGGACCCTTCTCCTAAATAAAAATCTACATTTTAACACAGATCTAGGAGGGCCCTATCACACTGCAAAGGCGAACTAGTCATCCAATACGACAGGACAATCATTTAAGCCCATTTGACTTCTTAAGGCGAGGGTGATAACATTTTGAATTTCATTTTTTGTTTGTCCTGTGAGAGGCTTGAGTTTCGGCCAAAAACCCAGGCCCTCGATGAATGTGCTTTAGACCTCACTTTTTGTCCTGGGGCCAAGTGGACTTGGAAGAGAGGGTGGAGCTGTCTGTTCAGACATGATTTTTAGTTTTGCCCTTTGCCTCTGGAGCCGGCGCCCTGGCTCACATCCAGCCGCACCAAGAGAAGATTATGGTATTTTCTAGGTAATTTTAAGGAGCACAAACCCAAAGTAAAGTCAGGTGGTTTCAAGTCTGCAGTGAATTTTTCATGTTAAGGATTTGTCATGATTTGGGTTTTCAGCAGAGCTGTATTTTAAATGATGAAGGGAGTTGCATTCTTCTGCAGACAGGCATGTTTTGGTTGTTTGCTAATGACCTCTGGTTTTGCTTATGGGGAGTTTTGTTAGCAAATGGAAATGTAGCAAAATAAAACTATTTTTCATACTTCCTCTTTTTTTAAACAATGGGAGCCCTTGTGATAAACTGTCAAAACCAAGCTATAGATATTGGTTATTGTAGCATCATTAATACTGTGTAGAAATAAATTAGTCACTTTGGCAATCAAATGCATTCTTTGGATCTCCTGTTGGTGCTTTTCAACAGTGCCTTCCTCTCACCGTTTGATAGATCCTATTGTTAAGAGAACTGTAGAGATGTATTAAAAAATTCTTTGAAATTTTTCCAACTCCAAGAACCTATTCAGCAGTAATTATCCTTTAAGGCAGTTGATAAAGAGAGTTCGCAAAGTGCTGCCTGCTCTTGAGTTTAAAGGTTAATAACCCCAGTGCTGGGTGAGAGGGTGCAGCTTTAGGACTCATGACATTCTCTGTCTACCCTGCCTGCTTGCTCTGCCTCTTCCCAGCCACACATTCTATGCCCATCTTACCCCACTGTGGCAACTTTTTTCAAAAAGGGAAGTCAGGAGAGAGCCCAGAGAGGGTGACGAATTAAATCAAATAAACTGGAATCTCAGCTTGCTCTTTGAAGTCAATGCTCTCTCTCTCTCTCTCTCTCTCTCTCTCTCTCTCTCTCTCTCTCTCTCTCAACACACAATCCTCTCGTTCTCTCCCCCCCTCATATCCTACATTTCTTTCAATAAACACTTTTTTTTTCACTTAAAAATTTAAAAATAGGGGCTGGAGTGATAGTACAGAGGGTAGGGCGTTTGCCTGGCATGCGGCCGACCAGGGTTCGATTCCCAGCATCCCATATGGTCTCCCGAGCACCACCAAGAATGATTCCTGAGTGCAAAACCAGGAGTAACCACTGAGCATGGCTGGGTGTGACCCAAAAAGCAAAATAAATAAATAACTAAATTTAAAAATAATAATTTGAATCTCAAAGATCAGAAGACTTCTGTTTTAGGGCAAAGTAATTCTGTCTTCAAGCAAAAGTGACACTAAATTGAACATAACTGAAATTTCAGGTTCAAGTTTAGTTGGGTCCCTGGGATGGTCTTTCCTACTGCTATTAAGATAGCACTGAACATAACATAGCTTTCCACACTCCATCCTCACTTGTACTCTCTTTCAACAGTACATGATAGGGAATGATTTAACAATCACTTAAAGAGGTACTGCTCTCTCTGAAAAGCAGTACTTTGAATAGTCTTCATATGTTGAATTGTCGCTATAGGTCCCTTTCAATGGAAAACACAGCAAAGTGCAAGGTAGAACCATCCTCATTGACTGCAAAGGGGTGTGTGCAAGAAGGAAGGAATTAGTGATAACTTTCAGTCTTGAGCTATTGATGGCAATTTCTTACAGGCAGAATTTCATATATGCAGAATTGTAGAATAGATTTGCATGTGTCCATATGCTTAACAAGTCAAGGGAAGGGGCTGGAGCAATAGCACAGCAGGTGGGGCATTTGCCTTGCACGTGGCGACCCGTGTTTGGTTCCCAGCATCCCATGTGGTTAATTCCTGAGTGCATGAGCCAGGAGTAACCCCTGTGCATCGCCGGGTGTGACCCCAAAAAGCCCACTCCCCCCAAAAAAAAAGTCAAGGAAAAATAGAGCTCTTATTTTCTTTTCAAAGGAGACTTGCTAAGGAGTTTTAATCCAAATACAGGAGCAATGCAGAGAGGAGGGGGTGGGGCGCCGGGGGCAGCTAAACACAAGTTTATTTCCTCACAGTTTGGAGACTAGAAGGTTATGGTCAGGGTTTTAGCAGGGTTATTTTTTTTTTTCTGAGACCTTTGTCCTTGGCGCACAGATCTCTCTCTGTGTCCCAACAAGGTCTTCCTTCTGTATGTAAATGTGTCTTGATCTCTTCTCAGGAAGACACCAGACATATTGGTTTAAGGGTTTTCAATATGAATTCATTTATCCTTAATTGCCTCTTTAAAGGCTTCATCTCTAAATACAATCACATTCTGAAGTACGGAGGATTAAAACTCCAAATATGAGTTTGAATTTGAGGACTAAGATCCCTGAGTCCGTAAGAAGAGTTAAGGATATTTGATTATCAAGGTTGATCCTTGGGTATAAACAAACAAAAATTAGTAGCAACGGCAAGCTTACTGTGTGGTTCTTTCACACACATCACCCATTGTGTGTGTGTGTGCCTGGCGGGTTTCTAATCCCTCTGAGGCTGAGTCCCAGCAACAACAGAGCTCTAAAGAATATGGATTTTGAGGGGAAGTACCAGGAACAGTTGCTGCAACGTGGTTAATGTCAGAAGTGATGTTTGAGATACTGAAACAAAAGACTCCTCTTATCATTACCAGCAAGATCAGAAAATTTTTATCTACTGGTAAAGGATGTCTAGTTCTCGTGTGGCTGATTTGGAGTAGGAATTCCTTAGAGTTCATGTGCTATTTTCTTGTTTCTGCCATCCCTATTCTTCTCCAGAGAAATAAATAAATAAGAATATCGCCATCCCTAAAATCCTAATAACTGCACACTAATAACTTGTAATTGCCCCACTTCCAAGACATTCCTCAACCAACCATACTAGCCTTTGTCATGTCTCTCTTACGCCCTCAGTGACCCCTCTTGTAAATGCAGAGACTTCCTTAGTACTAATCTTACTAGTACTCCTCATGCTATACACCACTATACTCACAGCTTACACAAGCCTCGGTACTATTCTCCTAGTTTTCCTTGGAGTCCATCACTGTTTTCTTGCCTTTATTCTCTTGGCCCAGTTTTTCAAACTTTTCTACCACAGTCCTTCTTTTTCCCCTTTTAGCTTTACTATCTTCTCTTTCAGCATATTTGTGAATGATTCATTGACATGAGCTTCAAGCCTGCATCTGTCAGAGTCCTGTATTCACAGTGCCTAAGCTTTCCCTTCTAGGGACTCAAATGCACTTTGTTTAAAACATATGCCAGATCTTTCTCCCCTGGTCTGCTTCACTCTTTCTACTAGTAGTACTTGTTCACTCATCTGCACTAGCAAACTTGAAAACACTTGCACAAATGTTAGACATCTTGAGTTTATTTAGTATACAATATATTGATCAATACAGCAGGAATAAATAAGTAGCTGGTTGTATCAGGAAATCTTAGCTCTGTAATTAAGACCATTAGTAACATAGTCTCATCCCAGTCCTGACCCTATACAAACCAAAATTATTTCCTTGTATTCCCTAGAACAGCCGACCTGGGTTCGATTCTTCTGCCCCTCTCGGAGAGCCCAGCAAGCAACCGAGAGTCTCTTGCCTGCACCGCAGAGTCTGGCAAGCTACTTGAGGTGTATTCGATATGCCAAAAACAGTAACAAGTCTCACAATGGAGACGTTACTGGTGCCCACTCGAGTAAATCGATGAGCAATGGGATGACAGTGATGACAGTGATATAGTGATTCCCTAGAACAAATACTTAGTGACACCTGACTGCTCCCACCGCTTGCCTTTAGATCCATCTGGAATTTCCTTGCTGATTTGCCTGTCTAGGTCTTTGCATGTTTTTCTTTCCCTTCCTTGATTGGCTTTCTTGCCATCTATCAAAGCCTTTGGGTCTTTCAGGCGGGTTCCATCAGCTGTCCTAGATAATACCTTCCTTGACCACATCAGACTAAGGTAATCACCAACATGCCACCCACGCCCCCAATCTCTGATTTCTTCTGGCACCTAATTACTATACCAGAGGATGTAGCACCTGGCTACATACTTGCTCTCTTCCTTTGCTATAAACAAGACAGAAAGTCAGTCTCTTTTCCAAGAATTCACAGACATGGCAAATTCCTGCTTGAATTTTTCCCAGGGATGTGTCTGAGGAAGATTTACATTCTTTCTTCAAAGGTGAAATCTATGTACCTCCTGCTGATCCAATGTGTTTTCCCTTTTGTCTTAGTTATCAGGAAACTTAGTGTTATTTCAGTACCAGATTATAATAATCAGCTTATCACAGGATCCACTAATAGCTATCTATTCTACCTGCCTTCTTTAGAACTCTCTGTTGTGTATTTACTCTTAATTTTGCAAGTAGTATCTTGCATGTTTATTTTAAAATTTGCAGCATATTCAACATGTTAGACACCGTATATCTTTCTAGAACAAAGAGAGAAAGTAGATGTCCTTGTAAACAGTATATTATATCATACTCTTCATTTCTCTTCATGGATTGTGAGTCCTTGAGAGCAGAGTTGGACTTTTTATTTCTTCTAATTGCTCAAATTAGTAAGCATATGGTAGGCCCTTAATAAATCATTGCTGAAGGATTAGTAGTCTTTGATATCTAAGTGAAATACCTGTTCTGTTAAAGTAGGCTAGCTCATTTTATTTTGTTTTGGATAACACCAGCGATGCTCAGAGGTTACTCCTGGCTCTGCACTCAGGAATTACTCCTGGAAGTGCTCAGGGGACCATATGAGATGCCAGGGATCAAACTGAGGTTGGCGACGTGCAAGGCAAACACCCTACCCACTGTACTATCTCTCCAACTTCATGACTAGATTATTATATATTATTATATATCATACTGGAGTGATAGCACAGCGGGTAGGACGTTTGCCTTACACTCGGCCAACCCAGGTTCAATTCCTCCATCCCTTTCAGAGAGCCCAGCAAACTACCAAGATTATCCCACCCGCACGGCAGAGCCTGGCAAGCTACCTGTGGCGTTTTCAATATGCCAAAAAACAGTAACAACAAGTCCCATAATGGAAATGTTACTGGTGCCCACTCGAGCAAATTGATGGACAATGGGACGACAGTGCCACAGTGCTATATTATTATATATATTATATATTGTATTATATATTGCATATTATTTTATATACATTATTTTATCATTTTTATTCTGAGATAGAAACATGTAATAAAAATGGCACCATTCTAACAAAAGTCCCTGAGCATATTGATTGTTGCTAGCATTTTGTTAAATGTCTATAATAGCAGCAGAACAAAACAAAAATCCAAAGGTAAAGTTTTTAGTTCTCAGTCTCTAAACATAACACAAAATCACAAAATGGGCAAGAAGAGTAACAAAATCAATAGTTTACTGCCATTAACACTTACCTGATGACAGAGTGCAATTTTTTTTTTTCACAGCCCCAAAGCCCTGCTGGCTGCCTTTCTGATAAACATGACATTCAGGTGGTGTCTGATGAATTTCTTTTCTCTTTTGTTATTCTCATTTTCACCACAGCCCTCCCACCCCTGCCCCCTTCCTGACACAAGGTAGCAAATATTAAAATTGGTTTTCAGTAAAGCCACTGGTGCCAATCATCAAATTCTATTCCTACTTTCCTTGTCTTGGGGTGGAAGTTGGGGGGAGGGGATCTCTTTTTAAGCTCACCCAGGGAGAATACTTTAACTTTGAAAGAAACCACAAGAATGTAGTCATCAAGTCACAGCCAGACTTAGCCTATGTTCACATTTCCTGTCTTTTTACCTCCATCTCCATCCTCCCCATCCCATGTTCGCCCACTAACACATACCTGTAGCTGTTAAATAGTTACACAGGCATATGTGAATAATCCATATAAATACAAATGCTTCTGAGATTTAAAATTCAGCCAGGTAACTGGGATTTACCCTTGTGCAAGAACTAAGGGCTTGGTGAATCCTTTCTTTTTCTCTTTCTGCCAGGGGGAAACATTTGCTTTTCCATTTCAGTGATAAACTCCATGAGTTAACTCCCGTAACCTTCTCCATTTCAGCAATA
The DNA here is from genome assembly GCF_027595985.1 of Sorex araneus. Lineage (NCBI taxonomy): Eukaryota > Metazoa > Chordata > Mammalia > Eulipotyphla > Soricidae > Sorex > Sorex araneus. The sequence goes on along the minus strand of NC_073302.1, from coordinate 384,893,473 downwards.
ATGTTTGAAGAGAGAGATAGAGAGAATAACAATAACAGGTATAACTGCCTACATAATTATGAGATTCAAAGATTCCTTCACCTCCTGATACAACCTGCATTTTATGTATTATGTTTGGAAGATAAATTAAAACTCATCATTACCACACCCCCCCCCCAACACACACCCAATAGCTTTTCTGGGACCAAGTCAAAGGGTCCATATTATCCATTTTTTTAAATTTGTTTTATTCTTTAATTAGTGAATCACCATGAGGGTACAGATACAGATTCAAGCATTTTCGAACTTGTTTTTCCCTCATACAGTGTTCGAAAACACATCTCTTCACCAGTGCCCATTCTCCACCACCAATAAACCCAGTATCCCTCCCACCGCCCAGTCCCAATATTATCCATATTTTTGATGTTTCTGTGACCTCTAAGACATGCACATTTTTCAGGGCTCACCATCAATACTAGGTTATATTTCCATGGCCATTTTTCAATGTCCTAAATGATCTCAATTCATCTTTAAATTATGTTTCTTTTTGAACAGAAAATAATTTTGATTTATTAGGAAAAACAAGAATAAGGTAAGGTAATCTGTTTCAAAGCAGGGTGCATTTTATACATATTCCTACATTTCAGAAAAAAATTTGAGCTATGGGAGATTCTCCATGCTGGTTCTCTACACCTTGATATTTATTAGTACCCAGTATACTAATATTATGTAAAATAAAAAAGATAAAAATCTGGATATCTGAGTACATGGTTGCTTTAAAAGAAATGAAATGTATCTAAGTGGTATTTTACTTGAGATAGGGCATGTGGCCACCAACCAAATTAAGCTTTAAAGTTTACTAATACTTATTTTATTAATATTTACCTGGGCAACTTAGAAATAAACATAAAAGGGGAATGTGGCTATAATCCATAGATTTCAACTTATAATTTTTAAAACTTTAAGAACTGTATGTGTGGGCCTAATCAGAGAGAGAGAACAAAAGGGAATACCCTGCCATAGTGGCAGTGTGTGGGGGGGTGGGGAGACGGGACTGGGGAGGTTGGGAGGGATGCTGGGTTTACTGGTGGTAGAGAATGGGCACTGGTGAAGGGATGGGTTCTTGAACTTTGTATGGGGAAAACATGAGCACAAAAATGTATAAATCTGTAACTGTACCCTTAAAAAATAATAAAAATTAAAAAAAAAGAACTGTATGTGTGGGGCTGGAGCAATAGCACAGCGGGTAGGGCTTGCCTTGCATGCGTCCGACCCAGGTACCCAGGTTCGATTCCCAGCATCCTATATGGTCCTCTGAGCACTGCCAGGAGTATTTCCTGAGTGCAGAGTCAGGAGTAACCCCTGTGTACTGCCGGGTGTGACCCAAAAAGCAAAAAAAAAAAAAAAGTTAATAAGTTAATAGGCTATAGTGGTGGTTAATAAGTTAATAGGCTATAGTGGTGGTTAACATTTTAAGAACCCCAGGAGAAACGTTCCTTAAACTACCCAGTAGCACAATGAGGTTGTGCAGTAGAGAAATATTCAGGCCTGTAGTTCATCTTCTCATTCTTCTAACTCTCATCTTTTTGAGCTCACAAGGCACACATAACCACACCTCCACTACATGCCCCAATCCTCGTACTAATATCCACCCCTTGCCCCTCAACACCTAATATAGTCACTAATCACCTCACCTGGGTCAGCTCTGTGCAAGGCAGATGCCCTACCCACTGTACTATCTCTCTGGCTCCTACGTCTTAAAGAATGTCCTGTTGCCTATAACTTCTCAGCCACAGAGAAACAGAATTGGGGCAGCAGCAATGAAGCAGGGACTCTCTTGAATTTGCCTTCTCTTTTCTATAACTGGCCTTTCAAAGAGAGGATATCTGTACGGACAGGAAAGCCCCCAGCACAGAAAGCCTCTTCATTGCTCCAAGGAGCCAAATCAGCCTGCCCTCCTTAGGCAATTTCTGTTCTGCTCAAACTCAAATAAACACGAAGACCAGATGTACTGAAATAGATGCAACAGGTAAGGTGAATGCAAACTGACAATCAAAAGCGCATCTCCGCTTGCGTAGCGATTTCACAATTATTTGGTACAGATTCATGCTATGAAAATGTCTACTTTTAAGAACCTTTAGGTGGAGCTAATAGTCATAAAAATCATGCCGGTGTGGGAAATACTTCTTTTATGAATTAGGCAAAGCTTGTCAGTTTTTTCCGTGGCTTTAAAACTCAAATACTAGTCAAAACCTGTGAATATGTATACATTCTTTTATATGGATAATTATCCTCTTTATTGGTGGCGCCTCCTGGATTAGGAGGATTCTTCCATGCAAATAAGCAGAAGAGGAAGGTAGTGCAACAAAGAACACCTTTCATGTGGCTTCAGGACTTATTTAGTAAAACTTCTACATTTATAAAGAGGCAAATGCTAAGTTTCTGGATTTCTGTGACCTTCTTTCAAATGATTTTAAATGATTTTAAATTGTAACTCAAATTAATGTCCTTAAATAGTTTCAATTAATGTGCAAACTTCAAACAGACCTACTATTCCTATTGAGAATAAGCTAACCCAAAGCATTCATGTTTAATTTTTAATTTCTGATCATGATAGATACAGATAAAGTAACAATTGTCACATGTTATTTGCATGCTAGCCATGAAAATTAGTGTAAATACAGAACACCCTATGCTTTAAAAGTACTCCCCGAATTAAGTTGCAAATACAATTTTTCTGTAATAGTAACAAATTCATAGCACCTCTTCTGAACCAAAAGATTTGGGGATTTTATTGTGATAGGTTCTTTTTTTTTTTCTTTTTTTGATTTGGTGTGACTTTTGCTTTGTTTTTGTTTGTTTAGTTATTTAAGCACTTTCTTTATATGATAGAGGCGTTCATGTTTTGTATGAATGTGAAGTTTCTGTGTCCTTTGTTGTTTTTTTAAAAAAGTGCTATGTAGTCTTGGGGCTAGAGTAATAGTACAGCGGGTACAGCATTTGCCTTGCACGCGGCCGACCCGGTTTTGATTCCCAGCATCCCATATGGCCAGGAGTAATTCATGAGTGCAAAGCCAGGAGTAACCCCTGAGCATCACCAGGTGTGACCCAAACAGGAAAAAAAAAAGTGTTATGTGGTCTCACATTATATTGTTTCTTGGAAAAAATGGCAGGCTATGTATTTTAACTACCTCACAAGAACCCACATGACAATTTTTGAAGGATATTTTCTTTCCATTCATTTTTAGTATTTTGGTCATGATTTTTTTCAAACATGATATAGTCTTGCAAGTAAGATTTACTTGTATTCCTTTAATTTCAGAATAAAGATATAGAAATTCTGCCATCAGTTCTCTGTCCTCTTTCCTTACCTCTACCTTTCCCAACCCGGTCCCACTTATTCTCCACTCCAGAAGAAATTTTTATGGTTTAAGTAAATATTTCTAAGTCTGCTTTGACAGCTAATCATTTAGAAGCAAATGGCAACCTCAAGAACCACAGTGCTTCAAAGTGTTAGGAGGCATTTTAATGGAAATATTGCTATTCGCTAACCTTCAAAATACTAAAGCATATTATTGAGATGCCTAGAAGTACACAATAAAAAGGAAATAAAACAATATAGTGGCAAATAAAACAAACATCATATTCTTTTAATTTTGGCAAATGTCATAAATATTACTCTGGTACATTTCTGACATCAGAAATATAAACCCATCTCTCATAAAATCATTTTAAAGTTAACTGATTGGGAAAATATGCAGTTCTATTTGCTGTCAGAAGTATACTTAGAAAACCACAGCTCAAGTTTAAAGAATGAATCTGTATTGTAAAACACTGATGATGTTAAGTTTTATTTTTGAACTCTACCTGCCTCTCTTAGGTAAATTTAAAATTTGTATTCCTTCTCCAATCGGTCAAATAGGAGGTCTGTTATTACTTTCATAATATGAAATTTTTCACTACAGACCACAAGTGATTTATTTTATATGTGCATTTTTACAAAATACAAAGTGAAAATAAAGGGAATCACTGTAAAATGAATTCCATAGAAGATGGCCTTAATTATGAGTTTTAAATAACTTTTTGTAAAAATTTTCCACATACTTAGTGAGAATCACGAAGCCGATAGGAACCCTTATGGGCAGTTGTTCCTGCTTTCAATCTGCCAAAAGAGAAATATTCAAGAATGATATGTTAAACTTCCCAGTACCTATGGATTTTCCAGTCTCTTGTTGCCATTTCTATTCCATGCCCCCTGTGTTAGCCTCATATTTCAGATAGGATAATTGCTGCCCCTCACCCAAAGTTGTGTAAGCAGTGAACTGAAGCCTAGATCTAAAACCACATACAATAAAATGTGCATCGTTTTATTCTACTGTCTACTGTAGGGTCTGCTTTATCCCTGATGTAAAGGGTCTTTTCCAGTCTATTTCCTAGTTTTGGCGAGAAGTATAGTTCTGCTAATGTCATTAAGTGGCCAAAATTGTACAGGGAACATCTTCAGGGCAATTCATAACAGACTCAGGACAGGAAACATTTGGACTGGGACCATGGTAAACTCTTTGTCCAAGTTCCATAGTGTATGCTTTACATATTGTTTGAATTGAATGGGACAGAAAAGAGTAGAAGATAACTGGGGGTACTGCAGCTTCCTCTCTGGAGACTGAAGACCATTGTTTATTGCTGTCTTTTACAGAAGACCGCACAGTTCCAGCAAACAGGAGACTTGTTTAACAGCTAGAAAGCCGGGGTGCTTAATCCAAGTCTACCCCTTACAACCTTCATGGCCTTGGGAAAGTTACTAACGTTCTTGAACTATAATTTTCTTTTTTATAAATACCGTCTACCTTACAGAGATTTTATGCGGATTAAATTAGACAATGTGTGTATAGACTCAGGCACAGAGCAAACACCCCACAATTTACCCTTCTCTGCCCTTCATGTCTGTCTGGGAGGTGAGAGTAGCCGGCTTCACCCTTCTGTGTGAGTGCAGGGCCTTACAATCAAGCTGATCTCTGTCTGGGTAGTTTAGTGTTTTGGGCACAGCCCTGAAAACCTGACTAAAATACTGGGTGTCCTGGCTTCATTTCACTGGTGTGTGTCACACATGCAGTAGGTTGTGTAACATGCAGTTTTCCCTCTTTTTTTCTTTAAAACTTTACCAATGCTAAACATTACATTAAAAATTCCAAACACAGGACTGGGAAGAGGGCTCTTGAAGGGCTGGCGCTCACTCAGGCTGAATGGGCAGAGTCCCTGTGCCGTGCCCTGAGTACCACTAGGTGAGACCCTGAAACACCATGCGAGGAGGAGCCTATCACCTCGGGTGTGGCCCCCAAACAAACAAAAAAAGATTCAAAAAACAAAACCAGAACAAATAGGAACAAATGGGAAACACGGAGGTGAATGGTGGGGGGCAGGGGGGTGGGGACAGGGAGCTGGGGGGTACTAAAATCTGGTTGCTTTGAAGACACTTTCTAGAATAACATACAGTGGAATATTTCATTTTCTAAATAGCCTGGAGTATTTTATAAAATGATTATTTCAAATCACCAAGCTTCAGTCACTGCAATACATATTCAAAGGCCAGAGGAACTTTCTCAGAATCACTGGTCAAAATTCACCTCTCCCACACTCTCTACTTTTGCAAAAGCTGTAACATTCTATAACTGGTGAACATGCAATAGGAAGCTGGATTGTCGAGTCACCTGCTTCTGTTGTGAAATTCAAAGGCAGAATACTTAGTCCCTGATGCTGATAAATTTTAGTATTTCATTATATATGTGTGTACTTATATCACACCTTCCTTCTAGACTAAGCATTTGAAGCAAACTTTAATGAGGTTTTTAAATTAGGTAGGCTGTAAGTCATAAATAAAACAGTGTCATGTGATCCCTATTATGAAAAGTATTGAATTGCTGTGCAGAGTTGCACTGCTTATCACTGTGGACTGGCCCTAACCTGTGTTTTTAGCATACCGTAGGCTAAACTTCCTCACTAGTGGCTCACAGATGTTAGCCAACTCCATAACTTGGAAAGCGGTTCAGTCTTGAGCAAGAGTTTCCCAGCTTAAGGATTTATTAATATTAAAGCACATCTTTGAAAATATAAGCCCTTATCCTTTATCCAAATGTTACATTGACCATAACTTAGAATTATTTGCACAGTACCAGGAAGTTCACTCTTGGGAGTGGAAGATGATAACAGACTTGAGAAAATCTAAAGAATAACAACATTTCAACACAATACTATAAAACTGATTTTTGGTGACATGAATAATAGCAGTTATTTCCAGATGTTTAAAAAGTGAAATCTCCAGGGCATAGTATGATTTTAATTAAGTTCTCAGAGAAGAAGCTACTAAAAGAAAAAAAAAGACAAAAACAAGAATTCTCTATACAATTAACATATCCAGAAATATGAGCTTTTGGAAAAGAAATGACTATGGTAGAATGGTTTTCTAATTGGTCAAAACAAAGAAAGTAGATAAGTTATTTGTTTATTGTCTCTATATATGTACATATGTGTATGTATGTCAGTATACATATGGGTATATGTCAACTTCCAGACTTCTCTATTATATTCAATTATGCTAGAGCCTGGGTACTAAGAGAAGACACTGAGAATTGACTTTTAAAACCCATATTTGTCTTTTCCATCCTCTGGAAGGAAAAGCGTTTAAGAAAAGCATTCAAGAGACTAATAGCTATAAAATCAAGAACTTGGTATAGAAACACTGAGATGATACCAAGTTAGAATTTACTAATTTAATTTAGTGTAATATTTACAAGTGGTCAATGAAAGTGAGTTACTCCATACTATGTTTTTTAAAATAGTTGTACAGAAAAGTGATAAAATAGGTCATGTTAGTTTAAGATCACTGGATGGTCAGATTTTCTGAAAAAGGGAGTTTAAATCACCTCTAAATTGTGGGGGAAAGGAAAGAAACCACACTTTTTAACAAAGAAAATACAGCAAATAATTGTAGTTCCAAATCACAATGCAAACATGGCATACAAGAAGCATTTGGGTACAAAATAGTTAAAGAATATTAGAATAGAAAACTATAAGGTTAATGTCAACTTATCCCTATCTGAAATCTCAATGCATATCTTCGTGTCCGATTCCTCCTCTATTACATACTTCTCAATTAAAAAATACTCATGTCACACAAAAGCATAAACACACACATATATATAGACATACAAACACAAAATGTCCATCTGAAATCTATTGTACTGCTCTGAGTTGTGCAGTTGTGTCCACTTCCAAACAATGCCAAAACAACATAATTCCTGGAAAGAGGAATCAATAAGTTACCACTGTAACAAAATTTTGCATAAGCTTTAGTTTATGAAAATTTTATTGTCTTCTCACAGATTTTTCTTGGTTTGACTTTAGCAAATGCATTTCACATGCACTAGTAGTCCAGTTTAGGATCTCTGATCTAATATTTGGAGCTGATTCCCCCTAAATTCATTCTTTGAACATTCTATGCAGAAGGATTTTGATTGTTCATATTTTATGTTATCCTTTTTTGATCTTATTACTTTGGCCTGTACAGGCATTTAGTGAAACCAATGAAGGGAGTACAGACAGCTGACTGGATGAAGAAGACATTGGGGAAAAAAACTCCCATTGTTTAGATTTCTGTCAGAGGATATAAGAATACTTAATTTCTTTTATCTCTAGGGCTTTCATTATCATTTAAATTTCATTTTACATTAATTGATCAGGGATTAGTAAAGCCATTATGCAGAAATTAGAATAAGACAAGCCAGATGGAATGAATAATTCATGAAGTCCAATTACGTTTTATTTCTGGTGTACTTTCAAACTTGCCTCTGACTTCTGTGCTATTTTGATGTGACAATATTCACTGGAATCAAGAGTGCCATTTTAATTTATTGTATCCCTCCGGAGTGGAAGCATTTGTATGCAGTGGGGGTGTGCTAAGGCACTTGCCCGCCAAAACACCGGTTTCAGAGCTTTTTGCAACTACTGGGTTATCCAAAAAAATGAGGTTCCCTCACCTATGAAGATTCTGAGGCTGTTAAATGAGTTCATTGGTGCAATTACTTAGGGAAACGTACCCTAGGTGAGGAAAAGAATGTAAGAGTCTCGAGGTTTGTCACTTCCCAGAAGAGCTACAAACCCTTTTATAATATCCTGTCCTCACACACACGGCGCAATTTAACCTTTCAAAGTAGGAATTTGGCCTAGAGTTGGACGAGAGGCCGCTGCAGCCGTTGCAGCTACAGACAATGACCACAAGGTGGCAGGCGTTGCCTTCAATGCGGAAGGTCCTGGGCCAAGACCGCCCGGGCTACCCAGAGCATCCCGGCGTGTGTGATCCCCGCCGGCCACAATTGGGTTTGGGCTCGGAGCGCCTAGCAGAGCCTTACCGGGCGAGAAAGCCGAGTTAAGTCCGGTCCACCTGTCTGGAATGTCTCGTCCCACCGTGTCTGACCGCCTCCCCCAGCCCGTCACAGCCCCCAGCCCCTTCACAGTCCCCCACCCCCATCCGCGGTATTTATTTATGCCACTGGACAGTTCGAGTCACATTAAAGCTGCGGTTCACTTCTCCAGGACTTTCATCTCGGAAAGTTTTATGACACTTTGTGAATGTGCAAAGTTTTTAATTAGGTTCACTAGACAGCCCGAGGCAGCAGCAGCGCCACAAAGTCTTCACGGTCTCTCTGCTTTACAGCACAACAAGCCGCTCTACTCCTTTGAAGACAATGCAGACTATGTGTACGATGTCATGTGGTCCCCCGTGCATCCCGCGCTCTTTGCCTGCGTGGACGGGATGGGGCGCTTGGACCTCTGGAACCTCAACAATGACACCGAGGTGAGCGGCGGCGCAGGCGCCTGGAACTGGGAGGACTGGGAGGGGGGCGCCGCCGACCCCTCCTCGGTCACCCCCTCTCTCCAGAACGGACTTTTGAGGGACTGACCCTCCGATTGCAGCTGAGCTGCGACCCCCCACCCTCAACCCCCCACCCCACCCCCGTTCCTGGCTGTTGTGAAGTGCATTGGCAGATACACCGGCCAAAAATCATTTAATCTCATTTCATCTCTAAACCGTGGCAGATCCTGGCCCATTTTCTTTGCAAAGAGCAAAATGATACGAGTTCACGCCTCTCCCTACGGGGAAGGACACACAGGCATATTTCAGAGTGGTGTTGAAATAACTCTATTCGCAAACACTTGGAAAAGTAAGCTTTTGTGGATGCTGGCTTTAGATTCGACTTTTTCAAAGGGCCATTTGTGTTGCTATTTGTCGAATTTCTGTTTGGAATCTATAAAAGATGATTCTGTTGACGATTTTCCTCAGGTTTGTATCTACCTTCCATTTGATTTTGCAAGGTAAATAATCCTTGTGTGAGATAATAAACTCACAGGCAGACTTTTACAATAGTTCCTAATTCTAGATACCTATATTAAACGTTTTTAAAAAAGGTTTGAATGTCCTATTTAAAATACTTCAAGCTATGAAAATGCCCTTAAGAAAAAAAGAAATAGGATTTCTTTTTTTTAAAAAAAAAAACCACTGTATATAATTGTTTTTAAAATTGAGCTATGCGCATTTTCCCTTTTTTAAACCTTCAAATTTTATTGAAGAACCAATTCAGCTATTCAAGGTTTTTGTTGTGTTTATTTTCCATATAATGTTAAGTGTCCTTCAATGTAACAAAATAAAAGGATTTCTTCACATCTCCTGGGTTCTGCACCTCTGTCCTGCACATCTCGTTAAATAAGAATGGACAGGTAAGAGGAACAAGTGTTGCAAAATATATGTCAAGTAAGGAGCAAGAGAAAGGACTTTTGAAGTGTTCTGAGGAGGAAATAGCTCAGCCTTTTTAATTAGGAAGACTACAGCTGGAGGAGATGGGAAGGAACACAGTCCCCTAGTATTTTTTTTTTTTTTGGTAGAAAGGGGCAGGACAGCATTATTCAGGTGTTATTACTGAGTCATTGTATCATGCAAGTTTCTGGACTTTAGATACCTATAGCCACTGCCACAGTTACCTTTTGAGATTTTAATTTAAATCTTAATTTCTTTTTGGCTACAAGAACTATGTGATAAGGATAAGAGCCATGCAATGAAGCATCTTTGAAAATAACCAAAAGGCATAATAAGCATGTACAATGATCATCATTCTAGATGCTGAAATGTTTATAACATTACTGCTTTTAATAGAAAGATGTTCATACTCGACATTGTAATGGCCTCCCAAAGTCTTTCATCACCGTTGATTAAAATCATGCTGTTGCTATCTGCTAGAATAAATTCATAAATTTAAGCAACCACAAAACACACATGTTCCAGATCGACTTAGCAGACCACCCATAACAGAAATCAGATTTAGTAGAGGTGACATTCAGTAGTACCAACCACAGTGCAAAGGAGTACGTGTTCTAAAAACTCCTTAATAATATCCATGTATTTTATTTTTCAATCAGAGTTTCCCAGGTAAACCAAAAGGAACATTTTTGACACTAACAAACACAATTTTCCCATCTCTTTCTCTGGGTTTCAAGGGACAATATAAAAGTTTTATAACTGAACATGAAAAAAGTCATTAATGGGCATGCAAACCATTTAGTTTTGAGGTAAATACAATTCTGCTTTTGCAATAGTAGTTCTGTTGAATTTGATTCAATTCCAGTAATGAACTAAACATTTTCTAAAACCCCAAATCATTTTTTTCTCTCTAGCAAGTTGAACAGGATTTTTCGAATATTTGTCAGATTAGGAATTAGATTTGGTTTTTGTTTTTTGTTAAAGAACCTGAAATCCCAGTGTGTTTCGTTGTTCAAATTATTGTGCTCTTAGACCCAGTTATACCAGCTGCTCCTATGTGAGGGTAGTTCAGACCATCCTCAGGATTACTGGCCTTGGCACAGGTAATCTATGCTGTCTTTAGCTTATCCTTGCAATTAAAATGACTGAACTGTTTAGAAATCTTAAAAGTTGTGAAACCAACGTACAAAAGTAAAAACAAACAAAAAAAGGAACAGACTTTCGATTATTTTTACTACAAATTCATTAACTTTTGAAAGATCATTACTAGTCAAACTAATAAAATACATTTGTTATTTCCTTCATGTACCTTATTTTTGTCTAGTACTATAACTATACACAAGCCAATTGTGGTTTTTTACCTTTACAATATCTTGAAGGTTAAAATAGAAATTGTTGCGGTTTTCTATATAACCTACTTTATAATTTCTTTAAAATATACCAAAAACTCAATTTCTCTTGAATGATTTTTTTTAACATAGTCAATTTTTTTTTCAATTTTTTACACTGCTCACTGGTAAAATCTAATATAAAGTAGAATTAGAAAAGGTATGATCCAATGTGACCTCTGTACATTGTGGAGTTGAAATAAATCCTACAAACTCTATCTCTGAATTTCACATTTATTTTCTGAAAAGCACACTAATAATAAAGTGTATTGACAGACTTATAATCCATTTAAATTTATATTGTTTTGGCCTCTGAAAAATTTAGATAAAATCTCAGGCTCCAACCTTCAACGGTTGGCACATTTATTGTAGAACTTGTGTACTTCTTTAAAAAAAAAATTAATATAGCAGGGAGCTTTTGTTTTACTTTTTTGCTCATAACTAACATGTGATGATTAAAGCAAATATAAGAATTTTATTTTCAAGATTATGTTTAAACATAGATTTTTACATATGATGAAGTTTTTACTGCTATTTTAAAGATAGGTATTGTGTCAATAATCTCATCTAAACAGATGGTTTCAATTCCCTGTATAACAGTATGCCCGAAGTGCTAAGGCACAGCACATGTCAGTGTTTCTATCCAAATATGACATGTTTATTAGATAAAGGTCTTAAAGGCATGACGTGAGCTCAGTAGCCCACCCTTCACTAAATATTTATTTTTTTAGGTTTTTATTTGTTTAACATTAATCTTTTTCCATTTTTAATGCTATGCCGCCATTTCCTATTCAGTATTCTTACAGAAGCCTACTTAGGAGATTTGATTTTTCTGTTATAAACTTCTAACCTTAGAGTTTACACAACCGGTGTTAGAAGAGTGGTAGACTCACTGAAGTTCTCTCCCTAAATTCTACATAGAATTCCAAAAGTCTGTGGGAACTAATACCGTAGGTTTCATCTCAGTACCTCTAGTTACTTTTCTAATAGTTATTACAGTAATTACCAACATTTTTAGATTTCATCAAAGATGATAGGAGACATTTTCTACAAGCAGATAGCTACATTCTATCAGAGTTTCACCCTGGAGACAGTTCCAAAGTTACTGACTGCTGTCTAGATCTTGTACTGAGAGGAAGGGGAAAGACAGGACAAAAGAAAGAGAAGTTAAAGTTTTCAAGCTGTTCACTTGCATACATGTCTTCCTCCAATCACCCCAACCCCCACCCCAATCAAGGTTTTGAGGAATCAATATATATATATATTTTTTTCTTACCTTGAAGACACATTAAAATAACTTTGCCTACCAAATGCCCTCTCTTCCTGCCTTTTATAATATTCTTATCTTCTAATATTCTTAATCTCAATAAATCCTGAAATCTCTCTCACCATCAGCTCATAAATTATGATCTGATCATGAACACCGTATTTTGCTGCTGTTTTTATATGTTGGACATACACCCTGCAGAATTTGAAGAAATGTTTATGTCATTCATTGCCCACTGACTGGAGGAAAGACTCCTCTGCTTTGCCATTTTGTGTTAAAGTGTCTCATGTCTACCCCTTAAACCAGTGGAGCATATGATTTTAGTACAATGCATCCTTTTCACCCCTGCATCGGGGATGTATATATTTCACAGACATGAGGCCGTGAGGACTCACCCAATTAAAGCCTATCTTTGTACATTTTAAATTCATGTATTTAAATTCGTATTCAGAGATTCTTTGTTTCTTTCATAACCTCTGTGGCAGGTTCCGACAGCGAGTGTGGCCATTGAGGGGGCATCTGCCCTAAACCGTGTTCGCTGGGCTCAGGCGGGCAGAGAAGTGGCTGTTGGAGACTCAGAAGGCCGTATTTGGATCTATGATGTTGGAGAGGTACAAAACTTTTGTTTGTTTGGTTTTTGTATTTTGTTTTGTTTTGTTTTGTTTTTTTCTTTTATCGATCTTGTTTAAAGACCAAGTCAAATTACTGACAAGACCATGTGGGCCACCAGAGTCCTATCAAGTGTTTTAACAAATTTCCATTGACTTCTGTGGGAGTTTGGCGAATCTTCCTTAGGGCCTAATTTGGTCTTGTGTCTCCATGCACAGGACACTTTAGTTAATGATCCAAGGTTCCTTTCTGAGTACTGTGAATTCCCAGCTATCCTGTTGAGGAAGCATGGAACTTTCCATCACTATCAAAAGGATAAAGTTTGCCATATTCAACATGCTGATATTGAATTTGTAATTTTTTGTTTATTGAAGACTGAAGTTTGGTTCAGAAGTTCAATAAAAATGCAGAGTAAACTTAAAATATAGACATTTTAAAAGGCTGAGGTAAATTGGAATTTTGTGCTATTTTCACTGTAGTCAATGGTATAATATGTAGACCTCTCTTGCATATCTTATTACATGATATATAAGAGTATTCGTGTGCATTGTGGCTCCTATAAAAGGAAAGAACTGTATCTTTAATTTCAGATAAATTTCTTTAAATTCATATATGACCTTTATTTAATATTACACTATCAATCAATTAGGTTGCATGAAGTTAAAGAATTTTTCTTAAACACAAAGAAAATATTGAACTTTAAAGCAAAATAAAATAAATGTCATGTAATTTTTTTTGGCACAAGCTTTATCTAATATTTGCACTCCAGACAGAAAATGTACCACACTTTACGAAAGTCTAGGAAGTGCTCTATGAGTACCTCATGAATGGACTTAGTTGTTCATACAAAGATTTTGTCATAATTTTGTCCATGTTCTGCACATTTGGTGGTTCTGCAATGGAACTATTGGTAATATGTATTGCTCTCTGATAAGACTGATTGCATTGAAATGAACAAGATGGTGCTGGTGTTCTGGTTTTAGGGTTTTGTTTTGTTTTTTTCTAATTCATCCAGAGGTAGAAACAGAATGACTTTAGAGATGGGATTTTCATTATGGGATGTAAGGCGCTTAGTAAAATAACTTGAAGAATTCCTTGGTTTTACTACATTTAAAAATAATTTTTTTAATTGAATCACTTTGAGCTCAGTTACAAAACTTTTATGTTTGAGTTTCATACAGTGATCAAACACCCATCCTTCCACCAGTGTACATTTTCAACCACCAATGTCCCCAGTATCCCTCCCCCAACCCCTTAGTCCCATCCCTCCCCCTGCTTCTACGGCAGACAAGTTTCCTCTTACTCTCTCTCTACTTTGGGTATTATGGTTTGCAATACTATATTTTTATCTATTTCTCTAGACACTCCCTGGCCCCATAAGCAGAGCCATTCGAATAGCAACAAAATCTCTGTTAATATCCTCAACAGTGAAGATGTTAGTGGTCTTTTAACTACTGATATAGTGTGGAATCTTTGGGGAAAAATACTCTTTGAATTTAAAATATTGTCAGTAGTTTTACAGTAATATTTTCTTTAGTATTACTAGTATTCAAAGCATCTTTATGGTCTTCATCAAAATATAACTAAACAAAGACCAAAACACATATTCCTCATTGTTTCATTTCCCAAAACAAAAAAGCTAGCAAATAAGGGTAATATAAAGAAAAATAAACAAGCTGTATTTCTTCCCTCTTTCTCTCTCTCTCTCCTGTTTATAACAAATGTAATTATGGGAGAAAAAATATACATGGAGATATGCTCAGAGACAAATTCCAAAAATATAGATGAAATTGAACTCGTTCTTCACCTTCTCATTTATGTATAATGCCCCTAACTTTTCTTAAGAGCTTATGAAGCATTAATCGTTTTACCCAAGTGATCTGAAAAGTGAAATAGTTTAATATCCTGCTTTATTTAAAGAAAGAGCTTTTGAATAGTCTCTATACTGACCAAAATATATGCAATACACACACACATACTTCACATCTCTATGTAATAAAAATACACACCAAATATATAATATAGAATTTTCTGAAGTGAAGTGACTTTATTGTCTATAGACGAAATTACTTGAATGGGACTCACTTATGGGAGAATGTATGATTTTGCAAAAGTTGTTCTTGTCTGATATGTGACTGCTAAAACTTCTTTTAGGTTGCTATCATCATTTCTAAATTGTAAAGTGTTGTTATACTCATATTTCCACTATCGTGCTGGCAGGTCAGGCTGGTTTTCATTTTTGTATTATTGCCCTTACTTTTCTAAGTGATATTACAGACTATAGAAATGTCTGCAACTATAGGCCAGTCTCGCCTATTGTCTGGAGTCTAGACAGGCTATAGAAAAATCTCTGTGACACATAATAGGCCAAACAATTTGTAGGGTTGTTTATCCCTACAAATTTTACGACCAGGTAAAAAAAAATGATAATCTTGTAGCCCTTTCACAGAATGACCAAAAATCAGAATAGGTTTGTACCTTTGAAAAAAAAAATTGTGCGTTGTTTGTTTATATACAAAGCAAACTGGATAGCTCAGAAAAACTCAGAATAAGCAAGACAATTTTGACTTAAGTAGTTTTATTTTTCCTAAGCATTTTTGGTAAGGTATTATAAATTTACTTGCTTTTATTTCTGGGGAACCACCAGAGGAGGAAGGAGTTTTCTTTCTCTTTTCTCACCTCTACACCATATTCTCAAGAGACCACAGCCTTGTAGTGGCTCCATATACTAAACGAAAAGAGGGCTTTCCTATAGCTAAGCCTATCTGAAGTCTACTTCTAAGACACAAAGGATCACTCCGTGGACAAGTGTTACAATTATTATAATCACCACTACCTCATTCACTGTCCTAGAGTTGCCAGACCATAACAGTACTTTGAAGAGAGCCACAGATCTGATCAGTGCCAATTTCAAATCACCTAAACTTCCATAGAGCCAGAAAAAGTACCTTCACAGCCCCTGGCCCATATAGAATTTAAGGTCAAATCTAAGTTGGTGTATGGCTAGCAAGAGGGAAGAGGTTTAAGCAGGAAAATATATCGAAATGAAAAAATAGAGAGGAAGACTATAAAAATATGGCATTGAGGATCAGATTTCTAAGTAGACTGTACTACCATTATCTGTATTCACAGTTGGTCCTCTGGTCCCCATTAAAACTGAACCCCTGGGCCAGAGAAATAGCTCCTAGGGCTGAGTGTAAGCTAAGCATGCCAAAAGCCTGGATTTGATGCCTGGCATTGCATGGTCCCCTGAGCACCAACCGGAGTTACCCCCAAGCACAGAGATAGAAGCAAGCCCTAAGCACCACCAGGTGTGTCCCCAATCCAATTTCCCCCCTGTCCCCCACACAACTACTTTTTAAAATGAAATGTAAACATAAAACAGAGCTCCTCACCAGATTATGTTGGCCTATAAACTTTTGTTGTTGTTGAACCAACAACAACAAAGAAAGAAAGAAAGAAGATGGAACACATTTATAAATAAATTTTATCAAAGAAAGTGTCTGACAGGGGCCGGAGCGATAGCACAGCAGGTAGGGCATTTGCCTTGCACGCGGCCAACCCGGGTTCGATCCCCGGCATCCCATATGGTCCCCCAGCACCGCCAGGAGTAATTCCTGAGTGCAAAGCCAGGAGTAACCCCTGAGCATCGCTGGGTGTGACCCAAAAAGCAAAAAAAAAAAAAAAAAAAAGTGTCTGACAGTTTTTAGAGCACATTTAATTGATCCATTTTCTTTAAGTTCAGTCCACTCTGGGAAGCTATCGTGCTCATTCTGCCATGGCCTCTTTGATTTAAGACTTCAGTAAGGCTAAAGAGGAAGGAGGGAACGGCAGGTTATCTTCTAGCAATCCTGGTCCAACATCAAGACTAGCTTCATGGTTATGTAATGTGTAATCTTCTCATGCCCTGTGTTTAGAGAAGCTTGAAGCTTGGTTAAATGCCCTGCTGGCGTTGCTCTGCAGTTATTAAGACATTTTCAACAAGCTGCCCAATTTTCACTTTGCACTGGGCCCTGAAAATCATGTAACGATCCTGCCCAGAGCAGTACTGCTCACCACTCATGATGCCAATCGGAAATAAACATTTTGGGCCTTTTGACCTAGATCATGAGGAAGAAGGTGAAATCTTTAGAAATGTGGTTAACTGTATTTATGATCCATTACCTGTTTCTTAAAACTGTTTAAAATTGTAGATGGAGAAGAGCAGCTATTCTACATTATGAACATCATGCGGCCCATAAACACTCTCATTCCCCTGCCCGTGACCCTGCTTTGATCCCTTTGTAATTTTAGCTCAAAATAGAGTCTGGGGGCAAGATCCCGGTGATGCCTTCTATAGTTCAAGTGAGAAGGACAGCCTTTCTTCATCCGCCCTGCTCTCAAGAGCACCCTGTTAAGAAACTTCTGTGACCAATGGAGACATCCTCATTCAAGTCCAGGTAAACATGCTCTCCAGTGAGACCCGGCATTGTGCAAGAAGGGCAGTGCAGAAAGAGACTCTGGTGTCACCAGTCATTAACAATTGTCTGTCTCATCTCCTGTCCCAGCTGAGGTTGCAGCTGCTGCAGGGAGTCCCAGCACAGTGCCCCCACGATCATGCCCTCCTCTATTATGTACAATTATCCTCCATGACTTTTAAGATGATGGCAGAGAGCAGTGGCTTGAATCCAGATTTACTGATGCAATTTATTATGAACTTCTGAAGGGGTAAACAGAGGATTGTGTATGAGCTCATCGAAATCACCAGATTGAGTCTGTCCATCTAACCCCTCCTCAAACATCGTTTGTTACATTTACATGACAAAGGCATGAGTAATACTTCAGGGTCTATGACTAAGGAAGTAAAATGTATAACATCAATATTTTGAGGTAGGCCACATGATGCTTTGTTTATATCACACATATTTTTTGGTTGTTTGGTTTCAGTATTGTACCCAGAAAATATACTGTACACATTTATTTTCACAGATAGGGGTCTATTTACTTTGCGGAGCAGGTGCTTAACTCCGATTCGCATAAATAGAAGTTATGTGAATTCAATGAAAGACTGAAAAGAAGACAACCCTCCTTAATTGTTTAACTCTATTTTTAATTTTATTTGTGCATCTAAAGGCAACTTAAGCAGTGGTTGCACGCACAATTTGCATTTCCTAAGATCTAAAATTTTAAATGAGCCTAGCTCTTGAATAAGCTTTAAGGATTTTCCTCTCCATACTTTGAGATGCGGTCTTTTTTTATTTAGAACTGTATAATCCCATTGAATAAAAACATGGGAACAATAGCAAGTAGTAAAAACTATGACTATAACCTCGGAAAATATTGAGAATATTCTGCTTTAAAATATACTTCCAGATAGCTGTTAATCATTGTTGGATTTTTTAAAATGATGTGTAAATACACATACTGCAAAGAATTTTAAAAAGTACTTACTGCCATGACTCCTTAAGCTTCTTTTCTACATATCTGAAGCTGATTTTAACAGCACATGGGCCAGTGAGTATAGAATTATTCACGTGTCCCATGATTGATAGTCAGCCTAGCTACCTGTCTTTCTTGCAGATGTGTTTTATAGAAAGCCCGATGCCATTGTTAATGCTTCAATGCTGTCACACAGATGCGGCTGTCATAAATATCCCCTAACAACTATGTTTGCTGCTTATCTGAATTAGTTAGAATGCTGTTTGCAGCTCTAGTTTTGAAAGAGGCAGTTTATCTTCCAACTCCTATTATTCCTTTTTCCATTAACCTCTTCCAGGGAAGACTTTGTTTTTGGTTGTGATAAATACACATAAGTTTCAAATCCCTGATTATATTTCCACAGCAGCCAAATGATAAAATTCTAAAATAATTTTCAGCTTAAAGGAGATTTTGAAAAATAAAATGACAACTCACAAACGGTAATTTTGGAGATAAACGTCTTATTGCCCGAGCTTTATTTGTTTGGTATCCCATTCACTAATTACCTAAAAACATGCATTAATCTCTAAATTTTAATCCTGAACTTGGGCTATGTTTCAAATAGCTTTTTTGATGTCATTTATTCTGGGACCAAAAGAATACAAGTCATTTTATTAGAAATTTCAATAAATAAAAAAATTATGTTTATTAATATATTAAAATTTCTTGCAAAGGAAATGTAGAGGTGACTATAAGAGATCAAATGTAAATGCTGGAAATGTAAAGCCTGATTTTTAAAGTCTTTGCAAACATTTTATAACACGTATGAAAAATTAGAATGAAAAGTTTATTTAGAATCCCAGGTGGGAAAAGAAACAGCCTCTGCAATATACTTTAGAATGATGATCGAGGTAAAAATACACGAACTGCTAAAATGTCCCTCAAATAGTTTTTGTAACCAACTAGAATAAGAATAAAAGGAAAGCCGATGACTCATTTCTCTTGTACATTAAACAGCAGTTTTATATAGTAGCATTTGATAAACTACAAGTTCTTGGAGTTAAACCGGATTTGAGTGACACAAAATAAATACATTTATGGGTTTTAAGCGGATTACACTTAAGCAATAATTGTTTGCTTTGCAAAATTACTTCATGTTTCCCAGTAGGACAGAGGCTATGGCAATTTTCGACATCAAGTTTGTATACAGAATATAAACAGCACCCTCTCCGTGGCAAAGCGGGTATGCAGCACACAAGATATGAAATTAAACTGAGATTTGAGAGTTAATTCAAATAGCAGTCCCTTAATGAAAAAGAACTGCATTTGAAACCAGTCAATTTAATTATTGTGTTTTATGAAGCCCATTATCCCTTGCTGATGACGAACTTGATAGTGTGGTTAAGCTTTGGCAACCTCTAGAAGAGTTGGGCTCAACTTTCCGAAGTCCAGTTATAATCACCCAAAACACTTGTGTTTCTCATTAAGTGAATATGGCCAACTCTGGCTAGATTCTTGAAGGTCTTTGCAAGTACTGGCTTATTCTTCAGTGAATAAATACTATTTTCTTTAACTAATGCTAAACACTTCTTTTGGCTTTTTTCTCCACAGAAAAGACTTTGGCATAAATTCTTCCATTGAGCCAAATATCCAAGTAAAAATAAAAAATCCGAACACCTACTTTTGTTAATAACTTCTAGATATTTGATAACATATCTGGAAACAAAGCATCATGGTTTTCAACTAGACTTTTCATTTTCAGATTTACCTGATTTTTTACTGTCATAGCCACAACACTCAACAGTCAAGTAAAAGCAGAAAGGCATATTTGCGTGGATAGATTTGAGGTGTGAAAAAATAAAATTATATAAAATGTGCTACTTTAAAACAATACATTAACTTATTTTCTTGTCATAATAAATTATATGTATAGAAACAAAATAATCTAGTTAAATGTATGATTGTAAATTAAACATTAACTTGATTTCTTCTTAGAAATGTAGTTAATTCAAGAAGGAAAAATATAAAATATAGCCATTAATTCCAAGTAAAATTATAACTATTCATCTTATAGTGAATACAGAAGCAATGATTTTTATTTTTATAATTACATATGTAAATAAACCATGATTAAATTATTATATAAACAGCATGCTATTCAGGTAACAACAGTCTTTCAAAATGTGTTTATTAAATTAATATCTATTCAAGCCACTTTGTTTTGCTGAATTGATAAGAAAATAACTATGACTTATGTATTCTGGAGTAGTTGATTAAATGAAAAGAAAACCTTAATATCTAATTTTATAAAAACCAAATTAATGTGTATAGTAATTTATAATATTCACTGAAATGCATATATTCCCATTTGGCGATGAATGGTCTATGAATATAAACCTTCTGAAATAAGTACCAGTTAGTATAATTAATCATCTTTATAATTCTTCTGTGGTTTCAAACTGTCATCCTCAATAGCAGTTTGAATTCTGAAGCAGGCGTTAATTATAGTGTTAATTTTTTTATGGCTGACAAAATTATGTTTAGTTTCATAATTTCAAAACTGCTAAGTTTTATCTTGAAAAATTAATGCTGAGAATAGTAGCCTCAAAATCATAGCTTAAACCAGCCAACCATGAAGCTGTTTCCATCAAGGGAATCTGGACTAGCACTGACCTGTGACATAGAAACAGTCATTTGTTTCTTACATCTATAAGAGTGATTCTACTGATATATCAAAAATATAACATAAAATCAAATATCTGCTAATGTGTATTAATGAATAAATATTTATATGCCATATAGATCAGACTTGCAAAGTGAGGCAATAATTGAATTATATAGTATAGATTCCATACTATATATTCTATTATATGCCTCTTATGTATTAGATATATTATCAATGATATATTCCATTATCAAAGAATTTTGGATTTTGCATGAATTTTTTTAAATGTTGAGTATCAGAATATTTTTTACATTTTTATTTAGTTTTGGTTTGGGGCCACACCCACCTGTGCTTACCAGATCACACCTGCTGGTAGAGGAGCTTAATCAGGTACAGAGCAAGTGCTTGAACCCACCTGTGTTCTATTTCTCTGGTCCTCATTTTTATGCATTTTAAAACATTAATAAAACTGAAGATCAAGATTTACGATTGGGGAAGAAATTTTATACTCTTTTTTTGTTGTTTTTTTTTTTTCAGTCTGGTAGGTAAAACTGACTAGTGGTTCATTTCCATAAAGCTTTCTCTTTATTGCCAGCCAAAAGTTTCTAAACATTTAGATGAAATCTTAGAGTTTTACTTGTCTTAGCATTAAGAAACCTTAAGTAAAAAATGAGCACCTTCTAGCATTCTAAATCCTAGCCACCCTTTAACTTGGGTGGGGGGAGTGGGTGGGAATGACTGTGACACCCTTACTGTGGTTGATAGTAGAGCCACTTCAAAACACATATCATACACACAGTGTAAATACCTATGTTCACTATTTGAACAGAATAAACTGGTCAGCACAGGGCCTAGCAGATAATATGTGATCAGTAAATATTTGGGTGAATGAATGTTTCGCATGTAAATGTAGGTTAAGGTAATTGTGTGAAGTGTTCAGAATGCAGCTTCAAAGCTGGCTACTGATCAATGGACAGAAAATACAATCCATTTAACTGTATTTGCATGGAAGATGATATATAGAGTATTATTTAGAAAGAAGTGCTTGTCCTTTTCTGCATCCTGCATCCTGATCCTTCTCCCCTTCTGTGCTTATTTTCAAAGTAAGCTATTGGCCACTAGGGTAATGAGAGCCGAACAGTGATTCAAACACTTGTCAACTCACTGGGAAAAAAATGCTTCCTCTCCATTGTGCTTTTTTTGGACACTATAGATATGGTAAATCATGAACTACATTATAAAAATATCTCTTTTATGCCCAAACATTCAGTAGGAGGGAATGACATTTCTTTTATTACCTTGGTAAATGTTTTTAAGGTGTTTAGCAATAAGCCTTCTTTTTTTGTCAAAACTGCTTAGATGCAGTGGTTGCTAGGAATTTACTAGAACACCTATAGTTAATAATATTAGGCAGAGAAAGGATATATGTTTAGTCAGCTAATGTGACAGATCAGCTTGAGTAGCTCATGCCTTTTTTTCATTTCCCCGTCATATTCTTGGTCTTTTGTATTATGGAAAGAGTGGTAATTGAAGTTTAAAAAGTTTGCCATTATTGCCCATCAGACAATGTTTTTAGCATTTTCCCCCATTGTTTGGACAAAGAAATAGATTACTCCAAATATGAAAAACAATACTTGAGAGATTTCTAAAGGAAGAAAAATGATAAGGTTTTAATACAAATGTGAATAACATCATTTTTAGCCCTTTGTGAATTAGCTTTTTTCCTCAGCTGTTTAGCTTCCCCCTCCCTTACATAAGCACTTCAAGATTGGTTATGTTTCATTAATGATAAATTTTAACATAAACTTTTTTTTCCCTTTTTGGGTCACACCCAGTAATGCACAGGGGTTACTCCTGGCTCTACACTCAGGAATTACTCCTGGCAGTGCTTGGGGGACCATATGGGATGCTGGGAATCGAACCTGGGTCTGCCCTGTGCAAGGCAAACACCCTAGCCACTGTGCTATTGTTCCAGCCCCTTAACATAAACATTTAAAAATATTTGTAAAACTGGTATCTAAAATATTTTATTCAGTGCATGTTGGATTATTAAAGTTGACATAAACCTAGACTTATTACCATTTACTTTTTTTACTTTTATGCCCTACATTTTTTTTTCTTATTTGGGTGGTAATGAATTTTAAAGTGTTGTTCTAACAAACATGCTATAAAAGTTAGCCACATGTTTAAAGATACCAGGACAACTTTGGTAGTGAGATGCCAAGTTTCATGGGCAAATGAGAGTTCTCTTCACTGGGATTTTTAGAGAAAAGAAATTCTTCCATATAACCCAAACTAGATTACAGACTTCTATAGGTTAGCATGCTGCTAAACTTCACAGAAATTTTAACCTATTTGACTCGGAACAGCAGGTACTACAGAATGAATACTAATGAAATTTCTACTTTTTGAACTTCTCTAAAGCTGCTATAAGTACTAAGTTTATCAGGCAGTATATCTTTTTGTGGTGGAACACTGTAGAATATTTACGCTCTCTGTATACTGCATTCTGGCTTGGAATTTCATCCGTGGTTTCATCCATTGTTACCAGTGATGCTAGACTCTCCAGAGAGTTAAATACAGTGGAGCTGTATTTATGTGAAGCGTGTATAGCTTGGTCATTCCAGAGGCTGTTTCATTGCTTATTACCTCCCACTTTGCTTCCATCTGTGTGTGTGTGGCAAACGGAATTGTCCTAAAAAATATAGGCTTCCTCTGAACACAAACGTGTATTTGTATACCAGTAAGTCCTCAATCTCCCAAATTGGGTGCCATTAATAATTGTACTTTTAAAAAAGCTTTTAGAGCTTTGAGGGGTTTGGCACCCATTCTGTGGAAACTGACATGCACTTCTACAGTTTCTATAAATGCATTAACAAAATCAATATGTATTAAAGTGAAAATGTAATTTGTAAGCTATCTTTTTAACAGAAAACTTTAGTTTTTAGGTTAACATAGGAGATGAATTGCTGTGTATCTGTTCAGAATCAATGGAGAACATAATCGCCCTAGATTTTTTTAATGACTCCATTTAATTGAAAGATTACAAAGAGGCTGATGAACCACACATCCATGGAATATTTATGCTGAAACCTAGAGTACTACTCATTTTAATTTGTTTGCCATGCTTAATGTATCTAAGAAACCAAAATGAAATTACAAATACTTCTCTAATGTCTTAATTAGTCAAGATTTGAAAAAAAATCACCAACTTTTATGCTAAGCAATGCCTGAGACAGATATTTTTACCATAAAAAATATATCATTGGGCTAGTAAGAGTTATGGCAGATAATGTAGCTATTTAAAATCAGCTGCTAGGTACTATAAACCTTTTAAAATTACAAACAAATGAGGGAGACTGGACTAAAAACTGTTCAAAATGGTTAGCAATGTGCTTATAAAAAGGGACACATGAATGATATTTGAGTGTTTAAGCCTGGTTATAAAAAGTCATTTGATTTTTATAACAGCATGTTCAGTGGTTACAAACCCTTACGACTCGAGCTAAAAATGTACACTCTCACTGCAGAAAGGGCAGTAACAAATAGTTTTGGTCAGACTGAAAAATAAAAGATGTGTATACATATGTACATATGTGGACACTTCTGTATATTTATAATAAATATAGGTTTAAGATTTTCATAAGCAATTGGTGCTCATGCCAACTTTTGGCGGAGGGAGAGGAGGGGAAGGTTTCCAAAGCCATGCACAGAAGGCCAGTGGCCACACCCCAAAATACTTCACCTTCACGCAGTGCAATGCAAGCTCCCAGAGTGCAGAACTACTCGGGCCTGCAAAGCCAGGGACTACAGCCCCCCACGATGCTCAAGAAGAATTTTTCTTGGTATCTGAAAGAACCCATTCACCATTCCCTGCTCATAAAAGTTATATATTATTGAGAGTATGACCATTTAAGAAGTGACTTGTGTGTTTTTAAAAAATCAAATGTAATAAAAACATAAGATATGCTCTTCTATTATTATATGCTCATATAGAGGTGTCTCTATATGAAGGAAAGAAGAAAGGAAGTAAAATTAAAAAGTAAAACCTGGGGACGGAGCCATAGCACAGTGGGTAGTGCGTTTGCCTTGCACACGGCCAACCAGGGTTCGATCCCCAGCACCCCATATGGTCCCCCAGGCACTGCCAGTAGTAATTCCTGAGTTCAGAGCCAGGAGTAACCCCTGAGCATCGCCGGTTGTGACCCAAAAAAGCAAAAAAAAAAATAAATAAATAAAATAAAACCTGGAGGAGAGCAGAGGTATTATAAAGGAAAACAAAACAAGAAGACAGCATCATTTATTCAGGGTGCATGTGCCAAGCACTATACTATTTAGGGTTTTGTTTGTTTTATCTTTAAAAAAAATCACAACAGTTTTAGTAGATCAATCTCAGGACTATATTTCTGGGGCTAGAGAGAAAGTACAGTGGTTAGGGCTCTTGTCTTGCATGCAGCTGACCTCAGTTCCGTTCCCAGCACCTCATATGATCTCCTAAGCTGAGCCAGGAGTAAACCCTGAGCAACAATCTGTGTGGCCCCAAATAACAAAAACAAAGATGGTTTTTCTCAAAAATGACGCAGTAGACATAAGAGATGTAAGTACAAGTTTTTTGAGAAGACACAGCAAATAAATGGCCTACCTGGGGCAAAATGAATGATAGTCTGGCTGACAATGAGGTGGAAGAAATTCAGCCCTGGCTCCATTCTCAGAATCTTGTCGGTTTGTAATCTCTGCCTCTCTTGATAGGCATCCGGAGCCCAGGCCAGACCCCCAGTGGCCAGGCTGATGAGTTGCTCTGAAGTGGAGTGGGCAGGGGCAGAGACGCCCCTTCTAGTTTATCCAGGCAGAAGGAGAAGGCAGATCTACGACGAGGTCACAGAAATCGCTAGTACAGAGATCAATTTTCAAGAACTTTCCCGCCATCACTTTCACTTTTTAATTTTGCCCTCATCTTGTCAGAATCTGGAAGATCCAAAGGCAACCTGTTGAACCTATTCACAGATAATTAAAAACATAGTGTCTACCATTCTCCACACTATACTGGTATTTATTATTATTTTTTAAATGCATCTTCTGATAGTTTTGTTGTTTTAATTTTGTGGCTTTTGGGACACAACTGGCGATGCTTAGAATTTACTCCTGGCTCTGCACTTAGGAATTACTACTGGTGGCACTTGGGAGCCATATGGGTGCTGGAGATCGAACCTGAGTCATCTGCATAACTGTATTCCTGTCGCTCCAGCCCCTACTGGCATTTCTTAAAGGCTGAGTCTCCTGCATTCTCCACACTCAAATGACAAACTTAACTTGGTCTTCATGAAATCATTTAGCAAGCTGTGTTTTGGTTCCTTCCCATCAGTGGTTTACGGAGACTGTGATAGCTCTGTTGTAAATTACCTGTTTTGCAGGCATGCGTTCAATTTCAGGCACTGCAGCACAAACTGAGTGACATTTCCAGTACCAAAACTGCAGTGTGTCACATCACAACACAGTGTGTGCAAGGACCACAATTAAAGTGTCTGGGCCCTAGAAGCAAGTGTGCACACCCTCGCAATCACCACAACTAAGTACTACAACAAGTATGTGATTCCTGGTCATTGCAACAGCAACAAAAGGGAGTAGCATGTTTTAAAGTAAAAGTAAAGCAAAACAGTGTGAACAAGGAGATAGCTCAATAGTACAGTCTCTGCATGCAGGAGCCCAAGGTTCAAACCCCATCATAGCATGGCTCCTCTAGTACTGCCGGGAATGGCCCCTGAGCACCTTGTGGGAAGTGCCCCTTAACTACCTTGACTGTGACTGAATAACAATAACAAAAAAGAACATCCTGTGCTCTGTTCTTTATTGTCCTCAAATAACCATCACCAGAATTCATACTTCTTTATTGTTGTTCTGTGCTGTTTGGGGGGTTGCTTTTTTGTTTTTGTTATTATTGTTTTGGGCCTAGGTGAGAGAGATTCCAGGCAGTGTTCAGGAGCTCAGAGATCACTCCAGGTGATACATGGCCAACCAAACCTACTGGTTCAATGCTTGGTCTCAATGATAGGGTCAGCAGTACTGGGTCCCTTACAGTGGGTGGGGTGGGGACAAGGCATACAATGATCAGGATCAAACTCTAGTTCTTACACATACACAGCCTGTACTCCTGACCCCTAAGCTCTCTCCCTGATCACAAGAATTAATTCTGAAGAAAACAAAAACAAAACTCACAGGACTAAATAGTCATTTCCATATTGTTTTAAGGGACATATTCAATTTAAGTAACAGTGTAAAGAAAAATAATGCATGACTTCCATAATGATCTCACAGTAGTTTTCCAACTTAGATTACCTTTCTCATCCTCTCCACATCTCTGATGATAAATGGGCCAGACAGCATCATTCCCATTTTACAATTGAGGCAATGAGAGGTTAAGTGCCTGACCATTGACAGTAACCAAGATGAGAGCAGGGCTTAAATCTCCTGTCCAAATTTGAGGGCCATTTTACCTCCTCCTTATGGCCAAATTGCTACCTTAGAAACTGCCTTTGACCTTAGTTCCCTCAGCTATAAAAATAGGGTCATATAATATCAATGAAGGGCAGTCACTCTTAGAGTTGAGAATTTTATTATCTAAAGAATCAGGAGTCCTGCATGTGTTTGGCATAAAAATACTTTGTAGGGTTAGCAAAAAAATAGTCGGAAATAGTCATCTGACCACAGGTGACCTGGCAATGGTGAATTCTGTAGAGGAAGCAATAGGAAAACCTGAATAAGAAAGAATGTAAAGGCAAAAATATTTCCAGATTCACTCAGTCTAGTACTGGACACTTTCTTTTGAGTCCTTTATAGTATCCCCTTGAGATAAACATGCGGTGCTTTAGTATACTATTTATGCTTTTCATTGATTAACAATATTCATCAATATTAGAATTTTGTGCCGCTTTTTCCTATCATAAATGTAAATTATTTCCAATAGATTATAAAATGGTGTTTTCAGAGGGACAACACTAAAGTGATATTCTAGATTTAACCTTTAATGCTGCAGTAGAAAGGTGAAAGAAGCTGAAGCCATATCATTAACAGTCTATGTTTCCCTCCTACTTGCTTCACACATGACACACCAGGAACTGTAGCATTTGTTACTACAGAAAGGTAAAGTTTAGATCCCGCAATTCCGCTTCTTGGCAACTACTCCAAGACCCCAAAATCTTGTTCAGAAAAGGCATTTACACTCTTTTGTGCATTCAGCATAGCACACTATTCACAATAGCCAAATTCTGGAAACAACCCAAGTGCCCGAGAACAGATGACTGGATAAAGAATCTGGTACATATCCACAATGGAATACTACTTGGCTATAAGGAAAGATGAAATCATGTAATTTGCTGCCATCTGGATGGATTTGGAGAAAATCATGCTGAGTAAAGTTAGAAAGAGGAGGACAGGTAGCTGCACCCGCGTGAATCCAGACCCAGCTGAACCAACTACAACATGGACTGCTCCTAGCAGATTGTTTCCAGCCAGAGAACTAAGCTGCGACACCATGCCCGCCCGGGAGGGGAAAGGTATTTCTCTCTCTCGCCTGTCCCTTCCCGGGGATGAAGGGCGTGGGGACCGCCATATTATGACGACCACAGATGGGGTTTACAAGCTTGCAATGATCGAATATCCGGAAGAAATCTCCCTGGACTTAGTTGTTAAAGTACAGAAATACAAAACCGACCTCATTTCTCTTCACAACAGGTCTGACTCTAGTGGGGTGCTCCTAATAATAATGGTGAGGTTTGTGTTGAAATATTGAATGTAACCAAAGAAAAAGGAAAGTAAAGTGAAATTTATCAGTTACAAGGCGGGGGAGTACGGGGGTGGGCAGAATGGGAGGTGTACTGTGGGTTTTTTTTGTTTTTTTGGGTTTTTTTGTCTTTGGTGGTGGGATATGGGCACTGGTGAAGGGATGGTTTTTTCAGCATTGTATGACTAAGACTTAAGCCTGAAAGCATTGTAATTTTCCACATGGTGATTCAATAAAATAAAATTTTTAAAAAATTTTAAAAAAAAGAAAGAGGAGGACAGGTATACAATAGTCTCCCTCATATGATATAAAGAAACGTAATAAGAAAATAAAATACACAAAAGCACAGAAACAGAGAACTGGTCTTTAGTTGGTGGGCATATAGAGGGGAGAGGACTGCAAGTGTGGGAGTGGACACTCGACAGTTGTGGAGGGAAACACACTCAGTAGGAGAGTAGTGCTGGAATGTTTTTTGCATGAAACCCTGCCATTAACATTATTGTAAATCATGATGCCTAAAAAATTTAAAAAGAAAGTAATTAAAGAGGAAAACAGCTATGCCAATATTTGTGTGTTTTGACCTAAGAAAATGTAATTCATTTGTATTTCATAGTCCCAATGATCCACTTCTGTTTGTTTTTTTTTCTTTTTGGGTCACACCCGGTGATGCACAGGGGTTACTCCTGGCTCTGCACTCAGGAATTACTCCTGGCAGTGCTCAGGGGACCATATAGGGTGCTGGGAATCGAACTCGGGTCAGCCACTTGCAAGGCAAATGCCCTACTCGCTGTGCTATTGCTCCAGCCCCTCCACTTCTGTTTTTAATCCTTACAAAGAGGTTGATATAGTTGATTCTCAGTCCAGGCTGACCAAATGAGTGAAGACTGACTGAGTTCTTATGCTGGTTACATTCTCATTCTTTATTACGAACAAACATGGAAACATATTTCCCTACTTAATGATTGTGGTAATTAACACTGAATTTAAAGTCACCAATCACCTTTTAAAAATACTGGGCTGAGGGCTGGAGTAATAGTACAGCGGTTAGGGTGTTTGCCTTGCATGAGGCCGACCTGGGTTGGATCCCCGGCATCCCATATGGCTGCCCCAGCCTCACTAAGAGTAATTCCTGAATGCAGAGCCAGGAATAACCCCTTTGCATCACTGGGTGTGACCCAAAAAGAAAAAAAAGAAAAAAATTAAAAATACTGGGTTAAGTCTCAAATGCATCAATATTCATAAGTCAGTCTCTCTCTCTCTCCTTCTCTCTCTCTCTCTCTCTCTCTCTCTCTCTCTCTCTCTCTCTCTCTCTCTCTCTCTCTCTCTCTCTCTCTCCCCGTTTCCCCTTGCCATTTCTAATCAGTTGAGTACAAAGTGACAAGAATTAGGAACTGCCAAAGGGAAGGATAGTAGTTCTGTCCAACAGATGCTATTTACATCATGGACGTAAAATGAAGAGTGGTCTTCTTGTTTGTTAGGACACCTGTTTGGTCTTACCTACAAGTAATTAAGATGCCAAAAATTATTACTTTGGGTGTGGAAACAGCCTGTGAATACACATTCACACATTCAAGCTAAGATTATACTTAAAATGCTTCCTGATGGTGATATTTAATTCTAAAAATGGAGAAGTCTGTAGTTCACCTTCTAAATCTAACATTACAATCATCCTGAGTTATTTTTATAGTCAACTAGATGAAAAAAGTGTAATAGGATGAGCTAGCTAATTTAAGCTCTAGAGCAATTGTTTTTATCATTTTCTACACTAGAATGTTTTCCTTTGTGAACCAAAGCAAATATTTTTGTGGAATTGGTGATATTCTACAGCAGAAAATATCTGGCAAGACAAGTTTTTGAAAAACAAATTTCTAATATTTTTTTTCAACTTTAATCAAAGTTTCATGGATGTAAAACAAAAACACAATGCACTGAAATTTGCAAGACCATTCGTATGAGTGAATGTATATTTTTAAGGAAAAGTGTTCGCATATAGCATTATTTTTTCCACCTTGATGAAAAGGGTAAAATATAGTTCCATTATAGTGTATTTTTGTTTATCAAAAACAGTTAAATTTGGGGCTATAGAGAGAGTTCTAGAGGCAGGAGTGCATAGTTTGCATGGAGGATCCTTGCCACTAATGATCCCCGGATGCTGGCATTGAACAATCCCCCAGCAAGCAATAAGCTAGGAGAGCCCCTGAGTATCACCAGGAGGAGCCCCCAAATAAAATAAAACAATTTTTTGAAGGACAGAGACAATTACACTTTATAAAATTGCTTTTGAAATGTTATATGTAAATATTACATCTCATAAATGATGTGGCTACCCTAAAGGTATCTCCAAAGGTATCTGGTACATCCTCAAATATTAATGTTTCATAATCATTCTTATAGTTGATATTTTAAGTCTTATTTTTACTACACAAAACTATGGCAGCATATTGCCCCGTTCTCTTTAGTGGGCAGTTCTGATACATTGCCATGGCAGATGACATCATATATTAATTTAAATTTGCATAACATTAATCAATAATATAGTTATGTTCAGGAGACAAATTCCTAGCATATGTTATATATATATATATAGGATATTAAGAAATTTAAGTAAAACCTGCTTTTACAGTTTTTAAGATTATGTAAAGTTATGAGGTACTTTAGCTTGATTATCACTTTATGAGAAAAATTTATAAATGTATTATGATTGGCCTTTGTCTATGGGGTTTTAATTTTGTGGTTCTTTTTAGAAAGACTTGGAAAAGAAAGGAGTGGACCTGTTTTTCATATAAATATGATACAACTCTTTGCCACTTATGCCTTTTGTCGCTCTTTTGTTCATTTATTTTGAGGGCCTCATTTCTTCACTGCAGTACTTTTCTAAAATTGAAAAGAAAAATAAAGAATAGTAGAGCAGAAGAAAAGAGCTCAAAGTAAAGAAAATGGATTGTGCAAAGGGGTAACCATGTCATTCAATGTTACTGTGAACTTGTATTACTGCCTAAAAAAAGAAACTTGGATTCATTTCAATAACCAGTGAAGTATTTAACCATTCAAAAACTCATTCATCTGACTAAATGAGAGTTCTACTGGTACTGCATTTATTAAAATACCTTACTTCTTCCACCTATGCATCATTTCCAGAATTATGTTCTTAAAAGATTTAACCTTTGTATTATAACACTAATTTAAGGACATACTTGGTAGAATGGAATTGCCATTTCCATTATTTTGTCTTCGACAGATAATGTTTGAATATGTAATTCCTGTATAAGAAATTCAAGTTGTAACTGTTTAGCTGTGTAGAATAGATTATTTCTCAGCTGTTAAAGTGATCTAAGAGTTCACATTTACTTGCTTTCCACTTAAATATTCTAATCATGCAGATTGATTATAATCAATATGTTATTACTATTTATGAAATATGTGAACAGCATGTGTAATACTGTACCTATAGAAGGATAACATACTCCTATTAGGTAATCCTTCAAAAAATGATTCTAATATATAACCAATTTTAATATATGTATAGAACTATTCAGACTTATACGTGATCCTGCTTCTCATAATCAAAGAACTATTTTCTATTCTAAACAATTGGATATCTTTCAGCAATTCACTCTTGGATGGTATGTAGATAAATTATTATCCTTTAAAGAAGCTGATAAAATATACGCATGTAGTTTGTATTACTTAGAGTTAGTTCATTTTCCCAAGTAATTGTGTGCAAAAGTAGATATTAGTTGGGAAGTTTTATATTCTATCCCCACTTTTGGCTAAGTAATGTAACACACTGGCTAAGAATGCAAACACTAGATAATACTGACACTGATATTTGGTATCTAGACAGTCTTGGTAAGATTAAAGAAATTTAATCTTTTTGTGCCTCAATTCCATCTTCTGTAAAATGAAAATAGTAAGATTACCCTACATACCATTGTTGTGAGGAACAAGTAAACACAAGTAAAACATTTATAAGCAAACCTCTTGTTAAATGCTACTGCTACTCTTGTTTACTAGTATCATCATCAAGATCTTGATAGAAAAGCGGAAGCATTATTTCTTAGTAGTAAGATTTCTTTGTACATATTAAAGATATACATCTTGCCATATATATTGATTCAGCAACAGCACTTTTAATTTATCCCCCCCCCTTCTCTTGCCTCTGTTAATGATGTCACTGTAATGACCAGGAGTTACATACATGTTTAGTTATGGTGCTCATATGTTTGGCTTTAGTGTTCACCAAAGGTTATACTTGGGGCCACAATGCTTGCCTTTAGTTGCAGTACTTGTACAGATCTTACTATTGTTTGACCAGAAGTCACTTGGAGTGCAAGGACCTCAGACATCAGAGATCCAGGAATGCATTTGGTATAGATGGTGATATAAGGGATCAAACTCAAACTTGCAGGAAGCCTGTGCTTCTTCCAAGTCAAGCAAGTGCTTTAGGCACCGAGCCTTCTGATCCCCAAAACTTTCTTTAAAACAATAGAATTTACTTAGAAAGGATATACCACATTTATTTCAAATCCTTGTGAATAATCCTATTTTTATTTGCATTGTTTATTGTAAATCACACATGCAAGGGAAGTGATCTACCACTCAGTCACATTCCCAGCCTAAGTCAGGTCTTCTTATGATGAATTTTCATTACTGAAAGTGCTTTAATGTGGGTGCTGTAATTGTATAAGTTTACATAAGTTTTTTTTAAGTTTTATAAATTTCATGACGGATTTTTCTTCTGAGAGTGACATTATTCTCAAGCTGTCAGTTTAAAAGCAACGCTTCAGGGATCTAACAGATTGAAAGAAGAATATCTAGTTTCCTTTGCGTTCCAAGGGAATATCTACTTCAGGAGAAACAGTCATGTGGGCCTTAAGGCTTTAAGGCATGAAAGGTTTCTTGTTCACCATTTTTCATTAATTTGCTTTGCAGCTTGCAGTTCCCCACAATGATGAATGGACCCGATTTGCCAGAACCCTCGTGGAGATCCGTGCTAACCGAGCTGATAGCGAAGAAGAAGGCACTGTGGAGTTATCTGCCTAGTGGAAATGGGCTGTCATCATCCCAGTTCCTAACCTCACATTCTAGAGCTCAGCGTCTGCATTCTAGTTTGCTCATCTTCAGTGTCCGTTCAGTATCGGTATTGCCAATATCCACAGTTTGGGTGCTATGTTGTGCCAGCTATGCTCAAGTACTATGAATGTTGTATCTCACTCTGCTCCCCACTGACCTGAAATTCACCAGAGCACCTCTCTCTTTATATTTCTGTCTCAAAAGTTGAGGGGGTCGGGTCGGAGGGAGAAGCCTTTATGGATTTAGTTGTTGCTTTTTTAACTACTTAGTAGCTGTATTTAATAGCTGGAAACCTCTGGTTAAATTTGTGCTTACATGCACTTCTGGCATAGTCCTATTAAATCCATATGAAGCCAGATATGATTAGGTGCAGATGTGGTGTGCTTCATGATATGGTACAGGGCCAAAGACTTGAGATGTGGTGTTTTTACATGGTGACTCACATTATGAATGGATTTACTAGAAGAACATTGCTGCTCCTTATTTACTGTGGTGTGCTGCATGGAACATATTTATTTGAAAGCATTAAAATAAACGATCTTAGAGCATGTGCATAATGAGAGGACTGTATTGTCTCTCTGCTGCTGTTGAGGTTACATTAAGTTCCAAATAACAATTACAGTATGTTGGTTCCACTGAGGACATGAAATCATTAGAGATTTCTTACAGTGAACAGAATGAATTTTAATGCTTATTATTTCTAGGTAGTTTAACAATATTTCAAATATAGCTGATGGCTGATACTTGTCATTCAAGATAACACAGCCCAACAAGAGTCCGTGGTTCCTAAATATGACACCAACGTTGCCAGTATGTTCCAAACCAGGTCTGTAAAACCATGACATCCTTTCCTTACGGAAAGCTTTACTAGAATTCCGTTACAACAAGTTGATGGGGAAGATGAAGTTGGACCACGTTAAAGAATGATAATGAATTTGTAAGCAGTGGGCCTGACTAGACATAAACCAAGATTCCTGGTTTTATTTTTATGAGGGAATGTGTGTGGTTTCGGAAAACGTATTTCTTTATCTCCATCAGGGATACTCTAGCATAAAGTCTATCCCAAATGCTGGAGTAAGAAAAACAGTTTAAGATGAACACATATAAAATGTTCTATGTATTTCATTTTTAAAGAAGGTTATGGAAGAAAATATCTGTTTATTAGTATTAAACCAGGAAATATAGCTATATAATTTTAATAGAAATTTTTTTTCAAAGGGTCATTTCATCCCTAGAGAGAATTAAAATAAATAGTGGTTGAATCATGAAAAAAAAAAACATTTAAAGACAGGCTTTCAGCTTTTTAGGAAAAGAATTTCCATGTTGTTTTGTTGTTTTATTGGTAGAGATTCCTTAAACTGTGAGATTTCTTTTGTTTAAAAAAAAGATATTTTTTGTCAAGTGTTCTATGGTATATAGATATTGAAGTTCTTCATAATAGAAATGAAATATTTAAAGATAAAATATATGTCTGAAATAGGCTTAAAAGACATCCAATGAAAAGTACTGGAAAAGTGTTTCTCAAGTATATGCTAAAGGATTTAAAAATAAAACAATAATCTTTGAGTTGCTTCTACAGATCAAATTCTGGATGATTTCACAAAAACTGTCAAGTTGTAAAGATCAGAGTCACTTGGAACTTACAAGAGTATATCAGTATATATATATATATATATATATATATATATATATATATATATATTGTTTTGTGGTAGCCAAATTCCAAAAATCTTCCAGGGTTTTTTTTCTTTGCTTTTTGGGTCATACCTGATGATGCACAGGGGTTACTCCTGGCCCATGCACTCAGGAATTAACTCCTGGCTGTGCTTGGGGGACCATATGGGATGCTGGGAATTGAACCCAGGTCAGCTGCGTGCAAGGCAAATGCCCTACCCGCTGTGCTATCGCTCCAGCCCCTCTTCTAGTTTTTTTATAGTGTCAACCCAGCCTGAATCTATGTTATCCTTGTGTCACTAGTGGGATCTGGAGGAAGATATGCTATATGAGATCAGAATTAGATTATAAGAAAACATACTGCTTTCTTCTTAGTCTCTTGGTACAATCAGCCTTGTCCTCCAACCTACTGAAGAAGTGAGATTACTCTAATAACTCCATCCATACCATGGTTCAATCTGAGCACTAAGTGACTATGTGATTAGAAAGACACACTTGGCTAGCTCAAGCTCAGTCATTCAAGGTATCCTAGCTGATATCCCGAGAAATGATAACTGAGGGTGAGTGAAGACTTTTAACACAAGTTGGCTGGAGCCATGTTGTGCTTGATTAGGAAAAAGAATACACCACTAAGGGAATTAATGACACTGGGATTTATTCTAAAGGGTTCAATCAGCAGATTCATCCAGAACATAAAATACTTACTAGGCTAGAATTCATTGGCTCTGAAGAACTTTTTTGCATGTGCAACTTTACTGTGACAATAGGTTGGCAGTGAAGGAGTCTCTGGTAGATATTTTAGTGATGGTCTTTCCTGCAGATCAAAACTGACAGAAGAGTTCATTACAAAACAGGGTTTGCTAATATCCATGTATATGATGAGATCTTGGAGTAATACAGCTAAGTGGTGACATTTAGCAATCAACACAGGAATTTACAATTACCATAATGGCCAGTTAGATCAGCGATGTAGCCAAGGAGTTTTGGCCACAGGTAAAATTTTCTTACCTCTATAACGGAACACACAAAGTTAAGAATGAAGGAGCAATTGCCTCTAATGAAAATTATATTTCTCTACTTATAAATTCATACTAAAGCCAGTTTTCAAATCTAATATTAATTGACTGAAGAGGTATCCCCAGTTTACTAGGCCGACAAACCCTATCACAAGTATCTTAAGAACTGATACCCTTAGTCCTCTAAAGGAAAAGTTGTTTATAATGAAGATTGACCATTTGTTTAGATCAGTGCACAATGCAAAGAAAGAAAATCCCAGGCAGTCTGAGTATTATTGCTATAGAGTATAAATAAACAAGGGGCCAGAGAGGTAGTGTAGTAGGTAAGGTGCTTGATTTTCATGTAACAGACCCTGGTTTGAGCCCCAGAACTCCATATGGTTCCTGAGTCTGTGAGGAGTAAGCCCTGAGCACCTCTGGATGTGGCCCAAAAGCAAACAACAAACAAACAATAATGAAGCCAAATTCACATTATAATCTCATGCTAGACCAGAAACTTTTGGTAGTTATCAGGTATTAATGTGAGGTCCTTATTAAAGTCTAGATTACAAATGGGTTTATTTAGTCTCAAGACCCACATTTCTCTGTTGAGTGTTCAAGTAGAATTTATATGCTCGGCATTGGTTTCTTGGCATATGAGGGAAGAGCTAAACTAAAGGAAAGGCCTGGTGCAGATCTCTGAATCTGCTATATTCCCACTTTTTCAAGATAGTAAATTGGGTCCTAAGCAATTGCACAGTGGGTAAGGCACTTGCCTTCAAGTGACTGACCCAGGTTCAAAATCCGCACCATGTATGGTCGCCTGAGCCCACCAAGAGTGACCTCTAAGTACAGAGTCAGGAGTAAACCATCAGCACCACCAGGTGTGCCGCTCACCCCAGAAAGATAGTAAATTAAAAAACAATACATTTCAGGGTAGGAATAGGAGTATGGTCGAGAGTAATGTCACTCTTAGTGTCACTCTTGGTGGCATTCTTAGTGTCACTCTTACTATTCATTTAATATTCCAGTTCGGCTCTTTCATGAACTAAGATGGATCTTGGGGAAGTGGGAAGTTGAGGACTGCAGAGAACTAAAAGTTCAGTTAAGCAGTGGTTATGATTATAACTACTCTTATTTATGTGAAGTTCTTCTGAGTATACATTAATAAGGTGATGGCCTGTGACCATTGATTAATTGGCTGTATTGTTTTTCCTTACATCTATTTTATAAAATAAAAAATACTTGCCAATCTTAGTTTTCATTTAGCAGGAAAGAATGTTCTTCATTTACTATATTCCTCAGGGATATGATAATTTCTCAGTCTTTGTCATATTCCAAAGAGGTCAAGAATTTCTGATCATCTGCAGAGCATTGCACTAATCTATTACTGGCAGAATCATGCTGATTAGGCAGTATAACAAGAGTTAACTAATTTGCGAGAAATCTTGGCAAGCCTACTTCAGAGGCTCGAGAATAGATTCAAAGATGAGGGACCTATTTCTTCCATGTGTATTTTCAGAATTGAATGGTTAAGAGCATGCTGATATGTCACCTTCAAAGGAAAAGACAAATTGCTGAGATTTCTAGCTCCCAAATGATAAGAAGGTTTTCACCTGATAACCCATCTATGGGTTCTGAAGGTAACACAGTTCATATCTAAGAATATTGCTCTTATTCATATAGCAAGTGGCATGCAAGACTTTGGGTGGGGGCTCCAAGTGGGAGAGGCTATGTAGCAATTCAAGTCAGGGAGCTCTACTCATTTAACCACTATATTCTATGGTACTGGGAAAAATCCACATCAGTTCTGGGAAAAGTTGTGTCATGAAAATTAGAGCAAGCCCCAGTAGGGAAATTACAATGGTGTCCCTTCAAGTTCTGAAGAAAGGTATGTTACTGGAAGCAATGAATTATATGACTTTAAAGAAATGACTTCCACAAATTGAAGAGATAGTACAGAGTACAGGGTAACTGCCTTGTAGGGGCTGATCTGGGTTTAATCCCTGGCATCCCATATGTGCTCTCAAGCATGACCAGGAATGATTCCGATGTGTACAACCAGGAGTAAGCCATGAGCATCACTAAGTGGGCCCCGCAACAGCCCCCCCCACCACGACCAAAGGAAAAAAAAAAAAGAAAAAGAAAAGAAATGGCTTCCATCAAGTTACTGAATTCTGGTTGCAACAGAGTTCTTCATTATGGAATAAGATATTAGACACACAAATTTCCTATTATAAATTAAATCCTATCAATCTTACCAAGTCATCTACCAAGTCATAAAGTTAGCTAGATCTAATAGAAACACCAAGTAAGAAAACCCTATTCGTCCAGCAGGTATATTTAGCAGACTCAAAAACCCAGTGTCACTCAACAAGATTTTACCAGCATCAGTTACCCATACTTGTCTTTACGGATATACATGGGAAAGGTAGGTTCTATAAACCTGAGTGAAGAAAGTAATAAAGTCCCAAGCCTGGTTTACATATGGGTTGGCTCAGTTTACGAGTAAATGCTGAAAATGGATGCTAGGTACATTATAGCAATATTCAACAGTGACACTGAAAGATAGCAAAAAGGAAAATATTTCAAATAGAGTGAAAGACCTAATTTCCTACTTCGTGTGAAAAAAATGATCAAAAATACAAATACATTATACCACAGAACCCAAACCATCATTATCTCTCTTTCCTGTGTCCCTGCTTTCACGTTTGACCCTCTTTATTTTCTTAATATAACCATTAAGTAACCAATTCTGTACCATTACAACATTAAATTTCATGGCTTGAAAAATACACCAATGCTACTCACAACTTTTCAGGTAAAGTAAAATTCCTTATAATGTTGCTTAGGCCCTATACCTATTTGATTTGACTTTAACTTCCTCTATGATCTTACATCCTATTACCTGAATGTTTAGAAATCCACTCTGACAACTCCAATCTCATAGATATTCATTTGATTTACCAAATACATAGGGTTGGGGTTGGAGCTACATTATATCAGGTAGGGCATTTGCCATGAATACGACCAACCTGGGTTTGGTCCCCTGCATCCCATATGGTCCTCCAAGCACAGCCAGGAGTAACCACTGAGCATTGCAGATATAACTGCCAGACAAAAAAAAAAGCAAACACACAGGGTCTCTGTACTGTTTGTATTCTGTCTAGTTGAACTGCTGAGTTTGTAAACCCTCAAACACATACTTTCAAATTCCATCTTTAATATAATAAAGGTTATTCCTCTGAATGGCTGGTTTTTCTAACATTTTATCTGTGAAACAGCAGGTGTCTTAAATGCATAAGCATTGCAACTATGAAGAATCTAGTTTAAAATAACAGCAACCACAGAAAATGAGATTAAAAGCATCTCTGTCCCCCACAAGAGAAAGCATTGAGAGAGAAATAAACATTGTAAGTAGAATTAAAATGCACAAACAGAGCTAGAGACATGGCTCAGGGGTAGAGCTCGTGCTTTGTATAGGTAAGGCCCTTGGTTT
The DNA here is from genome assembly GCF_027595985.1 of Sorex araneus. Taxonomy (NCBI): domain Eukaryota; kingdom Metazoa; phylum Chordata; class Mammalia; order Eulipotyphla; family Soricidae; genus Sorex; species Sorex araneus. The sequence goes on along the minus strand of NC_073302.1, from coordinate 384,853,342 downwards.
GAGCCCCAGCCTTGGTTTGAGCCCCAGGAGAGAGAGCGAGAGAGAGAGAGAGAGAGAGAGAGAGAGAGAGAGAGAGAGAGAGAGAGAGAGAGAGAGAGAGAGAGAGAGAATTTGGGATTTGGGGGTGTTGGGCTACACTCAGCAGTGCTCAAGGTTTGTTCCTGTCTCTGCACTCAGATGACTTTGGGTGGGGTTCCCCAGACCATAAGGGCTGGCAGGGATCGAAGCTGGGTCAGCCACATACAAGGCAAGCACCTTATCCACTGTACCAACACTCTGGCCCCAAAAGAATAGTTTGTATTGCTATTAAGATATAAATTACATTAAAATGTAGATACTATATTTGATTCAACAAATTTTAGAAGCTATAAGCATTCTTATAACCAACATATCAAATAAGATCTGAACATTTTAGTTGACCTAGAAAATTCTCTCATGGTTCTTTCTTGCTTTTATTTCTATCAACATTAATTAGTTTGCCTGTTCTGTTCTTAAGCTTCATATAAGTAAAAACTACATTATGATGATGGTATCAATCTTTTCAGTTGATATACATTTATTAACACTCACCCATGTACTGAATCCTTCAGAAATATGCCCTTTAAATCACTGCTTTTCAACTCTATGAATATATTGTATTTATTTAACCAGTTGATGATCACTAGTGCTATTTTATCTTTGGGACTTTTTGTATAATTTTGCTGTGCTTATTCTTGTATATTTGTTTCTTTAGCCATATGTTTTCTTAGGTAAATACTAGTTGAAATTTCTGAGTCACATGGTGAGTCTGTGTTTATCTTTTCAGGAAGGGTCAGTGAAGTGGTTATTCCATTTTGCATTCCCACAACAAAGCAGTCTAGTTGCTCCACAGTATTACAATATCTGGTATCATTGCTCTTTTAATCTCAGCCACTTGGTGAAAATGAAGCAGTATCTAACTGCAATTTCAGTTTGCATAAATTGAATGAGCAATGATTTGAGCACCTTTTCATATAATAATTAGCCATTTTATAGGCAAATTATTATATCCTCTGTAAAATGATGCTCAAATGTTTTGGTCATGTAAAAAGTGGATTGCTTGATATAAATTAAAGAAGTTTTAAATTTATACTAGACATATAACTCTGATCAGTTGTGTTAATAAATACTTCTCGCAGTATATGGCTTGTAACTTCATTTCCTATTATATTTTGATATGCAGAAATATAACACTTGTTGAAGTCTAATTACCCATTTGTAGCTTTGTTGTTGTTATTGTTTTGATGCTACATTTGGCTGTGCTCAGGCCAACTAGTTATGCTCTAAGGGATAACTCTAGTTATACTCTAAGGAATAACTCCTAGTGGTGCTGGGGGAAGATACATGGTGACAAGCTTAGAGCCAGGGTCATCAACACCCAAAAATCTTACATGCTGTATTGTCTCCTCAGGCCTCAATTGTGTCTTTTATGGCTTTCATATAAAATATGTATAGTTTTGGGACTGGAGCAATAGTACAGAGGGTAGGGCATTTACCTTGCACGCAGCCAACCCGGGTTTGATTCCCAGCATCCCATATGGTCCCCAGAGCACCACCAGGAGTAATTCCTGAGTGCAGAGCCAGGAGTAACCTCTGAGCATATCCAGGTGTAACCCAAAAAGCCAAAAAAAATGTATAGTCTTGAGGTCAGAGAGATAGTACAGAGGGTAGGGCACTTGCCCTGCACACATCCAGCCTGGGTTTGGTTCCACGCATCCCTTAAAGACCCCAAGCACCACCAGGAGTAATTTCTGAGTACAGAGGTAGGAGGAATCCCTGAGCATTTCTGGGTGTGGCTCCAAAACAAAGTAAATAAAAATAAAATATTTGGTCTTAGCTCTAGCATTTTATGCATAATTCATTCTGAGATAATATTGTACAGGGGGGTGTGTGGTAAGTTTTTTCTTCTTTTTGTTTTTTTCCCAGTGCTGGGGATCAAACAAATATGAGGCATGTGCTTTATGCTTTGTGCTTGACCACTGAGCCACATCCCTGGCTTCTAAGGTTAAATTTCATGTACATATAATTTTCAAAAAGACTATTGCATTTCTTTTGAAATAAAATGTCCAATTTCAAATCAACCAGCTACAGATACATGGGTCTGTTAATGGACTCTAGTTCTATTTTTATCTAAATAGATATTAAGTTTTTGCTATTAGCAAAATATTTTTAAATGTTATTTTCAAATACAATTAGCTGTGTATTAAAATATAGTAGATTTGGGGCCTGGAGTGATAGTATAGTGGCATTTGTCTTGCATTGACACCCAGGTATCCCTAGCCTTCCAAACAGACCCTGAGAATCTGCAGGAGTAATTTCTAAGTGTAGAGCCAGGAGGAACTCCTGAGCATTTCCATAAGAATGTAAATTCCTTAAAAAATTAAAATATAAATTCCATATGATCTATTCTGTGAAATGCAAAAACAATAATCTGAGGAGATACACAGACTCTTATGTTTATTGCAGCATCATTTACAGTACTTAAGAACTGGAGTGATAGCACAGTGGGTAGGGCGTTTGCCTTGCACGTGGCCAACCTGGGTTCGATTTCTCCGCCCCTCTCAGAGAGCCCAGCAAGCTACCGAGAGTATCTCGCCCACACATCAGAACCTGGCAAGCTATCCGTGGCATATTTGATATGCCCAAAACAGTAACAACAAGTCTCACAATGGAGACATTACTGGTGCCCGCTCAAGCAAATCGATGAGCAATGGGATGACAGTGACAGTGACTTAAGAACTGGAAATAACCTAAAATCCCATCAAATGATGAATGGATAAGGAGATATATAGTATATAGCCATTAACAGAATACTATTCAGCTTTTTCTAAAAGATAAAATTATTCAACTTATAGATCTAAAGGGTAGCATGCCTTAGAGCTTTTTCTAAAAGATAAAATTATTCAACTTATAGATCTAAAGGGTAGCATGCCTTTGAAATAATCAAAAAGTGAAAGACGAATGATTTCAATCCTATGTAGTATGTACATAAAAGTAACAAAGCAAACAAATATGAACTTCTAGACTATAAGACAGACTAATTAATGATTACCAGAAGAGAATGGGAAAAGTTTTTAATAGTGAACCTAACGTGGTATATACACATTTTGATTTTTAATGATATACATCAGAAACTTAGATAATACTATAATGCAATGTTATTTCAATTAAAAAATGTTTGAGAGGGTTTTTTTGATCATATTATTGGTTCCATAATTTATCATTTATGGGTCTTTTTCTACTGATCTTTTACCTTTTTTGTTTTATTTTCGAGACACACCCAGTAGTGCTCAGGGCTCATCTCTGAGACTGTACTCCTGGGGACCATATCAGGTGCTGGGGATTGAATTTGAATAAACCACATGCAAGACAAGTGACTTACCCACTGTACTGTATCTCCTGTTAGAGAGCTTTTACTTTCTTTTTTTTTTTTTTTTGCTTTTTGGGTCACACCCGGCGATGCACAGGGGTCACTCCTGGCTCTGCATTCAGGAATCACCCCTGGCCATGCTCAGGGGACCATATAGGATGCTGGGATTCGAACCCGGGTCGGCCGCGTGCAAGGCAAACGCCCTACCCGCTGTGCTATCGCTCCAGCCCGAGAGCTTTTACTTTCTTAAGCTTATTTTTATGACTGTTTTAGTATATATTTTGTTACTTTAATCCTGTCAGTGTGGGATTTGTTACATTGTTTTAAGCATTACAGCCCTGTGTTTTAAAAAGGCAGTTAAGTTACTTGGAACCAGTAAGAACCATAGGTATGATTTTAAGATTTTTAAAGACAGAAATCCACTATTGTAAGTCTAATTATTACTAATTATTATGGGTCCGATTATTGTAGGCTTAATTAACCATAAATCGAAGTACTTTGACTTCTCTTCCCGATGGTCTCTGCACAAGAGAAAACTTTCCACATGGCTGATGAAAACTCAACCCTGAGCTACAGAATTTTTCTGCTTCCTCCTTTTCATGACCCTCCCAAATCCAGACTAGTTCCTTCCCATAAATGCACACAGAGAGAGTACACAGCTAAGGACCAGGGGATTCCGCAAAACCAGGGAGACAGTACTCGAGAAGTTCTCTCTCATTTCGTTTAGTTCATTGTCTGACAACTTAATTATCTAGGATTACTGATTTTTGACATCAGGTCTTCAGTTTGGGAAATTGCTTGTCCCTGTACAGTGGCTAGAAACTGACTTCAGACACTAAGATGACAGGATGGGAGGTATTTTTCTCCTTTCTTTCATACTTTACAATTTTAGTTTGTCTTGTGATAATTTTTTTTCTCATGATGTACTAAGTGATTGAGCACAGAGCACATGCCTCACCTGTGTGAAGCCCTGGGTTTGACCCCCGTACTGAAAAAAAAATGCCTTAAAATTATCTCAGAAATAGGGGGCTGGAGCGATAGCACAGAGGGTCGGGCGTTTGCCTTGCACGCGGCCAACCCGGGTTCGAATCCCAGCATCCTGTATGGTCCCCTGAGCATCGCCAGGAGTGATTCCTGAGTGTAGAGCCAGGAGTAACCCCTGTGCATCGCCGGGTGTGACCCAGAAAGAAAAAAAATTATCTCAGAAATAGGGTATCAGAACAGAGGGTGGGGTGCTTGTCTTGCACATGGCTGACCTGAATTTAATCCCTGGCATATCATGAGCCCACCAGGAGTGATCCCTGAGCTCAGAGTCAGGAGTAAGCCTGGCACCTCTGGGTATGAAACTACCCCCCCCCCGCCCCAATAATAATCTCAAAATAAAACATACATAAAATTCTAGAGCTAAGAATATAAATTTATTATAATAAATATTTCTGGTGCTTCCTACTCTACTTCATTGTGGCCAAAGGCAAAATCTCACAAAGATATAATCAGGAAAAGAATGTAAATGGAAGTTCATCTCCATGGTTACAAAGATTTTATTTTTTCTTCCCTTCCCTTGCTGCTATTGGTGCATTGATGGGGGTCACACTGCTCGCTGGCAGGGGTGCGTCTCCTGGAGCATCTAGCTGAGGTAGTTGCACACATGACCCGGTGCTCCCTGGGAAGCTGTTCACTTTAGTTGTGGTGCTCACTCACATTCCAGATGTAGTACTTGCTGGGAGTTTGAGGTGGTGCTCAGATGTGTTTGCTTTAAGTCATACTTTTTTTAGTTGCTAGTTGTGATGCTCACTGGGGGTTGCATGCTTCTAGGCTGTCGTACTCACACACACACCTGGCTGAGGTGCTTGAGAGACCGCCCACTCTACTGTGATGTAAGGCACTCCAGATGGCACAGACGCAGGCACTGCACTGAGTGCTCAGGAGCAGCACAGGAGATGGAATCTCAGCCTCACTTTTGCAAGGAATCGTTGGCTCCTGCGTTTACTCCCCCACCCACATGCTTCTACAAAGTTGATTTTGTTAGAGGTTTTTTTTTTAGGGGCCACACCTGGCTATGCTCAGGTCTTTCTCCTGACACTGTATTCAGGGATCACTGCTGGTGGGCTTGGGGGGCCCTATGGGGGGGCTGGGGATCAAATCCCTGTTTGACCATGTTCAAGGCAAACACACTGCCCATTGTACTATCTCTCTAGCCATTTGTGTGTGTGTGTGTGTGCGCGCGCGCGCGCGCGCGCGCGTGCGTTTTATAGTCCAGGACTTTAATGACACATTCTTAGCACTGTAGCACTGCCATCCCGTTGCTCATCGATTTGCTTGAGCCGTCACCAGTAGCTATCCATGGCATATTCGGTATGCCAAAAACAATAACAACAAGTCTCAGTGACACATTATTATAGATATTTCTGAAATTATTATTTTTTCAATTTTAGTTTTGTTCAAATTTTACTGATTTACTACTGGGCCACAATACCTTAGAATTCAAGAGCCATACCTCTATAATGGAGAGTTGTAGCCTGAACACAATCATGACCAAAGTTCCAGAATCATCCTACAATCAAATGACACCACATAATGACTACACATGCTTTCCAGTTCCCATCCATTTTCCCTCTAGAAACCACCAGTTTTCAGTGAGTTTCAGGGTTAGTTTTGTGGACGGTTTATTTAAGTAATTCATATCCTGCATGATTGAAACCATCTAATAGTTGTTCTTCACCTCCTTATTAATTGTATTTAATATAATTAGGGTTAAAGAGGTAGTATAGTAAGTAAGGAGCTCGCCTCAAGTGTATAGAACCCGGAATCTATACCTGGCACTCTCTGATCTCCTAACCCTGCCAGGAGTGATTCCCAAGTATAGAGGTAGGAATAAGCCCTCAGTGAGCACCACCAAGTGTGGCCCAAACTGCCCCCCCAAAAAAACACCACCAAAATTACCTCAAAATCTATCCATTTTGTCCCCAAAGACACATTCTTTGTTGAATGTAAGAGTAGTATTCCACTGAGTTCATATACCACCACTTCCTTATTCAGTCGCCTGTTGACGGGCATGTAGATGGATTCCATGTTTTTAGCTAGTATGTCTAATGCTCTTATGAATATATGAGTGTAAACATCCTTTTGAATTAATGTTTTGATATCTTTTGGATAAATACCTAGTCAGGCTATTCCTAAATCATACGGAATGACATTTATTTTTAAACAGCTTTAACAAAAAACAGTCGTTTTCTCTTTCATCTAACTTATGTCAAATGTTAATATCATAATTTGTAATAACAGCTCAATGTGTTAGATGGATTAAACAAATCAAGACACTCTCAAAAACAAGTAAAAGGAAAGAGCACTGTAATTTCAGATACCAAAAAAAGAAAACAGAATTGATAATTTCTTTAAAGTGCTCTTACAAACATGACCTTGTTTTAAAAAGAAGCTGGGTGGGGGCGGAGGGAGAACAGAGGGGCTATGATTCATGCCTCGCATGAGACTTCCTGACTCTGCTCTGATCCCCGCCCAACACGGTCTGTGGAACACCACAGGAGAGGCCCTGGTCGTCCTGCACTGCAGGGTGGCCTTGGACCCTACAGTGAGCCTTCCCAGTCTGAGGGTACCTCCAGGGCTCCTGAGCAGCACAGGGGAGGTCATCCCAGCCCCCAGCCCCCCAAAAAAGAGAAAGAGAAAGTGTCACCTACTTTATAAATTGCAGTCACAGTGTGGAGAAACCTCTCCTTTCTACCGGAATATAACTCTGTGAACTGTGAATAATACAATATATAATATAACTGTGAACAATACAATAATCTCATTTCCATCTACAGAATAAAAAAAGGAAAGTTTTCCAACTTTCCTCATTCAGTTTCAGTATTACTCTGGAGCGACAGCATAGCGGGTAGGGCATTTGCCTTGCATGTGGCTGACCCAGTTTGATTCCTCCGCCCCTCTCGGAGAGCACAGCAAGCTACCGAGAGTATCCCGCCCGAACAGCAGAGCCTGACAATTCGATATGCCAAAAGCGGTAACAACAAGTCTCACAATGAAGATGTTACTGATGCCCACTCGAGCAAATCTATGAACAATGGGATGACAGTGCAGTGCTACAGTGCAGTATTACTCTAATGTCATGTAGACAAACTATAAAACACTACAGTTGGCTCAAGTGAATAGGTGATTTTTAAAAAGCAACTTATCATGGGGCAGAGAGATAGTACAGTGGGTAAGTTGTGTGCCTTGCACTCAGCTGGCCTAGTGTAGTCAATTCCCGGCATCCCATATGGTTCCCTGAACAATATCAGGAGATAATTCCCTGGTGCGGAGCGAGGAGTAACCCTTGAGCATTGCCAGTGGCCCTAAAACAAGATGAATATATAAATTAATAAAAAGCAAACTCTTACATGGAGCAGACAATTGTCAGGTGATATCAACTTTCTAATTAAGAAAGCATATCTCTATATTAAGAACTAGGTAAATTTTTTCAAGAATTTCACACTTTGAAATACATAACTTTTAAAATGAGACATAATACATAATATATGTATGTATGTATGTGTATAAAATATATTTGTGTGTAGTTTGTTTTGCTTAAGAAGAAACTGTTATAAATGTGTGCTATTGATCAGTCAGTAATTCACTTTTATTTATAAAAGAATGAGGGAGAGTGTAGGAAATAAAGTGTAAGATATCCCCTAACTTTAGGGGTAGTAGGAAACTTGTTGGGACTAGAGTAGACTTTTCCACCATTAGTGGTGACAGAGATTTTATGTCCAAAAGTAATTCCAGCAAATCCCACATTCTGTAAACTTTCTCCATTCCCTCCAGACACACTTTGAGGCCAAGTACCCGTAGATATTTACTTTTAACTTGGTTTTCCATTATTTCCAACTTTTGTTGAAGAATGGCATTTTCTAATTATAGTAGAGAATTTTAAGATGGCCCAATTCAGTTAACATGATATCATATTACACTGTAACAGTTTGTAAATTTACCTCTGCTTTTTTCCACATTACCTTCCAATTTTAAACCCATGGGGCAAATGCTTCAAGTTTACCTTAATCCTCTCTTCACTGACTTTAATAGGTCATAAAACAGTTTAAGATGAACCTCAAAGCTTTGTCAGAATTCACCTGGTCCTCAGGCTCTAGAATTTTTTTGAGATAGTCAGAGTACTTAACATGGCAAATGAAATCCCTCTTCATTTCTCAATGTTTAGATGGCCATATCTGATACTGGGGACAATGAGAAATTCTGGGGGAGTGGTGGGGTGGGGTGTGACATCATAAGAACTTTCTGCATTTTGTTTTCCTGAGAACTGTGGTAGGCAAAGGGCAGAGCTTGGCTGCCATTACACTGGGACCCTAATCTTGACTTCCTCCTTTTCTAGCTGAGAGATGTGAGTAAGATCCCTAATTTTGAGCCCAGCTTTTCTCCTTTTTAGTTAGCAAACCAGTACACTCCACGAAGGGTTGTGGGAAGATTTAATGAAGTCATGTCTGGCATGTAATACCATCTATTTAATGAATCTATACTGGCCAAAGACCTCCAGGGTGAGGCAGAGTTTACTTGCTTATGTCCCATTTGACAACAGTCAAGCCCACAGAGCAGGTCCATTATCAACTTTCGGCACACATTTCCCATCCCGACCGATACCTCTCAGTGTCTGTGTTGCAAGCCATAAAGCCCAAAAGTAGAGAGAGACTATGGGGAATATTGTCTGCCATGCAGGCAGGGGGAGGGTGGGAAAGGGGGGCATACCAGGGATATTGGTGGTGGGGAATGTGCACCGGTGGAGGGACGCTGTTTGATCACTGTGTGATTATAACTCAAACACGAAAGCTTGTAACTAACTCACGGTGATTCAATAAAATTAAAAAACAAAAAACCCACAGAGCAGGAGCTGTGGGAAATAGCAAAAGATGATGATGACATGGTGACGGGGGTAGGAGAGATCAGGGGCAGGGCTTTCCTGTCCTTTTCCATTAAGCAGTACTTCCTTTTCCATGAGGCTAGTACGGAGGAGTTAATGGCACTCACCCTGCATGCTTCTGAACCCCCTGGATTCCCCAGCACCACGTGTGGTCTGAGCAGTGCTGGGTGTGTTCCCTGTCCCTTCGAAGTAAGATCAGAATGCGTCGGCCCATGTCTCTTCCGACAGCTTCTATTTAATTACCTGGTGGTGTGCACCGAGGCACGAGGATGGTGCCATGGTTTTCTAAATGGTGCAGCCGGGTTCCCAAATGCCTCACACACTGCATGCCCTGGGTGCCACAGCACGTGCAGCGCATCCAAGGAAGGAGGAGTTCGTCCGAGGGCTAGTCTGCCCAGTGGTACTGTGCCTAGGGTTTCGGGGAACTGGACCGAGCCGGAGTCAAGTCCGAGGCCGAATTGGATGAGCTCAGTTGGATTAGCTCCTCCCAGAAACATGGCTGGAAATACCCAGAAAGCTTGGTGAACTTAATTGCTCTCCCACTGGGGGATCAAAGCTCAAGTACATGTGGAAGGTGGGGAGGGAGGGAAGGGGAATGGTGTACAACCACCTGTGCACTGGTCACTGGCTACCCATTGGCTGTTTTGGACAAAAGGTGGTGGAATTGTGAAAGGATTTTCCAGAGGGGCCCCGAAGAGGTATTTTCCTGATTGACACAGTGCCACCAGAGCATCAGACAAAAAAGTCACTGTTCTTTAAGATGATAACAAAAAAGAGTTAAACATTTACTCTAGGATGTTTATCAGTTTGTTTCGGGACCACACCCTGAGATGCTCAGGGCCTCCTGCTTTAGGATCACAAATGGAGTGCTGAGAAATCAAACAGGACCCTGTGAGCCCTGTAGGTTAAAAGCCTACTACAAGGCAAGTGTTTTAACCCTTTTACTATCTTTTTCTATCTTACTGGCCCCTAATTATGAGTGTTTAAATTTGATTTGCATGTGTTTATTTACATGCCAGTAACAGGCTCCAGAGAAAAGCTCTCTTCAATGCAGATAGATTCAGAATAGATAATATAGTTCATGCAGATTGTGCAAATAAACGAGTGGTTTTCAAAATAAAATAAAACAAAACACTAGAACTGCTCTACTACAAAATTAAATATCCTGCAAAAGGGCATGCGGCCTGTCTAACTGAATCAGAACAGTGGTGGGCACCATAGCCCGGTGGCCAGACCAGTAAGCTGGGGGTGTCTGTGACCTTGAGAAGCAAGCCTCAGACAGGCACAATTAGTGGGTCTTCTTAACTTTCTTTCTAAAGTTATTCGAGGGGACTGTGGTTTTGCTTAAGGCAAACCCTCCTTAAGAGCCGGGAATCTAAAAACAAACAACATTATTTTATTAGGTTACCCCAGCAGATGAAAGCATAGTGTTCCATTTGGACTCTTTTTGGAGTCAATTAATGCATTAGCTAAAAACAAACCCTTCTGAAAGCAAGTTCCTGTTGTTTTCAACAGCTCTAAAAGAATGCTCAACTACTGTGCCCCTCAACTGCCAGAGAGGAACAGAGAGGACTGAGCTGTAAATAATTAGAATTGATTAATAAGGAAAACTTTTTGATATATCTCAATCCCAACATTATCTCAAAAGGTGTGGATTTTTAAAAAAGCTTTATTATTTATTTCTAAATGTTTTATTTTTTTGTTTAGGGGCCATATCTTCTGGTTCTCAGGGTATACTCCTGATTCTGTGCTCAGGGGTGACACCTGACTGTGTTCAGTGAACCAGCGTGGTAGTGGGGATGCGAGCTGGGGTTGGCCAATGCAAGGCAAGCATGTTAACTTCCATCTCCTCACGCCTACAGCTTTATTTATAACAAGATGCAGGAAATTTAAGTCTTTCTAAGTTATTCTAAAGTTCTAATTTAGATAAATTAGAACTGGTACATTAGAACTATAGCTGCTTTAATAAAAACATATTTCTGACTTATGAATATATGCTGTGAAATATGCTGTGATTGCTTTTCAACTATGGCTTTAACTCCAATAGCAGAAAGAGCCTGTAGAAGAGAAAATAATAAATCATTCATTGAAAAATATATCTCAAAAATCCATCATCCACCCCTTCATCCACCCATATAATAACCAAGATCCCAGTAAGTTCCAGGCACATAGGACAATAATCAGATATAGGCCCTGCCTTCTTGGCAGTCCACCCTGGACTTTCAAACTCAAGATTGGTATTATTTTAAAAGATAGAGGTGATATGCTTTCAGCTGTCTCAGACATTAAAAAAGTAGTAACCCCCCTGTAGTCTTCATAACATGGAATATAGAACTTCTTTAGTGAGGGTGAAGGTTTTTTCCCCTAAAAGTAAAACAAAAGAGAAAGCACATCCCATTTGTGGCAGTACCATTTGTGAAAAGAACATTTCACTTCTTTTACCAGGGAATGTACTTTTTGTTTGTGCACCTCCTGTACTCAGGGCTTACTTCTGTCACTCTCAGAGGATCATACAGGGTGCCGGGGATTAAGCCTGGGTCATCCACATGCAAGGCAAATGCTTTATTCATGAATTATCTTTCCATCCCATCAATTTTTTTTCTTTTTGGGTCATACCTGGCGATGCACAGGGGTTACTCTTGGCTCTGCACTCAGGAATTATTCCTGGCGGTGCTCAGGGGACCATATGGGATGCTGGGAATTGAACCCGGGTCAGCAGCATGCAAGGCAAACGCCCTACCCACTGTGCTATTGCTCCAGCCCTCCATCCCATCTTTTAAAAAATCTTTGGAGGGAGATGATACAGGAGTAAGGTACTTGCCTCGCATGTGGCTGACCCAGGTTGATCCCTATGCCACACAGAGTGCAACACCAGATATGTTCCCTAAGCAGAGAACCAGGAGTAAACCCAGAGCAACTGGGCTGACTGCACCCCCCCCCCTCAAATCTCTAGAAAAATCTACATCCTGAAAACATTTGATTACCCTCAATTTAGAAGAGGATTTTGCTCAGTGGCAAGGATATAAATTCATCCCCCATAAGTACAGCTTCTGGGGTAAAAAGCACATGGTGACTTTGAGAGTAAATCCAAAAAGGTGGATTTAAAGGAAATCCACCAGTGCAGGAATTAACAAATTCCATTGATTTCTCTCTTACCTGAGGCTGACTTGCTGAACAGCTAGAGGTGGTTACAGTTTCAAGCACAATTTGTTCCCGTTTTTTTTTATTCCCACTCACTAAAGTTATGTGCTGTTAAACATTTCCAGAAGACTGTCAAAATGTAAGCATCCTGAGGTTTACATAGGCCACACCATTAAATAATACATAAGCACAAAATTTTAAACATTGTTTTCCAGCAATGGTAAATATTTTAGCTAAGTAAAAACTGAAGCTTGAAATGCAATAAGCATTTAAATGACTCCTTTCTGTGCCAGGACTCTTATTTTCCCCTGTGCAACCCTGGCTGCTGGGATTAAGGCGACCCCGGGGAGTTCAGCAAATGGTTGTGGGTTATGAGGTGTAGCATGAGCTTGGCGACAGCGTGCCACCCAGCCTCAAGAAACCCAGCCACGACTGGAACCCAAGAATCAGTGTGTTCACTTTGTGGTCAGGTTCACATTTTTCCCCCTCCTTGGGAAAAAAAAAGCTGCTAAGAGAGTCAGGAGTCTCCCCTACCCCCAGGCAACCACGAAGTAGACTAAGGGCAAAGCTGAGAGATTCTGGGGCTCGCAGAGCAGGGGGAGGCCAGACCCCTTGGGTGGGCAGGCATGCCTGTGGGAGTTACACTGCTTTCAGTTCTTCAGTATCAAGGAGGGAAATGGCCTGGCTGCAGCCACAGCACTGGAGACCTATTGTGCTATCACTTCAGGAAGAAGGAAAACCCAGAACAAATTTGAGGTGGTTTTCACCACAGGGTGATTGCAGTCCTATTTAGGGATGTCACAGTCACACCACCCACTGAGCACAACTCAGATGGAAATTTGCCTTCCTTCAAAGTGTCTCAAGTCTCTGCTATCCCCCAAAAGAACCAAAATTCTTAAAGGGACACAGCCCTGTGACCTTATATATTATGACTTCCTGGTTACCTCTGGCTTTCACTTACTACAAGAGGTTTGACCTTGGCTGCAGGTAAATCTAAGTAAAGCCAAGCCGCTCTCCCAGCAAATTCAAGAGCTCTTAAGGGACGCAGGTAGGGCAATACAGCACTATTGAGATTAAGTCCATATTAAGAGCATAGGAATATGATCCTAAAAAAATTTCAAGCGAGTGAGGAATGCAGAGATGCACGCTTAAGAAACTTTTCTTTGTCTGTCAGTCATGCCCAAGAACGGCCTCTGGTGCCATATAAGCTCATTAATGGCCATGATCCAGAGATTTACAAATCTCTTGGAAGAGAGCAATATTAGAGCAACATGCTGCAAAGGTGCCTCCGAATCCCGAAGTCACCATCCAGTTAAAAAAAATTACATCAGCCTCAGCTGTATAACTGTATTTAAAATTTTAGAATTCCTGGAGCATCTCATACTCTCTGTACACCACTGATGTAGCAAGAGTAGCACAACACATTTGATGGTGTGTAAAGTAGATGGTGTATAAAGTACAGACCAAAGTGTAAGCCCTTTTAACATTATTAAAATTTCTAGGACATATTTAATATTGAGAATAAACTATAAATACAGATATCCTATTGAACAGGGTTGGGGTGAGAACAGTGTCTTCTCTTGGGTTTTATCAAGCCCAAATCATGGAGGGAGCTATGTATGCATTTGTCTTATTTTTAGTGAGAATCACCAAATTTTTCACCCACTTAAAAACAAAAGACTTCTGGATTTGTTTCCTCATTTGAATTTTTAACAGTAACATTAACCTTTGGCCTCCAGCAAGATAGAAATTGAAAAGTGGAATCCCTGAAGGAGGGAAATTTGGGGAATTTTTCAGAAGCCTTTTCAAGAACATGATGGTAGCCTAAGCAGATAAGCCCTCAATTCTGTTCAAGACTTTCTACTTATCGCAAATAATTATGATGTTGACCAAAGATGACAATATGCCAATTATGACCACATGTATGATTTTGGCATGAGGAAGAGTCAGAGATGATAAGAAAATACAATAATAATCATCTCATACCAGTTTTCATGCCCAAAACACTACTGAAAGTACCGGAGATGACCAGAATAAGTGCCAGTTACCTATGTCCCTTGCTTTTCCAGGATGAAATGTAGGTTCTCTTACTCATGCTGATCGCTGATGTTATCTGAAGACAAGGGTCCACGTTACCTTAAGAGACGAGGATTTTATGTTTGTGTCAGTCTGAACAAAATACATTTCAGTGTGAACTATGGAGCCCAATGTCAAGACTGTTGTCATTTACCACATGGCGTACACAAGAGGAAATGACTCAATAGTTTTAAAAATAGTTTATTTACTCCCTTCCAAACACACAGCCTTCTGACCATTATGCAAGGCACCACAAATTAAATAAAAATTAAAACATTAATGTTAGAGTATATTTGTCTTACATGATTCAAGATAAAGTGGAATTTAAAAGCAAATGAGTGCCAATTATGGGTGGGCTCAGGGAATTTGGGCGGGTAGCAGTCAGATGGGGATATACACTTCACTACACTATGCACTGAACTAGGAGAATTAGCCTGTTTTACATCATGTCAGCAGTTATCCAAACTAGTCCATCCAAAAAAGGTGCAACATCTCATCACTTCTCTGTCCACAAAATAAAATGCCAACATCACTTCCAGAAAATACAAGAACTTCTCTTTAGTGGTTTTGATACCAGTAACAGAATGATTATTAAACATCTTCAGTATGGTTTCCATTACAAAAAGGAATAAAAACCTCCATGTTTCAAACAAAAGTTTCATAATATGATCCGGAGACAAAACAAGTGCATCCTTAAAATCTGAAACCAGATTGGCTGTTTAGGACAACTTAACATTTCTTTCATTATTTTTTGTTATAAATATATGCCCAGTTTCCCACTGAGTCAAATGTATATGAAACAGTTTGCTGTGAACACTATGATTGTCTTTCTGTAACTTCTTCAGGACTAAAATCCTAGTCCAAGGAGAACAGCTCTAATTTCTATTCTGACAAACTCATTTCCTCAAATCATATTAGAGTCGACCGAAACCCAGCAAATGTTTGATACAAAGGCCCCCCAAATAATAATTATTCAACATTTCCAATGATCAGGTTAAAGGAACATACAGAAGATATACATGATTATATTTTATAAAAAGCCTTGCACAGAATTTTCAACTAGAAATGGAAGTGAAAAGAATGAAACATCACTCCAATCCGAGATGCTAGGTTCCTTCCCACTGTAACAAGAAAGTGGCAGCAATACTCCAGGCTCAGTCCTCTGACCGTCATCCACTAGTAACTTTTGAGGTAGAAGCCGATGACTTGAAGAGAGGTAAGTAAAGTCCAAATTTATTTTCAATCCCTGCAAATGTTGCGACTGCCAGTTTATAGCCCCCCACATGATCGGGATTGGGAGCAGGCAGCTTGAGCCTGGATTTGGAGCCTGGCTCTGATCCCACGTGTTTCCTAAAAAAAAAAAAAAAAAAAAAAAGAATCTGAGCTTTGTATTATTTTATTTTGATGGGGTCACAAATAATGTTTGTACCTTAGCTCTCAGGAGCCCTATGTGGTACTGCAGATTTGAACCGGAGTCAGACACATGCAAGGCAGGTACCTTACCTACTGTGTCACTGGCCCTGTCATACACTGCAGTAGTTTATTTATTTATTTAGTTTTGCTTTTTGGGTCAACCTGGCGATGCACAGGGGTCACTCCTGGCTCATGCACTCAGGAATCACTCCTGGTGGTGCTCAGGGGACCATATGGGATGCTGGGAATCGAACCCGGGTCGACCGTGTGCAAGGCAAATGCCCTACCCGCTGTGCTATCGCTCCAGCTCCACTGCAGTAATTTAAAGAATATTTTCAGTATGGCACATTGTATCCAGGACCAAACGCTACACCTCATGTCTACAAGACAGGTGCTCCAGCTCTTAGTTATGCCTGGGTCCTTATTCCCACACTTCTTATTTCATCATAAGGACTAAACTGCCACGCCTTTCTCAATGATGCCTGAGCATTAGAAGCTGCAGATTTAGTGGAATACTTACACTCCTCCAAAATCAATGTAGAACCATCGCTGTAGCAGTTCATAAGTCAGCAAAGTTACACCAAACTGCGGAGAGGACCTAAATACACGAGCTTTGAAAAAAATGGGAGAGAACAGAAAATTAGATACAAAAACTAATTTGCAAAATATTTTTGCAAAGGTTTAGTTACGAATGATTTTTTTTTTCCATACCAGCAGCTCCTTTCCACAAAGCTTTTGGGCCTTCTTCCCGAAGAATCTTCCTAAAGCAGTCTATCACACCGTTGTAAGTAGTTTGGCCAGCCCTGGCAGCCACCTGTAATCGAGTCTTGATAACATCAGCAGGGGTCACTAAGGATGCTGCAGGCATACCTGCAGGAGTGACAACACATCAGAGTCTGGTCACATATTCACTATATAAAAATAACTGTGCTCTAAACGGATGGTCTCAGGAAGACAGTTAAGAACCCAATGAAATCAAATGTCTATTTCACTGTCCTCTCTGGGAAGCACAGCGGTGACTATCTGGTTGGTGAATGGAGATCACCATCCACCTACAGGCACTCCACTTCTCCTTCCCTCAAATCGCGTCCTCCAATGTACACATTCCTTAAAATTAATTAAAAACAAAAAAGACATTATTTTCCAGTAACACTTAAAAACAAAAAGGAATTATTTTCCCATAACACTATTTCAAAAGATCAAGAATAGATAGGAAAAGTCAGTGTTGTTTTTTTTTTCTTTCATGTTGAAATTAGAAACTTGCAAAGTTAATAGGTCCAATTTTTCAGAGGTGAAGCTTGTTATGTGTTTCCTCTTCATGCTTTTCTGTGGCTGCTGGCAGTCACAGGAGGTGCTTCTAGCACACATACAGCCACCCCCAGCCTCAAAACCCTAACCTCTCCAATTACATCAGAAAAATGCTACAGATAGCTAAGCAAACAGTGTGTGTGTGTATGTGTGTGTGTGAATGTGTGTGTGTGAGTGACTGAGGGGTGGAGCTGGGTGGGTGAGTAGAGGAGACTCCACCGATAACACTTCAGAATTCCTTTTTCTTCAGTCTGACATCTCTAGAAAAAAAAATGTGACAGAAAGTTTAAAATTTATACTGGCTGGTAATCAATGAAAAAGGAACAACAACAAAACCCTTCCAAAATTACCAATGGGAAATTTTTCTACAGTCAACTTTACCCAAAATGGGGCAGTCCATGTTTAGATTTTTGAAAAGCAAGACTGTACTCAGAAGACACTGTCTCTTATGGTTTTATTACTTTTCCATTATGAACCTATTCCAAACCAAATTGGTCAAATGCAGATGCATAAATCTCCTTTGCTTTTTTTAAGGCTTAATAATTCTGTAAGAATTTCTGTCCAAACCAACGTGGTCTGGCTCACAACTACATCTTATCCTTCTAACAGACAGCTTTAAAGTTACAGTATATGCATGCGTCTGGGGAAATCTGCATACTACATGTTTGCATTTACACTACTAAGCGGTATCTCTTCCTCTTTCCTCATTACTCAACTCCACAGACATTAATCTTAAGTAACAGTTTTTATAAAATGCATCACATTTTTGCATGTGAAAAGCTCACTTTATATCCAGTGTTTCACTAGTAAGTCTTACTGAATTTCCTATTGACTTGGAGGAATTATTTTAACTTTGGAGCCAGGAATTTATCCTCCAACATAATGGAAGGAAACAGGAAAAATGCTTAGAAACCCACTGTATTCACACTACCAATTTTGTCTTACTTCCTGGTTTAGACAGAGTTTAGTGTGGCTGTCTGCTTTAGAAACGCAACAGCCCTTACAATGGTATACAGGGATGTAAGAATGTGACACTGAAGGACTGGAAGGCAATAAAAGAAGTAATAAGTTTCTGTTAGAGAAGTTTTCATGGATAGTTTTCATGGGGGTGAGGAGCAGGGAAGAATGACTGGTGTGGTGAATAAAAATACCAAGAGAAACTTGCACGATATTTAGTACATCTTCAGAATGCCTAGTGTGTTGAATAAAAACACCAAAAGAAACATGCTGGATATTTACTACAACTTTTCAGTAAAGCTTATTTGTGGTATGTGGGTTGCTGAGATATGGCAGCCTAGGAAGTGCCCTTCATCATGTCCATTCCCAGGTCTCAGTTTTCCTACAGAGAAGGCTGCTGGGTATTGTGAGAAATTGTGTCTACACCATAGTTTTGGCTAGGGAATCTATGGTGTGGAGATTTTTTACTTGAACTTGGAGAATAGCACCCAAATGCTCCAAATAAAGCCAGGAAAGAAGCAGATACAGGTGAGAGCTTGACCACCAAAGATCTGTTTGATTTTCAGGGTTAGGGTGGGCTAGCAAAGATTTTGAGTGACTTTTCCTGGTCTGTCCTGGTTTCTAAAAGTCTAAGGAAACTGTTCTCATGGTGATTCAATAATAAATAAATAAATAAATATGGCATTAGTGGTCCTCAAAAAAAAAAATAAAAACACACAAGACCACTAATATCAAATCAGGAACACAAATGTTACCAATAAAAGATTCAATATTTATTATTTTTATATTTCAAAAATAAATAAATAAGTAAATAAAAGTCTAAAGAAACATTAAAGCTTTATGCGGATGTGTTTTTTGAATAATAAAAAAAAATGCAACAAACTGTGTCTTATACATTCCTATGCTACAGGAAAGGAGAAGCTGAGGAAGAAGGATAAAAGAAAAATGAATGTATTCTGTAGTACCTAGGGTACTTAGCTTCTAAAATGGCCATTGGTGATCTTTGCCTCACAGCTCTAGGTCTAGAAAGTCTCCTCTCATCTAACAATCAGCTGTAACCAACAGGATAGTGTGATGTGTGACTTCTAGAAGCAAGGTGTGGCTTCTGTTTTGCTTTCTCTTTCATTCTCCCTGTCTTCCTGCCCTCAAATGCCCACACCAACCCACATCTGATCTTGAGCTGAAGGAAGCCAGCTGCTATGTGCAACTTATGGAAATGTGCAACTTATGGAAATGCCACAAAATTTAGGCATCTTGCCAATAACCACGGCAATGAAGCATCTTGTAAGTAAGCTCTCCAATTCCAGTCAGGACACAGAACCCAAGGTACTATTTGACTCTGTACTGACGGCAATCTCACGAGTCACCTTGAGCCAAAGAACTTTCCCTCCTGATATAGAAACTGTAAAATGATGAACATTTGCTGTTTTAACCTGCTAAGTTTAAGAGTAATTTGTTATGCAGCAACTGATAAGAATACTAGAAGTTATCTGGAAAACAGCTCTGAGAACTAAAATTATAGCGGTCTGGGGATGTAAATACTTTCAGAATAGCATGCCAATACCTTGAAAACAATTGTATTTTTCATTAAAAAAACTCACTTTAGGGACATGTTCTTTACAGTATATGATTCAAAACACCAAAAAAAGCAGAAAATTAATTTTTATAATATCATGCATTTACCTTTTTGAGAAAACTTTAAATTAATTTTCAGATAATTATCTAAAGTTGAAGACAGATAAGCAGGCAAAAAAAAAAACCCACGTTATTTTTTGTTAGTTTATTTGCTTATTTTAGGATCTGGGCCATACTCAGCTGTGCTCATGGTTGACTCCTGGCTTTGTGCTGAAGGATCATCATGGCAGTGCTTGTAGCACAGTATGTGTATCACTTACTGTGCCCAGTGATACAATGTGTATCACTTACAATGCCCTGTGATACAGGGCATTGGTCCCCTGCAAGGAAAGAAACTTAACCCCTGTCCTATCTCTCTTGCCCCTTTACTTATGCTTCAAATGCCATATAATAAAAATATGTGTATTACTAGTAAACTTTTAAAACTGCTTCATAAGTTCCACATACTTTCTTGGATATCTATTTAGTTTGGGAGTCAGACCCAACTGTTCTCAGGACTTACTCCTGGTTCTGCATTCCTGGTAGGGTTCCAGTGCCAGAACCCAGTACTAGAACCTGGAAGCATGGTAGCCATGTATAAAGCAAGCACCTTGACCACTGTACTATCTCTCTGGCCCTCTAAGGATTATGATGATGATGATGATGATGATGATGATGATGATGAAAATTGTTAATTAACTTAATCCTCATAATAATCTGTGTGACTAAAACTATTTTTTTAATGTAGAAGTACTGCTATTTATTTAGCCATTGAATAAGATGATTGAATTGGGTGTGAAACTCCACAAGACTAAGACTATTTTTAACACTTCATTTTTATGGTGAAATAAGCAGAGGGAAATTAAGTAATTTGTATAGGTCACAAAGTCCTGAGTAGAGAAAGTGGAATTTGAACCTGAGTATTCTGACTCTACAGAACTGCCACTAACCATTTGCACTATGATGGCTACCAATTCTCCAATATATAATGTCAAATATCACATACACATAGTGTGTGTAGCTATGTTAAAAACTTGGAAAAAATTAGCAAATATTCACAATGGTTGCTAACTTAGTGCAATAATGGAAAATATATTATTCGTCTTTCAAATCTTCCTAATACTTGACAATGAGCAACACCATTTTCATAATATAAATAGAAAAGTAAACCTCAGGAGACAAAAAAAAAATACATTCCAGTAGCATGGTTAGCCTCAGAAACTCCTACTCATAGATAAACTAACTTCTGTAGAGCTATCTTCCACAAAAAAAGAGTTAAAGACATTATTTTGTGGAAAAAAAGGATTAGAGAGAGAGTCCTGACTTTGAGTCTGATTTCTTATATTTACCTTTTGATTTCACATATGACTTTTGGAGTGATTTATAATCAGGCACTTATATACTGGTAACAATTACTGACTGCTTACTACTATTTACTATATGCTAGGCCCTACACTAAGTCCTTCACATGGGTGCTAAGGTTTGTTAACACATTAAATGTTTGATCCATTCTGGGATTTAATCAAGAGAATTCCAGCCCCTTTAGACTCTCTGGACAAGATGCGGCATCAAAGAATAAATTGATTCCTATAGGAATAATCATATTTATTCTAGATATTTACATTGGAAACAAAGTCAAGCTCAGTATCTAATTTTTCCTTTAGGTATTTTCACTGTATATATAGTCCTTTGTGAGGTTCAATTAACACAATACTCTGTTCCTTACACATAGAAGAGGAATCAGATATCTAACAGGCCCAAGTCACTTCATTTCTTTTATCTGAATGACAGAAGCTATTGCCCAAATTCTCAACCTTTGTTAATTATTTCAGTTAATTTTTTTTAACTTCCAGTGGAACAGTTTTTACTCTTATCTAGCAAGTAAAACTACAAAATGATATGGAAATTGAACTGGAATCCAATAGTACCACAAAATACACCAAATTTTAATGTCATTCTTTGGGAGTTAAGAAATTAGCCCTGACCTGGAGAGAAAAGCCTAACAGGCTGGAGAATATGGGCTGTTTGTGGGAGGCCCAGATTTGACCCAAATTCCTCCGGGATCAATACTGAAGGCACTGAAGTAGTCCCTAGACTGCAGAGTGTGGCCCCCAAACAAAAACAAAAGTAAAAAAAGTAAATAAAAGGAAAGAAGTTAGGGCTGGAGCAATAGTATAAAGGGCAGGTGTTTGCTTTGCAAGTGGGTGACTTGGGTTCGATCACAGGCAGCCCAAGCTTGCTGAGGGTGATCCCTGAATGCATAAGCACTGGGCATAACTGGGTATGATCCAAAAACAAAAACCAAGAAGCAGGCGCATATACTGCCTGAGCCTGTGTGCTTCTTGACCGAGCACATGGCCGAGCACATGTGGTGCCTGAGCACATGTGTCGCCCGTATCTCCCCTCTTAAGATGTGTACTTGCGTGGGGAATCCCACCTTCTCTCTTGAGTGCATTTCTCTCTCTCTCTCTCTCTCTCTCTCTCTCTCTCTCTCTCTCTCTCTCTCTCTCTCTCTCTCTCTCTCTCTCTCTCTCGCTCTCTCAAATCTATTTAGTTCAAAAAAAAAGAAGCAAACAAACAAGAAATTAAAACAAATCTAATAGTCCAATCTACTACAAATAAGACTAATTTATTTGCCATTTCTTTTCAGTAGTTCAAAGCAATCTATAGTTATCTCATATATACCTTCAAGGAATGAAAGCAAAAAAAATAAATAAATAAAAGAGCAAAGTAGAGGGGTGGAGGAAGCTAATAAAGGTATATGAGGACACTCACCAGCTATGGCACCAGCTAATAGCAGGCTTCCAGGGCTAATCTGCCCATCTTCATTTGTAAAAGAAGCTTTCATATGAGCATAGCACGGGAAGTAGATGGCAGAGAAAGGAATGTCCCGCAGAAAACATGCCTTGGCACCCTGCACATTGGAAAAAACAAACAAACAAACAAACAAACAAACATGAAATGCATATTCTATCAAGAAAACTTCACTGAGACTGGAGAGACAGAACAATGGGTGAGCCATCCGTCTTGCATGTGCCTGACCCAGGCTCATTTACTGGAATCACATAGATCCCTTAGCACCTCCACGAATATCCCTGATCTCAGAAGATAGTAATCCTGGAGAAAAGCAAATGTGTACTTATAGTCTGAAGGGTAAATAGGAAAAATAAATCTTGCAAGTAGCACTGTAGCACTGTCATCCCACTGTTCATCAATTCGCACGAGCTGGCACTAGTAATGTCTCCATTGTGAGACTTGTTACTGTTTTTGGCATATTGAATATGCCACGGGTAGTTTGCCAGGCTTTGCTGTGGAGGCGGGATACTCTTGATAGCTTGTCCGGCTCTCTAAGAGGGACAGAGGAATTAAACCCGAGTCGGCCGCATGCAAGGCAAACATTTTACCTGCTGTGCTATCGCTCTGCCCATCTTGCAAGTAATGAATCTAAATTTTAAGTCATAAATTAAACTAAGCTTATTGTGTGGTATGTGGAGGGCAGAAGGCAGGAGCACTCATTCATTCTCTTATTAAATCACTTTTGGATTTTTTGTTTTGTTTTCTGGCTATACCTAGTGATGCTGAGGGCTTACTCCTATGCCCAGAGATCACACCTGTGGGCCTGGGGGACGAAAAGGGATTGAAACCAGATCAGCTGCAGGCAAGACAACACCTTACCTGCTATCTCTCTGTACTGTCTCTCTATACTCTCAAATCCCCAATTTTGGATTTCCATCTGTGAACCTAAGTCCCTAATGATAACATTTCAAGAGGAATTTATTCTCAAAAGATGGGCAGCACAAAACATGACATCTCACCGTTAATATACTAGAAAATAAACCAATTATATTATGATAAAAATTCATAACAAAAGAAGGGCAGTAGGAACCTTCCTCAAGAGAGTAATCACCATCTTTAACAAAACCACAGTATCAATCTTAGTGGTAATAACTGAAAGTACTCCTTTTGAGATCAGGCACCAGGCAAGGATGTCTACCGGCTGCAGTTTCATTCAATATAGTATTCGAAGTCCTAGCAATTTCTAACCAAGCAAGATAGAGGAATCGATGGGATTCAAATTGGAAAAGAAATAAAATTATCACTATTTGCAAATGACATGACAATATAGATACAAGAACCCAAGAGCCCACAAAAGGCTCATGGAAACAATAAACCAACACAGCATTAACTGGCTACAAAGTCAAAACACAAAAATCTCTCACATTCCTATACATAAATAATGACCCACAAGAGAAAAAGATCAAAGAGTCCAATCCACTCACAATATTGGCCCAAAACATTAAGTACCTAGGTATTAACTTAAAAGATTTGAAAAATCTATACCATGAAAACTATGAATCACTTAAGAGAAGATGACCTTGGAAAAATATTCCCAGTTCAAAGATTGGAAGAATCAATATTGTCAAAATAATCATCCTACTAAATTATTATATAGGTTCAATACAATCCCCATTCAAAGTCAGATGACATTATTCAAGTCAGTAATAAAGCATCTCACATAACCAAAATCATACTGAGAGTAAGAAACTGGGAGGTTTCTTATTACCTAACTTGAAATTATACTATAAAGCTATAGTGATAAGTATCAGCACAGTACTGTAAAAAGGATAGACTCCCTGATCAATCAATGGGTTAGGATCAAGAACCCAAGATGAATCCCCAGATCTATGGTCAACTAATTTTCAACAAAGAAGTTGGGTAGAAGAAGTGGATTAAATATCCCCTTTTCAGGGCTGGAACAATAGTACAACAGGGAGGGCATTTGCCTTGCAAGCAGCTGGCCCGGGTTGGATCCCTGGCATCATGTATGGTCCCCCGAGCACTGCCAGGTGTGATTCCTGAGTGCAGAGCCAGGAGTAACCCCTGAGCATCGCTGCGTGGACCCCCACAAAAAAATCCTTATTTCAACAAATGATGAAGGGAAAAACACATTAAAAAAAAATGAAGCCAGGGGTTGGAGCAATAGTAGTGTGTAGTGCCTTTGCCTTGCACAAGGCCGACCCGGGTTCAATTCCCAACACCCCATATAGTGCCCTGAGCATTGCCAGGGGTAACTCCTGAGTGCAGAGCCAGGAGTAACCCCTGTGCATCACCAGGTATGACCCAAAAAAAAAAAGAAAAAAAATGAAGCTGGATCCATATCTCACAATTTACACAAAACTTAATTCAAAGTGGATCATGGATCATGAGATCAGATTAGAATCCATAAAATACACTGAAAAAAATATCAGCAGAACAGTCAAGATTTGAACTCAAAAGTGTTTCAATGACATGATTCCATTGTCAAAGACAACAGAAACAAAAATAAACAAAAATAAATCAAATTCAAGAGTTTTGTATGATAAAAGAAATTTGAGCTAAAACTAAAAGACACCCAGTGTACAATGAGAGAAAATATTTGCACTCAACACTTCAAAGGTTTAATATCCAAGATATATAAAGAACTCACAAAGATCAACAACAAAAGCCAAAAATTAAAAAACTTTCAAAAAATAGGGAGGGAAATGAATAGCCATATCTTTAAAGAAGAGAGACAAATAGCCAATAGGAACATAAAAAAGTATTAAACACTTGTTATCAGAGAAATCCAAGTTAAAATACAATGCGATATCTCACACCATGAGAATGGCACATATCGAGAAAACTGGGAATAATTTGTGTTGGTGGGGATGTGGTGAAAAAGCAACTCATTCACTGCTTGGTGGGATGTCGTCCAGCTTACTCCCTAAGGAAAACTGTATGGAGACTTCTCAGAGAAGTAAGAACTGAGCTGCCATCAACCCCAAAATTTCATTTCTTTGTATCTATCCCCAAGACACAAAAATATTCATTCGAAAGAACATACACATGCAAATGTTCACTACAGCACTTAGCACAATAGCTAGGACATGGATAAAATCTAGGTGTCCAATGATAGAAAAGTGGATCATGAAGATGTGGTATATATACATAATGGAATACAATGCAGCTGAAAGGATGAAAGCATGCAATTGTCTGCGACATGGACAGAACTGGAGGCTCGCAATGTAAGTCAGTAGAACAAATATCAAATGATCACACTTATTGGTGGCATACAGAATAAAAGGACAAGAGTAAACATGGTATCAAAAGGGGATACCTAGACTACACTGGCTCCTATATTATAGGACTGCAGATAAGGAAGAAATGAAAGCAATGAGGGGGGAGAAGAAAAAAACACATGGGAGGTAATAGATGTAGGGGGCAAGGACCTCAGATACATTGGCAGTGATAATGTATGATATACTTATAGATTTGGCCACAGAACGAACAAAATAGAAAGCATGAGATACAAACTACAATAACCAAATTTTAAAATGAGCCTGTGAAAAAAGGCAGGCTGGGGGCTGGAGCAATAGGCCAACCCGGTTTCGATCCTCAGCATCCCATATGGTCCCCTGACCACAGCCAGGAGTAATTTCTGAGTGCAGAGCCAGGAGTAACCTCTGTGTATCACCGGGTGTGACCCAAAAATCTAAAAAAAAAAATTTCTTTAATGTAAAAAAACAAAAAAAAAGAAGGCAGGCTGCAGGGAGGGAATCTAGGGATGTTAGTGGAGGGAAGTTGATGCTAGTGATGGGGTTGGTGTTGTAATATTGTATGCTGGAAATTCAACTATAAATAACTTTATAAATAAACATTCTTACTTTAAAAAAAAAAAGAAGAAAAAAACCCGAGATGTGTGCCCAGAAATAGGGTTAAAATATAATGAACTGAACACTACCAGGTATGGCCTCCAAACAACAACAGTAATAAAGAAATAAAAACAGTAATATGTAAATATGTATCTTAGGCAGGGCTAATGGAAAGCAAGTCACCCCTGTATCAAATTTCCACCAAATTTACAGATTCTTGGAAGAAAGTAATGAATCCATCAAGAGTCAACAGACTGAGCCAAGTCAGGTGACATTTACTGAGTGATGTTAATCTAGTGATGTTGGATCCTGGGCATTTTTGCTTAATGCGAGGCTGCAATCTCTCAAATTTCCTTATCACAACACATTTGCTATTTTAGCCTTCGCTTTTTTGACACCATTATTATCCTCCAGCCTTAAACTGAGCATATGGGTAATAAAACCTCAGTGTTTTTCATATTAACTGCTATTAACCTAGCCTACTGTAACTTTATTAGTTGCTTTAAACAAGTAATATAAGCAGTACTTTATGCTAAATCCTATTAAACTTCACCTATCCTTCCAACCAGAACAAATGCTTGGAATCTGAATTCTGTCATGTTGGCTATTCCTCAGTCAACTTTCCCATGGATTTGTTAAGATGTCTTTGTTCATTCTGAGTAGCTTAAAAAAAAAAAGAAAGAAAAAACCCCACCCAAACCCAGCAGACTCACATCTAGCACTGCCAATGAACCCACACTTCTGCATCTTGTCTACCCCCAAACATTAAATGCCTAGATGAAATCAAGAGCCACAAACTTCACCACATCCAAATTCTTCATTTTATACACGTGCAAACTGACACCCAGAACAGTTAATCTATCAATTGTACTTTTGTTGAGGACTATGCTGTTGACTTGCTTATGGGACAGTCTTGGCGGTAATGGCAGAGATGGAGCCAAAACTGAAGACTTTTGAGTTCTTTCTACCTTGACCACTGCCAAACCCCACCACACTCAGTTAGTTCTCTCTCTCTCTCTCTCTCTCTCTCTCTCTCTCTCTCTCTCTCTCTCTCTCTCTCTCTCTCTCTCTTTTCTTTCTTTCACTTTCTTTCTTCTCCTCCCTCCCTCCCTCCCTCCCTCCCTCCCTCTTTCCTTTCCTTTTTTTTTTTTTTTTTTTTTGCTTTTTGGGTCACACCCGATGATGCACAGGGGTCACTCCTGGCTCTGTACTCAGGAATTACCCTGGCAGTGGTCAGGGGACCATATAGGATGCTGGGAATCGAACCCAGGTCAGCCACGTGCAAGGCAAACACCCTACCCACTGTGCTATTGCTCCAGCCCCTACTCCAGATTTTTCAAGGGTGCAAAATACAGGACAGCACCAAAATAGTACAAATTTTCATCATTTTTTCTTTAGTTATAATCTAGCAAGTTACTCTGTAAAGTTAACATCATCACCCTTTAATTTTTCTCCCTTTCTCTTACAAGCCTCCAAATTGCCCTGTAAATTCCGCTGGGTCCTGCCCACATGCAGACCCTGACCAGTAGTAGATACTCAAAGGAAAAACCTAATAACCAACTCGAAGAAAGATTAGTTCGATTTTCTTTCTGCCCTACTCTCTCAATAGAGGAAAACACAAGTGTAAAACAATAATATGGAAGCTGTTGTAACTAAGTTACCTCAATCAAAAAAAAACCCTTCCTAACATTTTTTCCTAGAATGTTTTTAGTTAACAATAGACTAAAAAAATTCTATTCTCGCCAACCATATATAAGTATCATACTAATGTTTCCAAATACATTTAGGAGCATTTCATTAAAAAATAATCCCGGCATTCAAGAGCTATTGCCTGCTTGCATGGCTATGAGCTCAGTCTTGTCTTCTTTCTTTCTTTTTTATTTTTTTGCTTTTTGGGTCACATCTGGCAATACACAGGGGTTACTCCTGGCTCTGCACTCAGGAATCACCTGGCGGTGCCCAGAGGACCATATGGGATGCTGTGAATCGAACCCAGGTCGGGCCATGCAAGGCAAAAATGCCATACCCACTGTAGTATTGCTCTAGCGCTTTGTCTTCTTTTTAAAGTCATGATGCGTGGCTTTTTGTAGGGCATAGGGTTAAAACAGTATGGTCTGACATCTTTATTCTTCAGCAATATGGCCAAAATTTCCTTTCAACTTGCTATGAAAACTAACATTACCTTTGGTCTCGCTTCCCCTGAAGATCAAGCCCAGTATTTTCCCCTTCCCAGAGCTATCCTCTCCCTATTCAACATGATCAGAAGGTAAAGATACCTAATGCCCCTTTCATCAGATCAAGAACATCTATCACTCTGCATCCTCTTTGATGATTGCTAAGCTGGGAACACCAACCTCTTACAAATACTTCTTCATTCACTTAAACCCCAAAAGTCACCTTTTCCATTGAGGCTCCTTTAATTGGGAGGGAGATAGGTAGCGGGTTTCACGTGGCTCCACAATGTCTACACTTCTCAGTGCTGTTGAGTTTTCTCCATGCTTTTGTATTTTCCAATATTGCCTCTTCCAGAGGGTAAGAAACCAAGGGCCAGGATATAAAGTCTTATTAAATTTTAAAAACACTATCTTTGGCTATCATTCGGGGAATAAGATATGCCTATTTCTGTTGACATTGAACTGGCTTTGACAGTTTCGGGTGGCAGGGGGGAAGAATGAGATAAATAGGCTCTGGTATATGTTGCCAGCTTTCTCCAAGGTAAACTTATCAATATCTTAGAAAAAAATGTTAGAAAACAAAACCAAACTTTCAGTGTTTCTTCCAGAGGGAACCACAGATTGCCAGGGATTGACCCTGTATCACTGTCACTCCGTTGCTCATCGATTTGCTTGAGCGGGCACCAGTAACGTCTCCATTGTGAGACTTCTTGTTACTGGTTTTGGCATATCGAATACAAGGTAGCTTTCCTGGCTTTGCGATGTGGGTGAGATACTATCGGTAGCTTTTTGAGTTCTCCAAGACCCCAAACAGCTAAAGCATATACTCTAGTGAGCTATATCCTTGGTCCCTAATTTTCAGGATTTCAAAAATAAGAAACATTATTTGCTAGGGGTATCTAAAAAAAAAGGTAAGAGGAAGTAGTAGATAAATTTATGTTTAAGTATTAAAGTTTTCTTTTTCCGGGGTGGGGGGGAGTGTAGTCTTTTTTTTTTTTGTATGAGACAGTAATTAACCCATCTATCTTATGCAACATGGCTTCAATATAAACAGAGAGCCATGAGAACTATAACTCATGATACAAGAAGAGTAGAGAAATAGCATAAAGCAGCCAGCTGTTTTTCCAAGAATGGACTATCCCTCCTTTTCTAAATATACAATAAATCATATCTCAGTGGGACGTAATGCTCTGATGGGTTTTTTTTTAAAGTTTGTTTTTTTCTGTGCTAATGTATTTTAAGAGAGACTATTTCAAAACAGCCCCACGTGTCAAAACATCTCCAATATCAGGGCACGTGTCTGACATGTTCTGGCCGTGACGTGGTTCCAAGCACTGCATTCTTCACCCCTAGTAGCACCAGGTGGCCAGGTGTGGCCTTGGTGCACATATACTAGACCTGAGTACTACCAGAACTACCACATTTTAAAATAAATGAAGAAATAAATAAAAAATAGCTTCAGAGGTTTGAGGGGGAAATGCTTAGCTTTAGCAAAAACAAATGAGAGCAAATAAAATAAAATAGGAAGAAATGGTTAGGAATGTGTTATATTTATACAAGCTAGAGTGGAATGTTAAGACAAAGAGGCTTTGCTTTCTAAACTAGCTGCTTGAAAAAAGAAGAAAACGGAGAAAGAAAGTGAACTCATGGAACTGCCACCAGCCCAGCTCCCTGGAGGTAGGGCAACCCAGACAGAGTGGATGCAACATTTAAAAACTCAGATTTTTACTGAGGTCTTGAGGAACACCAGGTCTAACCTCTCTCCATCACTGTAGTGATGAGCGGAGGGAGAAATCAAGCTCCCAACCTCACTGTCAAAACTTCCTCCCTTGGCTGCTTTCTTGAGGGTGGGGGAAGCCAGGAGTTGGAGAGCAAATGAAGTAATCATTGTGAAGTCCTGTGTGAAGTGTTCGCTGCGGTCAAGACTCGAGGGGGAGGGGTGATGAAGTCTGTTTCCTGGCCTCTCTGGCGCCTGCCGGGAGCACCTGCTCAGGCACTTCCCTGGAGCAAATCACTCTCACACCCTCGGCATCAAAGCCCAATTCCCAAAGAAGGCTAGCTCGGAGAGCAGGGCTGCAGAAACAGGCATTGACTTATTAAATTTCCCTGGCCTCCCTTCCCTACCATTTCCTTAGGGTCTGAGGTGTAAAGGCAGGTGCCAATTTGTAAGGCTGCCTTAGGCAATACCTGACCTGTGGCTCAGGCACAATGAAAAGGAAGGCAGGATGTGAAAAGGGCTTTTAAAGTTCCAAAGGTGAAATGTTTCTCTCCCAGATTCCCTGATAAATCTTGCACTTTGTGGTGAACACCCATTCTGTCCTACAACAAACATAAACCTGTTTGACTTGAATCTTACCTGCCCCATTTATAATTTTTACTAAGTGAACAGCCACTCTGGCCAACACACACACACACACACACACACACACACACACACACATTTTGTGCCAAATGCGTGCGCATTTTGGTCATTAAAAATCGAAAATATTACAGTGTGTGTATTACCTAATTACTGAAATGTTCCTGCTCCATAAGAACAACCCTTCCCCACATTGCAGCCCTTTGGTTGGCCCTGAATTTCTTTTGTAAACATAGTAAAACTGTCTGGGGGAAAATTAAAAAATGCAAAATACAATCACCTAATTTCTTACTATTCATTAAAGCACCTCCTCTCCAAAGAGAGGCAATTAGTGTCTATATTTTTTCATTTTTAAATAAAAGACACACTAATAACAGCCGGAATGATAAAAGCCTTCTCTGGGAGGACCTGGGTGTAAAATGACTTGAATCGAAACTATTTGACTCTGGCTCTATTCCAGTTCTGGATCAGTTAAAAGTCATCATTCTACACAAGGTCCAGGAAAGCTTCTTTAGCTAGGGGTAGGTCTCAAGAGTTGAGAAAGGCCAATTAGACAGGCTTAGAGATGCTGTCCACAGTGTCACCTTGGCAAAGGAATTACTTATTTTGCTTTTCACGCCTTTTTTCTTATCCTCTTTTTTCAGATATGAATATTATATTGAAAGTCCGAGGGAGCGTTAATCAATTCTGAAGTTGATGGAATCATCCACTCAAGTTTACTTGCAGCTTTGTCTGATACAAAACTGTCAAAAGATATAACTCTCTCTCTCTCTCTCTCTCTCTCTCTCTCTCTCTCTCTCTCTCTCTCATTGGTCATTGGCCCCATACTCCCCAAACTCTCCCTATCCCTCAAAGCTCTTCATTTTAGAAGATATCACACCTGCCCAGTCAATTTGGAGGGAAAACCAGCTCTGAAGGATGGTAACTGATAAAGAAGTCAGGGCCAGGGCAGGTCTTTTCACATGCTAATTCCTGCTTATTCTGGCTGTACCTGCAAACAGGGCTCTAAACAGACTATTTCTAATACAGGGAAAGGTAATTACACTCACAAAGGCACCTCTGTGTCGGGGCTGGGCACCAGGAGCCAGCAGGTCTGGGAGACGGAGGCTTAACAGAGACTCCTGCAGTGAATGCACATTGTCTAGCATGGGGGGAAATGCCAGACAGGGGGGACCCTGCAGCATTCAAGACAACAGTGGTGCACCTTGTCTAAGAAGGTTATTTAATGCTCCTGGCACCTGTAGTTAGAGCCACCCCTCTTTTCCTACCTTACAGGTTTGAATTTATTTGGCATGTATAATTGTATATTTTGATCCTGGAGCTACAAACAATGGGCAGCATGTCATGTCTTGATCCCTAAGCATTCCTCATGGTTTCCTCAAGTGAATTAACCCTGTATACACAACCTGGCAGCACCTCTCTGGCCCAAGGAGAGGGGACAGCTAGGTCCCACATACCTGAGATCTCAACACAGTGAATTTCAGTATCTTGCTGAGATATCACTTGTGTAATGGCCTATTATGCGACTTATGTCATTGCTGCTAAAACCAAGTAACCATATGAAATATCCAGGGCTGTCATCTGATTCTTCTAGTCTAGCATTTTTTAGGATAGTATTCTCCCTGGTTTTGTTAGGAATTTCAATGAGAACTTCCTGGCAACTTCAGAGGTCATCTGCAGCTTGGATCTCAGACACTTAACATTTTGCCAGTGACCCTTTTGTATCTGGATTTTTTTTTTAAATGTACTACTTATTAAAATTCTTGAGTGTGTGTAGCCTGCATGGCAGAGCCTGGCAAGCTACCCATGGTGTATTCAGTATGCCAAAAATAGTTACAAGAAGTCTCACAATGGAGACATTACTGGTGCCCGCTCGAGCAAATCGATGAACAACGGGGCAACAGTGCTACTTATTAAAATTATTTTTAACAAGAACTTTATGGCACTAGAATTATATGGTTCTACTCTCTTAACTTTGCACTGACAACTGTGAATGTAACAACACTATATTCATTTTAGTAAGTATGGTACCTAGAAGTGTGCAAATCTTCAATAAAAATCTGTGCATGAATGAATATCTTAAGAAATCATTTACTAGTATTTTTCAGACCCACTTTATAGCTTTTTCCAGTTCATTCATGTCTTCTAGGAATTACTTTATGAAGACTTTATTTGCAAGGTCTCCTTTTATTATTATTTCCAAATTCAAAGCATAATGCCTGGTGCAGAGAGGGATAGTGATCCCACCTTTGACTATCATGCAGAAGTAATCACACTGCAGAGTGAAAGGAATTACATATATCTGCAAGAATCTGTTAGCTGACGTCTTATTTTAAAACTTAACAGTAACTGCCATGTCATGAGTAATGTTAAGTTCTAGTTAATGCTTTTCTCATTTATTATTTTAGTAAGTGCTTAAAATTCCAAGAATACGTAAATGCTATTACTATCCTCTGTTCGATAGATCATGTATTTGGAACAGGGAACAGACACTTTATTACTATTATTACTGCTGCTGCTGCTGTTGTTGTTGTTCTGTATTTGGGTCACATCCGGCAATGTTCAGGGTATACTCCTGGCTCTGTACTTAGGAATTACTCTTGATGGTGCTCAGTGACCATATGGGATGGCAGAAATTGCAGTCAGGTTGGCCAATTGCAAGGCAAACACCTTACCTGCTGTACTATCTTTCTAATGCTTGAGAACAGATCAATTTTTTAACAATATCTTTTCAGTTTGTTCTCTTTTCTTTCTTTTTTCCATCTGAGGAAAGTACCCCTGGCAGTGCCAGGGGCCAGAAGACATATGTCCAGAATTATTAAGTGGAGGCAGGTGATACTGGTGAGTGAACCTTCTGTATACAAGACAGGTGCTTGAGGGCTGCAGAGATAGCACAGTAGGTAGGGCTCTGGCCTTGCATGCATTTGGGGTGTTAGGTTTGATCTCCAGTAACCCATATGTTCCCCCTAGGAGTAACTGCTGAGCATAGAGCCAGCAGTAAACCTTAAGCATCATTGGGTGTCTTTTTCATTTTATTTAAGCATCAAAACAAATAAAAAGGATGTGTGCTCAATCAGGGCCACATCTCAGACCCTCAGTTTGTTTTCTTTACTTTATTACTTCTTTTACATTATTATTAGTCTTTATTCTTTTAAACTAACTCTTAAGCACAACACAGATACCATCACTTAACTTTCAACACTATTTTAAAAGTTGTATCATAACAGATGCAACCCCTGACCCCTTGAGGTACCTCCTATCCTCTCTTTAAGTACTAAAATAACATAAAATGTCTAAAATGTCCATGCTATGACAAGATTTTGGGGAGGGGGCAAACCTAACTGTGCTCAGGACTATTTCTAGCTCTGCACTCAGGGATCACCCCTGGTAGTACACAGGGGACCTTATATGGGAATGGGGATAGAAGCAGGATTGACTGCATGCAAGATAAACATCTTACCTGTACTATCTCTCGGGCCAGCACAAGATATGTCTGACACTTCTCAGGACGGCACAAATCTACTTTTGAATATAAGTAGTTATTGTCTGAAAGTACGGTGGGGCTCTTACCCAACTGTCAGATTAAGACTCTGCTTAGCATTGGTCCTTCATTCTGTTGCTCTTACAAGAGTTAAAACAAACAGGACTCCTCACCTTATAATGGATAGAATAGTTTAAAATTCTATAAATAATTGGTATAAGACCTAAACTACTTTGTTTTCACTCAAAAAAAAAAAAAAAAGAAACAGAGCACAGTAGTCATTCTCCTACAACAGTCAATATTTAGTAATAAAAACAATCTCTTAACTACCCTGATCCAAGCCCTGTACTTCCATGATACTTAGTGTCCACTCAATTCTTTTCAACTTCGTTTCCCTGGCCTGTTCACTGTCAACAAAGGCACCAAACCTGCCAACTGCTCTATACCCTTGCTTAGCATGCATATCCTTGTTTTCAAACTTCCCTGAATTATCAGCCATGTGTTCTCTCCTATCTGGTTATGTAACAGCTCAGGTTTCAAAGAGAAACTGAATTGAGTTTGAAACCCAGTCCCCATTTACTTACAAGGTATGTGACCTTGGACAAATTACCCTAAACCCATCAAGGCTTCCTTTCCTCAGCTGTAGCTTAGAGCTCTAAAATAAGGAAAAAAATATGATCAGCCTCATAGGTCATAGTAAGGATAAAGTGAAGTAAACCACATAGGGCTTTAAACAGAGTTTAAAGCCTAGCACAAAGAAATATGCAAAAATAAATTATTATTTTTTAATTTTCATGAGCTTTCTTTCTCTCTCTCCCTTATGAAAGTCCTGGCAGCATTCTTGATCAGCTATCTTGGAAGTGCTTTAAATCCATCCACCGTAAGTGACTCTTTCTTTCCCTCCGTGTCTACATCAGAGATAGGGAATCATTTTTCTGCTCAGGGCCACTTTCATATCTATAACATTGTTTGGGGGCCATAGAACACAGTAGAGAGGCTGCAAGCAGTGGAAAGAGAAGCATCTGTGTCTGTCCTGTCCTGTACCAGGGCCAGACCACAGGATTTAGCTGGCCTTATACAGTCCACAACCGGATGTTCCCCACCCTGGTCTCTGCAGACAGGCATGGTTCTTCCAACAAAATTAAAACAAACAAGAAATCTTTCAACTTTCTCTTTCCACCAGCATATTTTCTCAACTCTAATTTTTCTTCCAATTGTTGTTATGTTTCCCTTTTCTTTCCTTTCACACCTTTAGGCTGAGTGACTTGCAATAGCTAAAATTCTATCATATGAGTTTCTACCTCTGCCATTCTACTTGATTCACTAAAAATAAACACTGACCTCCACTTTTAAGCCTAAAACCTTTCCTTGGACTTTATTCCCCCTCGGTTTCACAGCACTTGGTACCATTCACTTTTCTCCCCTCCATTATATCTCATTTCCCTCGCCAGCTTCCACAACACTGTTTAGTTCGTTTTTTTCCACCTAATGGCCACTTATGAAATAATTCTTCCTACCTCTTAAAAATGTGTGTGCTGCATTCAAAGGCTAGTCTCCCACCAGTTTGGTATTCTTCAACACTCAATGCTTCATGCTTGTGGCAAGTCTTTAAAGGGTATTTACAACCCTCATCACTCTTCAGGGTTCTGAGGCTACATTCAACCAGGGAGAGTAGCTAAGTCCTAGAAAGGGATTCAGCAAACAGTCTCAGTCTCAGAACTGCCCCTAAGGCACTATGCTATATCTACAAAGATGTCTGGGCTTCCACTGCTCAACTGCAAAGGCAAAATCAGGTAGTTGCTCCTTCCAGATATCTAGAAGTCAATTTTTAATCTCCACTGTTCACCTTTCTTTAACACTAACTTCCAAATACCGTTAATGCAGTCTTTTCTTTTTTTTCTCTATTAAGGAAAAAAGCTATTTCTAGATTAATCTGTTACTTTAGATTAATGTCTTATCTCCCCACTGACCAGCTAGAATTTACCTTCTGTGGCCTTCCCCCACCTCAGCCCCGCCTTAGAAAGCCTTTCTCACCTTCTTGCTAGGAGTCCAGTCCTGCATACTAGTCCACACTTATAACAGACATAACAAACAATTTTAACAAAGGCAGCAGACCAATGGCTTTCAACCTTTCTACGCCTGAGGGCCAGTACCAATCCATGGACCAGGGTTTGAAGCCCAGTGGCAAAAAGGACTAGAATAATAGAGATGACAGTCAGTACCAGGTTACATTTGATTATATCAGAATAATCTGAGGGAAGGGATTAGGTATCAGTATTTTTAAGGGCTCAGGTTATTTCAATGTGTGATCAGCCTTGAGAATCATTGCACTAGACTGCCATGTTAAAAGTTCTGTTGGTCAGGAGGGTGGAGGGGAAAGGGGCAAAAAAAAAAAAAAAGTAGTTAGCTCCTATTAAAAAAAAGGGGGGGCGCTGGAACAATAGTACAGTGGGTAGGGCGTTTGCCTTGCACTCAGCTGACCTGTGTTCGATTTCCAGCATCTCATACAGTACCCTGAGCACTGTCAGGGGCAATTCCTGACTGCAGAGCCATAAGTAACCCCTGTGCATCATTGGGTGCCACCCAACAAGCAAAAATATAAAAAATTAAAAAAAGGTCAAAAGTAGAAGCATACAGTTGTCTTTACTATACGTTTATTTTATTTATGGAGTGCTCCAGAGATTTGCAAAATAAAACTAAAGTTATGAAAGGGAAGGGAAATACATCCTCAAATGTGGAAAACAAAAAACAAAAAATCATTCAAATATTCTTCCAAAGGCAATTAATTATCATGTTTTCAGTCACCTACCTGCTCACAGCTATAATTAAATTTCAAACTTACCAAAAGCAGTGGAGGGAGCTGGGGTGGGGGGCATGAAGAGGGGGTCAACTTTGTTTACGGAGTTTACTATGTCTTCTCTAAACTACTTCTAACCTCAGGAATGTGAAATGTTTACCACAGCCACTTTTTTTTTTCAGTTGTAAATCTATTTCTAAAGCAACTATTCTAATTGCCATTTACTGGGAAGTCACAGGATAGTTGAGTATTTTGCAAGTCAATTCAGGAGAAAAATAGAAAGCCAGTTAAGTCCAATTTAGGTGAGGTTAAGCACTGCAGGCTTAAACACACAGACAGAGGAACCCCAGCTCCTCCTAGGTCGCACATTATGATGTTAAAGGCAGCAAACAAAGGACCAAGGCAAAGGGCAAGAAGATTACTTGTGGCAGCCACCATTAAGACAGTAGACCACCTTTTTAAAGAAACACATGGGGAACGTATATAGATTCAAAAAGGTCTGAAGGATATGTTCATCTTCCTATCCACTCAAGACTAGACACCAAGAAGAGCATTATTTCTAAAAAATGTTATTCTGAAATAAAAATACGTCAAGTGCAATTATGGTGGTGGGTGGGTGGTGTGGTGTGGTGGGTCCCTTTAAAAGGTCAATTTCCAGTGGGGCACTGACAGCTTTTTTTTTTCTTTTTTCCTGGAAAAAGGGAGGAAGATCAAATAATTTGGGAACTTCTGCTTTAAAAGGATCTTAAACTCCAAAATGAGCATGCATGCAAGTGCAGAGGTGATCATCCTGAGATGGAGTATTCTAAAACAAAGCCTGTGATTGGAAGCTAGGATAATATAAATGGATAATCTGAGAAGATTAAAAAGCCAATCAGGGATCTTAGTGCACCAATAGCCCTGGCTTAGAGACACAGCAGCAAGTCCTGGAAGACACCACAGTGCCAGAGATCCCTCTGGGCCCCAAAGGGAGCCAGATTGACCGGCACCCCTGATGGAGCAAGTGCACTCTCCCCATCTACTCCAGATGAAATCCAGCGACCAAGAGCTTCCACAAGCAAGGCCCAGGTATTCGGGTGCCAGGATGAAATCTATGGGCAACATGGTGGTAGAGGACTCGGGCTGTCCCTCCCCGGGTCCCCACCCACTCAGCAGACTGGCTGTCATGCCCACAATTGCCTCCAGGAACCATCTAAGCACACCAACAGCTGTGGTCCAGAGACTGCCAACTGAATCCCAAAATGGATTAGTGCCATACAGAGATGTCTCTGGAACACAACCATTTACAATCTAGAATCCTAGAAGCACATGGCTGCAAAAGCGGCTGCTCAAGCTCTTATGATATTCAAAATGAGCAATGGGAAATACATCATCTAGTGTCTGCCCCTGGCAGGTAGGCTTAAATGGTGGTGGGAAAATTCGAGCAAAACATAATGACCAAAAGTATAGAGAGAGTATGAGGGCAACTGATTTCCATAGAGGCAGGGTGAGTTCTGGGAAGGGGGCGGGGGGGGGGGGAAACTGGGGACATAAGTGGTGGAAAATGTGCAGTGGTGGAGGGATGGGTGTTTGATCATTGTATGGCTGAATCTCAAACATGAAAGCTTTGTAACACTATCTCACAGTGATTCAATAAAATAAAATTAAAAAAAAATTAAAAAGCCAATCAGAGTTCAGAGGTGAACCCAGGAATGAAGTCCAGGCTCACAGGTCTCAGTGAATCCAATTGATGACACCAAAGATGAGCAGAAAGGGGGTGACTTTCTGGTCACTCTCTAGCAAAGAAATTAAGCGCTCAGAAGCTCAAAGTGTTAGCAACTTCACTTGTTAATTACCAATAAACCAAAAGCAGCATTTTTGTAAGGAAGCAAGAAGCCCTGTGGAATGCCTCTGAACTAGATTAAACCACCAGGCTAGTAATTAAACTAACTTTATATTGGAGAGGACTCTTGCTCAAACTTGAGCAATCCTGCTCATTTCAGGAAAGCAATTTTAGTACAAAAGTGGAGACAAGAAACTTCTGAGCTTCCATTTCAGCTCAGATACCATCGTTGGCAGCTTCTCTTCTCCTAACTACCAAATCTAGAGACCAACCACTTCCAAGAGGTGTTAAAGAGGATTAAGATTATGAAATACTGTGAAGATGAAAAAGTCTAAGTCTCAGTCTTGTATCATTTGCAGGTAATTTAACAGTCTTTGTTTCTGTGTCAGCAAACAAGTTTTTACCATTTTATCCATCTAGACATTTTCTTATACCTTATAACCAACTTCTCCCTCTGGGAGAAACTAGCAAGCTACTGAGAGTTTTCTGCCCACATGGGACAGCCTTGCAAGCTTCCCATGGTGTATTCATATGCTAAAGCCAGGAACAAGCTGGATCTCATTCCCCTGACCCTGAAAGAGCCTCCAATGCAACATCATTGGGAAGGCCAAGTGGAGAGAGGCTTCTAAAATCTCAGGGATAGGACAAATGGAGAGGTTACTGAGCCGGCTCAAGAAATCGACGATCAACAGGATTTTGTGATTCGTGATTCATGAAATATTTTGATAGTAGTTATCACATAGTATCAAGTGCTTTTTACCATGCAACCCATTTAAAAACTGCTTGACATCTTGTTTTTTTTTCAATTTTATTGAATCACTGTGAGATAGTTATAAGCTTTCATGTTTGGGTTACAATCACACAATGATCAAACACCCATCCCTCCACCAGTGCACATTCTCCACCACCAATATCCTGGATATACCCCCCCTTTCTCACCCTCCCCCTGCCTCCATGGCAGACAATATTCCTCAGACTCTCTCTCTCTCTACTTTTGGGCATTATGGCTTGCAACACAGACACAGGTCATCATGTTTGGTCCATTATCTACTTTCAGCACGCATCTCCCATCCCGACTGATTCCTCCAGCCATCATTTTCTTAGTGATCCCTTCTCTATTCCATTTGCTTTCTCATTTGTGGAGTGTTACAGTTTTTACATTTACAGCGTTACATTTGTGGAGGGATATAGTTCAATGGGCTGCATACAATGTGGAGTGTTACTCTACACTCCACAAATGAGTGTAGTCCTTCTTTATCTGTCCCTCTCTTTCTAACTCATTTCACTTAGCATGATACTCTCCATGTTTATCCATTTATAAGCAAATTTCATGACTTCATCTCTCCTAACAGCTGCATAGTATTCCATTGTGTATATGTACCAAAGTTTCTTTAACCAGTCATCTGTTCTAGGGTACTTGGGTTGTTTCCAGATTTTGGCTATTGTGAACAGTGCTGCAATGAGCATATAGGTATAAATGTTATTTCTACTGTGCTTTTTTGCATCCTCGGATATATTTCCAGAAGTGGTATTGTGGGGTCATATGGAAGCTCAATTTCTAGTTTTTGAAGGACTGTCCATATTGTTTTCCAGAAAGGCTGGACCAATCGGCATTCCCACCAACAGTGAAAGAACATCCCTTTTTCCCCACATCCACCTGCTTAGCATCTTGTAAAATGACATGCTTTATATCATATTACAGTCTGCCTAAGAAGACCCTAAAAAATTAGAAAAAATTATTTTTCTTAGAATTGATCAATGTCATATGTCATGACAAAATCATTTACATCTTACAGCTGGATAATAATTTAGTAAATAAAATACCTGTAACATGGTATTCCACTGCACTGTAAGCACCACAAATGACTGAATGTAAGAAAAGTTACCCCCACCCCCAAAGCAAGTGTTGAAAAGGTCATCTTATTCTTTTCAAAATTTACAAAGTCTCAGGTAGAGGTAATCTTCCATTTACTTGATCTTGTGAAGTACAGACTCCATCTGGGATGGCATACTTGCCTGAAACAACTTCAATTATTGCTCACACTGGAGTTCTACCAAAGTCATTTGCAGAGGTTGAGTTACAAAGAAAGGGGTACGAAAGTATCCCTTGGGAATCTCATAAATTCCACTAGGATCATAAATGCTCTGTTAAGTGTCAAAACAAGGCATTTAAAGTTTACTTGAGGGTGAGGGATACAGTTCAATGGGCTGCATACAGAAGAGGTCAAGGTTGTAACCCTTGGCACCAAATGGTTCTTACCATTGGATGTGGTCCAAAAACAACAATAACAACAACAATGAAATAAAATAATATAAAATTGACTCAAAAAGCAATATGTAAAGTTACCTTACAAAATATGTAAGTCATTTTGTAACTGAAACAAGGAAAATAACATAACTATAACCCTAATGCATATTTGTGAGGTGACATTTCCTGGGACAACAGTGCATGAAAAATGCTTCATCTTAGGATAAAAATAAAAACAATGTACTAAGTAAAACCATGTAAGCAACAGCTTCAAAAAGCACCAATGTGGTAAACAATACTGATTCAAAAGTCTTTAAAAGAAGTTGAATATTTCTTAATGTTTATAGAAAAATATAGTATGTAATAAATTTATTACATAATGTGATTTCTATATATTTATGTGTAAGTAACTGAAACTTTTTTTTTTCTCATTTTGGGTCACACCAGCGATGCTCATGGGTTACTTCTGGCTCTGCACTCAGGAATCATTCCTGGCAGTGCTCGGGGGACCATATGGGGTGCTGGGAATAGAACCTGGGTCAGCCAAGAGCAAGGAAAACGCCCTACCTGCTGTGCGATCGCTCCAGCCCCGAAACTCTTAAGTAGATACCTGACTTTTATCACTAAATGCTCAAAGGTTTTATCCACACTGATCATGAACTGTTTTTTTTTTTTAATATCCTCCTTGGAAAATGGTAAACAATGTAAATTGATAGGGTGTTATAAGTTGGGCATGTATGAAGCTGAGTCAAATTCACTACTATTTGGTAGATCTGGTAAATAATAAGCTTCAGAGATTTTATAAAATTTTGAGTTTTGTGGGTCAGAGAGAGGTAGGGGATTAATTTGTTCATACTTATGGCCAATTTAGACTCAATCCCCAGCACCACATATGGTTCCCCCAAGTCCTGCTGGGAGTGATCCCTGAGTGCAGAGTCAGGAGTAAGCCCGGAGCACCACAGAGTGTGACTCCCCCTACCCAAAAAAAAGCTTGGTCTTGAAATCATTTTGAAAAACTATTTTTGTAAGTGAAAAATTATTAAGGTTCAGCATAATTTGAATTGGTAACATACACATATGAATAGGGACAGTGCAGATGATCAGAAAATAAATTCCAAGTGTGGTATAAGCCTTCTAACAAACCAAACTCAGTTTATCTCCCAAAAGATCCTTCCTCTAACCTTATTAAAGAAACACCCAAAATCAAGGTTTTGTACTATGAGTAACAAATCCAGATAAAGGTTGAGTCAGTGTTATTGCAAAGACTGTGCACAGAATGGCACCAGTTGGTGTCATTCACATCACAATCATCTTTATTTATGGGGTTTGGTTTGTTTTGCTTTTGGGCCACGCCAGATGATACTCAGGGGTTACTTCTGATTCTGCACTCAGGAATTTCTCCTGGCAGTGCTTGTGGGGCCATAAAGACTGCAGTCAATCAAATCCAGATCAGCTGTGTGCAAGGCAAGTGCCCTACCCAACGTGCTATCACTCCAGCCCTGTTTTGTGAATTGCTAAAGACAGATTTTTGGCAGACATCAGAAAGGGGTAGGGGGCACTTCTAACAGGCATGAGAGTATTTCATGGGCTCCAGGGAAATGTCTTCTCCAAGTATAGAAATATGAGGAATCTATTTCATATGTAGGTGCAATTACTCATGTAGGGGATATGCACATAGTCAAATGAAGGACAAAAAGGACAATTACCTTGTAGATTCCAAACAACCCCAGATCCCGTAAGACAGACAGGGCACTGACTCGGGGACCAGTAGTGATTTCTCCAGCCACTTGCAAACGGATCTTGACGATTTCCAAAGGATTTGTGAAAATCACCTGGGAGCCTCCTGCCTAAGAAGGAGAAAAATGAAAATTAGGATCAAAGCAGAGTAATAGAAAGGCTGATCAAGAAGAGATGAGTGATTATTCTTAAGGGAGCTCAGAAGATATATCCTGGAGAGACTGTAGTTTCAGTCTGTGCCTGATCAATTAAACTGTGAATGCTGCTTCAGTCTAGGAGGATGGGTACAGACAGCCTATCTCCTCTAGGCAGAGGCTAAAAGCAGGAAGACTAGATGGAGGAAGAGGGAAGCAAGACACTTGTACTGACTTCACTAAAGTCTTCACAAATGACAAATATCTTTGAAACACAAACAACTGTGACCCCAGGGCACAAAGGCAATAATAAAATGCACAGCTAGTATCCAAATAAAGAGACACAGATCTGTCTGTCAAATAGGAAGGAAAAGGGTAGACAAAGATTCTCCCATAATAAACTTCATGGTTTTGGCAATAATTCAAAATTGCCAGAGAACATGTAAACTTAGATGAAAGCTCTTTTTTCTCTCTTAAAAATATCAGGCTGATCATCAAACACCATTTTATGGAGTTACAGATTCCCATAATTTTATTTATGTGTTACCTGTGTATAGAATTGTTCTTTTCATATAAGATAAATGTCAAAGAAGTGAAAATATGCATTAAATCAATTATGGTCCAAACTTTGAACAATGTGTGTTATTTCATTCCAGCAATGGCTGGGTGCCACACCTCCGAGCTCATCAGTGGAAATCTTTAAAGTGCACCATAAGGGAAATTTTAAGCTAGCTATTTTGAAGCTAAGCCTATATTTATAATAAGCAATTACATTCTTTCCTACTGCACTTCAACTTGTTATTCCTTGTCACAATATATTACATTTTTATATCATCCAAAACAGGTTGACATTCAGTATAGTTCAGAATGTTTATTAAGAAGGGATCTCACCAAATCGGATCTGAGACATAAAGCTGATATTATAAGTTTAAGGTGCTATCATGGTAACTGGCACAATTTGCTTCCATATCATAGGAAAGTATGTCTTGTTAGGTTCTCAGATCCTAATAAGCCATGTATGTGCATTCAAAAATGCCCTATACTAACCCAAACTGGCTACCAGGATGGTTCTGAAAGTTTTGCTTATAATGCCTTGAAATAAAAGATTAAAAACAACATCAATATTCAATGGTAAGGAATGGACTAAATACATTTGAGTGGATTCATGCTGCTAATTAAAAGATGATGGGGAAAATGTTCACTATATACAGTTAGGCAAAAATTCTCCTATGATTAAATGAACCTTTCTTCCCACTATTCCACACTATCAAGCTTCTGAAGTAGGATTTCAAATGGGGGCTATTTTATCTGCTGTACTTTTTCTACATAGATCATATGTAGAAAAAATTCTTACATAAATTAATTAATTCTTTGTATCACTTACATAATATACACAGTATATCAATGAAAACAGAGGAAAGAAAAAAATCAGTTACCTTTATAATTGTTTCATCAATTACCTTTCTAAGTCAAGCTGTCTTACAACTTTTCCTTTATTATTAAACCTTAAAACAGCTTGTTCTTGAAAAGAGACCAAGATTTTTCCTTGTGCCCAATATTGATACTGTAGAGGGTCAAAGAGATAGAATAGGCTGAACTCGTGCTTTGGATGCAGGATGAGTCACAAGGTCCCCTGAACACTGCTGCAAGC
The DNA here is from genome assembly GCF_027595985.1 of Sorex araneus. Lineage (NCBI taxonomy): Eukaryota > Metazoa > Chordata > Mammalia > Eulipotyphla > Soricidae > Sorex > Sorex araneus. The sequence goes on along the minus strand of NC_073302.1, from coordinate 384,808,448 downwards.
AGTCCTTGAATCAAGAACTGGGAGTAGCCGTGGGCACTGCTGGGTGTGACGTCATAACCAAAAAGACAAATAACAAGCAAACAAATATTTTATAAATGGGGGAGGAATAGGTACATGCTTTGCATGCAGGAGCCCCAATTCTATCCCCAGCGTGGCATGATCCTCTGAACACAGCCAGGACAGACCCCTAAGCACGGAGCCAGAAGCATACACTGCCCGGTGTGATCCAAAGATTCCCCTCTCCCATCCCCCATAAATGCAAAATAAAAACTGTCAAGAAGGCAGTAGTTTTTATCTGTCTAGTTAGCTCCACAGACTAGCTTCCTCTTCCTTGCATTTGCTATGTTTCACCTATCACTTTCATGTCCCTCCTACATAACTCTAAGTCAAACAACTGCGGTTGAAAGAAACCTTCTGAAGTGGGAACATCTCAGAAGAGTGTGGGATGATCTACACAGAGGCTGGTGCATTCAATACACATTAAGACATTTGCCTCCAAGGCTCCTGGGCTCAGGATGGCCACACTTTGTTTCCAGGCTGCTGGGACCTGCAGGGAAGTGGAAAGACCAATCTCCAATGCCTGCAGTCTATGAGTGTCTGGTGGGTTTACATGTACACTTTTTCACAACACACAGGGGTGTTTATGTTTGTCAGAATGAGGAGACGTGGGTTTGGCATATTTTTGTTGCTGCTGTTTTTGTTTGGGCACCACACCCACCTGTGCTGACGTCTTACCCCAGGCTCTGCAGTCAGGGAATACTCCTGGAAGTGCTCAGAGCAAGATATGGTGCCAGGGATCCAACCCAGGCTGGCCACCTGAAAGGCAAGTGTCTACCTCTGTACAATCACTCTAGTCACTGAATTGGAATTAGACCCAAGGCTACTTTTTGTTTGTTTGTTTCTGAACCACACCTGGCTATGCTCAGGGATTATTCCTGACTCTGCACTCAAGGGTCACTCCTGGTATTCAGGGAACCACCTACCATGCTGGGGATCAAACCTGGGTCAGTCTCATGCAAGGCAAGTCACCTTACTCACTATTCTATCTTGCTGGCCCTGAAGACTTCTTTTTAAAAGCACCAGCCTCGATAAACCATGTCTGCCATGAAAAAAATAGCAAACAGTCATTGTAGAGCAATCCTCTTGAAGGACAGAACAGAAAGAACAGAACTGCAGGCAACAAGTGAGGAGAAGGCTAAGTCTGGCACATGAAGACAAAGCCTCAGGCCCTTTTGACCAGCCTACATGGCTATCTGGCTACGTGGACCCAAGAGATGGTGACGGTACTACAGCGAGCACAGTGCTCAAGATACCAGCTATACCAAACACACCATTTTATCCCCCCTAGTTCCTAAACTGGTGATTCTCCACCCTGGATGTAATAAGGTTATAACCACTTATGGAGCTTTTAAAATATGTGACATCTGTACCTCACTCAAGACAAATAAAAATTCCTGCATGAACTCTTTTAAAAATGTTTTCTATGTGAATAGAACATGCAGTGGAGTTGAGAAAAATCATTTTACTTAGATACATCATTGCTAGATCCCTTTCAATTTTGAGAAGATGCTTAAAAGCTGTGATTTCTGAACCAGTTTCCATATTCTTTCAAGAAAGGAACTTTTCTACATATCCAAACAGTGCTATTTTTAAGTACAGGATTATCAGACATAGAGTTTATCCTTAACTCATTATCTTCGATCTTCATTAGGACCATAAAAGTTGGTATCATATAAAATAAAATTAGAACATAAACTCAAGTCCCTGGCTGCAAATCGATCAATACATACAAATTCTTTTAGCAAAACCAAGTAATTAATCACCAAGGATGGTGCAAAAGTCAAATCCACTTTAGAGAGCCACAGGGAACAAGAAGCAGTGGGAAGAAAGAACTCAGTGACACATGGGAAAGAATAACACTGCATTTGCTACCTCTCACAGAGTCAAAAAGAAAGAACCTATAGAACCAGAGTGGCATGTTGCAGAGGTGCCGGAGATGAATCAGTCCTTTGGAGTCCAGCGGGAAAGAAATGAGAGACTCCAAGGCACCATCAGAAGATGCTTATCATCAGATGCACGGGGTCTGGGCAGCACCAGACTGGATCACTGAGCAGCACACTGCCGGCTGCTCCGCCGACTCCTGCTCTATTATCCATTCACAGCACCTTTCCCAGGTCCCTCCCTTGCAGAGATCAAAGCCAGCGGAGCCCTCAGACATTGGACAGGAACATATATTGTGCACAATGTCTCTGTGTCCCTCATCACTGAGAGCTCTTGAGAGGATAGTGGTTTTTGTTTGTGTGTGCAATCTTGTCACAAATTATTTTCCAAGGACTTTTTGCAGTATGTGGCAAGTAGGAGAGAAGGAAAATTTTTCATACGAGAACTGGCTCTATGTGGCATTATTTTGTAACAGGGACAGTTGATTTCTCTACAGATTTCTGGTATTGTTTTTGTTCCCATTCAGTATCTGGATCCTCATAAGGAGAAATATATATACCCATTGTCGCCTCACTTCTGATACACTAAAAGAATGAACTTATTCATTCACAGCAAATTGTTCACCAAATATTTATAAGCAATCATGTTCAAAGTATGCCCTAAGAACTGCAAGGACACAAGATGAGACAGAAAGTGTTTCTGTTTTCACGGAGATTGAAACAGGAGGAATGATTATAAATATTCATTAACATCCATAATGGTTTATTAAGGCATTATTTTATATTTATTACATATGCACTTACTCACATAGTCCACCAAGATTTTACATAAGGGAAAACTGAGGTATAGAAAAGAAAGGCAACAGCTATAGGTTGAATTGTGTTCTAACTAAAATTCTTGTGCTGAAATCCTAACCATCCTCAGTACCTGAGAATGTGACTGTATTTGTATAAAGAGTAAATTACATAAAAGTGATAATCTATGATATAATGATGATATTCTAATCTAATGTGATGCATGTCACCACAGGACAAGAACACTGAGACGACATATGACACATGAGCACTGCGAGAAGGTGGTCATCTATAAGAGGAATCCTCTTCACAGTCATCTGTGAAAAAACAAAAAAACTACCAGTGACAACACCTTGATCTTGGACTTCCAGCCTCCAGAAACAGAGAAAATAAATGTCTGGGGTTTAATCCGTTCCATGTGTGGCATACATCATGGCAGCATGAGAAAATTACTAGAGCAGGGTCACATGGTCAGCAAGTAGGAGATAAACAACTCACTAGTGAATTTTCAATAAATATTTGCCTAACAAAAAGAGAAAATGGTGCATGAGGAAAGATAACAATAAGAGATGATAAGAGCTAATGTCTAGATAAATTCCCTAGGCAATTCAAGTGAGGTTTGAAAGATTTCTGTTGGCAAGAATAATCTAGGGAAGTGGTAAGACATAATATAGCCCAGCTCTTCCCTTCTGCGGTCATCGCTGAAGTGCTAACTGCCAAAATGAAGTTCAATCCCTTTGTGACTTCTCACGGGAGCAAGAACCATAAGAGGCACTTCAGTGTACCTTTCCACATTTGTAGGAAGATTAGGCCTTCCCCTCTTTCTAAAGAGCTGAGACAGTATGATGTGTGATCCATGCCCACCTAGAAGGATGAAGAGGTTCAGATTGTGAGAGGACACTACAAAGGTCTGCAAATTGGCAAAGTAGTCCAGGCTTACAGGCAACAAGTCCAGCGGGATAATGCAAATGGCACAACTATCCATGTGGGCATTCATCTCAGTAAAGTGGTTATTACTAGACTAAAACTGGACAAAGATTGCAAAAAGATCTTGAACGCAAAGACAAGTCTTGCCAAGTAGGAAAGGGAAAGGGCAAATACAAGGAAGAAACACTTGAGAAGACGCAAGAATAAAGTTATCATATATATATGTATTACATATCTTGATTAAAAATTGGCTGGAGCAATAGCACAGTGGTAAGGAGTTTGCCTTGCACGCGGCCAACCAGGGTTCAATTCCTCCGCCCCTCTCGGAGAGCCCGGCAAGCTACTAAGAGTATCTCGCCCGCATGGCAGAGCCTGGCAAGCTACCTGTGGTGTATTTGATATGCCAAAAACAGTAACAACAAGTCTCAAAATGGAGACATTACTGGTGCCCCCTCGAGCAAATCGATGAGCAACAGGATGACAGTGACAGTGATTAAAAACTGGAAAATGAAAAAATATATAGCCCATCAGCTGGTGACTGAAGTATAATTAAGATTTAAGTATTCCAGGGGCTGGAGCAATAGCACAGTGGGTAGGGCATTTGCCTTGCACGTGGCCGACGAGGGTTCGAATCCCAGCATCCCATATGGCCCCCCGAGCACCGTCAGGAGTAATTCCTGAGTGCATGAGCCAGGAGTAACCCCTGTGCATCGCCGGGTGTGACCCAAAAACCAAAAAAAAGAAAAAAAAAAGATTTAAATATTCCAGGCAGAGAATGGCACAAAGGCAATGTGACAAGGGCTTGCCATATTTATAAAGCCAGTACCACATTTGACCAGTGAAATTTAATATGTGTGAAAATTATAATGTGATCAACATTATCATTCACTAGCATTTGAGAATTTATCGTGTGCAAATATTGTGTCATATGTTTTGTAAAGAATTGTTTCTTTGGTCATTACAGCATACCAAAGTAGGAAACAATGTGATAGCATCTTTCTAAGTGAGCAAATCATGGCTGGTAGGGATGGAGAAGGATATATAACTTGGTTAATTCATCCTGACAGGAAGGTAGTAATTGGATTCAAAGCTAGACCTGGTTCATGACACAAGCTAAGAATGTGTCAGCACAGAAGAAACTTGCTTTAGATGGCATGGACGTGACATGAAGGAAGGTTAGTAATAAGATTCCTGAAGCCAAATCATACAAGGTCTGAATACCACTCTGAAAAAGTAAGTTGCACTCTACAGGTGGCACCTTTGTATGTGTATGGGGCAAAAGGGGAGGAGGATGTGACGACAGATGGTAGAAATGGAGCTAGTAAGTAAAGTTGAGGAGCTACAGAGTGTCCTGATTAGAATCTCTGCCAGAGAAAGATGAATAATTGTCAGAGGAAATGGAACTTCTAGGGGAGGAAGAGCCCTGAGGTAGGGAGAACAATTCAACAGAGTAGGGGAGAGACAGACCACACTTAGAACAATTACATTGTAATGAGGGAGGGTGAGGCGCAGAGAGAAAAGGATGCAACAGAGATCACTAGGGCTTGGCAGGTGAATATAGGGCATATGGGGCAAAAGGAATGAGGAGGGTCAAATAAAATCTACACTTTTGTATCTATGCAATAAAAACAAAGGGTTATAAAGACAAAACTGAGGGAGGGGAGAATAGAAAGAGGGTGCCCACTGAAATGGTACTAGAATTCTGATGGGTGTGGTGAGACACACACAAATAAAGGTGTGAAACTGAAACTGTATCCCTAGAATTCCTATAGTATTAGAAACAAAATTGTCAACTAATTAAAGTTAAATCAAAATAAAAACAAAGAACCAGCTCTTCCATGGTTTTCTGGTGAACCAGAAATAGGACACATCTAGAAAACCATGGAAGAGCATTCGGGGGGTTATGGGTAGAGACATATAGGAGTTAAAGAATGAGTCATGGCTTATATGTGCTAGGAAAAGGCAGGGGTTTACATGCCCTTTCCCTCCACATTCCGTTCCGGGAATTCCTTTCATTTTACATTCCTTTCATGGAAGAAAGCAGAGAAACCAGGGTAGAGATGGAATCAGAGACCTCATTCCATACCTCAGGGTAGTAGAATCATAGCTACCCTGAATCATAGTAGAATCATAGACAGGAAAGGGGCTTCCAAAAGAAAAAAGGTCAGAAGGGAAATGACCACCAACATATATTGCTGACATAGGGCAGTGACCCATGAGTGGAAAATGAATCCCCAGGAATTACAGCCAGTGTATGCAATCTACATTTTAGGGAAGGGAAGAAAGAGGAATGATAGTTGTTCATGGGAGCAAACGAGGTAGAATCAAAATGTATTTAGGGTAATTAAGAAGAAAAGATCTATGGAGAGTGAAAAGATAAAGCATAGCTGGGATAATTGTGTTATGTATGCTTAAGCAAAACAGTACAAGTTCTGAACAGTGGAGGTGGAAGGCAAAGTGTGAAGCCTGTGGTTTGCTTTAATGCCACACATAGCGATTTGGAATAATTCTGTTTCAAGGCAAAAATCTGACAACTAGTAGTTGCCCTTACTATTAATGCTTCAAAGACAAAGAAAAATAGAATCAAAAGGATTAGGATTTGGCAAGTGGAGAGAGGATAAAGTTCTGAACTTAGAGCAAATCTACAGTAATGACACAGATCTCTCAGAATCCAATAAAAGAAAAATATTCTGGCTCTCTAGAAGCAGTTATGGTACAGTTAGTCTAATGTGCCACACAGACAAGGTCTAGTAGTTAATGATATCTAAAGACGAGTTCATGCAATTACTCAAGTATTCTATCTTTAAACTGAAACAGATTGGAAGACAAAGCAGTTGGTGAGTTTAAACACTGCTTAAGATTCCTTCCTTATCTATACCCACCCCAGGGGTCTCAGAACCATAGAGAGCTCAGCTCCTCACAAAATTCTCATTTAATTGCGCAGTATGTGCATAGCACTATAGATGAGGAATATATTATATGGCATATGCCAGTCTATTATAAAGTACTGGATAAAAAATATTTTATTAACACTGTACTAGTACTGAATGTTGAATAATATGAACAACATGTGCCAAAAACTTTTACAGCTTTAAAATTAAAAGGGGGGGCCGGAGCGATAGCACAGCGGGTAGGGCGTTTGCCTTGCACGCGGCCGAACCGGGTTCGATCTCCGGCATCCCATATGGTCCCCCAAGCACCGCCAGGAGTAGTTCCTGAGTGCAAAGCCAGGAGTAACCCCTGAGCATCGCTGGGTGTGACCCAAAAAGCAAAAAAAAAAAAAAAAAAAAAATTAAAAGGGATGGAACTGGAGAGATAGAACAGTAGATAGAGTGCTTGCTTTGCACATGGCCAACCTGGGGTCAGTCCCTGGAACCACATATGGTCCTGCCAACACTCAAGGGTGATCTTTGAGCATACTGTCAAGAGAAAACTCTGGGCATGGTAGGAAGTGGCCCAGTCCCTCCTCCCCAAAAAACCCTGATATCTAAAACATTGTATAAGCTTCAGAAGAGGAATAGAGAACTCATACACTAACACACTTACACATACTTGGGTGCAGGCGGGTGCACACACACACACACACACACACACACACACACCTTTTCTTTTCTTTTTTTTTTTTGCTTTTTGGGTCACACCTGGCGATGCACAGGGGTTACTCCTGGCTCTTCACTCAGGAATTACCACTGGCGGTGCTCAGGGGACCATATGGGATGCTGGGATTTGAACCTGGGTCGGCTGCCTGCAAGGCAAATGCCCTACCCGCTATGCTATCGCTCCAGCCCCCAACACACACCATTTCATTTGGGGTCAAAGCAACATTATAGTAGGTACCGTGCTTGCCTTGCATGGGGCCATCCTGGGTTTGATCCCTGGCATCTCATATGATCCCATGAGCAAGGCTAGGAGTGACCCCTGAATACAGAGCCAGAAGTAAGCCCTGACATCAGGGATCTGGCCCACAAACAAACCCCCCTAAACTTTTATACTAACTTACTTTATTCTGTTCCTACCTGTGGTGGTAATGAAGGCTTTCGAAACATGTACAGAAATAAGAGAAAATAAACTTTAAGAGGAATATATAGATTTTTAAAGCGAAAGAAAGAGGTTACGGGTTGAAGAGGTAGTATAGCAGGTAGGATGCTTGCCTTGTAAGCAACTGACTCAGGTTTAATCCCCAATAATACACATGATCCCCGAACCCCAGCAATGACTGATACCTGAGAACAGAGCCAGGAGTAAGCCCTGATGTGGGCAGTGCTTACTCTAGATGTGGCCAAAAAAATAAAAAACAAAAGAAAAAGATAAAAACAAACAGGTATTATACTTGAACTTGAAGTCAGTTGTAAATTACCTATAAATTAATACAAAACACTAGTGTAAAAAAGACAACTTTTCATTAAGTAAAGACTCAAATATTATAAAGGTCATTTTTTCCATAAAATATTTAAAATTTGAAGCAATCTTTCTAGTAAAATATCATCAAGATTTCCTGAAGAATTTTGAAATAGGAATATTAATAACAGTTACATGGAGAATCTTCTCTATATAAATATTAACATTTATAATGTAAAAAAGTAAGTTAAAAATAGCTTTAGAGTAAATAAATACAAATATGAGAAGCAGAGCCAAGGCACAGGGATGATAAAGTGGATCCCTTCTATTTGTAGCTATATAGCCCATATCTAACTCCCTTTTCTAGGGGCAATCTAATGAGTCATAAAGTTTTCTTAACTTTTCTTTTTCTTGAAAAGGCACTGGGGAATGCTTTTGATCCAATTCAAAGGCATCACTCCTGCAGATTGTGAGAATGAATACAATTCATCAACCTTTCTGAGCAAATTCTCACCTCTATTGATTTTTACCTCCAAGAATTCTTGTCTTTTCACTGGCAGGGGAAGGGGGAGGTGGGGGGCTGCTCCCATAGATATTCCGGAAGCCTAGAGATCACTCCTGGCAATTCTCAGCCAAGTGGAGGTGGGGGGCCTAGTAGGTGGAGGGAGGCTAAGGAGGAAGGTGAGGGATGGGACCAAGCAGTGGCCTGGTACTCTGAGACACAAAGGATTTCCTGGGCATCCCAGTTACGCTTGGGGGCCTCCATGGTCATATCCAGTGGTGCTCGGGGCTGTGTAGTGCCAGGAATCCAACAGAACCTTAGTTGGCTGCATGAAAGGCAGCCCAACTTAACCCCAAGATTTCTTGTCATTTTATTTATTGTGTACACAGTTAACCAACAGTTCAAGATTTTGTTGGTAAAATTTAATATTCAGTATGGGATTCCTCCCAGAGCTACTGTGTAATGAATTTTTGTGGACCATATTTTCAACCACAGAGGACATGATATATCATCAGGGAACATCTTTGATCTGTCCAGTCTGGGTGGTATCTCTTTCTTTCTCCCTTTTGTCTTGGTATGCTTTAATACTTCGTCAGTCTGCTCCTTACAGGATATGGAAGCTGTGGCCTTTTCTCTACCCTTCCATCTCTACACTGATCAGAGCCAAAGATAACTTGAACTCAGGCAGGCTAGCTTCCTAACCCCAAATCAGAATTACTATGCAAATCTGCTGGCTGTCAAAAAGTCAATACCTTAAATTAAAAAAAAAAAATTTTCTTTTTGTTGTTGTTGATTTGGGGCCACACCCAATTGTGAAAGGGGATCACTTCTAGTTCTGTGCTCAGGGATTACTCTTGGTACACTAAGGGGACAATAAAGGTTATCAGTGATCAAGCCCAGGTCCACTGTGCAAGGTAGATGCTCTACCCACTGTACTCTCTGGCTCCCCAAAAGATTTATTTTCAACTTTGTTTCTTATTTGAATAGTACCTACCTGAATGGTTAGTTAATTTGGTTTTCATGGCTTGGAGAGTTGGTCTTAAAGTTATAAATGATTCAGGGGCAAGAAAGCATATCAAAAAATATGGAAGAGAGAATTATCCAAATACAATATAATCGGTCTGCAATCTGCAGATCAGCTAATAAGTCATGAGGATATTGGCCTGTAAGCTTTGAATTATCCCTATTTTTAAACCCTGAGGAATACTTTAGTATAAAAATGCATAACTCGGGGCTTTCCCTCTCCCACCATACCTTCAGTTCTTCCTTTCTCTTCCTGGCTCAACAAAATGGCTCCCACTGAGAAGGGTAGTAAGCAAAAAGGGCCAACCAAAGGGCCAAAGAAAAAAGCAGAGAATGTACCGCCAACATTCACAAATGCATCGGGGGGTGGGCTTCAAGAAACATACACTGTGTGCACTCAAAGAGATTGGGAAGTTTCCCATGAAGGATATGGGCACACCAGATGAAGGACGTGGGCACACCAGGCCCAACAAAGTTGCCTAGGTGAAAGGAATTAGGAATATTACACACTAAATCTGTGTGCCTTTGTCCAGAAAATGTAATGAGAATAAAGACTCACCAAACACACTTTATACACTGGTAACCTATATACATATTGCCTGAAAAACCAACTAAACTGATGACATAATAAAGTCACAGAAACTCCTCTGTCTGTCTGTCTGTCTGTCTGTCTGTCTCCCTCTCCTTTTTTATTTTGTGGTCACACCCAGCAGTCATCAGCCTTATTTCTGGCTCTACATTTAGGGATCACGCCTGACCATATAGAGTGCTGGGGACCAAACCCAGATTGCCCACATGCAAGCACCTACGCATTGATCTACTGCTCTGGCCCTCTGCCTTCATTCTTAAGAAAAAAAAAAAAATCAAGGCATGGCTAGTAAACAGGATTGAATAATAACAAACCCTTGAATTCTAACTACAGAACCAACATGCTAGGAGTGTCATAAGGATGGTTGTCAGAGGATCTCTGGCACTTTGGTGGTGGATTGTGGTGCAGTCAGTAATTTTGTACACCAGAAGCACAAATATTATTATTACTGTGACCATATTACTTCAACTACAATTTAAAAAAAAATAAGTTATGATAACTATAGGAAACAGCAGCAGCCTGAACATGTTATCTAAAGCAGTGGTCCTCAAACTTCTCCAACCATGGCCTCCTCCTGACCTTTGATCCTTTCTACAGCCCTCTGTCCTACCAGTTGGACAATAAGTGGGCCCCCACTTATGTGACTTTTACTTGTGGCCTCCAGGAATCACCTGAGGCCCTGGTAGAAAAATGCTCATTCAAAGGATTCACCAAGAAGCTCTAGTTCCTGTCCCCTTACAGTCCATTGACTTTTGCCTGTACTGAACTCGGCTTGTTTCTTTATTCACAGAGAAAGCATTTCCAAACATTTCTTTTGAAACCTAGGGAGTCAAGTTAAAAGGATTCTAAAGATCCAAAAATTTTAATATTCTCTTCTCATCCTAAATATTCAGAGTATTCAGAGAATATTAACAATATTGAATTTAAAAAAATCTATTAATTCAATCTGTTGTCCATAGGAAACAAAGCAGTATATATTTTAACAGATTGTAATTCCAGTTATATTTTCTATCAAAAGCATTAACTGTAATTTAATCACCTCTTTTTAATTTGAATTCACATGGTAGATACTTATAGCTACTTAAAAAATTAAGTGGCAAAATGTATATGAAGAATATGTATCTTGATATTTTAATTATGCTCAATTGAATATACTTAGATTTAAAGTGCTTTTCACAAATGACATGTGCTAAGAATATCTAATTGCACACTGACATCCTAAAATGTGTGCTTACATGTGTCAAAAATAGATTAACATGAAGTTATGGAATATGACTTTTTTTCAAAAACTAAAACCCAAATACTTTATTTTGATTATTTGTATACAAATAAAATTGTAACTATTAAAAGCCCTACACTAGTAAATGTCTAATGATTTCCATTATGTACAAAGTGAACAGTCAAGTGGTGATAGTATTTCATGTTTGAATAAATTGGAAAATAAAGATTTCTTAGGAAAGCTTAAGTGTCAGCACTTACTGTCTTACTAGCTCAATGTTAAATAAAGACGCACAAGTAATTTGTATGTAAATAAGTATTAACATCATATACAAGATCACAGGTACAAAGGAGATACTTAGCAAAGAACAGATTAAATTAAATCACAGTCTCCCATATCAGTTAACTGCTGTTCAGATGTGTGGAAGAAAGGTACTCAACCTCCCAGAGGCTGGCTGACTTGGGGAGGGAGATGGGTCAGAAGGCTGAGACTCCATCCAACTCTTAGGAGGAAAATGGTGGGCCCAGTGCTCTCACAAGAGGGAAGGTTAGGGGCTAGAGCAATAGCACAGTAGGTAGGGCATTTGCCTTGCATGTGGGATTTGATTCCCAACATCCCATATGGTCCCCCCAACACTGTCAAGAATAATTCCTGAGTGCAGAGCCCTAAGCATTGCTGGGTGTAGCCCAAAAAGAAAAAAAAAAAAAAGATGGTCAGCCTGCATTAATCAGGAACTTCAGTTTGAAAAGCATCTTTCTCCTAATACCCAAGGTGACGGGTTGAATTGGGTTCCTTCAAAATTCATTTTTAAGTCTGAATCCTGTACTTTAGAATGCAACTATATTTGGAGAGAGAACCTTTAAAGAGGCAAGTAGACAAAACACAAACATAGGGGTGGGTTCTACACCAATATCACAGAGTGCTATAGAAAGAGATCAGCTACATACCACACACAGACTAAGGGAGGACAGGAAGCCACACATGGGCAGAGCAGGGAGCTGGCCCTCCACAAGAAAACAGCTTCAGAAGAAACTCCAAAATGCGCACACCATGATTTGGGACTTCCAAATTTCAGAAATGTGGACAGATAAATTTCTGCTATTTATGCCATGCAATCTAGGGAGTTTTGTTGTGTTTTATTTTAACCTGAGGCTTTATTGTACATGTTCTGAGAACCCAAGGTCAGGAATCTTGGCTTTGTGCTCAGGGACCACTTCTGGTGGGCTTGAGGGACCATACCAGGAGCTGGGGATCAAACCCAGGTTGGCTGCGTGAAGGGCAAATGCCCTTTATGGTCTGTGTTACTGCTCCTGTCTCTAATGTACACATTAAGTTCTTAAATTAAGAATCTTAAGGAGATTATTAAGAACTTAAAAGATTATTAAGAATTTCGAAAAAATTATTGCCACCTGTTCGGAGACATATAGAATAAAATTTCCCTGTTTTTAATTATGTGGTAAATCAGAGAAAGAGTATCTGTACTCTCTACAAATGTTTCGCTTCCTATCTTCAACTTCATAGGTTTTCAATAGACCTACAGAAGACTGGCCAAGAAACCCAAGTAGAATCTGTCTGACTGACATTAAAAAGCAATTAAGTTACAGACCTGTCAAATACGTTCACATTTGGGTCCTGCCTGTTACACATGTCTATTTTCACTTCTACTCCCCAAATCATTTAATGATTTACAGACCTTCAACTTCTAATGTACTTTAACTACATGAAAGCTGTGACCCAATCTTTCTTCATATTTCATAGCATAACAAATCCCTCCTCTATTTATTAAAAAACCAGAAGGATCATCCAACATTTGGACTGTGTGGAATCCAAACAACTCCGGGATATTTTCAAAGTGGGAAAAAAGAGGGGAACAGAAAAGAGACATCTGGCCCAGTGTCCATCATGAGTCAGACTGGACTCTAATGACATTTCTGTGCCAACAAAGACAGCCTTACCCAGGTAAAGTATCCCTAGAAACCCACAGCACCATCATATATCTCTTTTAGTTTTGCCCCGAGTCCAAACAAAAGTTTGAAGAAATGACCTTACATAGAAATAGAGAGGCAGAAGAATTCTGTTATTTATTTTTCTTTTGGGGATGGGGGATTTGGGCCACACCAGGTGATGCTCAGAGGCTACTCCTGGCTCTGCACTCAATAATCCCTCCTGAAAATGCTCAGGAGACATATAGGTATGATACCAGGGATCAAACCCAGGTTGGTCACATGTAAGAAAAGTGGTTTAACCACTGTACTATCACTCTGCACCTTCTTATTTTAGTACAGAATCCTAATCTCATTCTCCAGATTTCCTGAGCAAAATACAATCTTTTTAGAAACCTCTGAAATTAGATAATGATAGTTACCCTCATCCAACTCCTGCCTTACTCATAGGATTTAATTAATTTTTTTTTCCTTTTGGGTCACACCCAGCAATGCACAGGGATTACTTCTGGCTCTGCACTCAGGAATTACCCCTGGCGGTGCTCAGGGGACCATATGGGATGCTGGGAATCCAACCCGGGTCGGCCACGTGCAAGGCAAACACCCTACCTGCTGTGCTATTGCTCCAGCCCCTTCATAGGATTTAATTCAGTTCACTGTTAAAGTGTACTCTAGTACTTTTTTGGGGTCAGAGCAAAACTGAAATAAATTTCCATGTATTCACTGTCCCTCACACAAAGTTTTCCCATTATCAACCTTCCCACCTGAGTGATACATTTGTTACAAGTGATGAACTTACAAAACCACATCTTAATCACCTAAACTCCATAGTCTACTGATGGATCACTATTGGTATTATACATTCTGTATCTGGAAAAATGCAGAATGACATGTATCTATCATCATAATAAACAGGTGTTGTACTAGTCCCCTCTGTATGTCGTCTTTGCCACAACCCATAGAAATCTTTCTCTTTTCTCCACAGCTTTGCCTTTCCAAAGTGCACTATACTTGGAATAGTGGGGAGCCATTTTTGATGATCTCTTTCATTTAGTAAGATGCATTTACGCTTCCTCCAACTCTCCTTCAAGGTTCTCTGAGAGCTTTTTTCCTCCTAAACTAGGTACTATTCCACTGTCTAGATATGCCACAACTTTCTTATACATTCCCCTGCTGAAGGACATCTACTTACTTTTAAACTGTGACAAAATAAAACTTCTATAGCTGGAGGTAAGAAGGGCTAGAACACATAATTTGCATGTGGGAACCCCAGGTTCAATTCCCATAACTGCAGTTTGGGTGTGATCCCCAAACCAAAAAAATAGACACAGTATTACAAACAAAACTATATCTTTGTTCAGGTTTTTTTCTGAAACTGTGAATTTGAATCCTATGGGTAAATGCAATTGCTAATCACTTAATAAGAATTGTTTTGTTTTATATGAAATTTTCAAACCATGTTTCAAGGAAATGGGCACCATTCTGTTTTCCAACGATAACATCTGAGAGTTCTTGTTGCTTAGCATCCCAGGTATAAGCAAATTAAATAGATGAGAAGTAGTCTCTCATATTTTCAGTCTCTTTTACATGACTCCTTCATGTTTCTGACATGATAATTTTACATGTTAACCATTCACTGTCTTTCTTCCTGAAATGTAAATAATTGTAAATAAGCTATAATAAATGTCAATGTTTCCAAAAAAATCACTGCCCTGTTCTTAAGGTTGTTTGCCATTCTTTTTTGTGGGGAGGGGGGTGGTGATGGTGGTGGTGGTATTGGGGTGGTGAAGCATGTAAAATAGGAGTGTTTAAAGGTTGGTTCTATTCCTAAGTGATCAGAGATGACCTTTTTTTGGCGGAGGTCACACCCAGAGATGCTCAGGGGTTACTCCTGGTGGTGCTCAGAGGACCATATGGGATGCCGGGGATAGAACCCAGGTCGGCCTCGTGCAAGGCAAATGCCCTACCCACTGTACTATCACTCCAGTCCGACTTTTCTTTTGAAACAACCTGGACTTGGGTATGTGAATAAGCACATTTGGCTTGATCTATTCCATCAGCAGCTTCACCTGTTGCAAAACCCAAGCGTTAGTGCCTCTTCACTAGCCATCTGCACTTCCATTAATAGCAACATGGTACATAAAATGACAACTGTACCTTTACAGTACTTCTGATATATCAAAATCAATTGTTACGCAAGGAAAAATAGTACTGTTGTCCCGTTGTTCATAGATTTGCTTGAGCGGGCACCAGTAATGTCTCCATTGTAAGACTTGTTGTTCCTGTTTTTGGCATACCGAATACACCACAGGTAGCTTGCCAGGCTATGCTGTGCGGGCGGGATACTCTCGGTAGCTTGCCAGGCTCTCCGAGAGGGAGGAGGAATAGAACCTGGGTCGGCCGCATGCAAGGCAAATACCCTACCCACTGTGCTATTACTCTAGTCCACAAGGAAAAATAACTAAGAAAAACTTGCTTTAAAAATGGTATCTGGGAGCTGGAGCAATAGCACAGTGGGTAGGGCGTTTGCCTTGCACACGGCCGACCTGGGTTCAATTTCAGCATCCCATATGGTGTCCCTTGAGCCACTGCCAGGAGTAATTCCTGAGTGCAAAGCCAGGAATAACCCCTGTGCATCTCCAGGTGTGACCCAAAAAGCAAAAAAAAAAAAAAAGGGTATATGAAAGGTTGGAGGAATAGTACAGTGGGCTGAGTATTGGTAGCCAGCTTGGGTTCTATCCCCAGCATCCGATATAGTTCCACAAGCACTGCCAGGAATGATTCCTGAGTGCAGAGCCAGGAGTTTCCTCTGAGCATTACTGGGTATGGTCCCAAAACAAAACAAAAAACTAAACAAAACAAAAAAGGTATCTGACACACAATTGTATATTAAAAAAAATGCATGCACATGGAAATTACCAAATTAATCAGAATGTAGAGTTCATACTTAACTTATAAAAGAAAGCAATTAATATCGTTCTTCATTCCATGATTTTCCCAATGGTGATATTCTCACCAATCCTTTTAGAGCAAACAACCTGAACATGTAAGTTATTTTTTGTTTCCACTTAAAATAAATATAAGCTCCCACAAGCACTAGGTGTATTTACAGACATACATATACATATATACCTTGTTAGAAAAATGTTATGGCCCCATTATTGAAGGCTTAAAAACCAAGAGCACATTCAACTGTCTTTCTGAAATTATTCTATATTTTCCTATTGATATGTAAATAACTTTTACTAAATATGAGCTTTGTATGACAGAAGTTCATACTCTATTTGACTTTCATGCTGATGAATATTATTTTCTTTCTTTTCACTTCAATGCAGACTTATTTTCATGCCAAATAAAAGATCATATTTATATTTTCTTTGAAATCAGCCATGCACCACTTATATTTTCTTATCAGACAACAGTCTGAAAATGGAAGGATCAAACACTAGATCCCAGACCCCTTGGGATTCCAACCCTCTATTCCACCAAAAGTACAGAACACAGTCAAGACTGCATAATATGTAACATATGCTTTGGGAGATGGAGGTGGGCCACAGCTGGCAGTGCTCAGAGTTTACTCCTAGCTCTGTGCTCCAGGATCACTCCTAGAGATGCTTGAGACACCATATGTGGGGCTGGGTATAGAATCCAGGTACAAGGTAAGTGCCCTACCTACTACAACTGCGCCCCTATTTTTTCTTTAGTAGCAGCACCACAGGAATAATCGAAAGCACAGAAATAATAGACGATTTTTTTTTAAGTCACAGGGATTGGTGACTTTTGCTAGCCATAAGATGAATTGTAGTAAAGGTCCTTGGTCCTCTGCCCCTTTTACTAGGAGCCTCTATGACTGTTATCCACAATCACAACCTGAGCTTGACTCTGGAAAGGGGAAGGATGGGCTGAAAGAGAGAGACTGTTTTGTGCAGACTCCTGAGGGTGCAGGACTCTGTCAAACTCCTATAAGTTCTAGCTCAATTTAGTAGGTAACTAACTTAGAGAAAAAAGCAAACAATCATGAACCATAAAGAACTTCTCAATGTTAGGATGTAAGTTAAGTCCCTTTCTCAGCATCAAGTTTAGTCTTGCTCTCTGTTGAACATTATCACTATTGTCAAGTGTAGAGTCTATCAAAATGCCCAGAGAAATGAAATATTTTTTTTCAAACAATGCTCTGAACTGAATAATCTCAAGCACAAAAAATTAAGGTCAGATTCACCCTTTTACACATATCAATGAAACAATACTTTAATAGCTCCAACTACAGATCTTATATCAAAAATAAACTAAGCAATGGAATTAATTTACTATTTTTTCTAGTGCCAATAATTTTTTTTACTTTCAACTGTATTATCACTTTTGTGGGTCTTTAAAAGATAATAAAAGACTAGTACTTTAGTTAAAGGCTATGAAAGCTATGAGACAAAGACTTCCCTACATATCCTATCCCTCCCATGAACCGCCTCTCTCCCCTCTAGTTTGTAGGAAACAGAAAAGGCTTTCTTCAAAGAATCGAGCAGCTTTGGTTACAAGTGCAAAAGTCAGTCATGTGTACTAATTCTAAGTAATAATGACTAAGGTGAGCTCCCAAGGGACTTAAAAGTCACTGCCAGGCAATGCTTGGGTGAACGAAGACTGGAAATACTCATGTGACACAACCCTTCCAAACCTTTTGTATTCCCAGCTAGACAGACAAGGCTGTGAAACGCACAATGACTGTCCAAGGTGTGCAGCTAGCTACAGGGGTGGGGAATATTTGCCAAGGTCTACAAAGAGAGATGCTACTACTACTTAAAAATGCACATTGAGAATAGAAAAAAATGGAATAATTCAACCATCTACTCACAGACTAGAAAGACCTGGATTGTTTGTGACTCACCATATTGCTTACAAGAATGAACGAATGCTCTCGAGCACACACACACACACACACACACACACACACACACACACACACACACACCCCTTGTTAAGTGGGGGGTGGAGCAAAGGGGGCAAATCAGGAGACTTGAAACACCAAGACCACTGTCTACGCGCCTTTGAGATGAAGAACGGCAAACCTCATTTCACAGATATTTTAAGTAGCTATAAAGCCCAAGTGGCTCCAATTTTAAGCCTGTGTTTAGCTCAGGTTTGAAAAAGGGCTCTACCCCTTACAATCACCAGGCACCACTTCTGATGCCAATCTGTGCTTTGTGTTTGAAATGGGCGACCACATAGGAGCAAACAAGACCACCTACGGCAGACAATACATGCCACAACCCATCTCCTTGGCACCCAGACCTGTGCGCCGGCAAAATGCTTTCATAAAAAGAAAATAAATCTCAAGATTATTGCCAAAATCTTGAGTGGTATCACATAATTAATTTTACATTTTAAATACTTACAGAGATATATAATCATGTCTTTTCAGCAAGTTTAAAACCTCACTTGAAAAAAAAATTACATAAACCCACCTGACCTACTGAAATAATGCCCTGCTAGCTCAGTCCCCTGTCATCGGCCTCGATGCTGATAGTGGATTTGCCTTTTTAAAATGAAAAAACACAGCTTCTCAAATGGAAGTAAATGTGATTTTCAAATGATGAATACTTATCTGTAAGAGCAATTTCTGCAGCTCTAACACTCTTTTTTCATTATTATTATTATTGTGTGTGTGTGTTTTGTTTTGCTTTGGGGTTTTTTTTGCATTTTTGGGTCACACCCAGTGATGCACAGGGGTCACTCCTTGCTCTGCACTCAGGAATTACTCCTGGCGGTGCTCAGGGGACCATATGGGATGCTGGGAGTTGAACCTGGGTGGGCCACGTGCAAGGCAAAGGCCCTACCCACTGTGCTATTACTCCAGCCCCTGCTTTTATATTTTGGTCATTAAAGCCTCACCTTTTCCCCACCATGAATGCTCCTAAATTTAAAGAACAAGGGACTCCTACTCAGCTGTCTGATATGTGGCCACCTCTGACAGGTCAATGATCAAACAGATAGAGTCAGGGAGTAGTCAAATTCTGTCCCTCTCTTAAGAATTAGCAGGAGTGAGTTTCTTCCAACCTCTGGCTACATTCAAGGAATCACTACAAGAAAGGACAATAAACCCTTTCCAAACAAATGCTGAATATTCTCAGGGGTTTGTCCAACTTCTACACTGCTATTTTCAAGACAAGGTAAATTTGTGAACACCATTTCCTGTATAAAACAAGCTAATTACTTTTTTAGGTGAGCTCGTTTTCTTATAAGAAACACTGGTTTATGTGGAAAACAAACCCATAGTGTATTGCACTAGTGATCAAAGTCTATTTAACCAACTTTAACTTTAAATAGCACCAGTCTTTGTAGAAAAGTTTGATTTACTTAAAGTATATATATTCACATGAGCAAATGGTACAGGAGAGAAAACAAGGCACAATGCTTTGCTGAACTGAAGAATAAGAGGCAGACCATCTGTCCACACAAAGACATATTCAAAGCGCTTTTGCAATGTAGAGCATGTTCAGCCAGTATTTCTCTGCATCCTTCTCCCAGAAGCCCTGGGAAGCTTGCTTGCATCTACAAGGTAAAGCAAAGCAAAGAGCTATGGCTTGATGACTTCAAATAACAAATTTTAGTGCCTGACCCAGCAGAGGGTGCCATGAGGAAAGAATGCATAGAAATTAACTTTAGAAAAGGTTAACAAAGATTTTTCAAACGCCAAGCACTTCTGCCACAGATGACTTCTATTGCAGAAACAACCACAAGCAATGATGAATTTAACAGGCATGACTTAACAGGCAATAAGATCAGAAACATTTACCCTTCCACCTCAGGAATGGTTCGCCTGTCTAGGAAAAGCCGAGGTGCCCTAGCAGACTCTGCCCTTGCACAGGATCTGTGGTTAAACAGAAGTCTTAGTCCACAATTGTTTGCCAGAGTTGTGATATGTATGAGCATTAAGTCTTTCCAACACAGAGTTCTACACAGGTACTTACACAGCCTCCGGCAAGAATTTCTGCTGCAAGTGGAATCGAACCATCTTTGTGCATAAATTTATCCCTCACAAAATCATTCACCTTGAAGAAAAATATTTATAGAAGCTGATGAAAAATATAAAGAAAGTCATTAAACATATATAAATATCTATGTACATAATGTTTCTGTCTACCAGTGTAATCATTAACTGTATAAATTAATAGATCGAAAAAGACATTTCAGAAGTGTTCTTAATAGCCTGTATGTAGTCTTAAATGGTTTCACACTCAGACACATATTCCTAAGGTTTCAGAGAAAAAAATATTAAGCTACAGATGGATTGTAAGCTAAAAATAATTTAAGGTTCTGCAATTAGAATAATATAAAGAACACACTGACAAAAGAGACAAAATAAAGCATACGTTTCATTAACTTAAAAAGTATTTCATCTGGTCTGATTAAAAGTTGCTTCAAGTTTTCTAACAAGATTTAATCTAAAACAGCATTTATCATTGAGATAAATTTGGCTAAGATCTTTTAGCTTAATATAAATTCAGGACTAAAAAATTTTCAAGGATTCTCAAAGAACATCAATAGCGTTAATTAGTTAAGTATAATGTTCACAAAATAATGTGTACTGTAAGCCATTTTAAGGATCAATCATGTTCCTTAAGACATATACCATATAAGATTCATTTTTCCAAGAGCACATAACAAGATTGTAAAAGAAGACTTTCAGGGATGACAGCTATATAGCCTGAGCTAAGACTAGAGTTGAATTTACTGGGGCTTCATGACCTTGGTGATATTACTGTAAATTGTATCCATTCCAGAAACACCTTTTGAGTACCTGCCACCATATGGGAGCGTGGCCTTGGAAAAACATTCTGATGGAGTTGGAACTTGAACTGGGACTCATATCCAACCATGTGGCTCTGGTAAATGCTTAGAGAATACGCCCTAAGCAAGAATTCTATAAATGTTGCATGCAAATGAAGTAGTACATGCTCTGGAGTCATAAAAGTCTGATTTGAACTCCACTTTCTTCATTCATGAGCTGGGTCAACACGGATAATTCTTTATACCTCATGGGCCTCAGATTCCTTATTAATGTGGGTGGGACTTGGAAATTAAGATAACTGATAATACAAAGTAATTAATGTGGTAGATGCTGAAGAAAATTTAACTACTGCTACTGCTACTATTACAAGGATGAGAAGGTGATGGTGGCCAAAACTAAAAGTTGTATTCAAATATATTATCACATTTGGGGGATGCCCAGCATTAAATGGGGGAAATAATGGAAAACTGTGTGGTTGAGTGTCCTAAGTTCAAATAAGTTAGACCCGCCAGAGAAATACAAACCTGCTGTTTTATTTAAGAATACCTGCTAGATTCCTAAGTGTGTACAAACACTCTTAATAAAAGCATCAGCTTAAAAAACTTACTGTAAGTTTTATGGCCTTCTCTGGAGCAACTCCCAATAGTTGTGGCAGCAAACCTAAAAATCAATGAAATGTGTAAGTTTATTAAACAAATTACACTAACAAAACAAATCAGCAGCTCCAAAAATGGGGAGCACCATTTAAAAACAGAGGCAATCACTACTCAATTTTCTGCTATTATCTTTAGTGGGAATACCTGAAATGGAATGTTTGAGTACTAAGGTCAAATATCCACATCAGGCCCTAATGAAGCCCCTCTCACACTGAGTAAACCAACAGCACTAAGTATATAGGAAACCTCATTATTTTCAACAAGTTTGTTCTTTTCCCTCCTGCTTCCTAAAGACGTGGAATTACACACTTACATACACACACACACACACATACATACACACACACATGCGCGTGCGTGCGTGCCTGTGTGTGTGTGTGTGTGTGTGTAGTTCTGATGCTATTCTTGCTCCTCTACCCCCAATACCCACAGTTCATCCATTTACTCATTTAGCACCTATGATTCCATAAACACCTTAGAAACAAGGTTTTCACTCTGATTGCTCTTAATGGAAAGAGCGAAAAGCATTTCTGAAGAAGGGACAACAGAGAACAAGGAAGATGGGCAATCTCTTTCAGAATGGGAGAAAACAGAAACGGCAAAGAAAGAAGAGGAGAGAAGGAATGAGTCTACTAGGCTAAAACATGAGCAAGAGCAGGAGTTTGCCATGTCACAGGAGGCAGCCTCTGAGACGTCCAGATGGGAGGCCAGATGCTACAACCACATCACAGGCCAGGTTCCTGAGCTGGATTTATTCAAAGTTGGATGAGAATGAGAGGGTTTCAATCAGGAAGAGGAGAGGATGTACTAATTAATATTTTAAAAAGACCAACTCAGCTACTGTTTAGAAAATAAACAGCACATCGTCCTGGCACTCATACAGGGTGCAAGTGTGCACGCGCATCGGTATCTGTTTGTGCGAGAGGAGACTGTGAGAGAATAGAAAACTGGCTTGACTATGTTTGCTGACATGTTAATACAAACAACTAAATAGAGATATGGAAAGTGATAGGTTAGAGCCGAAAGTGAAGACCTGTTTTCGACATAGTAGGTTGAAAGCACATGAGGAAGAGGTGGAGAGAAAAGTCACTTTTAGGAAAAGTTGTTAGAATAGTAGTAGACTTACATATCTGAACTAAAATATTCCAACGTTTATTTGTTCTTTTAAGGAAATAAATTCAAAAGCATATGCTTCTTGTCTTTTGGATCATAATATTTTTTCCCTATGCCACACGGCTGTCTTTGAGAAAGGCTTCCTAGGGTTATCCCTCACCAATTTTCAGATTCACCTGTACTAGAAGGTCTGTTTGCAACTTCTTCTGGTAAGACGGGGCTGCTCAAACAGTCCACCTGAAGAAGACACCACTGTAACTGATGAAGTTGTGTGTACCAGCCTTTAGATATGTGTTACTGAGAAGCACACTGTGTCAAGTACAATGATAAATACAGTAGAAAAACTGATGCATCTGGGATTAGCTCTGGGCCTCTTTTTGACCTTAGGGCAATTTGCTTGGGTTGTCTGAGGACCAGTGTATATACTGGATTTATCCCATCAGTTCACCAAGAACCCACCATGCCCTAATGCCAACATGGCAATGATAATTGTTATTTAGCATTTTAGTTGCAATTTAGCATTTTCATGTTATGCTGATATTTTCAACAACAGAAATTCTGCATTCACAGAAGTGTAAAAAAGGGAAAACTAAATAGATAAAGAGAGTTGCATTTTCTTAAACAAATGAGAGAAAATTCATTTCACTGTGGAATTACATGATTATGCGGTTACAAATGGAAATCTTTCTTTAAGAGCATATAGCAAAGTGTTTATTATGTGTTAGGCACCATTTTATGTGTTTTACAACTCACTTAATTTGTTCAAAATTAATTAGCTGATAAATAGTGATACTGGAATTCAAGCCTAAGGCCTGTTACTCCAGTCATGCTTTTAAGAGCCAGACAGATAGCTCAAGGGTATGGAAAGCAAGCTCTCCGTGTGGGCTCAGGTCCTCATGGTCAGCCCGAGCACTGCTGGGAGGAGCAGCCCCGAACAATACTGTGTATTGCTCCCAAATAAACCAGAAAATACTACTCATCCCTCAACTCTACAGTGTAGTTCATATACAAATATTTCATGTCCACTCATGTCCAGCTTCATTGGTTAACATCCATAATCTATCTGGATCTTGTAAGCATTTGAGTTTAGGAGACCTTTGCTAGGCAGTCTTATTTTCTGAGCCCACTTCCCTTCAGGGCAACAATTAATTGGACAATATAAACACAGCTAAAAGATGTGCAGTTGAAGAGGGCACACAACCTGGATCTCGTGGCCTGGTAACAGAAATAAAGCAAACCCAATAGGATCCCGCGCCTTCCCCGCTCCCAACCCCCAACTCCCCGAGTACCAGAATATTCCCAGCCAATGCAGCCAGTTGGCACAGAGATGATGCAGTGCACAGAATAAGGGTAGGTGGTCAGTTGAAATCATGTACATGCCAGTCCCACAAGTAACCAGAAGCTACGGATAATCAAGGTAAGAAGGAAATATGGAGCAAAAATAACAGAAACACCAATAGTCTAGGTGAACACAAAGTACCATAAAAGTGTACAAGTGGAAGAGTTAGCCTTGACCATCTTGCAGTCCCACAGTGGCCAAGATCCAGATGAACTTGGAGGCCCTGTGTCCATCTTTCTCATATGAACTCTTTTCAAAAGCAACCATCACAACCTTGTTAGCTTAAGTAGGGCTGTGCTCTTTGAAATCTAAATAAGCCAAAGCAACACAAGAGATAAAATTGAAACAGAACATCTTTACAAATCTTATATAGTTGACCCTTGAACAATCTAAATTCTATGGATTCACTAATATACAGAATTTCTTTCTGTCATTTCTACATGAATTTATTCAATCAAATAAGGACCATCTATATGGAGGATTGACTAAGTTATATGCAAATTTTTGCCAGCAGAAGAGTCCAAGCTACAAATTTCTGTATTGTGCAAGGGACTACTCTATTCTTAATTAGAGGATGCCAATTCACCTCCTAACCGAAATCACCTATTAGTCTTTTACCTATGCCTATGAAATCATGATACCTATAATATGAGGAGGTAGGCCGTATTATTTCCTTATAGAAGTACAACATTAAGTTCTACTTGTAAACTGCAGAGATAAGCTGTTTAAACTACACCTTACCATTTTCAATTTCCATTATACTCTCTACATTCAGGTCAAGTACCAAAATGCTTAGTTAAATATTAACATGCTAGATGTATTTTTCTCATCATTAAATTGTAGACCAAAACCATGGATGGGTTGAAAGCACTGTGATTTAAATGATGGTCTCTTGTCTCTATAACTACCCCGTGACAGTCTTTTTAAATGACTAATAAAAAACAGCCCACAGAGCCAAATGACTACAGTGGTAGATATAATCACTTCAGTCAGCCGTTTAAGCTATTCAGATTTGTCTTTCACACTATAAATTTAGCTGAATTTGATGCACTGTGAACATAAAAAAATAAGAGAAAGTCTCATATTTAAGATGAAATAGAGGAAAATAAATATTTGTTCCAAAACATTTACCACATACCACTGTGTCATCCTAGAAGGAACTAGGAAGAACAAGTCAATTCCCGGAGAAATTTGGAGAGAAAGGGAACTCCAAGTGTCACAGTGCACCCAAAAGGGGGCAGAACACCTACAAAGAGAGAGGCAAGTACCACAATCCTGCAGCAGCAAAGCACTTTAAAAATACAGTGGAGGGAAGCCATTATGAAGCCCACAGGAGAGATAAAAACATCAAAGAAAAGACACTTGAGGGCCCGAGCTATATTATAGTGGGCAGTGCACTTGCTTTGCATGAAGCTGACCTGGGTTCAGTCCCCTGCACTCCATGGAGTCTCCTGAGCATTGTCAGGCGCAATTCCTGAGTGCAGAGCCAGGAGTAATTCCTAAGCATCACTGGGTGGGGTCTCAAAACAAAATGAAAGAAGAAGAGGAGGAAATACTTGACCTGGATATTTTATGAAAAGCAGAGGTGCACAAGAGAGAAGAAATATATAGTGGAGGATAATATAAGAAAATGTGTACTCAAAGGCACCAAATTCTCAAGACCATGACTTGTGCGGGAACAAGGCAATTATCACTGTGGAGGCTATGGACAGATCACAGACCTTCTGGTAGCCTAATACATGTTATTTATTTACCATGGTTTGGAGGCCATACTCAGTAGTGTTTTGGACTTTCTCCTAGCTCTGTTCCCAAGGGACCATATGGTGGTTCTGGGGATCAAACCAGGATCAGGCATATGCAAGGCAAGAGCCTTATTCCCTGCGATCACTCTATCCCCAGTACATGTTATTTTTCTTCACTTTTACAAGTGAAAAAACTTGAGGCATACTTCAAAGAATCTGCCCAGTATACCTTAGCTGTTGGATGGCGGGCTGGGTCACCAAACAGGCAGCCTGGCTTTAGAGGCTGCTTCTCTGCCAGGTCACATTAAGGAGCTTAGGGTCAAACTTGAAGGTATACAGGGTGGCTTTTGTTTTTTTTGGCTTTTTGGGTCACACCCGGCGATGCACTGGGGTCACTCCTGGCTCATACCCTCAGGAATTACCCCTGGCAGTGCTCGGGGGACTATATGGGATGCTGGGAATTGAACCCAGGTCCACCACATGCAAGGCAAATGCCCTACCCCCACTGTGCATCAGTCCAACCCCCAGGGTAGCTTTTAAAGTCAAGTCCCCAAAGGGAAAAATGTCCAAGAGGCCAGTGAAGGTCAGAGAGCAAAGACAGAGATTCAAGGCAGGGAGAGCTTTAGGAGATTAAAGTAATAAAATTAGAGATCACAAGTTTCACTATAATAAATGAGTATCTTCAACTCAGTAAGAATATCAAGTACAAACTCATTCCTAAGACCTGGCCGGAAGCTGACACTCAAGAAGGGGGCTGGATACGTACCATTCTCATCACTATCATGGTTAAGCAGGGAATGAGGGTGGCTGTGGATTGCAGACTGCACAGCACCACAGATGTGGGCCTTGACACCATTAGTCTCCTGGGTAAATGCCCTTTGGGAGGGGTCATGGTCTGTGGGGCTATGAAAAGTCAAACAGATGGGAACTCTGATCGCCTTCCGGTTACATTGATCTTCAAGGGAGGATGGTAACATGGCTCAATAATGTCGAAAACAGCCACTCCAGTTAAGGCACTTCAACATGATCACGTTGAAGTTTAAAGTACATTTATGTCTTACATCTGGGTAACTCAGCAGAAAAATTAGGCTTCTAATATAAGATGTTTCTGTTGGATTCTGGAAATTCATTTTAACCATTAAAAACAGAATGGATGTGTGTGTTGCTTCTAACTTGTCAAAACAGCAGTCTGTTTTCCAACTGCCTCAAATGAAATTTATTAGTGTGGTTAGTTTTCTAATCTTCTCTTTTTAGTTCAGCTCCATCAGCACATATGGCAATGCTTCCTTGGCAAACTTTCCCAGAAGGCTGCTAATGTGAGAAAAGATTTACAAGGCACAATATTAATGTAGTATTTTGTCTTCAAATTTCATGGGATTGAGATATAAATCACACTATCCCCTCCGACTTCAGTCCCATGTGCAACTCAATGAGATCAGAGGTAGAGGTGTAGGGAAGAATGAAGTTTTCATCAAGGACTCCAGCTTAAGCTTCCTTTAGTACCCCAGAAGGAGGCTGTGGGGGCAGAATGCTGATTTTTACTTAACAAAGCTTTGAAAGATAATTCTAAGATCTGAGTTAAAAGAAACCATAGAGGCCAAAGCAACTGTACAGTGGGTAAGATGCTTGTCTTGCATGACCTGGGTTCAATTCTCAGCACCTCATATTGTCCCTCAAGCTTGCCAGAAGTAATTCCTTAAGCTCCACTGAGTGTCCTCCCACCCTCCCCCTCAAAAAAAAAATAAATAAACTACAAAGAAACTCAAACAATGCTGTCCTAATTAAACTTACTTATTTCTAATCATATGGCAGACAAAAAGAAATGGCTTGGAGCATGGAGTCTGGATGGAGAAAGACTGGGTTGGATTCCTGGGTTGTCACCTTTTTCATGTTAAGTGATAATAGAGACTACCTTTTGGATTCTAGATTGCTCATCCATAGAGGAGGCAGTAGGTTGTTCACTATTAACTATGACTCAAATGCTTTATAACAATATCACATGAGTAAATAAAGACAAGGATACTGTTCACAGCTCTGTTATGCATTAAAAATTTGATAAGGGGCTAGAGAGATAGTACAGCGAGTAGAGCATTTGTCTTGCATGGAGCTGACTTGGGTTTGATCCCCAGTATCCCATATTGTTCCCCGAGCAGCACCAGGAGTAATTTCTGAGTGCAGAGTCAGGAGTAATTCCTGAGCATCACAGGGTATGATGCTCTGCACTCCCTTACCCCCCAACAGAAAAGGTAATGACTTTTTTTATTTTCTTATAAATAAAAATGCTCAGGGATCATTCCTAGTGGACTCAGGAACATGTAGGATGCTGTGGCCTAAACATGAGTCAGCCACATGCAAGGGAAGTACCTCATCCACTTAAAGGTTATGCTTTTTTTGGGTACCTGTATGTTCAAGGTATATCCTCAATTCTCTTCTGGCTTAGAAGACAATATCCAACCTGAATAAACTTCACAGTACAGAATTAAATGAGGACAATGATGGGGTTGGAGTAATAGCACAGTGGGTTGGGCATTTGCCTTGCACGCGGCAGACCCAGGTTGGATTCCCAGCATCCCATATGGTCCCCTGAGCACTGCCAGGAGTAATTCCTGAGTGCAGAGATAGGAGTAATAATCCCTGTGCATCACCAGGCATGATTCCAAAAACAAAAAACAAACAAAAAACAAAAAAAAGAGGAAAATGATTATCATCCTTATTGCATTATGTTCCTTCTTTGAAGAGCTGTATCCCCCAAATGAAGGTCCATCCTGTTTGATGATGACTAGTGGCTCCGTTTACTTTTGGCAAAGCTAAGAACTAGCACATATAGAATAACACATCTGTAGCTATGTTTCAAAACCAAAGTGTTTTAGTTGGGAGTTTAAATGATTCTCAGCCTCTGATGTTTACAATGTATAATTTACAGTGACAAGTATCAGGTGATCATGAGCCTGGAGTCTGGGGCCAGGGTGCTGCCTCTGAGTCCTGATGCTACTTATTAGATATGTCATTATGGGCAAGTTACACAAGCTCTTTGCACTTTGCTTTCCTATGTGTGAAACAAGGACAAACATGGTTCTACCTTCGTGGAACTGAGAAATGACTTAGTACACAAAGAGGCTAAGCATACAAAAAAAAAAAAAACCTGTAAAATTAGTGTGTGGCTGCTTATTTTGATTTTCATCAACATCCTCATCCCCCATAGAATCTTGACTCTGGAAAACCCTAAGTGGCTGCACAGTCCCAAGAGATGATGATGCAGTACTATTAAGAGCTGAACCCAGATCGACCCTATTCTGAGAGGGGTCCACAGCCCCCGTGCTGAGCTTTCCCTGTTTGCTCCAGTGAACGGATTACTCCAATTTCTTTCTTTGCTCTAAAAATCCATTCTCCTCGCTCACACTTCTTTGCCAGTCAGGAAAAATATGAGTGGAAACACCAGCTCCCTGTATTGACTGGTCTTTTCAGCAAAGAACGAGAAGTGGCAATGCCGTGGACATCACCCAGAGTCTCCCCAGGCCTCTAGGTC
Source organism: Sorex araneus (assembly GCF_027595985.1). Lineage (NCBI taxonomy): Eukaryota > Metazoa > Chordata > Mammalia > Eulipotyphla > Soricidae > Sorex > Sorex araneus. Next base: position 384,779,013 of record NC_073302.1, on the reverse strand, counting down.
CTGAATATTACTCTGTAAAATGCTGAAGGCACTATCAGAGTCAAGCTGCAAGTTGTGACATGAAGAAGTGAGTTAGGGAGAATGATGGTCACAAGGCTCAGGAAAATCAACTGGTCAGGACGCAGGTTGATGGTCCACAGGCAAAGAACATGGCAGGTGGCTGAAGGATCAAGCTGGATAAGATGAGCAGGGCATAGATGCTGAGGTCCATAACAAGGATGAACTTTAATAGACAAAGCAGAATCTTTGTCTCAGGTTAGACAAGCCCATTCAAGTAGTTGCCAGCCCTGAGAAGCTCCCTTACTTACAGGACATCAAATGCGTGGGTGCAGATGGGAAAGCCTACAGGGTAGAAACAAATTCCTTCCAGGGAACTTGGCAGAGAGATTAATATATAATGACACCCCTAACTCCTAGAGCTGAAGCCACATACAGAACTTTCCTGTGTTACCTAGTGTCAGCCCAGAGGTAAATGCTCCTGTTCAAAATTCTTACCCTCCTGACTTGGCCATCCAGGCCACTAACTAGCTACTGTGGCCCCCATTGTCCTCAGAGAGCCGACCCTGCTTTCAACATCAGATTAACCTTCATTCTAGAGTTATCAGCACTCAGCACACCCTGCCTCCCTCACAGCTTTTATTCCTGCCTTTATTTCCATGGCCTTCACTCCACACTAGTGGGAGCTTCCTTTCTTCCCTCCTTCTCCTCCTCCCATTTGTCTGTCTGCTTTAGACTCGGTGCCCCTAGGCATGAAAGTATTCCCCTCCCACTCCCACTGCCATATACACACATTACACTATCTGCTTTCATAGCTTTGTTGCATTGAAGTTTCTCCATTACAAGAAACAGAGGAGGTGGCAACATTATGGGGAGGGGGAGAAGAAATTAGGATTTAAATACTCATTTATCAGGGTTAAATGTTCTACTCAAAATGTTAAGATCCAGCAGGAGTGATTCCTGAGTGCATGAGCCAGGAGTAACCCCTGAGCATTGCTGGGTGTGAGCCAAAAAGCCAAAAAAAAAAAAAGGTGGGGGGAGAAAAATGACAGAAACTTCCTCAAAGAGGACATATAAACAGCCAGTAAATATATGAAAAAACATACCCTTAAAAAAAAATGTTAAGAGCCAGGGCCAGAGCAATAGTACAGTGGGTAGGACACTTGCCTTGCATGTGGCTGGGTTCAATCTCCGGCACTCCATATGGTTCTCTGAGTCAGCTAGGAGTGACCCCTGAGTGCCAAGCCAGGAGTAATAAGCCCTGAGAACCACCAGATATGGTCCCCAATAAAACAGAAAAATTGAAAAGCTATCTATTATTTTAGGTATGGCTTAGGATGCCTTAGTGAAGCTATCAAAACTACAATAAGTGAGAGTGCTTATGATCTAGAAAAATATTAGTTCCTTTGAGTCCTCTGAGGGCATGGGGCGTGGGGGGGGCTCTCTAGAAGTAAAAATCATTAGGGGAAAAGATTATATCCTCTCATGCTGTTTTTTTCAGGCAGCTTTCAAGTCCAGGTTAACTTTTCTCCAATCTAAAATATTTTTTTGGCAGCCAAGCTTTAAGCTATTTCTCTTGTTTCATTATCAGCAGCAGCAGTAGCTGGCTATAAATTTTTTATTGAGCCTTGGAACTAATTTGTTCACTAATCTCCTTTTCTCCAGGCTACATCTAATTTCCCCCTTTATCTTGTTTTTCCTGATTTCCTAGGCTCATCATTGTTCTCTGGCCTTCTTCAGCCTCTGACAATACTTCCACATAACCACTGTTCAACTCTGTTGCCTCCGTCTATTCACCCAAGAACCTGTGGTCAGTGCTCATCACTCTAGATTTCTGGAGACTTGATGGTTCAGCCTGCGTACTGTCCAAGTCTTTTGTTCAATTTTTAATAACTAAGTATCTGCTTTCTGATCTTTTCACAGCTTACTACTATAAATGAATATGTGTTAAGAACTGGTCACAAAAATAAGATCTAGGCAATCCATCTTGCACTCCTTAAAAGCTTGGTCAGCATGGATGGACATATATGACTCAGCAGAGTTCACTAATTCACTGTTTTTTTCCAATCTTTATGTGTAACAACAATAACAAAAGCCCCAACAGCTACAGAATATCTTCTAGATTTGATGGTATAATTTTAAAATTTATTCATATCCACAAAAAAAAAATGTGACCCTTCTATAACCAAAGACGATTATAGAACCAATGGCTATAAGAAAAGACCTAGCTTAAACCAACTACCTGAAAAACCTTCCTAGAACACACTAGAAAAACTTATCACTAACTTACTGAAATATCACCACTCTATCCTCTAGATGTCACCTTGAGAACATTCCAGGATGGAAGAGGACTACTTTTGCACCACAGACAACTGAAAACAGACACATTTGAAACTTTGCAAGTCCGGATCAATAAGCTGATTAAAAGACAAAAAAGGGGGAGAGAAATTTAACTCAGTGATGGAATATATGTCTAGCATATATGAGGTACTTGTTTGAGTTCTAGTATTAAGGAAACAAAACTAAAAAATTAAATGATGTTTCAATTTAGGATGAATTAAAAAAATTATCTGATTTTGCCTTTTAGGTTTTCTTTAATGCTTTTCCCACCAAAACCAAACAAATAAAAAAGCCTTCGTGAAAGAAGCATTTTTTTTTTATGGTTCCTTCCTCTTGAATACATCCTTCTTTCCCAGGACCTGATAACAACTTCCAGTTTCTAAAATAGCTAATCTCATTCCCTGACGTATCTGAAGGAGGCGAGTATAGCAAAGTTTGAAGGCAGAAATTAGTTATTCCTGGAACGTTAAGAGCAGTTAATTATGGATGATTACCCAATCAATTGTTTCTCTTTAATATGCCAAGTGTATAGCAGGCCAATAACTGACTCATTTGGTCATGAAGTTCATTCAAACCAAATGAGTTGTCAGGTAATTCATTAAGGATTTTAAACACCTGAGTGCATAAAATCAATCTGTAGACTGGGGAGGAAATAAAGGAAGACTTTTTGGATTACCATGGATGTTTTTTTCTTTTAAATAAAAGACTTGGTTTAGGAGTCCAATTTTCAAAGAATGTCAGGAGGAAAAAAAAGCAAAACTAAAAAACCTAAAGATTTTCTTATAAAGAATCATCTGTATTACAGAGAAGACCTGTATAAAGAGTCACACAGGATACTTCAAGAACTCTTTTTTAACAGCCAAAACTTACCCTTGTAAATATAAAAAAGTTACAAAGAGATAGAAATGTAGAGAGTAAGAACTAACCAATTCACAAAACTAAAATTACTCAAGGCTCTCTAAGAAACAGGAATCGATATCTACTGAAGACAATCACTAACAATCCTCAGAGTTGTACCATCAGTCTTTTGGACTACAGGGCAGTGATTCAAACGCATTCCCTAATTACTAATGGATCACTTCCAGAACTGAGGGCAGAATCTGGTAACTGCTAGAAATGACAAGAAATGGCAGAGTGCTGAAAGACTTCTTTAAAAATAATCTTTCAGGACCCAGGGAATGCTCAGTGGCAAAAATGCCACCATTAAAGCCTGAGGCACTGAGTTGAATCCCTAAGATCACCCACATAAGCCCAAAGAATACAGTCCCAGTGGTTCTGGCGTTTGGAACAGTGTGAGATCTTCACACATGCAAGCTGAGTGTGGGTGAGAACCACATCAAAATGGTGTGATCCTGATATGCACCACAAATGTGTGTGCAAGGGCCGGAGTGATAGTACAGTGACGGGTAAGGCATTTGCCCTGTAACTGGCTGGCCTGGCTTTGATTCCCAGCACCCTATATGGTCCCCAGAGCCCTCCAGGAATGACCCCTGAGCACAGAGCCAAGAGTTAGCCCTGAGCACTGCTGGCTGTGACCCCCAAACCAACCAACAAATAGAAAAAACAAAAGAGGCTGTGTGCAAACCCTGTCACTGCAGTGAGATGGAAGAGAGAAAAAGAGCCCTCACTCAAGTAGTTCTACAAAGAAAATGCTTCTAAATACAAAATTTGCTTTTCGTTTTTTCCCCCAAAACATAAATTTGTATTCCTGCTGTAAGAAAAAGGAGAGTGAGAGGATGAGAGAGAAATACATTAACTTTATTATAAGGACAGATGCTGCAAACACCTTCTTTCAGAACCAACTGCCAGCTTTTCTCCCAAATATACACAAATGAAACTAAGATAAATTTAAATTAGGGGCGAGACATTTCTTATGCAGCATTTCCAAATTATACTATTCAGGACATTTTAGCAATTATGTACGTCTTGATGAAGAAAAATTACATGTCAAGCAAATCCCATTAGAGAGAAAAATATGCTCAATATTTCGAATCATGTTTATAAACTAGAGCTGTACTCTGACACCTTCTCCAATATTGCTAGGTGAAGCACTATCAGTAGCAAATCTAAATTTTCAAAACTGAAATATAGTACTTTTCCTGGAATAAATTTTTTAAATAAAATTCTATTTAACAAGCAATTTATACTCAAAAAAATTACACTTGGTTATTATATATCCTCATACACATAAGTTCAAAGACTGATTCTCAGAAATATTTCAGGGAATTGGGCCTGGACTAAACAGAATAGGAATGTCACTTAGGAGGCAGGACAACAAATCATCTTATTTTACCCCAATGCCCAATCAACTCTTTGCCCTCAAGACCCAAATTGAAGAAAGAAACTAGTTTTATAGTAAACCTTTCATTTTAAAATCATCTACTAGAAAAGATAAGAAATCAAGGAGAATGCAGGTGACTTCCAGAATGAATCTCCTTTTTGTGTGTGTGGGGGGGAGGGGGGTGTGGCGTCACACCCCGAAATGCTCAGGGGCTACTCCTGGCTCTGCAGGAATTACTTTTGGTGTTGCTCAGGGGGACATATGGGAAGCTGAAGATAGAACCCAGGTAAGCTGTATGCAAGGCAAACACCCTACCTGCTGCACTATCTCTCCGGATCCCAGAATGAATCTTAATATTCACATTTTACTTATCAGTTCCCTGACAGAGAAACTCTTAGGGTTGTACCCCAAACAGTCTAGATAACTGGCAATTTGTAAACCAGGAAAAAAGTGACTCCCTGCCTCTCAGGTGTTCCGAATCAGTCTCCAGTAATACTCCTCTGAGGAGTTAAAATCAGTCACACTCATCTCATAGATTAAAACATCAAGAGGTCTATGGGGATGGATGGTCCAGATTAATTCGGCACTCAGTAACTCAGGTATGCCTTAAGTTGTTCCATCGACAGGGATTTAATTAATTAATTAAATTATTTTCCCTTTCTTTTTGTTCTTGTTTTATTCCTCAATGGAGTTTCAAAGACAAGTTGACGAAGGAAATCCAGAGTCAATAAAAAATCAGGTGTGGTCGATGATGAAAGAGAAGGGACTCAGCAGTAAAAACAAATCAGGGTTCACATGTGCACAGAGATAGTAACAGGACAAAAGGTCTTTCTCTAAACCCAAAAGCACCCTTACTCCAACACCAAGGAAGGCTTTCCTAAAAGCCCTATGTGAAGCAATGCCAAGAACCAAACATCTATCCAATGGAAACGCAAAACTCGGCCTGCAATGATAAACCGTAAGAACAGGTGAGGTGGTTACCTTTACCTGAACCAATGCAAAGCAAGAACTGTGACATTAACCTTGTTCTACTTGGGAGACATTTCATTTATGAGGCTGTTGTCACCAGAAGGGAAACGTATTTCAAACGGAGGGCGGTGACCCTATAGGGGTCATCATCAATCACCTGAGGTCAAAGAGCTCCCTTTGTACAAAGAGGCAGGGGGGTGAGGGAAAGAGGACTGGGAAGAGATCAAAAGGCCTTTGATGGGGGTTTTCTATATCTACACAATAGAACCAGCAAAATGGAACTTTTCTGGAGTTTGTAACCTCCTGGTTTCTAAGGTGAAAGATTCCAAGTGGAATGTTTGTTTGTTTTCTTGCTTTTTTTTTTATGTTGGGTGCTTAGGCTGAAGACTGGAATCAGCAGATGGCATAAGAGGCTTAGAAGCACAGGTTAAACATGGCTGCCAATTTAAGGTTTGTATCAGCAGAATACTTTATTTTACTTTCTTCTGGAATCAGAACTAGTAGGGAAGAAGAGGAAAGCTCTTACCAGCTTTGTAGGTGCCAAATGGCAAAATAATCAGCACTGTACTCTGTCTGGTTACTATATTTTAGCAGTGGCTAAGCGTCTCTTTTCTTTGCAGAAGTCAATGGGGGTGGGAATTCTTTTTATACCACAGCCAGCGAAGAAGCATTCAGGGTGTGTGTGTGGTGGTGGTAGGGGGGGGGCATCTCCTTTCTATCAATGATGACAGATTCTCTGTGACTGTTTATGTTGACTGATGAACCTTAGATGATTAAGGGAGCACCTGAGTACCAACCAAGTATTATGGACAACTGGATACAGTCAGGAGGAAGGGAAGGGATTTTGAAAGAGACTCAGAAAGAGGCTGTAATGGAGTGAGTAACTGAAATCTCAGTTACTCAGCTGATTTTTTTTTTTTCTGTAGTATATTCAAGGAGAATCATTCATTCCAAGTAGGCTCCATCTTGTCCCCAGGATGACTTACCCAATTAGCTGGTGAGTGGAATTATTGCAAGAACACAAACAATATGAGTCTTTTAAAAATTCACTGAAGATGTTTGTAAAAATAATTATTTTAAGAAATAAAACTTACTACAGAGCAATATAAATGGCTTTCAGATTATGGACTGTTTTGATTAGCCATGCCCGAGATGCCTGCAGCCTACTGCCATTAGCATGGATAATTGAGAATCTGCTGTATTTCCATTTTAACGCAGTCTCTCTAATACATTTCAGGCACCGAGATGGAAAACCAAACCTTGAACGATTACTTCACCTTACATGAATTTAATACATGGCACTAACCTCGATATAGTCCAAAGAAGCCTTCATACCGCAGCACTTTCTTAAAACAGTCAAAGCTGTTTTTATACATTAGCTCTCCCACAAAAGAACCAGTGGATCTTTGGTTCTGCATTCGAGTTTTCACAAGATCAATGGGATACACCGCAGTGGCTCCCACAGCTGCAATCAAATAAAGTCAGTATTTCAGAAGGAGTTTTGTTCAACCAGAGGAAAGGGGAAGTATAGGTAAAGTCAAAGAGAAGACAGTCAAAGAAACAATTTGGTAACATACCAATTTTAAAACTGGAACAACTTTTAATATCCTAAATAAACAATCTGACTTTCCATTCAAAAATTTCCTAATTAAAGAATGTGTACAGCTTAAAATTTAAAAAGTTAAAAAGAATAATACCACAGCCTTAGCTCACTTTTAACTGGTGTTAGACAGCTTATCTCATAGGTATGAAATAGCAATTAGGTTGTGGTAAACTAGAAAGGCTTTGTCATATAACAGTCAACATGGAAAAAATAAAAAAAATTGATAAAATATAAAGATTTGCACTTGTCATGACTAACCTCCAGCAATAGAACCCAGACCAAACCTGTAGGCCGACTCTGCAAGTTGTAGGAGAATTGGTCTGGATGAATCACCTGAGGCCTTCTTCTTCCCATACAGAGAAATTGAAAGATACGTGATAGAAAAGAGGAAAGACAAAATGGAACACATATTATTATTATTTTTTTAATTACTCACTTTGCCTTAAGTTCATGATATGACTAAAATGACAAAGACGAAAATAGGGTTATATTCTGTGAGTTCTAAGGGTTAATAGAGGATATAAAATTTAAACAAATAAAAGCTAATATATTCTCACTCACTCAATATTTTGGACCTACTCTGAAATGATCAATTCTCGTTAGTGACCAAAGAGATATAAATTTTAAATGCATTAATCTGGCATCAATCTTTGTCAATCAAATTGCTAGGTTTTCTGCTATGCTTTTTTTTGTGTGTGTGTGTGTGTGTGTGTGTGTGTGTGTGTGTGTGTGTGTGTGTGTGTGTTTTAATGGCAATATCTAGTCTGGGAGGAGTTATAGAAATCAGTGCTTCTCAAACTTTATTCTTAGCATTGAATCTAATATAAGCTGGAGGAAAACTTGGTAATATATACCCAAACCCTTAAAATGAATGCAAACTCTGACAATGCAATTATCCTTAAAAAAAAAAAAAACCCTGAAAAAAAAAAGTCAAATGTGGAAACAAGAAACGAACTAAAAGTACTTAAAAAGTGGTATATTTTGAAGGCAAAATAGTGAATAAACTAAATGCTTAATAACAGCAGATTGTTGAAAATATTGTTATTGCCTTAAAAATTAGCATGTCATCAAAAAGGCTGATTCAGAAAAGCAGTTGAGGTTAAGAAGGTTTTTTTTCATAAATATAAGATAAAACATGGGGCTGGAGCGATAGTGCAGCAAGTAGGGCGTTTGCTATACACGTGGCTAACCCGGTTTCGATCCCCAGCATCCCATATGGTCCCTCACTGCCAGGAGTGATTCCTGAATGCAGAGCCAGGAGTAACCCCATGCATTGCTGGGTGTGACCAAAAAAGCCAAAATAAATAAATAAATAAATAAATAAAACAGAAAGAATATCATATAATTCTACTTACTTTTAAAAATACTTAAAATATTTCATAATAATCTTAAACAATGCTAAAGACTATGTACAATGTTGCTTTACTGCATGTACTAATGTAAAATATAAATTAAGTTTATATGCATACAAAATACTAACATTTTGGCTATATACTGCCACAAAGAGATCAGCAATTTTTTTTAATTTTTAAAATTTTATTGAATCACCATGAGACAGTTACAAGCTTTCATGTTTGGGTTACAATCTCACAATAATCAAACACCTATTCCTCCACCAGTGCACATTCCCCACCACCAATATCCCGGATATGTCCCCCTTTCCCAACCTCCCCCTGCCTCTAGGCAGACAATATTCCCCATACTCTCTCTCTCTACTTTTGGGTATTATAGCTTGAAAGACAGACACTGAGAGGTCATCATGTTTGGTCCATTATCTACTTTCCGCATGCATCTCCCATCCCAACTGGTTCCTCTAGCCATCATTTTCTTACTGATAGATCAGCAAAATTTTTACAGTGGTTACAACTACTGGTGGTTATCTTAGAGTTATCTTTTCTTGCAATTTCTCTTCTTTATTCACCATCTTTTCTAAATTCATGCTTCAGCCTGGACAGTTATTTTATTATTGTTCTTTTGACCTATGGTCCTTACAGTGTTTTTTTAAAAATACCAGAACATTATAGAATATAATGTGAAATAATAATTTCATAAGTGAAATAATAATTTTATGTCACAGAGTTGTCACCTGCTGAATAAATACATTCAATAAACTCTGTTTTTTCAAAAGCCAGAAATTAAAATCTGTGAACAATGAAAACAATTACCGAACAGGGCTATTAACTCACTGAATTTAGTTGTTTTCTATGAAACACAATTCTAATATAATGAGATCATTTGGAATCTCCTTCGAAAGCATTGAACTGAAAACAGCTTTACATAGGAATGAGAACTTTTAAAAATCTAAAATATTCCTCCTGCACATTCCAATGTGGTTTTCCACCCAGTGCAGAAGGAAGTCAACAGCAACTTCATTTTTTGCAAACATGAGAAAGGCCCAGCTTTGCCTTTGTCAACACAGAACACAGAAAGCTTATAATGCTTCTGGCATCAAAATAATGCATGAAAATACTTGAAAAACATCGGGTGTTAAGGGAGATGCCTACAACTATCACAGCTTTTCATCTAAAACATAAAGCTCAATGAAATTCCAGATGGTTTCACAAATTTTCTAAAGTTAGAAGCATGGAATGCCTACGCAAGAAATCCCTCCGCATCATCGCCTCCACTTGGAGAAAAGTTAGTAGTGAGTCTACCAGGTGGATGACCTCCCTTGCTTAAAGCTGTCAGTGTTGTCAGACCCACTGGATTTCAGAGAGTAAAGCATATTCCAGGCAAGGCCATTGTGAATTGCTTTAAACCTCCAAGCAGCAGCCAATCATTTCCTGCTGTAAATCTCATCAGGCTATTCTAACCTTTCACGACCATATCAACAAGCACCCATCAAAAACTCTCAAAAGCTGCAGAGGGCAGAAAGGGAAAAAAAAAAAATGTGGGCAACCACTGCCAGCTGGAGAAGGAGAGGGATAAGAAAAAAGAAAAAATAAAAATACTTTTCTTTCTCTTAATCCCCAAATTTCTGTAACTGCAAGTAGCGTGGAGATGAAGAGATAATCATCTGGCAAGCAGTGTTTAAAAATCAAAGGGAGAAGGGAGAGCAATGCTGCTTTCACCTCTGCACGTGATTACACAGTTCTCTCTCCTGCACTCCGGGAAACCAGCTTCCTCTTTTAACAACAGCCAGCTGGTTTTCCAGAGGTGCCTAGTTAGGATTTACTGAGCACACACCCACTACTTTTGAGTTACACATTGCACACAAAACTCGCCGCTGCGTTTGGGTGGGAAAGGCTGAAAGAAGGGGGTCCTGGCTCGAGGCCTGCCAGTCCTAAAAATGTAGCCTGCATCAACCCATTGTGGTCAAACTGGCGTCTCAGTACAGACCTAGAGCTCCGAGCCAAAAACTGTTAAGTCTCATAGGAGTCAGAGATGGCTTTGCCTTAAAGGAGGTATTTTTCCCCCCAAAAAAAAAAAAAAAAGCTCATCTGTGAGTGGATTTTTTTGACAAACATCATGTACGCACAACATATGCTCTCAAGGTTTGTAATTCTCTAATTCTCATCTCGAGGCGGCGGAGCAAGAGTTAAATGGGGAGGCCCCGTCTTAAGTTTCTGACTCTCACAACTTCAAGAGATTGGTTTCTGTTAACCATAAAATAAAATTTAGCATTCCTCAAATTGTTTCCACATAACTTATGAATCCTTTCACAGAGAAAATAGGTCTAAAAGCTCTCAAACTATGACTCCAGACTAAACAAAATTATCTCATTTTGATATTCAGAAAAAACGGAAGGCATGGCACTTAGACAATGCACCGGCAAAGTCCCACTCGACTGAGCCAAGAAGGCTTTCACTCAGCCACATGCCACCCCACAAGGGACAGCAGCACCAAGTGGGGCTCTGTCCCCACATCACTCACTGGGAGATTTAGATGGGGGTAGGAAAGATCCTCCTATGTTTGGCGCATCAGGCTTCCGATGCAGTTAGGAAATCACTGCCGCTTCGAAAGAAACAAGCAATAGCTGATGAGTCTGTTAATCAGAACATTTCTATGCCCTTCTCCACCCCTTTTTTCAGTCTTTTAAAATGTCTGGATTTGGGGTGCAACATGGAAAAACAACATGTCAGTTATCAGTGCCCAAATCGCCACTGCAAGGGGCATAGGGTTGGGTACATGACTCAAGAAATGCTGGGAAGCAAGTCTGCTCCTTCTTGCTCACCTGCCTCTGTGCCTCAGCTGTGTTAAAGGGCAATGTCCCCTCCTCCAGAGGAGCGATCCGCTCAATATCTGCTAAGGTCATTCGTCTGGAAGGAAAAACACAAATAATAAACACAGATATATTAAAATTGATATTATAAAACTTAAAAATGTTCGCTTTCTCTGCATATATTTCAGACGGTGCTTAATATGTTCTTTTTTCCCTCCTAATTGCTACATTTCTTTTAGCTCCATCTCCTAAACCTCCTTTTATTAAACTAATTACAAAAAAAAAAAAAAAGCCAACCAACTTACCCCCGTGGTTCATATAAATCTGCTAACTGAAACAAGATGTCAACTTCCATGGGTGTAACCTGACCGAATTTTTGAGCTGCCAGCACAAACTCCTCTGTATGGAAAAAGAGTTAAAAGGGAAAGATTCAAGAAGGAATAGTCACCAAAGCCAGCATTAACTCACAACACTGGAATGAGTGAACATCACCAAACTTTATTATTGTTAGTTATAGAATTCTAGACAATGCAAACTGAAGGATTTTTGCAGGTTGCTCATTGGAAAAAGTGCAGAAAATGTTCTCTAACTGACTTGAAAATCTAGTGACACTGAATGGTTCTGAATCCATGACACAGATTGTTAGTCAAATTGCAGTCAGGGTAAATAAAGCAGCAGGTCTGAAACTTCACATGTTTCAGATCCCGGGAGATTATACCAATGAAGCTGTTCCCTGATTTTAAAATCCCATTGAAACAAGTAATAATATGTTGTCCTGAGACTGGGGATGAACCCAGTATAAGTTTATGGAATTCTTCATGTATCTTTAAAGGCCATTTTAGAGCTTGTCAGTGAAGCTAGAATCCTAACAAGATTTGAAAACATTTAAGATATTTTACTCTCATCTGATGGCTCTTTTGACTTTATTTAAAATGTGCATAAAATGGCTTCGTTTGCTTCATCTGATCAAAGGATGAAGAACATCAATGTTAATGTGTGTCAAAGTGACAGAAAAATCTGTAACGTAAATTCTTCTTCACTATAATAATAATTTATCCAGATATTGTAGGCAAGAATTGCAACTTATTCTCACTCACCTTTAGTTACCTCTACATCTTTCCTGTTGCCAGCCAGAGTGCTGTAGATCTTTCTAATGAGTTCCATGTTGTTAAGAAGCGAGTTAAATCCATTAAAATAGGAGAAACTAACTTGATGGGATGTGGTGCCCCCAGCAGCCTCAAATAAATCAAAAATGAAAGAAATAAGAAAAAATAGAATGAAGAAGATTCAGAAGTATGTATATCAAATGCTAGTTTTAAAAGCAATCAAAATGCATGAATTTTTTTAAAAGATTCTAAGTATTTTTCTTTCACGTTCAAAATAACCTATAAATGATTTTTAGAAGTAACTGAAACTAATCATGAGCAGAATGTCCTTTCCAAACACGATGCTGAGAAAACTAAATAAATACATGTGTAGGATTTAGAACAGGACCAGTAGTTAGTAATTTATGGAGTTCAAATTTCAGTTGGAAATGTTTTATAAGTTTGTTTATTTCACCTAATGAACAATTCTTACAGGCTTATACATGCAAACCTGGACTATACATATGCACATGCATACAAGTGTACTTTCAGATGTAAATTATCATGGCAACAGATTATACTATAGAAAGTGGAAATCTAGCATTAATATCATGAATTGTCATGTTACTTATAATCAGCAATAAGTAATCATTTAAATACAGATTACATTGTAAGATTTTGGCAAACAAGCATATTATGATAAATTATGAGATGTCAGATGCTTTGACAAAGGTTAAAGTGGTCAGAGTTCAGATAACCAGAATTTGTAAGAAACCATATTTCTCCACAGGGGACAAGTGAAATAGACAGCATATCCATTATTAATGGAACTTCAGTTTGGGGTTTCAAATTCTATCCTTCCCTAACAAGGCAAAATATTTTTAATAGAAAAGCACTTCTTTATAAGTAACAACCACATAATTCTTCACTTAGTAATCATTTTAAAATGCTGACATGAGAGTTTGAGATGAAGTAAGAAAGGAATGGACCGAAGAAATGAGGGCGAGATTAATATGCCATGTCTCCAAAAGAGAAATAAAAAAGGGGGAGAAAAAAAAGAAAAAAAGAAAAAGAAAAGCTAACCTGAGTTCCTGCCTCTGGACACACTGCAGTAAACTCAGATGATGAAAACAGAAAAACTCCTGTCCCTGATACTAACAAAAGGAGAGATTAGGGATTTGGCTTCCAAATTCAAGTGACCATCAGAATCATCTAGGAAGCTTTAGAAATTCAAGTTCTAGTCATCTTCAACTACAGATTCTGAATCAGTAAGCCTGGAAGAGCCCTCAGTATCTGCAGGTTTAAAAATTATCCCTGTTGATTTTTTATGCTATACTAAGGGCTTAAGCACACACACACACACACACACACACACACACACACACAAACACACATCCATTTATATATACTTACATCTATGTGTAGACCCCCAGGACACTCTCACGGTCCATGATATACAGCAATGGCTAAAAATCCACCAGAAGTGAAGCTCCATATTGGTTTAAAAACTAGTGTGTTTCTAATTAATTTACCTACTACAACTAGCCCAAGTACCCTCGCTGCAGAATTAGCAATGTATAAGATCACATTTTGAGAAACGTCAGTATCTAAGCAGAAAAATGCTGAGATCAATTCTTTCCTTTTTGTAAACAAAATTTTAATTAAAATAGGAAAAAGCACATCATTGTAAATAATTTGTCTTTTAACCACCCTATTTACTTATGGCAGATAGAATACACTATTCCGTCAGGGCAAGGTACAACTTACTGCTACTAAACACTCTTCTACAAAAGGCGTCAAGACATGGGGGCGGATGGTGACCATGATGTCTCGGAAATCGATGGCTGTGACTCTTCCGGTCTTGGCATTGTCCCTTTGTACAAAGGCTTGCTTTGCATGTTCCAGCTGTATTTCCTATAAATAAGAAAGTGAAGTAACCGTTTACTTATTACAAATGACTACTAATTTTAAATTTGGATGAAGAAATATAGACTCTATCTTGATTTCTTAAAACCCAACTGTTTGTTAAATTGTACTCGCTACATTATTATCCCCTTCCAGAGAACTTTGCTCAGTCCAGTAAACATGTCTTGAGAAAGTACACCCACCTTAAACTTCTTACCTCCCCAAACAAAAGAATTTTCTTGCTCTATTAGAGACCCAAGACAGTAAGAAAGTAAAAACCAGAACAAAGTTAGCAGATTTGAAGATCTAGCCAAATTCAGCTTCGGTGATGTGAATCATCAGAGAAAAAACACCTACAGGGATAGTAACTTCTCTCTAAAGACGAGAAGAAAATTCTTAACAGTAATCTGGTACTTGTGGAATAACAGCGGCTAACCGGCAAGCCTCTGGCACATGCTATTCCTCTACCACAGGGCTTCTCAGTCTTTGCTTTGGGGCCACACCCAGTGGTGTTCAGAGATCCTGGTTCTCTGCTCTGGGATAACTCTTGGCTGGACTGAGAAGACCATACAAAGTGCTGGGGATTGAACCTGGGTCAACTGTGTGCAAGGCAAATGCCCAACATGCTATACTATCATTCTGGCTCCAAGACTTCAGTTCTACTAGTATTGGGGGCAGGTGAAACTCTTATGACTGGCTGCCCTGTGCATCTCTCCCCTTTACTGTTTCATCTGGATGCTAGTAGCCCCTTCTATACAAGGCTATGAAGATCAAGATGCTTCCAGAGGAGGCCATATATTACTATTGTAGATCACTGTTCCAAAGTTAGGTGCTGGGTTGTATGTGGGTCAGGAGCCCAAACTGTGACAACACTGTACGTCTACTTCATATGATCACAGATAGTAGGCCCAACCCTAGATTTGTAACTATACATAATAAAATCCTCTCAGTAACAGCACACGCCAGTTTTGACCCAGTGCCCCTGCTGAAGCTGAAACCTGATGTTCCTCCCTTCTCTGTTCGTCACTTAACTAAATTGGCGGCATGTTAGTCCTCTGTCCTTATGTCTTCTCATTCCTCCAACATAGCTCCTCTCCCAAGGACTTAAAGGGTTTTTTTTTTGTTTGTTTTGTTTTTTTTTAAATAACTGGGTTGAATTTCCAGATTCCAATTCTTCATTCCTATTGCTGAACTGGAACCAAGGACCCAGAGAACACATCCAGTT
Source organism: Sorex araneus (assembly GCF_027595985.1). Taxonomy (NCBI): domain Eukaryota; kingdom Metazoa; phylum Chordata; class Mammalia; order Eulipotyphla; family Soricidae; genus Sorex; species Sorex araneus. Next base: position 384,763,446 of record NC_073302.1, on the reverse strand, counting down.
ACTAATTACTTAGTGAATAAATACTTCCATATTGCATAAAGAATTAAAAATTATACACATCACAAATTTTACATGTCCTCAAACCTAGTGCCTCTTTTCTTTTAGGGATAAGATTAATGCTCAGTTTTTACTCAGTCACAGACAGGCCACTTCCTCTACCTGTCATTTTCAGTTCTTTGTTTCTAGACCACACCTGGCTGTGGTCAGGGATCACTCCTGGTAATGGTGCAGGGGACGCATATGGTGCCAGAGACAAACCTAGGTTGGCCGTGTGCAAGGCAAGTACTACACACACAATACTATCTCTATGGATCCCATTCTTAGGTATTTAAATGTCCTTTCCCTCAAAATAAATTATTTATAAAACTATGTGTCTTAAACCTTGGAAGGTTCACTCAAATGCATTTTTTTTCCCACTGATGTTATAGGTTTGTGCTATTCTCAGAACCCACCATTGGCCCAGCTGTCAGTTTGGTATTCTCTTCTGATGTCTGCAATCCAATCTGCACACAGCTGCCTTTCAGAACCTCACATCTGACCTCACTGCTCTACAGAAACCTGTGATGGCTCTTCATCACAAAAGCCATCTCTGATGTGGATCCCCCAAAATCTTCTACTAGCTGCTCTAAACCTCATCTAGAAGTTCTGTGATCCCACCCCAGCCAGACCTTCTATATATAAACATCTTCATATGGAAAATACACTTCTCCCACCTAGGAGATTGTGCCTCTCTTTCTAGCTCCTGAAACACTGCCACTTCCTCCAAGCTTAGCCCAAGGCCACCACTTAAACAGTATTATGGTTCTAGCTGAAAAAAACAGATTTGAGTTTCTGCACTATCTGAACCCCAATTAGAGAACTTGCTCATAGTCTAAATTTCGATCTTCCCCCTTTATATGCCAAGAGAAAGAGATTGTCCTGTTCCTTCACATATGGTGTGGTGGACTATTTTAAGTATATCTAGGAATTTCTCAATGCACAGAGACATATTCATTAGTGATACATATCCTAAAAAAACGAGTGAAAAAAATAATAATGGGTTGAACAAAAAGGGGTTCCCTGTACAAGTGCCTCCAATTTAAGAGAAAGAAAGAAACAGATTATTAAACACCCTGCAGTGTAAAATGACCACAGTATGTATTCAATTAAAAGTAAATGAATACAGTCTCCTTTGAATTTCCATACCCAGTGGCAAAGCGCTGGTAATCCATGGGTACCCAAAACTAGTGTTCTGAGCAATATTCCAAGGAGACCACAGGGGAATGATGTATACATTGAGGCCACGGCATGGGATCATGGCCAACAAGTAGGACAGCAGGGACACAGAAAGGAAACAAAAGTATCAGGAGACAATGGTAGGAAAGACTGAGAAAGACTGCTCTAAACCATAGAATAAAGTACGTTCTGTTCTTTACTTTCCCCCCTAGTTAACAATTCAAACAGTGTGAGAGATCCTCACACTGCTATACCAAACTGACACTGCTTTCCCAGACCATTCCGTCTCTGCAGGAAACTAGAACACAAAGACAAACATATGTGTAATGTCCAATTAAACAGACTAAAGGGTGAAGGAATGAACGTATATCCTCAACCAGAACAACCATGCTCACAGCATCCAGTGAGAATGTATAATGCCCCAGACCCTATTTTAAGCATGTTACAAAAATGATGTCATTTACTACTCAGAGCAACTCTCTCTGAGGTACTACTACTACTGATCTCACTACTACTAGTACTATCAGTACTAATAGTACTACTACTGATCTCACAACAGCAGGGGAGGAAACAAAGGTCTCATGGACAGTACTCAGAAATCTGCAAGTTAAGCCCAGCAGTTCCACTCTAAACACCATAAAGCTCCAGCATTCTCACTACCTCATGGGGAGTCCGGATAACAGTACTGTTAGGAACTTGAATGCAAAATATATTTGACACCTAATGTGAAGAACCTTAATAGCTAAGAAACCAGCAAAAATCCACTTGCTTTTATATTATTCTTCATGTTCTAGATTCCTTTGTCACTTGTTTTTATTTTGAAAAAATCCTAGAAATTTTTCATAAAGGTGAAAGTTTTCTGTGTACTCAGAGCACCAGGAATGTTCTAGCAACAACAGAGATGGAGGAGGAAAGAAACAAAATCAAAGTCTTGTCTTGTACCTAGCCTTGCTTAGTGTTTGTTCTCTTTCTCCCAAACCCATGAGACAAAGAAGAAGAAATACAAATGAAACGGACTCAAAGAATCCGCACACAAGCACTGTGTTAAGTATTTGGTTAGTAATAAATGACCTTGAAAATAAATTACCAGGCTGACTACTTAAATAAAAGTCCTTCATAGGCACCTCTAGAGCTACTTAAGAAAGGCTAAGAGCATACTCAGGACCAAGACACAAGGTTCCTGGACCTGAAACTTGAGGGATAAGGACAGTGCATCTAGTACGCACAAACCGAAGCCTATGTAAGATAGTGCATTTTCAAAAAGAACCAGAAAGGGTTAGCCTGTGGTACTTATAAAAGAAGAGAACAATGACAGAAACAGTTACATTCAAATATTTGAAATCTGATTAGCTCTAAAAAAAGAAATTGTTTTTGTTTTTGTTTTAAGTCAATGGTGAGAAAATGAGAGTTTAGCACAAAACAAAGAACAGTTAACTGGTAGACCCATTCAGCAATGAAATGGGCTACCTAGCAAAGTACCTTGTCACTGAAAATGCTGTTTAAAAGACAGGCAAAAGAATATATATATTAAAGAGTTTATTTGATCTTATACATGAGGGCATTATAAAAACAATATTCTATAATGACAAAAATTTAAAGTTTTGGGGGGCAGAGTGATAGTACAGTGGGTAGGGTTATTGCCTTGAGGATGACTGACTGACCCAGGTTAAATCCTTGGCACACCATATGACTCCCTGAGCATCACCAGGACTGACTCATGGGGGCTGGTGATAATACAGTGGGTAATTTGTTTGCCTTGCACTCAGCTGATTTGGGTTTAAGCCCTGGCACCCCATGTGATCCCCAAAGCACCTCCAGAAATGATCCCTGAGCCAGACTAAGCCCTGAGCACAGTAGTTGTGGCCCAAAACAAATAACAAAAACAAACAAACAAACAAAACTAAAACTTGAAGTTGGAAAAGCCATGGAGAGAATTCAAAGTATCAACCATGCTGAACCTCATTGAGAGGATTCAGAGAAATGGGCTTGGATCCTAGAGCTTTCACAAATTGGACCCAGCAACATCTACTGTACAGAGTTGTAAAATCCAGATGATATTCCTGACATGTATTTAATAAATAGTCATCATCATCATCATCATCATCATCATCATCATCATCATCATCATCATCATCATCATCATCATCATTCCGTCAAATTTCTCGAGTGGTCTCAGTAATGTCTCCATTCATCCTAGTCCTGAGATTTTAGAAGCCTCTCCTTACTCGTCCTTCCCAACAATGCCTCATTGGAAGCTCTTTCAGTGTCAGGGAAATGAGCCCCATCACTGTTACTGGTTTTGGCATATGAATATGCCATGGGGAGTATGCAAGACTCTCCCACATGGGAAGGAAACTCTCGGTAGCCTGCTGGTTCTCCTAGAGGGAGAAGTAGGCTATAAGATGTGTTATTCATAAATGTACTATTAATAAATAGTACCTTTGAATTTTGTGTAGGTCAATGGTTTAAAGACTCCTAAAATCCCTTGCAATTTAAGAGGAGTCAACAACAACAAGAAGTTACTTATTAGTAAAGAGCAGTAGCTCTACTGAGTCATTTTGAACTAAAAGAGAAACAGAAATACAGACAAAATAAGATGGAGAGCAACTGTATAAGCTCAGTATCTGAACACCAACTATAGGCCCAGGCACTATGCCAAGATCTTCAAAGAGAGCATTTCATCTAAGTCTCTCTTAATTACTCTAGGAAGTAATAATTATCTTTAGTGGACAGAGAGGCGTCTGAAGATTGGGGAAGTTGAGTAGTCCAAAGTCACACAGCTGAGATGTGAGATCTACACCAAGATACTGTCTGGTTTTAAGACTAAGATTTGAACCACTAATTTTTGTTGCCTTGGATGAAAGTATCGGAGAATTACAAATAGATCTTGACAAATAGATAGAAAAGAGAGTTAAGGGAAAATGTGATGATCTACATAGAAAAGTGGAGTGGGATATATCTTTACTAATACTCATTTTGAATGTAAGGGGAAGATAGGAGAGTCAGCCACAGAGGAAAACACTTACAGAGAAAACATGAGGTGGATGACTAAGAAAAGACACTTGGAAGAGCCGAGTTTATGTTAGAAACAAAAGTGAAATTAGAAACAAAGAAAACTGAAGCACAGGCAGAAATGTAAATATGGGAAACTAAAACAAGATTTCAAGTGTTATCAAGTGCGTGCTGTGCGCCAGGACTGCTGAGTGTACCTGCTTCCCCTCTAAATCTTCCCACAACCTTACCAGGGGCTTGCCAGTCATCACCTCCATCTTCTGAAAGATGAGGTCAAGGACAGTGAGGGTCACAGCAAGGCTGTAAGGATGAAAGTGGGCATGCTCCCTGCTGGCCTCGCTCCACACCCAGAATCTTCACGCCCACAGTGCCTATTCTTTCAGAGCCAGGCCAACCAAAATCCGGAAGAAAAACAATATCCATACCAGAAAGCAACGAGATCAGCCCATAGCACAAACAAAGAGCAGGCTGAGCACAGAATGGAACTGACACCTAAGTGAGGACAGAAAATAAAATTGAGAGCCCGAGACCTTACAGAACACCCTAAGAGCTGGGAAGATAGCTGTGTTCCACCGAGAGAGCTTTTAACAGGTCTGGCACTCAAGGGCTCACTAAATGCTGCTGCTGGAAACAGTGTGGACGAGAAAGGACAGACCCCTCCTCCTGCTAAGGCCACAAGGTCCCGTCACAAGGAGCCACGCAGCTATCTCCCCAGCAGCTCTGCTCGAGGACATGAAAGGAGGCCCAATTTTTCTTTAATATTTGCCGGTGAACTCTTTTCTGTTCCCTCTATTCTGGTGCATGATGATTAATGGAATAGGCTTTTATTGCAGCAGTTTCCAACTACTTCAACACACCCATTCAGATTGCTGTAGGGGGAGAAAAAAAATCAAACTCTTCAAAATTGCTAGTTGTACAGAAATAAACATATATAGGGGTTATACCACTCTAGGTCTAACATTCGTGTTTCTAATAGTTCCAGGCCTGTCATTTCCTTAATAATCTCCAATTTTCAAGTGGGTATATTTTGAATGCAAAAATTCTCTCCACCTCTATTCAGACATGCAAGTTTGTGCTTCAGCTGAGAACAATTTATCGGGAACAAAAATAAATAAATATATAAATAAACCGGTAGACCCTCAAAGCAAGCAGTAGATCCAGATGATTTATATTATAAAGCCAAGAACACAAAACAAAGAGCCCTAGCAAGTTTGCAGTTTTATGTCTTGTAGAGTAAAATTTTTCTTTTAATGCCTGAAACTTTAATAAAATGTGGAATCATTGATAAAGAAATGATTCAAAGGATTCTTAGGGAGCCAGAGAGACAGCAATGGGCTGAATGCATGCTTTGTCACATGCTGGTGACTTTGCTTTGATTATGGAGACAGGGTCCCCTAAGCAGGCCTAGAGTGACTCTCAAGCACAACAACGCCTTGGAAGTAGCCTCTGATCACTGACATTTGTGGCCCCAAAACCAAAATTCTTAGGGTTCATGGTAGAAGACTTATGAATGTAACATAACTAATTATTTATGAAAATAAGAAAATTCCAGGGGCTGGAGCAATAGCACATAGGGTAGGGCGTTTGCCTTGCTCATGGCCGACTTGGGTTCGATTCCCAGCATCCCATATGGTCCCCTGAGCACCGCCAGGAGTAATTCCTAAGTGCAGAGCCAGGAGTAACCCCTTTGCATCGCCAGGTGTGACCCAAAAAGAAAAAAAAAAAGAAGAAAATTCCATAAAGAGAGTTTGCTTACCAAATACAAGGTATTGCATTTAGTCAAATTTCAAATAAATTCTGTATAACATCAAGTATCAGAACTTGTCTACCATTTAATGTGTCCATGGCATATTCCTTCATAATCCTATTTTGGATTAATTACACTTAGCTAAACCTACTCTAACTAAAGATCCACATATTTTAAAAGCAGAGTTTAGCAATGAACAGAATTTAGCAATGAAATCATAGGTACAGGGAGATATAATTTCCATTCTTAAGCTTGTTTTCTGCACTCCCTACATTCAATCCATATAGTCAGACTTTCAAAGCTCGGAGTGAAATTGTACCCTATTCACTGGGTGGGGTGTTTGATTAAAAGGGTCATTAGAAGCAGCATTGCATGTAGCACGACATGTACAGCAACCCCTTGGCAGAAACCAAGAACAGAGCTTTTCCATTTCAATTTCACTGCTCTTCTGATTTAATGTTAAACTTCACAGTGGGTACCAGCTAGGAAGATGCCATATGGAGTGCTCATTTTTACCAGGATGTACTGTAAAGGCCTGCACAACAGGCTTCTCAATAAAACTGCAAGCTGACTAACATCATGGACACATGTATTACACAGGGACAAATGAATTGTGATTTCCTCTGCCCAGAGAGTAGACAGGGAATTGTAAATAAAAGGTCTCCTTGTATCCAATTCTTCCAGAGACGGGACATTACCAAATCTTGAACACCCATTGCCAAGCTAGCAATGGCTTCCATTTGGCCACGAAACACAGTCTAATCTATGAGAAGAGCTGAGGGCAAGCATGTGGCCACTTTCAGTATTATTTCATTCTGAACATCAAATGGTACTATATTAGACAGTACCAAAGCGGTACTGCAGACCCCATCTGGTCCAACTTAAAATCAACATAAAAAGCATTCACATGTTAAAAATGCAAATATAACCGTGGTCTTTGGCTACTAAAGATCTAGAGTCCTGATACTTTACCTAACACAGATGGCAAGTTGGGGGGCAAAGGGGAGGCACAAATGGCTTGGGTTAGTCAATTCTAAACAGAGACCTTCTTAGTTGTCTAGTAATCAGTTTAAGCAATTAAGGGTTCAGCAACTCCTACTGTAAGCTGAACTGTAACTTCTATTGTAAGTGACTGTTTTTTGTTAACACCTGAAAAGCTCTCGATTCTTAGGAATCTGAAGTTGCCCTGGTTGAGGGTTATGGCTTTTTTGGTGGTTCGTTTGTTTGATGCTGATGGTGGTTGGTTTGTTTGGAGCTGATGGTGTGGCTGATGGTGTGGCTCTTTTTTTAAAACATAGAGCCTTCTTGCATTTAATTTGTTGGTCTTGTACCAGGATGCCATGACAAATGAAACAGCAAACTGTTAATGACTGTGACTATAAAGCCCAGATCACAACTGACTAGCAGAGTTCATACCTGACTTCTACAGGGATACGTAGCAAGGCAGTAGATTTCCAGAATCTGAATAAATTAAATGTCCATTTATACAGAAAGTACTTGTTTCAATATGCATGTCATGCTGATGCATGAGAAATACCTTTCCCCCTCAAAAAATATTTTTATTTGACAAAAAAACACAAAATCATTCAGTCACAACGAATATGGCATGATCTGGCATCCAACAGGGCTGTCGGGGGACATCTGACAGCTAGAGTCCTGACCAACATGAAGGCCAGTCTGGGACATCAGACAACGCTGGTCACAGCTGCTGGTTTCAGCAATACCAACTTTGATTTTTGTTTCGGGGTTTCATCACCCTCTTTGCACAAAAGAAAGACCTTCCTAAAAGTATGATCAAACAAACACTCATACCCTGTGATAAACTTTAGGTCACACCATACTTAACATTTCATCTGATAAGACATGGGAGGGTGATTTTCTTCCTAGTCAGCCATCCTGTCTCATGGCTAAACCTCAGAACCCCAACTTTTAACCTGACCCCTCCACAAGTATTGAGCATTGCTGGTCTCATGATGAATCTTCTTTCTAGAGAACAAATTCTGGAAACATGTCAACTATGGCTCTGTAAAATGGGGAACGCAACTCTCCCATGACCATCCTAACTCCAACAAAATGAGGAACATCCCTGCAATACACACATAAATGCTTGACAACAGCATGTCAAGCACTGCACTGCAGTCACCTCACCCCACTGTGCTGCTCAACTTCCAGCTCACACACGTCTAAAAATGGGTTAGCCAAAGAACTGGAGCAATAGTACAGTGGGTAGGGTACTTGCCTTGCACGCAGGCAACCTGGGTTCAATCCTGAGCACCCCATATAATTCCTGGAGCTTGCCAGGAGTGATCCCTGAGGTGTGGCCCCCAAACAAACACACAAACAAAAATTAGATTTAAAAACTAATGATACAATGCACTTGAAATAATTTAAATCATTAGGGGCTGGAGTGATAGTACAGTGGATAGGGTATTTTCCTTGCATTACTCCTGGCAGTGCTCAAGTATCATATGTGGTATCAGGGATTGAGTTTATGTGGTCACTTTCAAGGCATGTTTCTTACCCAACAGCAATCTCTCCAGCCCTTGACCTCGGATTTATCATGCATTTGACTTGAAAATTTAGTTTTTGGTCACTGAACATTCATAAACCATTTACAGCTACAAATACACAATACAAAATATATATAATACCTTTCACAACCTCCACATTCAGTTACGCAATCCTATATGGGGGCGTTAACCACTGTAAAGAAGCAGGGGTCCCCCAACTTATTTAGCCTACTGCCCCCTATTCAGAAAAATAAATCACTCAGCACACCTCTGAAATTTACCTTAAGAAACACTGGCCTAGGTTGTTTTTCAGTTTGTGGCTCCCAGGTTACCTGCAATGTCACTAGTTAGAGCACTGGCTGGAATGGAAATTTCTTAGGCCCCATCCAGACCTAAAGACTCAGATTCACTGGAGAAGAAGAGAACTGTGCATTTTACAATAATCGTCTTATGGAAATTTCATACTCAAATCAGAAAAACAGTAGAAATTTAGGAAAATTAAAATCAACTTCAGTTCTGTCAGATTGTAGACACATCCAGAAATTTCTTCAGACTTCTGCCGTGCTCATTTTTTTAGACACAGTAACAATGACTTAACAACTAGTCTGATTCTAAGGACAAATAAACATGAAATTACTTTCTAAGTTGGAAAATACTTTATGAGAGGTAGTTAACAGCAGTAGTTATTTAATTAACAGGTATAGTGTTTTTAATAATAACTAGGCCTTTATATCACAAAAACTGGAATCACTGTCACTTCAATATTAAAATCCTGTGTGAAACATGTACTTATGATTATAAAACATCAGAATATAATTGAAATACACTCCCCTACTAAGGAATTTTTATAATCAAATGTGGCAATAAACAGGAATGGGTCAGGAGTGCTGTTTGTCCAACAACATCCCCAACCCCATCAGGAAAAGAAACCAACTCGTTATAGACTCTGACACAGAGATAGGGCAACACGTGGCAGATTCATTATGAATCCCTCACATGTCTGTGATCCTGCAGAAGAGGCTAGACTCAATAAAAGTCGCTCTGTATTTCCTGGGGTACTCCTTTGGGAACCTAGTAAAATTCATGTGCTTTCCCCCAGAAAATGACTTGCAAATGGAAAATTTTACCCTGGAGTCTGTTTATTCTTTTGCATAAAAATGGGAATAATGATAATTATCTACCACGATATTGGGGGTATGCTATTACTGAAAAAGAATAGTTAAAAGCACTTTGTAAATTATAAAGACTGATACTATCATTACTTCTTCTATAAGTGGCTTAGTAGTAACTCTACAAAATAATCAGATAGAAAAGTTGAAGAAAAGTTGAAGTACTTTCATTTTGTACTCACAGTTGTCTACAATAGCCACTCGTAAGAAATGGTTAATGGGTCTCAAGAGACCCAAGGAAGGAGGCTTTGGTTCCAATCGACTTGCACTCAACACCATTACGTGGATACAAGGCATGTGGAAGGCCATGTCAGCCCGAAGAATATCCAACTAATTCACTCCTTTATCAATTTTATAACCAAAGGAAATGGTGAACTGGCATTTAAGCATTCCCCTAAGCAGCATTAACTACTATCAGTGGCCAGGCAGCTGTCTAGAGCATACACAGAAGAACACATGGGCACCTAAAATCCAAACAGCCTCGGGGAAGCTTATACCAAACTCATGCTAGGTTAGATAAAGTGAAACAGTTTTCAAATGAGGAAAAAGTAATCCGACCTTGAAGAGAATGTGACTGCCTGCCAATCACAAGCAAATGTGCACAAATAAGCAGCACAAGGAACATGCTCACAGGTCATTCTGCAGTTGGCTGGCATCAAGCTGAGCTACCACCTAGGGCCTTCAAGGAGATACTGCAGTGTTGCCATTACTCAGATTCTCTAAACCACTGTCTCTGGCTGTCTCAGGCTGCTCCTCTTTCTCGTTAGGTGACAGGTAGCGGCATGCACAGTGGCAGTTCCTTCATATTTCCAGGAGCCAGGCATTTGCTTTTATAACCCTGGCGCCCGCCAGGGAGCTGGTTCCTGGGCTTTTGAGTCCTGCCCTAGAGCAGAAAGGCGGGCACATGCTTAACAAAGCAGGAGCCCCAAACACAGAGATTAAATTCTCTTATATTTGCAAAGAAGTTCCCTGTACCCAGAAAAAATTAAAAAGTCAAAAAAGGAAACAAGGCATATGAAGCAGAGGTTTGAAATCCTACAGGCATCTGGAAAAAGAGTTGAAGGGAAGCAAACAAAGTATTTGCACTGTGGGAGGGGAGTTCTGATGGCATACATCAACACTGGCATTTTAGCCAGAGAGAGGCAGTCCAGGGGTAAAGGTGCTTGCCTTGCAGGCAGTTGACCCCAATTTGATCCCCAGCACTGATATGGCCCCTTGAGCACTGCCAGGTCTTGTTCCTGAACACAAAACCAGGAATAGTCTCCAAATCAACACCAGTCAAGCTGCCCTCCCCTCTACCTCAAATAAACCAGGCATTCAGTGGCATTAAATAAAGCGTGTGATACATCTCTTACTTCTTTCAAGTCTATTTCTAGAGTGGGACATAAAAGTAAGCAGGCTCAAATTTAAAAAAAAAAATCACAATTTTACTTAACTGAAGGGTTAGCACTTGCATTCTAGATACAAAATTAAAATCGTCTCCTCCAGGATACTGTGGTCTTGTGTTATTTAACATTTAAGAATGGAGTCAGATTCAAGTGACTGTCCTACAAGTTGCTGCTGGAATCAAACAGTAATTCCTGAGTCATCTAATCTTTGACTCCATATTTCGAGGAAGGCCCAGAAGCCGCTGAGTGGTTTACAGACAACTCAATTCAGCATAATTGATACTTGCTTAAAGGGAAACACGATCATCCTTACTATTGCTAACATCCCATTAAGACTAAAAGTTAATTAGGCTGTGTTCCATAAAGTCAATTTGAGGCATTTGTCTCAATAGCATTATTGTAATTATTCCTCATCAGAATGACTACCACCTCCTACTGCGCGCCAATGTCTTATGTAAACAACAGCAAAAATCCAACAACTCACATTCCATTCTCCACCTGAGTTATTCAAGAAAGGTTATATTTATATAGACTTGAAAGCAGGGATTCACAGATATTAACGTGTTTTTAAAAATACAAAGGTAGGTTTAAGATAACTCATTTTAAGTTCCTAAGGGTCAGGAAAGTAGAATCCAACTAAATAGCAGACTTTACATATCACAACAATACAAATGAAAGTAAAAAGGAGATGTGAACATTAGCACATATGCTGGGCCCTATAAGCTGTCCAAATGAGCACAGGCCACTGAGCACACATGTGTGCCCTCGCCCCCCTCCACCTCCATGCCCCAGCTGTGCATCTAGCCACATCCAGAAGGTGCTGGTAAGAGTTCCAGCACAGAAAAGCAGCAGGAGCACCAGCATTCCCTGGTGACATTAATGCAACAAAGAAAGAATGTGGTTTTCAAGGTAAATTTTCCTTCCTGCCCCAAATTTAAACATAGTCAATGAATTATCAAATTATCACTGTCACTGTCATCCCATTGCTCACTGATTTGCTCGAGTGGGCACCAGTAACGTCTCTCATTATGAGATTTATTGTTACTGTTTTTGGCATATCGATTATACCACGGGTAGCTTGCCAGGCTCTGCAGTGCGGGTGCGATACGCTCGGTATCTTGCCAGGCTCTCTGAGAGGGGGCAAGGAATCAAACACTAGTGTTTTAAAAAATATTTAATAAAATACAAGAAAATTTGTGAAACAAATGAACAAAAATCTAAGAGTAATTTATCATACATAAAGAACTACATATCGCTAATTATTACCTTCTAAATATTAATATCAGATCTTAAAAATTATGGTTCACGGCCAGAGAAATACCTCAAACAGCTGGAGCACATATGGATCTCCAGGTTTGATGCCTGCTACTATAGTTCCCTAAGCACTTCCAGGAATGACCTCCAAGTACCAAGCTGGGAGTAGCCCCTGAGCACCACTGGTTTGCTTGCACAACCAAGTTTTTTTTTTTTTCTTTTTGGATCACACTTGGCAATGCACAGGGGTTACTCCTGGCTCTGCACTCAGGAATTGTCCCTAGCAGTGCTCAGAGAACCATATGGGATGCTAGGATTCAAACCCGGGTCGACCCGCTGTGCTATCGCTCCAGCCCCACAACCAAGTTGTTTTTTTTTTTAATTTTTTTTTTATTTTATTCTTTAATTAGTGAATCACCATGAGGGTACAGATACAGATTCACACATGTTAGAACTTGTTTTTCCCTCATACAATGTTCACAAACACATCCTTCCACCAGTTCCCATTCTCCATCACCAATAAACCCAGTATCCCTCCCCTCCATCCTATCTCCCCACTACCCCACCCTGCCTCTATGGCAGGGTACTCCATTTTGATCTCTCTCTCTCCAATTGGGTGTTCTGGTTTGCAATAGGGGTATTGAGTGGCCATTGTGTTCAGTCTCTAACATAACCAAGTTTTTTTAAAAAATAATTAAAATTAAAATTATGCTCAAGAGCAAAACTAAACTTCGAACTTACTGTTTGTACTTTTCCACAGAAGAGTTGCCCAATAATAGAATCATAATGTTGGCATTAGGAGAAAGTTACAAGGAATAGGGAATGGGAAAGTGTGTACCCAGAATCACAGACAAACAGTACAGTTTGATCATGGACATCAATAAAGTGTCCTTCAAAAACAGCTCTCACACTTGGTTGCCCATCTGAGGCCCCTAGGAAATTTACTATCCTAATGCACAGGTTGCCAGCCATATTATTTCAAGAGGATGGACCAAAGCAACAGCCATATACTACAGCCAGTGTGTTGTATAAGGAAGAACTTAGGTGAAATGGTTCACTAGCTACACACTAATGATGATGTCTGTCCACTCCTCAGGTGTAAAGAGAATGTTGGTCAATAGTAGTGGAATCTGGGGTCAGAGGGACAGTACAGGGGTTTAAATCATGCCTTAACCAACCCCAGTTGGATCCAAAACACTGCATCCTTGGTGCTACATGATCCCCCAAGATTCCCAAGCACCATCAATAATCCCTGGCATACAGGAACTGAGCATCACCACATCCTCGTATTCTGACCCAACCACCCACCCAGTTGGGTGACAACTGCAGGAGTGACAAAAACAAAAAAAAAAGCAGTCATGGAAATGGACGGAAATCAAGATTTTAAGTTCCAGTTTTGCACTTTCAGGGAAATAACTGAATTTCCTAGGGTCTCTATTAGATATGAAGAACTTCTACTAAGAGTTCATTTAATCCCATAACCACCACTGAGCTCTCTTTCCACCCCTTACTCTTTTTAACCCTTCCGCGCCAGACCCACCAGCAAAAACTGAGTAAATTCCGCGTAAGTCAGGTGTCTTTTTCTTTCTTTTCCAAAATGGAGTTGCACGAATTCTGAATCCCAGTTAAATGGAATATGTTGATGAATTGTGGTCTGTCCAAAGACCTGCTTAACATCCTCTGAAAAGAGAAAAAAGATATACAGTGATCAGAACAAAGCAAATCATGCTATTCCTTATGAAAGTCTGATATAGTTCAAAGGGCTGAGACATACACAGGAGGGTTCAGTTCCAGGCACCATGTGGGTCTCTGAGTACTACAAGAAACACACCCCACACACTACTGGGTGTAACCTAAATAATAAAATTATTTTTAAGTCCAGTATTAAATGGATACCCCTATTTCCTTCTTTATAAAATTTAATTCACTTTCATTTAGTAATCTATGAACAATTTCTAAATGGTAAATTCTAAAGACATTTCAAAAGGTACTATAGGGGCTGGAGCACAGCGAGTAGGGCATTTGCCTTGCACGCAGTCAACCCGGGTTCGATTCCCAGCATCTTATATGGCCCCTGAACACCACCAGTGGTGATTCCTGAGTACATGAGCCAGGAGTAAGCCCAGTGTATCACCGGGTATGACCCAAAAAGCAAAAGCAAAAAAAAAGGTACCTCCCCAAAGTGAAAAATATTAATGAACAGAATCTAAGGCATCATGAAGACAATATAGATCATATAGATTTACAGTAAGAAGGAAAGTAAAAGTAGACTTTTCCACATGCTTCCAGAAGTCATGAGAGACAACTTCTTTGGTTATATTTTATGCATGACAATGGGATCAATCTCTAAGTTTTCTGATCTAAAATGTAATTCAGGGGCTGGAGAGATAGCACAGCAGGTAAGGCGTTTGCCTTGCACGCAGCCAACCTGGATTCGATCCCCAGTATCCCATATGGTCCCCCAAGGACCGACAGGAGTAATTCCTGAGGGCAGAGCCAGGAGTAACCCCTGTGCATCTCTGGATGTGACCCAAAAAGAAAAAACAGAAAAAAGAAAAATAAAATGTAATTCAGCTTTAACAATGCACATAGTATGTGGCTAGAGAGATTATACAGCAAGTAGGGTGCTTGCCTTACAAACAGCAGAACCAAGTTCAATGCCTGGCACCCCATTTGGTCCCCGAGCCCCCACCATTAGTGACTCCTATGCAGAGAACCAGGAGTAAACTCTGAGCACTGCCCAAACCAACAAATATTTTTTTTTTAAAAATCCACAAATCATAAAACTCTAGCAGAAATAAATCTGAATTCTTGAAGAATCAGTAAAAAAAAATAATAAAAGAAAAAGAAAGTTAATAAGCCCAATGCCAAAGCAATAGCACAGCATGTAGGGTGTTTGCCTTGCATGAACCTGACCCAATTCACTCCCTGGCACCATATATGGTCGCTAGGGTCCTGCCAGAAATGACCCCTAAGCACAGAACCTGGAGTAAGCCCCGAGCACTGAGCAGTGTGGCCCCCAAACAAAAACAAAACTTTAATAAAATAAAGGAAGGCAAGTAGAAGTCAAAGAAAGAAAGAAAGAAAGAAAGAAAGAAAGAAAGAAAGAAAGAAAGAAAGAAAGAAAGAAAGAAAGAAAGAAAGAAAGAAGGAAAGAAGGAAGGAAAGGAAAGAAAGAAAGAAAGAAAGAAAGAAAGAAAGAAAGAAAGAAAGAAAGAAAGAAAGAAAGAAAGAAAGAAAGAAAGAAAGAAAGGAAGAAAGAAAGAAAGAAAGAGAGAGAGAAAGAAAGAATGAATCTGAAAAGCAGTAAAATACCAACCCCAACCCAAAGCAAAAAGCTGAATCTAATATCATCTCATTTGTTTTGTCAACGACTACTTGCTAGACACAGGAAATATAGCAATGTTAAGTGGCAAGAAGTAGATATGGAGAAACACACAGAATACTATACAACTCTTAAACATAGCCCTTTATCGATTTATTAGAAAGTTTTTGAGATTTAAAATGAAGTGGATACATTGAGGACATGTTCAAGAACTCACACTCTACTGGGGCTTTAAAAACACTATCAAACCACACTTGCAGACAAAGGCGATGGGAAGAAATGCTTTATACTTTAAACTGAACACCTTCAGCTTGACAGACATTCCTAAATAGGTGAGACAATGCCACTTTATGACTGAATATCCTACTGTTCACGTTATCACTGTTTTATTGTCAGAACTGTTGGTGTGTTTTATTCTCCCTGGTTATTTTATTGTGCAGCATTGCAACAGTTCCTTTATAGTGTGGAAGCTCAGCTCCACCGATGCCGGCTTCTGGTTTTCTGAGCTGCACTGGGCAGGAGATAGCTTCTTTCTCATCCCCAGTCTAGTCTTCACCTCCCCTATAGGGGTGAAGTGCTGTGCTTGAAACTTTTCAAATTTTTGCTTATTTTATTTATTTATCTTTGTTCCATACCTGACAATGCTTAGGGTTTACTCCTGGCTCTGCACTCAGGAATTACTCCTGGTGGTGCTTGGGGGACCATATGGGATGCTGGGGATTGAACCTGGGTCAGCCGCATACAAGGCAAACGCCCTACCCACTGCACTATAGCTCCAGCCACAAGGCTTTTCAAATTCGAAAGACTTTTTGTTCCCCCAAGCATTCTCCGGTGGTTAAGGTGCCAAAACAGGTTCTACATCGCAATTTTTTGGGGGGAGGGTGGTTGTTTTGGGTTACACCCGGCAATGCACAGGGCTTACTCCTGTCTCTGCACTCAGGAATTACCCTTAACAGTGCTCAGGGGACCATATAGGATGCTGCAAACTGAACCCAGGTCGGCCATGTGCAAGGCAAACGCCCTACCCGCTGTGCTATTGCTCTAGCTCCTCTACATCGCAATTTGCCCCAAGATAAAAGGTTGAAAAGCCTGCTGGTTATTGCCCTGTGCTTCAGAAGCCTACCTCCCTGTTTCAGGTGGGTGAACACGGATCTCTCCCATTCAAATGTCACAATCCCCTGGGCTTGAAGAAATAGACCTGCTTTTCATTATAATTCTCTTCCTGCTGTCTTCACTGTCATCCCCTTCTCATCAATGTGTTCGAGCGGGCACCAGTAACATCTCTCATTGAGAGACTTATTCCTGCTGTCTTACTACTATTAATTCTTCACCTTGTTTTAGTCTCAACTACAAAACCAAAAGAGGATTCTTAGGGAAAATAACATGAAAAACCTTACTTGTTTCAAGCTTCAGGCTTTCGGTCATTACTCATCTCCTCACAACCAAAGTTGGTTGTTTATTTTAGACTTAAGTGTTTCCAAAGGCAGGTTTTATCACCCACTAAAGAAAACGGAAGCATTTCCAGATGCAATTGTGGGTGCTTTTTGTTTGTTCACTTTAAAAATTGTAGACTGGGGCCGGAGCGATAGCACAGCGGGTAGGGCGTTTGCCTTGCACGCGGCCGACCCGGGTTCGATCCCCGGCATCCCATATGATCCCCTGAGCACTGCCAGGAGTAATTCCTGAGTGCAGAACCAGGAGTAACCCCTGAGCATCGCTGGGTGTGACCCAAAAAGCAAAAAATAAATAAATAAATAAAAATAAAAATTGTAGACTGGAGGGGACGGATTGGGGGCTGGGAAAATGGACAGTACAGGGTTAAGAAGAACCACATATTGTCCCTCAACAGAACCAGGAATAGCCCTGAGCACTGTTGGATAAGGCCCCTCACAAAAAATTAAGGTAGATTTGGAGAGTGATGCTGAGTGGTATTAGTCGGAAAAGGAGGTGATAGGCCAAATAAGTTTAGGATCATCTGATTTAGAGGATAGAGAAAACAATTAGTAATAAGTCAATGAATTTTGACCTGGTCAGCATATCTAAATATATCTATCACCTGCTCATATTTATAAGTAAACAGTGCCCAACACATTGGATTTCCCTGTCCCCAATATGTATTTAAAGAAAGAAAAAAGCAAGTTCTCAAGTTCTCTAATGGGTGCCAAAATTTTGGGCACATATTTCCACTGCTTCCTCCAAAGTTCGATTTTTGCCCTCATCACACTTATAAGCTCATTTAATATTTCCAGAAAATTTTAAGTCTTGCTATGAAGAAACAGTAGTCCCACATAACTGTCAGGTGGGGTGTGTGCTTATGCAGAAAAGACAGTAAATACCAGAATTATGCTGAGCACTAATTTTAGAAAAGGAGGCAGAAAACCTCAGGTTGGCACTGATGAGGGCAATAAAAAGTTTAAGAGCACAACATTAAACTTCTTTCATGTTGTAATGAATGACTAAATTTATTCTCCATCTCTCTACTTCTAGGGGGAAATATTAAAAGATACAGGAAAAACAAATGAAGCAAATCAAGAATTGGGATTCAGAAAAAAAATAAAGTTCATGTTCCTAGAGGAACTGAGAAGGTAGGGGGTAAGTCACCTTCAAGTTTTCTTCACACTCTCAAACTTGAGAAGTACCAAACTGAAATTCAAATGACCTGGGTTCAAATTCTATTAAAAGTAGCTAAAATTCCGTAGGGACTTATTTTATGCCAGATATCCAGTTTTAATTGTATGTGTGAGGCCTTCAATGGTGAAACAAATATCATCTAAAGTGCCTCTCCAGTCTAAATTTTCTATGCCTCTGGATGACGCAGTTACAATGGAGATTCAACAAAAGCATCTACTGATCTAAACCTATATATATATATATATATATACATATACATATACATATACATATACATATACATATATATATAATGAGAAATGATGTTCAAATAACAGCAACTCTTTTTTTTTGCACCATAAAATTTTACAATATAGTAAAACTTTAGAGAGATAATAGGCAAAATAGCTTTGGGGTCTTTTTTTTCTGCCAAGCACTCTGGTGAAATAAAGTTTTAATATAATAATCACAGGATAACTGTCAAAAAAGAAGTCCTTTTCTTGACCTCTCCTTCAATGTCCTATTAAAAGTAATAGGCGGCAATACATAAATATTGTTTGGCATATAAAGCTAAGGCATGCAGCCATTTTAGTATTTGTATAGCTTATAAAAGTTACTCAAAACTCAATGAATGAATTTAACATGTGCCTGCTTCACTTAACTGACATTCTTATTTTTCCTATAATTAAACTAACCTTTTACTGCTTTTCAGAGCTCTACATTAAATTCAGAGTCATGAACTTTGAACTCTTAGTCTAGAGCATTTTTCACTTCTCTATAGACTTGTTTCTTATCAAAATGCTTGTCTAAAGCCTGGAAATCTAGACATTCTGAAGAGCTATATGTGAACCTTGAGATAATACTATAAAAACTGCAAATCTTTTTGACCTGAGATATTGAGAATGATCAATTAATTTCTGTTTTTAAAAGATCTCTCAGTATAGGTATGCATAGATGTGCATACATATTTATTATACCTATTTACTATAAACCTTTTCTTTCCATGTAGATTAGGAGTAGCTTGGCAGCAAAGTTTCTGTTTTTCAGATCTACTTTTCTCACTGTGGTTGGCAAGGTGGCGGGACAGAGAGCAAACTAGGTAATGGCTGAAATTAAATGACTTAGAAAAGGTTTAGAATAGATGTTTAAGCAAGTGATTCTCTAAAGTCTCCACCTTTCTAAAAGCCATTTTCAATAATCATTTTCTAACATTTTAGTGAAGTGCATAGGAATCATCAGTCTTGTTTATTAAAGTCTCCAGCTCCACTTCCGAATTAATTCAATCTACCAAGGGCTGAACAATGCAGTTGAATCAGCATTCCAGGTTTTTCCTGATACAAAGACCCAAATTCATTTTGAAAAGCAACATTCTTAAGAGACATGGATGGGTTAGACTCAATCAATCCTTAACTTTCTATGGATATAAACAAACATATGAAAGGAAAAATGTAGGAAAGCATCACAGGATGAGTCAAGACACATAGAGCCACTACACTACAATCTGGTGGATGACATTCAGCTCATGGTCTTGTGTTACTGGCATTCCCTGGAGTTGGATAGTATATAAGTGCTTATCCCTGTGTCAATTCTCAGCAACTCCAACATACAATCTAATAATCTAAGGATGATAACTGCCAGCCTTAGCCATTAGCAATTATCTAAAAAGCAGTTATGAGCTGGCCATAAGCTCGTGTGAGAAAAAAAAGGGTGGGAGAAGATATGGTCCTGTATTCAATCCTAATTCACAAACAATAATTAAATACCAGATCCAAACAACAGATTTTATTTAAGGCTAAACTGCAGGAGGGTTTCATGGCAAAAAAGCAGAAGTCTCAGGAAGGATTAAAACACAGAAGTAGAGGAAAACAGCTTCTGGAAAAGATAAAATTTGACCTTGGCCCCGAAGAGCTGTCAACCACTTATTCCCCTATATCTATGAGGGTGTTTTTAAGGGAGCAATACCATAGAGAAGGATTCATTTCTTTCTTTCCTTTTTTTTTTTGTACTGGGTATTGAACCCAGGGTCCCACACTCGAAACAGAGACTCTTCTGTATAAGTCATATCTACAGTGCTCATGAAAGGTTCATTTCTTTTGAAGTGAATAGGGATATAATCAAAGCACTTTGGAGCAAAGCCACCAGGTCACAGAGACATGCTAGATCCTGCTCTAGGCAGACACAGTTATTCACATCACCTGCCAGCAGAAAATATGATTATTTTTAAACTCTAAAAGGAGCTCATGCTACATTTGCAGTGAAGAAAAGTTTGGTATAAAAACTATAAAAGAACAGTTTGTTCTGAGACTTCCAAAAAAGAACTACATTTTTCTTTTTTCTATCATTTACTACAATTTCTATGAAGTTTAGTTTTCATTCTTCTTCCTAAGTGACCAACAGAGGCTTGTGTCTGGGATTGTTAAGTTATTCTAATTGAACCAAAAGACTATAATGTACAGAGGAAAGGAAGATTTTGGTAAAAAGAAAAGCCACCAATATTCCTATTCATTTCTAAATTTTTATTTTTTAAATTGAGTCACCATGAGATATCTAGTTACAAAGTTGTTCATGATCAGGTTTGTCATACAATGATGTGACAACCATCCCTCCACCAGTGTAGATTTCTCACCACCAATGACCCCCAGTTTCCCTCCCACCACCTCCACCCCAGCCTACCTCTATGGCTCTCTGGCAGGCACTTTCCTTCTCTCTGTCTCTGTCTCTCTGTCTGTCTTTTTCTCTCTCTCCTATTCATTTTTTGACTAACCAACTCTTTAAAAAATTATTAATTTTCACCTTTCTGAAAAATTAACTCATTTTCTTCAAGAAAATCACATCCTATTCTGATAAACAATAAAACTTTCATCTTATGAAATGACTGTCTCTGCAGTCTCCTATAAGTTTATGAACAGGAAAAAGTATCTATGAACCCAAATCACAATAAGTTCATGAAATTTCCACCATCACACTAAAAGACACTCACTCTACTATCACACTGGGTTAATTTTTTTTTCCTCCTTTTAAGAGCTATAACTCTACAACTCTGGAGAAACCCATATTCTCTTTTGAACATAGATCTTTCCTTTTCTCTCCTGTTACATTTCTTTTTCTTTTTTTAATGAGTGTATCGCCATGAGGTACAGTTACAGACTTACAAACTTTGTGCTTGCTTTCAGTCATACAATGATCAAGTACCCATCCCTCCACCAGTGCCCATTTTCCATCACCAATGGTCCCAGCATCCTCCCCACCCCCTCTCCTCCACCTATCCCTGCCTCTGTGGTAGAACGGCATTCCCTTTTGCTCTCTCTCCTTTTGGGTGTGAGGGAGGGAGGGAGGGGAGGGAAGGAGGAAGGAAGGAAGGAAGGAAGGAAGGAAGGAAGGAAGGAAGGAAGGAAGGAAGGAAGGAAGGAAGGAAGGAAGGAAGGAAGGAAGGAAGGAAGAAGAAGGAGGGAAGGAGGGGGGATGGGAGGGTGGGTATTGCCTTTTTTTTTTTTAAAGATCACAGACAATTATAAAATGGCAATTGTTTCTTTCCTAAAAACCTCAAAAACAATCAGCAAATGTCACCAGATGAGTAAATTTCATAGATTATGACTATAGTGGAAAAGGTGAAGTGTGTAATCACAAAATATAAAGACGAAGAGGGCTCTCTCTCCTGCCACACCAGTGGTCAGGCCGTTTTCCCACCCAGATGGCTGATGGCAATGGAAGAAAGGAGAAAACAGGGGCAAGGCTGGTTGGTGATCAATTGCCATTTACACTTTCTCTGCCTTCTTCCAGTCTCACTCACTGCCCATATTCATTCTCTCCAGCCCACTCCCACAGCTTAGTTATAAAGAACAATCTCCAGTGGCTGGGGGCAGCAATTACACACATATGAGGTAGCACAATCAACATATGTAAAGCCCTTCCTTCCAGGGAAGCTCTTCTAAGACAAAAAACTGCCAAGAGATCACGTCAAAGGCCTGTATTTTTCTCTAAAGACAAACTTCTCCTTTCCTTAGTCCATAAGCAATCATCTTAGATTTACTTACTTCTTAATAATATTTGTCATTTTGTATCGACACAGTAAGAGATACAGTAAGCTTATAGGGTGGCTCATCTGGGAACATCTTGCTATAGATCCCAGACTACAGTGCTGGGATAGTTCAGTGCCAGACAGTTCTTTCCTAACACTAGCAGGGTCCTTGTCCAGTTGTTTCTCTTTGGATCAAGACACAATTTGTTCATGATCGTGATCTGAACTGATAGTTAAGCATTATGGTGCTTGGCCTGTCAGGTTTTGATGCCAGGGTAGCCCACTGCTTGCCTTGGATCCAACCAGTCCCTTCATCAGGACCCAGCTTTTGGGGTGCAAGGAACTGAGAGCAACAGAGGCTTAAGTAAAGTAAATCTGACAGATGCCCAGAAGTTACTCAGAGTCCATTAACTACCAAGTTACAAAATCATAGCATAACTATCTTCCTGTGTCTATACAAAAAGGACATTGCTCTAAAGTAAACTATGCAAAGAACATAAGAAAAAGAGAAGATATTTCACTTACAAATACATATCCAGAGATCTCTGAAGAGTTTGACTTTACAGGTCACTGCTTAGGGGAAATGAATGACTAACAGACAGGGGAAGTAGAACACAAAGAAATTAAAGATGAATACTGAGGAAATGGGAGTGCTTTGGAAGCCTTGTGATAGGTATTACTCAGTAGATCTAAGATCCTTGCTGAGGAGAAAGGTCGGAGGAGAAATGGCAAACCAATGTTATAACTAAAATGTTTAGAACTATAATCTAACAGTGGAGATCTTTAAAAGATGAGTCATAGACAAGATCTCTTTAAATTTATATATAAAAAAGGAAAACAGTACTGATATAAGCAACAATATAGATGAAGCCTGAAAACAGGATTATAAGAAGCCAGTCACAAAAGACGATATACTGCATGATTCCAATATTTGAAATATCAGGCAAATTCATAGAGACAGAAAGTAGATTAGAGGTTGCCATGAGCTGGAGGTAACAGGGTAGAACAGACTGGAAAGACAGGGGGAAGATTGCTAAAGCATAGGATTACTTGTTGGGGTGACGAAAATTGCCCCTAAACTGGATGTGACAACTGCAGAACTGATCTGAACATACAAAAAGCTACTGATCTGCATTAAGTGAACAAAACATATCTCAATAAAGCTAATGGTTTTATTTGTTTTTTACTAATGTAGAGCTAGTAAAGCTTCTTGGCAATGAGGCTTAATTAGAGATATCTACTTTTTGGACTCAACTCTCAATCTATAAAATGGGATTAAATGTCTATTTTTAGGGTATTCTTCTGGAGCTAAGTGAACCCAGAAGAGTATTCTAAACATACTCTGTGACCATGAAAGTGGCAAAACTCCAAAAATCTAAAGCCATAATTATAATTAAAATTGCTATCTGTGCATCAAATATTTACAAAAGATAGAAAGAAAAATCAGGCACAGTATAATTCAGAAATATCATACTTTATACATTGCACAAAAAGCAATAATTTCCTCAAATATTTAAAATCTATCTTTCTCTTAGCTCAAATACTAAAATTTTGAATGAAAAGTGATGGAAAACTAAGTAATTTTCTATTATGTTTCTGAAAGTATAAAATTAAGAAAGATTAAGAACCTCCACTCTTTACTGGGAAGGTTTTTCAGATACTAGAAATATTTAATTGGCAAATTACTTGCACATGCCATTAAGTGGTTAGACTGAATTTGTTTTTACAAATTCTATGGGCTCTTATTCCTTAACCTTCACTGCACTATAATCTCAAATCATCAAGGTCTTCACTTATGCAAATTTTAACTTTCAATGTTTTTGTTTCTATACAGAATAAATTAATGTACTTTAATTTCTAAAATATTCACTTTTTGAAGCTGCAAATCAATGAAAACGAGTTTCCCATTAAACTAAAAAAAGGTTCATCAAGCTACATTATTTCAAACACTGAACCATACTATCTCTCATGGATCCTAAAAATGCCATTAATACAATAAACACAAAAAGGATGTTTCTATGAACCCCCAAAGTAATTCCTCTCAGAGGCAAAAGGACAGTCCTTGAACAAGTAACACTTTATTGCTGAACCACTTCACCGGGTGCTTTTTCTAACGTGTACTAAATCCTTAAAGAAAGTTGTGGTTTGGCTCTAGGGGAAATAATATTCCACCCTGCTGATACGGTTAACAACAGCTTATATGACGATTGTCTTTTAAGCAGGGAGCAAAAGACAAATTGTTGAATGTGTAAGTTAAATAACATAATGGAGTAAGTGGATGCAGACCCATCTCGACTGCCTTGTGTTCCAGCATCAATGTTGCCATTCCAAACCCTTCTGACAAGTGCCTTTTTTCTATTAATCACAATGAAGGGTCTGAAGAGGAAAGAAGTATTCTGGCTACAGTTTGGACTTGCTCAAGGAAAGCTTCAGGAGAAAATGGATGCCATTAAAACAAAGTGCAGAGTAAGCACTTCACACACGCTCACAGATCTTCTGATTAAAACCGAGTTTTTTTTATAAGCCCCCGTAAACTTTTACTATCAGTGCTTTGAACACAGATATTGCATGGATAAATTCTCTTACCCCAAATCACAAATACAGGCAATTTGAGCTGAGTATCATTTTGAAGGTATGTCTAGTGCTGGGAACTGTAAAACTTAGGGTGCATTTAAAACTCTTGGGAGTTCTGTACTTCAGGAGGCCACTACCTGGACATAAGACCAAGTAGAATCCCAGAAAGAAACATCCCCCAAGACACCTCTGGTTCCTAGGAACCAGCAGACTTTCCCTTTCTCTCGGCTGCTTCCTTACCTATGAAAGAAAGCTATAAATTGTGCCAGTCATTGTTCAACTGCTGTGTTTCCTGGGAGAGCATGTTCCAAACACATTCCCAAGCCCCACACCCTAAGATTTTAATTCAGTAGGTTTGAGATGGAGCCAGAGAGTCCACAGTCATAACAAATAACCCCACACTCATACAATGAGAATGGGGGCAGCCTTATTGATAAGAATCCTTCCCATTCTATAAATCCCCAAGATTAATTGACTACTAAATCATCATGGTGTGTTGGTTTAACAATAACAAAAAGGTCAAAGGACAGCAGATATTTAGCATTAGATACTAATCTATCACATACATTCTCTAAGACACCAACACAAGGCCAACTAGGATGTTTTCAATCTATCTGCGAGATTGAATAAATCACCGGCAGACACATAATTGCAAGAGTAGGTTAGCTAAAATGGTGTCTGGAGGCACATTACCTGGCTGTGGTTACTATCCAGATATGTAAGCTTGCTTTAATCATGTTGTGTTAATTATTGTTAACTTTCATCACTACTACAGAACACAATCAAAAAAAATTCAAGTCTTTGAAATTCTTAAAGCAGTACAAAGAATCTTAATTCATTCTCTAAATGCAAGTGTAATATCTATATTGTTTAAAAAACCAATTTCCTAAGCTAGTTTCCTTAGACAGATGTTATCAAAAATAATTTTCTTGCAAAAAGCATTAACATACATTTAACCCTACTTAAATGCTTCAAGAGCAGATGTACTACAAATGTACACCCACAATGATCCTATATTAGTATAAAACTGTTTTATTTCAATTAAAATGTCTAACTATCCACCCCCAACATATACCTAAACTGTAATTTTCTCTGAGAACTTCCAATATGTTCTTGATTTTGTTTCCTTTATCAACCTATCAGAGCAAAAACTGCCTTGCAACTGTTGGAAGAAATCAGTCATTAGCAACAAGATTACAGCAAATTTTCCAATTTAGAAAATCTGTATTTTTATCTCTCTCTCTTATACTGGAAGAATAATGGTATAATTTTACTATTTTTAAAATGAGCAGCACAGTTTAAAATAGTCAACTTTTACCAGTGCTCCATAAGGATTTACAGTTAGTTTTCTGTTCTCTACGATCTTCTTTCCAACTCAGAATTTCTCTTTTCCCATCCCCCTGCTCCCCCACCCCACCCAGGGGTTGAGACCCCACAGTTAGGTCTCTCCATACTGAGAGTTTTCCAGGGAACAGCAAACATTCAGACAGACAGTAGTTAACTAAGGAGTGGCTTCACATGGCTATTGTGATTTACTCTCCAACTGACATTCTTACACTTTCTCAACAGGCCTGCTTCGTGCCAACCCCCCCACCATCCTCCCTCCTCCACCCCATTTTTAAAATGGAGTGATAAAATAGCAAAAAAGTACAATATTTTAGCCATCTGAGCATGGACGATTCTTAAATTATCCTACCAACTGGAAGTGCTCTCTGATACTACTATCTTTCAAAATTGAAGCCATTATGGTCAATCGTGCAAATCTGTATTTAGCTTTTCGTAAATAGTGGATTTTTGACCCAATGAACTGAAACAGCTTCTGAGCAGTCTCTAGGGTCTTAGACAAGACACTCAGAGCAAAGTCATGCCACGATTCTTATTAATGTTTATGTTACTTACTTTCAAAACACACTGGGCCCAGAGGCATCAGTGCAGGGGCTGATGTGTCCTACGTGTGTCCACTGATGACTTCAAACCCCAGCACTATCTGGGTGGCCCTGCTGTCTGAGCCTGGTACTATGCCATCTGTGATCTCTGGTGCCACAAATGATTTCCAGTCACACTACAGTCAGTTACATATAAGCACCATGATAGGGGATGAAACCACTGACAAGTACCACAAGTAAGAACATGAGAGAGCAACGGCCTGTACAGCTTCTGCACACATGTGAGTGAGTCCGTGGTGACCTCCATTGAGCATCGTAATCATATCTGTCATGATGATGGTTTTCTTTCACCCTACAGCCAAGTGTACAAGCCCCAGTGAAGACCACAGCTAACAATGTTCAAGCACTACAACCGGGCTACTCTCAGCCACTACAAGATTATCACCAATGAAGGGAGGTAGGAAGAGGTTGTGGGGGCGAGGGGAGGGGCTAAAGATGTGTGTTCGTGCACATGCATGCATGCACTCGCGCACACACATACAAACACACACTTTTTAATTAGAATCTCATTCTCGACTGAAATTGTAACTATAGAAGAAATATACTTTTGTTCCCAAATACAATACAATGAAATATCCTAAAGGGGACAAGAGAGACAGCTCAAAGGGCTGAGTGGATGCTTTGCATGTAGGAGGCTGAGGTTCAGTTCTCAGCATCAAATGGCCCTTTGAGCACCATACCAGGAGTAGTCCTTGAGCAACTCCAGGTAAAACCTCCTATTAAAAGAATTAATAATAAAATAAAAACTAGGAAAATGCATTTATGGTACCAAAATAAGGCATTATGTTTGTGAAATGCCAGAATCAATAAAACAGAACTTTCTCCTAAATAATATTCCTTCTGACTCCTATTTTTATCCCTTAGTTCAGCTTTTTGAATATTTTATTTTGTGGGATGGTTCAGGGGACCATATGGGATGCCAGGGGTTGAACCCTGGTAGGCTACATGCAAGGTAAGTGCCTTACCCTCTGTACATTGCATCAGTTTAAATATTCATTTTCTTAAGCATCTCCATAAAAATAATAGGAAGTGGCCATTTTTTCCAGTGAGCTTAAAATTTCACAGTTAAAAGTTCTGTCTTCCTCTAGTGTCTAATACTGATATTCATCTAGCCCTTTATATTAAATATAATTTGGGGTGCTTACCTCCAGCCTTTTATATTTGATATTAAATTTGGATGTTGAACTTCTCATTTCCATGCTTTAACTCGTCATTTTCTAAACTTGAATCAAACTGACCAAACAGACTGTTTTGATATATTTTCTGTACCTACAGATATGCCATCCCTGATACTAGATACCAGATCCACTTTTATTAGCAGATACCAGATTCACTCTTAGCATAGCAGGTATCCTGCCTGAAACCTAACTGTGAATGCAGAAAGTGGCCCTCCATAAACCAGAATTCATCTCATCATTTCTGTAGAGTTTATTCTCAGGTCACACACAAAAGATCCTGCTCAAAAGTCTGATAAAACTAGATTTGCTGCAGATTTCAGTACTTAGTAAATGAATAAATTCAGGCTTTATGGTTAAAAGAAGAGTCCTTTTTTTATAGTCCTTACTAGCATAAGCATGAAATACAACCTGAACATACCTAAACTTATGATATTCAGCAGTGAAAATTAAGGGATAAGAGGCTCCCAATAAAAGAACAAGACTGGACTAGGATCTTCTGGACTACAGGACAACTGAGCAAACTGAACAGTAAACCACTAAATGTGCCCCAATATGAACCATTTCCTACATTTACAGCATGTAACTGCAGTGCTGGAAAAGTCTCAACTATGATGATGTCCACTTGATTCAAGTACCCCTTTATTAAAAAAAAAAAAAAGCAGATTCCTACCTTCAGGCAGGTCACATTTAGACATAGTACTAAAAACTAGGACCATTCATAGACTCCCTGACACTTGCCCCAAACCCTAGAGGTTAGAAGCTTTCCTTTAAAAATACAATTATACAATGCAGCCATCTCCTCTATTCCTGCCCAACTCCTTCCACACAGAGCACCACCACTTAGATTATGAAATTGGGTGCTTATGTTCACATACTAAGAATGCTAACTTTAAAACTTTAAAATATAAAATACGTATAAAGCATATTTCGCAAAATTTTCTTCACTAAAAAAAAGATTTCAAAGGGAGAAAAACATGCATGGGAATTATGCAAATAAATATGTATTTGTTTGAATATAGACAATTCTCAAAAAATTAGAAATTGAGCTCCCATTTGACCCAGCAATACCACTGCTGGGAATATATCCCAGAGAAGCAAAAAAGTATAGTCGAAATGACATCTGCACTTATATGTTCATTGCAGCACTGTTTACAATAGCCAGAATCTGGAAAAAAACCGAGTGCCCTAGAACAGATGACTGGTTGAAGAAACTTTGGTACATCTACACAATGGAATACTATGCAGCTGTTAGAAAAAAGGAGGTCATAAATTTTGCATATAAGTGGATCGGCATGGAAAGTATCATGCTAAGTGAAATGAGTTAGAAAGAGAGAGACAGACAAAGAAATATTGCACTCATCTGTGGAATACAGAATAACAGAGCAGGAGACTAACGCCCAAGAATAGTAGAAATAAGTACCAGGAGTTTGTCCCCAGGGCTTGGAGGCTGGTCTCTCATTCTGGGTAACTCAGGGAAGGGACCACCAAGTAAAATGTGGTCGGAGGCCATGCGGGGGAAGGGTGATGTGGGCTGAATGCAGACTAGAGACTGAACACAGTGGCCGCTCAACACCTTTATTGCAAACTACAACACCTAATCAGAGAGAACAAAAGGGAATACCCTACCACAGTGGCAGGGTGGGGCGGGGG
The DNA here is from genome assembly GCF_027595985.1 of Sorex araneus. Taxonomy (NCBI): domain Eukaryota; kingdom Metazoa; phylum Chordata; class Mammalia; order Eulipotyphla; family Soricidae; genus Sorex; species Sorex araneus. The sequence continues at coordinate 384,733,850 of NC_073302.1, read as the reverse complement.
GGATGGGATTAGGGAGGGTAGGAGGGATGCTGGGTTTACTGGTGGTGGAGAATGGGCACTGGTGAAGGGATGGGTTCTCAAACTTTGTATGAGGGAAACATGAGCACAAAAGTGTATAAATCTGTAACTGTACCCTCACAGTGATTCACTAATTAAAAATAAATAAATTTAAAAAATTAAATTAAATTAAAAAACAATATGTATTTGTTTGAGAGGATTGGACAACACCCAGTTGGGCTCAGAGGTGGTTTCTGGCAGTGCTCAAGGAAGCATATGTAGAGGAGGGAACCAAACTGGGGTCCGTATGCACAGCTGTCCTACGTACCCAGCCTCAATACACTGGCCCCAAATAAAACGTTAAAATGTGTGAGGAACTGGCCCAGGACAGACCACAGGAATCTATTTAGCTTTCTTAAGAAAAGAAAGCTAAATAGATTCCTCTTTTTACAGGAGCCCGCATTGTAGAATAACTTGTCTATCTGTCCCTGAGCAAGGAATTTGGATACAGGCACCCTGGGTCGCAAGAAGGGTGGTGGTCAGACCAGATAACCAGACCCATATCACACGACCCATATCACAAGACCCAGGACTGCCCCCAGAACCGGGACATTCCTGAATATTGGCACAAATACTGATCTCTAAAACCATAGGCTAGGCTAAGGAGTAATGTCCTTTTAAATGGATTGGTTAAGAAAGTTTGTAATATTACAAATCTATTGGCTATGAAATGCGCAGGCTCTGTTGTAACGGCCAGGCCAGGGAAGGCCTATATAAGATCTCCTTTGGAGAAGCTCGGGGTCTTTTGCCCAACCTGCTGGACCTCCGTGTCCAGTAGGTGGCTGGACCCTGGCTAGCCAGTCTTACAATAAACCCTGCTTGCTCTTTGCAGTCTCTGGAGTCTCTTTGTCGTTATAGGGAGATCTCAATCCGCGCCCTAACAAATGCAGCCTACAAAGTACTTCTCAGGGACCTGACTGTCACTCTTGTAAATCCATAGCTCTCAATCTGTTTTAGAATAGATAATTAAAGTCTACTTCCACTGAAATGATCACTGATGCTGCATACTAAAGAAACTAAAGAAATGTAAACAAATAGTTGATCACAAATTAGCACATTGAAGAAATCGATCACCAGAGTGTCACCAATTACTTCAGATGAACAGTTGTCATTAAACACACACACTTTCCAAAAACTAGTAGCAAAAGTGCTTTGCTTTTCTGACATCAGGAAATAAGAAAGTAGAAGAAATGAAAATGTTCGGGAAACTACCTTCCACAGTGTGTCTGCACCAGCCTATAAGAGACCACTGAAGTCTTGTCAAACAGTGACAAAGTTTCTCTACTTATAAAATGCAATGACTGTCTGGCAGTTTTGAAGAGGGTATGGGGAAGCCTAAACTGTGGTCATGGCTACCTCTATTTTGCCCTCATTCATTCCAATCAATGCCACAAAATTCTTGTTTTCCAAACATCATCTAGCTCCTGATTCCCTCCATCCAAGAACCCCACAGGAAGTCTGTTGTGGTTGCTCCATCATTCCCCGTGTCCATGTCTTGTGGTGACATAGTACAGTCAAAGGTCTCACTTATTATTTTTTATTTTTGGCTTATTGCACCACACCTGGCTCTGCACTCAGGAATTACCCCTGGCAGTGTTCAGGGGACCATAAGGGTTGCTAGGAATCGAACCCAAGACAGCCACGTGCAAGGCAAATGCCCTATCTGCTGTGCTATTGCTCCAGCCCCTCATTTACTATCTTTAGCCTGTAAAAAGACCAGTCCCCCACCTCCTCTACTACCCCAACATTCTCCCCTCTGCCCACAATTTTGCTCACATCAGAAGATACAACTCTTCAGAATAAAGCCTGTGTCAAGTATATTTCAACAAATTGCTTGGCCATCATTAGTAGCACAGACACACAGGACTGCCTTCTATGTACTTATCCTAAGAACTCTAATTCAGGTATATTCTTCCTTATAATTATTTTCCATTAGCAAAATCTTAACTAATGCACTGGCTTGTTCTTTACCTCTTAGAAAAGATAAAAGAAAAGAAAAAGATTATCTTCCCTGTACCATCAAATACAGACTGAAACCTCTAAATAGGGCTCACTCAGCTGAAGAGGCCAATGCCACAGTGTCCCCACCACCAGAGGGAGGCAGTAGGGCACAGCTGGTAACACATGGGCCTTCATCAGGCACACACACTGGCTCTAACTCCATGAAAGGGATGGGATACTTAGACTCCCAAAGGACATTCTTCATTAGAAAAAGGGAACACCAACAACAGTACATGGAAGCAGGTACATAACAAGTAATCAACAAGTCTCAAGCCAAAAAAAAAAAAAAAAGAATTTCTTTCCCTGGAACTGATATGAAAACACATGGCTCTGGAGCAGAATGAACTGCAGTGCCTGCCTGGTTGGTCCTCCTTCCTTTTTCTTTGATCTCCTCTCCCCCAGAGACTATCAGAATGAAATCAGTTCTTGGAAATGGTCCTTCAGTGCAGACAGAAAAATGAACTAATGTTCCGATCCCATGATCTCTGCCTAGGGTGTTGTTGTACACCCAGGACTATACCTCTGATCCCACAGCTCCAAACTTTCCTATCATATTACCCATAGCACCTTACCTCAGTGTTTGCCACAATTCTTCAGACACCTTCAGGCTCAGCTGCAATCTCCTTCAATCCTTCTACCCATTTCACACACTGTACATTACACACAGCATGCCTTACAATTATATATTTGCTGCCTCTCTCCCTAAATATAAACTCTCTGATGAGTCAAATATTTCTGTCATCTTGCTGCTGCCTCTTCAATCATATAAGACTGGAAGCATTCAAGCGTTATGCCTCTCTGGGGCCAGAGAGAGAGCACAGACATTAGGGTGCTTCCCTTGCATGTGGCCGACCTGAGTCTGATCCCCAGATTCCCATATGGTTCTCTGAGCCTGCCAGGAGTGATGCTCAAGCACTACTGGATGTGGCAAAAAGAGAGGACATCTCTCATTCTTTTATCTCATGCAGTTTAATCATTTCAAATGCCACATAGTTGCTGATAAATACCAAATTTCTATCCCCCAAACTCCACACTCATATAATTAAGTACCTATTTGACTTCCCCATTTTGATATCTCATTGGCACCAAACAAATACACCAGAAGGTGAGCTCTTACTGCCTGACTGCCTCCTCCAAGTCTATAGTTCTCCCATCTTGACTGAACTCCCCCCATACAGGTGACTTGACCAAAGGCTTTGCAATTATTCTTGTCAACATATTGAGCCCCCATCATGATCTATCAGAGAACCCTGCACTTTCAGATATTCAGATAGAAGATCTACACTACCCTGCTAACCTGTATCTCACTCTGGTCCAAGCCACTGTGATCTCATGACTGCATTACTGTAATAGCGACTTTTGACAATTTTTTGGCTAATGATCTATTCTCAATACAGCATCCATGATGGCACCATTAATACATAACCAGATCATGGCACTTTTCTGTTAAAAAAAGAAAATAAATCTTCCAGTAGTTTCCCAACTCGCTTATCATCAGGGTCTAAAAGTCCCATCCTTGCCCTTCTTGATTGAATCTGTTACTTTTCTGAGCTTCTCACATTCCAATCCCCCCCCCACTTCCCAACTGACTTGGGACCTCTTCTTGCTACTTTTTAAATACGCCTATGCCAAGCTCACTTCAGTCTTAGAACCTAGACAGCAGTCATTCTTTTTGACTGGGACTGTCCCTTCATTCTTGCAACTCATCTCTAGAACCAACAATTCCCTCACCTCTTTCAAATGGTAAAGAGAAGCCAACAGCACTGACAGAAGGTATGGTGTTGGAATGTTTTCTGCATTTTCTGCACTAAACCCTGCCATTATCAGTGTTGTAAATTATGGTGTCTAAAACAGTTTTATACATATACATAAAAGAAGATAATCTTGTACTGCCTTTGATGCAGACACCACCAAGCACAGGCCCTTACACAGAAAAAGGTGCTTGATAAGGATGCGAAACCTCCTCTGGCAAACAAGAAAAGGTCTAGCCCAATCTGAAAGTGTGGGTTAGTCAGATGCTCACTGTCCCAAAGGGATCCTGGCTCTGAACCTATTTATTTTTTTATGGCAGCCTACCCTGTACCTGTAGTCCATCATGACAGAGCTCCCTGAGCACCGCAAACTTCCACTTTGAAACTGTTCACTTACTGCAATGGGAATTAGGAGTGAAACTCCACTGCCAAGTTCTTGTCTTACACCACCCGTGACAACTAAAAATGGGAGAAATGTTTTGTGGGCTGCCCAAGCAGAATTTAAATACACTATCACTTATATTAAGCATGATTATTCATCAATATTTGCTTTGTTTTCCTAAATTTTACTTTATTGTAATTTTGGCCACATGGTTACGATGGGATCAATGTTTAGGCTTTTGGTATTAAAAAGTTACTGCACCTCCACCATCACCAAAATCCAGACCAGTGCCCCTAAATTTTTCCACCAGTGCCCTTAAGTTTTTCTATTTTTTAAAAAATTCTTAGGGGCTGGATAAATAGCACAGAGGGTAGGGCGTTTGTCTTGCAGGCGGCTGACCCGGGTTCAATTCCCAATATTCCATATGGTCCCCTGAGCACCACCGGGGGTAATTCCTGAGTGCAGAGCCAGGAGTAACCCTGTGCATCGTCGGGTGTGACCCAAAAAGAAAAAAAAATTTCTTAGAAATAAAAAAAGAAATATATCAATTTTTTTTTAGATAGTAGCAGCACTGTCATTGCTATTTATTTGCTATGCTGCTCACCATACCCCCCCATCAGTGCTCCAAGACATATGCAGTTTGATAAGATGCTGTTCCATAACTCAGCAAACCGAGAATGAAGAGGCAAGAGTTTGGGAGTACCAGTGGGATGTTTCTGCAGATGGGTATCGGTGAGAGTCCTGGTAGCTCAAAACTACTGTCTAATGCCACCAGCATGGTATTTACAGTCAGGATACGGACTGTAGATTTAAGGAGCTCTGAGCCCACATCCTTGAAGTGAATCAAGTCTAACTAGATCCAAAGCTATGTCCCTCCCACTGACTGTAACTAGTTATGGAAAGTTCATTGTCACTGTCACTGTCATCCCGTTGCTCATTGATTTGCTCAAGCGGGCACCAGTAACATCTCCATTTGGGGCTGGAGCAATAGTTATGTAAAGTTAGACTTAGCATATGTTTCTGCTTTGCATAATATGCTCCAGGTTCATCCACATTACAATTTACAAGAAGGCCCTTCCTTCTATTAATGTGTTTTTGCGTGGTACTGGGGATCGAACCCAAGTCTTCTGCATGTAAAATGTGCATTTTACCAGTGAATCTCATTCCCCACAGCCCTATCTTCCTCTCAAAGGCTAAGCAATATATCTTTGTATGCATATACCACATTTTCTTTATCCACTCATGAGTCTACAGATTCCTGAGTCATTCTCACCTTGTGGCTACTGTGGGTAATTCTGCTATAAACGCTGGCATACCACTGTCTGAGTTCCTGTTTTCAATTGTTTTTTGAGAGATATATATTCAAAAGTACAATTTTTCATGAATTCCTGGATCCATACTTATTACAAAGGGGAAATTTTACCATCTCAGAGAATTGTGAAGGCTAAATGAGACTATGTAAAATGCACGTTACTGAGGCAAAAGGATTTCTTCCAACAACCACCAATGAACCAGGGAAATAGCACAGCACCATTTCAGAACAGGCCGTGCTTATTTCTTCAGGTCCAGTCCAGCTGAGAGCTTCTCCTTATGGTTCAGGCCACATCGCTGGCCACACTTTGCAGCAGACCAGCCCACATCTTCCCATAATGTAACCTCTCCATACAAGGGTCACAGCACGACCAAAGGAAACATTTCAAAGTTTCCACTGCTCACTTTTAAAAGGGAGAGAACCAAAAAAAGAAGGAAGGGAGGGAAGGAGGAAGGAAGGAAGGAAGGAAGGAAGGAAGGAAGGAAGGAAGGAAGGAAGGAAGGAAGGAAGGAAGGAAGGAAGGAAGGAAGGAAGGAAGGAAGGAAGGAAGGAAGGAAGAAGAAAGGAAGAAAGAAAAATTGAAGGAAGGGGGAAAGTCATCAGTCTAGCTGTTGTACTCACATAGTGTTTTTGGTGATACGAAGAAGGGCCCCTCAGACCATCTAGACAGACCCAGAACTACTGACTACCCACAATAAAGACATCTTGACTATAATGACTTGAAAGAGAAAATGAATGAAATTTAGTAACAATAAAGTTCAAATAACTTATAACTTTGACTTCTTATTTCCCCCTGCACACTCATTTTCATTTCCATGAACGCACGCTTTCAGAATTCATTAACAAATTGCTGAAACTAATAACTACAATCTCCCAAACCATATTACATATCAAGAAAACCAAGAAAACGATCCTTGTTTGAGAAAACGATCCTTGTTTGAGAAATCACAGCAAAACTCACTCACCACTATAACACACCCAGTCTATCAAGTGCCACATCATCAGCTTATCTGATCCTTTCAGTAACCTTGGAGGAAGGAGGTCAGCAAAGTACAGTCCTCTGGCCCGTTAGGAGCTTCTGTAAAGTTTTGCTGGAACAGAGCTGAAAGATTACTAACTGGAATTTGACAGAAAAAGCTTGCTGCCCCTATTCTTGCATTAAAAAAAAAAAATAACACTTCATGAAATGAAAATGGAGGCTGGGTGATGGCTCAAAGGTTAAAGCACCTGCCCTGCAAGCAGGAGGCTGCAAGTCAAATTCCCAGTGCCATGCGTGAGCACTTCAGTTCTGCTGCACATAATCTCCAGAGCCACAGGCCATTCCTGGCAATGTGAGAGCCAAGTGTGTCTGGGCACAGCAACTAGCAGATAAAAGGTGAAGGCCAGACTGATAGTACAGGGCTTAGGTGTTTACCTTGCACTCTGCCGACCCCCATTTGGTTCGGATCTCCAGCACGTACTGAGCAGCACCAGGAGTCCCTCTTGAGCACAGAGTCGGGAACAGACCCTGAGCACTGCTGAAGGTGCAACCCCTTCCGCCCCAGTACATAAAGGCAGTGCGAGTACTGCAGTATGTGATAACTGGTGAACACATGTGAGAACCCTGGAGTGCTACAACCGGAATGTACATGAGTACTGTATATGTGCAAGCCTCCCAGCTCAAAGGAGTGTGACCCTGGCAAACACCAGGGCCATGAGTGCAAGCTCTGCTGTCTAATTAGTGTGCAACCCTCACTACCTCATTTGCACTCCCATCCAAGTGTACCACAACAAAATGCACCAGGAGTGCTCGCAAGCCCCTATCATCATCACCAGCATCACCAAAAAGGAAAGAAAAAGAAAAAAAGAAAAGTTTAAAAATATGAAACCAACAAACCTGACTATGAACAACTTTGTAACTCTATCTCTCTTTTTTTTTTTTGCTTTTTGGGTCACACCTGGCAATGCACAGGGGTTACTCCTGGCTCTGCACTCAGGAATTACCCCTGGCAGTACTCAAGGGACCATATGGGATGCTGGGGATCAAACCCAGGTTGGCCGCATGCAAGGCAAACACCCTACCCGCTGAGCTATTGTTCCAGCCCCTGTAACTCAATCTCAAGGTGATACATTTTTTAAAAAATCTTAAATTCTATATACTGAAGCTTTGTAAGTATTGCATTACATAACAGAGATGTTACTTTAGTAGTTAGTTCTGTCCTTTATTTCAGTGACTGGAAAATCAATAAATACAATTTTTCCTTTCCCCTCTTACCCTGCATGTCCTCTATCATGATTAGACTCTTTGACACATAACTCCCTTTATATTAACCAGAACTTGATATCAGTAATGTTCAAACTCACAGCACATTAAACTTTCTTCCAGGATTTTATGTTAAACGTGATGATGTAACATAAATCTATTAAAATATTCATAAACTTCAAAATGAATAATATTTACTCCCCAACTTAGAACTTAATATAGCTTAATATAGCTCATTTCCTACTCCCTTCCTCCTGAGAAGTTTGGTGTCAATTCTTATCATACAGAGATAGACGTGTACTAGTGTCTGCACATGATAAGTAACTTAGATAATACTTTCCTTTACAATATTCATAATCTTGACCAACTCAGATTTTTCCAACAATAAACTGGACAGATCTTTATATATCACTACATGAACTTTGATACTTTAAAAAAAATAAAAAAAAAATAAAAACCTAAGGGATGAATCAGAGAGAAAATGTAAGGATTTTAACAAAAAAGTAAAATAAACAACAATAAAAGACTAATATTTATACACACATAGAGGTATGTAAGGATACTTGAAATAAATATCCACTGTAATAGCATTCAAAATGTCAGTATTTTATGAAAATTATCAACATATTCTAAAACTATTCTGATAACAAAGTGCCAAGATTAACTAATATCATAAAGAAACATAAAGTGAAGGATTTATCATATAAAAAGATTGACTACAATAAAGCTGCAGCAATAAAGATAGTGTAGCATTAATTGCAGAACAGACATAATTATAAAAGGATTTAAGAAACTAACCTAAACTTGTAATATGATAGTAGTGTCACAGTGGGGCAATAAAAGTGATTCTTTCAGTAAATGGAGAAATGTGACCCAAATATACAAGAAAAATGGTGAGTTTCTCAGTCTTCTACATACAACATGCAAAAATAAACAAACAATACAGTCCAGAAAGACAAATATAAACTTAAATGCGAAGCAAAACTGGAAGAGAATATGAGAATATTTTCATGACATTGGGACTGGCAAAGACTTTTTAAGCAGGAATCAAAATATACTATGCATAAGAAAAATTCTGATGCTTTGTACATTGAAATTAAAAACTTGGTTTCTTAGACTACTCTATAAGTAAAAGCACAAATCATACAATTAAGTGTAAGATAAAGACATAAGTCATAGATTAAAGTAATTAATAACCCACAAAGGCCTTATTTACTACTACAAAGAAATACTCAAATGGACAATAATTTTTTTTTTAAGTTAGACAGCTCATAAGTAACCCAAATGCAGATTAAGGGCGTAAGTAAAATAAAAATAAATGATACTACCTATTACAAAAGATCAGCCCATAAGTAACCAAGGAAATGCAGACTACGGTCATCATTAAAATAAAAGTAACTGATATTACCTATTGTGAAAGATGAAGAATAACTAAATATTATATGTACTGAAGATGTGAGAATAAACAGTAAATGAAATTAGGAAAATGATTTGACATTATATCTACTGAATCTAAATATGCACATGTTTATAAGGATATAGTTCTTCTAGAAATGCCTATATATATATATATGCACACACAATCACCAACATATAAAGGACTATAGAAATGCCTATATATATATATATATGCACACACAATCACTAACATATAAAGGACTATAGAAATGCCTATATATATATACACACACAATCACCAACATATAAAGGACTATTCAAAGCACTGTCTTTCAAAACTGCTTTTCATTTTTTAGGAATCTATACTAGAAGTGTACAACTGTCCATCAATAGCAGAATAAGCAAATAAAGGTTAGAGGTCTGTTGTGGACTATTATACGGCAAAGAAAAAGGAACACTCACATGACTATCATACAGACCTGTACATACAGTACACTGATTTTTTAAACACTTTAAACCTACAGACCAGTGAAAATGGGAGACATAGTTTTCAAAGAACTAAGAATAAATATTAGTACTGACAACTGCAATATGTATACTATTTTAAAATCTATTATTATAAAATGAAAATTTGGTAACGATTTAAACTTAACCAGAAACATAGCACCAAATGCTAATAACAGAAGTCTTAAATTTTGGAGAAAGCAAAAATTGAATTCAAATGTTATTAGCACAAAACCTGCTTCTTATTTGCCAGAAAGTATAATATCAGTGTTATTTCACAGAAAAAAAATATATGTTCCATTGCTATGTTTGATTTTTATCAATGACAGGGCTTACTAGTAAAATGGCAGTATATTTTTCTTGGACTTGCAGGAAATTTCTGCAATCCAAAGGTTGAAAACTACTGTGATTCGGTGTAATGACACAAACCTAGGTTACCACTTAACTACTTCATACCTAAGCTAATATCTATTTCCTACTGGAATCACTGTCATTGATGGAGTCCTTTGTTAACTCAAACATCATTATGCAACACATAATTATGTGCTTTACAAAGGTTTACAAATCACTTAAAATATCACAAAAATGCAAATGAATCCATTATGAAAATATTTTTTCTGCACATACAGAATCATAAATTATTAGATCTTTCCCCTTATGCACTATCCTATTGTATATCTGTTACAAACAGAAACTGCAGTTACAAATATTGGATATGACTACATAGGTAAACATGGTGAAAGCAGCAATATTAAAGGTAAATTTTCCCTCCAACGAAATAGAAGAATAAACTAGGTCTCAAAGGAACAAAATTGGTCTAATCAAGATCTTTTCATTGCAGCAAACATAGGGAGCAATCCAGACACAAAATATGGTAAACATAAACAAAGTCTCAGAGAAAACAGAACAAGGCTTCACTGAAATGTGACAGCGGATCACTCACTCAGCATTTCATTTGATCTCTGGTTACGGGTGTAGCAGAACTGGCATTAATGGACACAGAAACACTGTCTGGTGACAGACACTAGGTGCTTTCTGAGCTCAGTCACAGAAGTACAGCTTCACACAAGCCCTTCTGTGGAAATATAGACAGAGCTCAAAAGTAACTAACTGCTCTCCTGTGGATAAAATGCAAGAACCGAAGACAAGTTCATCCAGGCCTTTCCGGAATGAACTTCTGCCTAGTGTGAATACCATACATCCTATGGTCACAGCTGGCTGTACCAGTGTGAGAGGTGAAAAGGAAGCAGGATTGCTTCCCCAATCACCAACCTACATTCACCACCCGCCTGCCAAAGGTGTATCTGCAGGAAGATAAGCTTCAGGAAGACAAAGGGCAGACGAGAAGTTGGGGGAGCAATCGGAGGTAACAGTCCCATTACTCATCTCAAAAAGCCAGATCAGAGAGAGGAGTTGTCTTAATACCATGGGTTTTGGAGATAGTTAAGTCTGATTCTGCTTAACATCATTTCTTTTTTTGTTGTTGTTTATTTGTTTGGGGGCCATAGGAGGAGGTTCTCAGGACTTAACCCTGGCTCTACCTCAGGAATCACTCACTCCTTGTGAGCTCGGGGTAGCATATAAGGTGCCAGGGATTGAATCTGGGATGTCAGCACGCAACACAAACACTTATTTGCTGTACTATCAGTTTGGCCCCAACACCATTTTTTTTTTGCTTGATTGTTGGTTTTTGGGGTCATACCTGGCAATGCTTAGGGGTTACTCCTGGCTCTGCACTCAGGAATTACTCCTGGCAGTGCTCAGGGGACCATATGGGATGCTGGGAATTAAGCCCAGGTCAGCTGCATGTAAGGCAAACCACCTACCCACTATACAATCGCTCCTGCCCCACACCATTTCTTTTTAACAATGATTTCACACCCATTGTGTGTTCCTGGAAAAGCTTATCAGTTTCTTACAAGGGTATATGCTGTCAAAACACTCCAGAGGCTGTCACCCCGTCAGCATATGATTTCAGAAATTAGTTCAGAAATATACAAATATGTTCTTTGGCAAAAGACAGCTTGTATATTTGGTAACTCTTCCCTACCTGATGAAAAAATATGTTACAATCAAGGGCATGTGAGACAGCACCGGAGTGAAGGCAATTGCAGCCGAGGTCAGTTCAATCACCAGTTTGAACCCTGGCACAACATGGTCCCCAAGCTGGAGTCCAGAAGATACCCTGGCACTCCCAGGTGACCCTGGAGACTCCTGTGCACTGCCAAGGTGGCCCAGGTAATTGCTGGCACCGAGGGGCCCAAGCAGCGCCACATCCTGAACTCTTGTGCTGAACTGCCCAGGAAGATTTGCTGAGAATTAGCTGAAGGGGCCTCCAGGCCTCCTAAATATTTTTGGAGATGTGCCCCTGCCTCTAAAATCAGCTGACACTCTGAAATTCCATAACTGTTTTAGTAGCTTCTTGATCTATAAATATGCATATATCATCTCACAGTTTAATTCTAAGTAAACATCAAGTGCTGCTTATAAACAGATACAAGACATACCCTGCGGTTTGTTAAGTTTTTCTATGTGTGTGTGTGCGAAGGGGGGGCAAGGAGGAGGGGTTGGAAACACGCCTGGCAATGCTCCAGGGTTACTACTGGCTCCTAGCTCAGGAATCACCCCCAGCAGTGCTTGGGGAGACCATATGGGGTGCTGGAAATCAACCCAGGTAGGCCACATGCAAGGCAAACACTCTAGCCACTGTATTATCACTCTGGCTCCTACCCTGCTTGTGTGGTGAGACAAGCAAACCCTGGGACTATACCCGGGGAACATTCTTCTACTATAGTCATATACAACTGACAGGGTATTCAAATTCTGGGTTTGTTGGATGCTCTCATTAAACTGGAGCATCAAAATATCTTTCATAAAAGGGCTCTGCTAACTTCTAAAATCATTTTCATAGATTCCGTTTCTGAAGAAGAAGGCAAACAGAAGCACACAAATCAGCACTTACTCAGAGGTGCGCGCGCATGCACGCACACACACACACACACACACACACACACACACACACACACACACACACACACACCCCTCTTACCAAACGTGACTTCTCCTTTGCCGGCTTTGTCAAACAGCTGAAAAGCCACCATGAACAGGGCATCTGGAGCACACAAGACTGATTCAAATGCTACAAACTCCTGAAAGGATATTAACCTATAACATGAAACAAGCACAAAACATAAAGTCAGGGGCTTGTGGAAAATAAAAACAGGACAAATACACACTATGGGGAAAAAATATAGGATGTCACTGTCAAAAAATAAAATGCAACATGCAAAACATTTATAAACACTTAGCACTTCTTTTTACATATAGTGGACTGAAAGAACAATGTACAGAATCTGAAAGACATGACAGTTTGAGGATATGGTGGCACATTAAATGCTTTATAATTACAAACATAACTGTTTTACCCAATGTATCATTTTTGTTTCTGGTCTGAATCTTCCTTCAGGCACATTTTGCTGGATCCTAGAATTAAAGCTTAGATATTTTAGATTGAGATATGATTCCACAACAGCAAAATAGAGTGGTTTCCGTCATTCATTAATACATTAATAACTTGTGCTTAAAATGATTCCTGAGATTCAGTTCTTTCTGACATATGTTTCAGGACTGAAGTAGGAGGAAAGGGGGAAGGGTATAGAAAAATCAGACGTGAAATGTGACCCCAAGGAACTTTTGAGTCCAGAATGCAGACACACAGCTCTATAAATTGTGGAGGAAGACAAATTAGAAGAAAGGAACCAACAGTGTATATCTGAATTCTAGCTGGAAATCAAAAAGAAGCTTTGTGGCAGAGAAGAGAATGGACTGGTCATTGGAAAATGACTGAAAACATAGGTTTGTAGTAATGTCCAAAGAAAGCTGGGCACTTGAAACTGGGAAACTGCAGAGAAGCAGGTACAAAAAAGCAAAGAAAAACATGGTGGGCCACTGCTTCTGTTCAGTTGTGTGCATAGAAACATGCAAAAATGATATGAGAAATACAGTAGCAGAAAGGCTCTGAAGGCAAGAGCCAGACCTGCCCCTTCTCCTCTAAGCAGCAAATGTGACTGGATGTTTCTGAAGAAAGTAATGACACACTTAAATCTGTTAGGAACAGCAGGACAGGGCGGGGATGCTTTGACTTCTAACAAGTAACCAGGTTCCTAACAATCTTCCTCGAAATGTCCTTTGCCACTCTTTAGTATTTTTGCACTGCACTGTAGCACTGTCGTCCCGTTGTCCATCAATTTGCTCAAGTGGGCACCAGTAACGTATCCATTGTGAGACTTGTTGTTACTGTTTCTGGCATATAGAATATGCCACAGGTAGCTTGCCAGGCTCTGCCATGCGGGCAGAATACTCTCGGTAGATTACTGGGCTCTCTGAGAGGGATGGAGGAATTGAACCCGGGTTGGCCGCATGCAAGGCAAATGCCCTACCCACTGTGCTATCACTCCAGTCCTTAGTATTTTAAGTACCCAAATATTTCAGTGATATAGTAAGATGGTCTGAATCTCTGAAAAACAGGTGGAGAAAAAAAGAGGAAAAATGGGTGCTCTGTATAAGTCTCACAGACCGCTTAATTACTTCTAATAATCCAGTAGAGACGAAACATCTTTATATAAAGTAACTGTTACAAAGTTATCTTAGTGATTTCCTAGTGTGTCACCTGATCATAATGATGCCACAGAAATGGAAAAATCTCAGCACATTTACTGCACAATGCACAGTCAACACAGTCAACCTAGCGCTCAACATCTCCTTCCCAGTGCAGAGCAACCCCCAGGGGCTGCATGTTCCAGAGTGGTGTCTGGATGGAGCATTTTATTCTTCACTGCAGTCTGTCCCCCAAGACCAGAAGGAAGTCGGAAGGGGAAAAGAAAATAATCATGTGCATGATTACCACTAAAATGTAAGCATTGAAATAATAAAACCAAGAGAATAAAAAATTCCAGCACTATAGTTGAAAAAAGGAAGAAGAGATTTATTTTCTCTCAAAGAACTGTTTCGTGGACTGTTTCATGGAGGTATGTGTGTAGAATTTTTCTTTCCAGTTCCAGGGATTGAATCCAGGGCTTCACACACAGAAGATGAGGGTGCTCTACCATTGAGCCATACATATCCCTTGGCCTGAGGCATGGCATTTAAAGAACAAATTTTAATATAGAAAAGATCTTACAGTTGATTTTAGGGGTAGCAGAGGTTGGGCCACACCTGACAGTGCTCAGGGGATATTCTGGCTCTGTGTTCAGGAGTGGTCGGTCCCTGGCGATGCTCCAAGGACTGTGTGAGACTGGGGATTGAATCTGGGGGAGCCACATGCAAGATAAGCACTTTACTTTCTGTACAAGATCTCACGTTCCAAAGTCTGACTTTTATTCTCTTTATTTTACTTCTGAGAAAACTAGAAGGGGTTAACAACTTGTGTCAGGGGAAATAACTGTCATCTGGCATTTTCGCCTACAGACCAGGTATTCTGGTTTCCATCTGACAGTGAGGGAATTTGGCTGGTGAGAAAAATCAGAGGCAGGAGAGAGGGGAGAGAGGGAATTCCCTACTGGGAAGGAGCAAAGGGGAGACTCCTGGAGTAAGTGCTGTTTACAGCAGGGTGCAGCATGACAGCCCGAGAGCTATAAGATCATGCAAACGCAGAAGCAAAGTGTTGCTCACACAGAGGACATTTAAAAATCTTAAGAGTTTTGGTTTTTGGCAGGGTTGGGGGGACAGGCACAATGGCAGAGCTTGGGGGATCATATGCAAAGCAGGGGAGATAGGGAAGCAACCTATTCTATCTATCTCTCTGGCCTTACTCCTACACTGTCTTTCAGACCCTCACATTTCTATCTAATAAGCCACCTGGTTTGTGGTGCTTGGTTATGGCAGCCCTAAAATATGAACAAGGGCCAGGTTTGAAAACACAGATATGAAAGGCCATTTATTTAAAGACAGGAAGGAAATGACCCAGAACATGTGGACGAGGGTTGCTCATTCACCATGCTCTAGATAGCGTTTCTCAGTCGGGGGCCACAGGAGCCCCTCTAGGTCCCCCAATGGGCCATAGGTGAAAACTGTGGAGCTGAAGGGCCACTGCACAAGACCAGAGGGCCAGCCAACAGGACAGGCAATCGCAGGAAAGAAATAACAGGTCAGAAGGGGACCACGGTTGGGAAAGGGTTGAGAAACTATTACAGATGACTGAAGCAGTGGGAAGAAGCGATGTGTTTGTGATTGCCTGCCTCCCCTTTGTGCCGCTCCTCACGCCCAGCCCTGCTCTGGGCAGGCACTAACAACCATGCAGTCACACAGCTCCACTCGTGAACTAGCTGGCAGTTTGTCCAAACAGAAAACACCGCATTTGTTACAGTATCTCTGCACAGACATAACTCACAGAATCAAAGTGTTATTCTAGAAAAGGGACATCAGATTTAATTAGAAAAAAAAAAAGAGCATCTTTCCTCTCCCCGAATGGAATGAGAAACCTGAAGATTACCTATACGTGCGAACAAATCCTCCTCTGGCAACGTCAATGTGGTTTTATAACCACAACTGGCCAATGAATACTTTGGTATTTTAGGCATGTTACAGATACCAAAAAGGTATGTAATTTGGTAATCCTATTAGATACAAGTGTTATACATCTATGTAGGAGGTATTCAGATGAACCATGAAATCATAATGTCTTACTATTCATTAGATCATTTGGGGTTTTTAAGGTAATCTGACCAGAAGGCTATCAGAATAATTACATAGTACTAAATTCATTTACAACATATCTTAAACATTTGTATATATTTTTCATAAACAGTATTTTAATCTTGCTTTACAGATTTAATGGGTATAAGTTACAACAAAGAATACAAACTTAATCAAGTTCAGACCTGGCTGGTGAGCCCACTTTGCTCCTTGTTCACTCTCAACTCTCAATACTTCTTTGACTATGTTAGCTGCCATTCAAGATAAATCACATCATTCAGGTGATGTCTAGAACTCTTTTCTAAGGTACGATATTTGACATTAAGGCTTTCTTGCAGCAACTAAAAGCAGGATATAGATGCAAGTGCAGAAGTGATATTCATCAAGGCCTATACCTCTTAGAAAATTGGGAAGAACAGGTTTTTACCAAGTATTTCAGCTATCAAAGACTTTATAAAAGAAGTGACTTCTGTTTTCTAAACTACAAGAACACTTTCTGAAATTCATTTAGCAGCAATTTTACAACTCTTAAAGTTCAGGTACAAGAGCTAAAACAATACATATCACTATTAAATACTGAACCAAAGAGAAAAAGGATTAAAAGAGTTTGACTGAAATGGGACTACATTAAACTAAAAAGCTTTTGCACCGCAAAAGATACAGTGACCAGAACCCAAAGACTATCTACAGAATGGGAAAGGATATTTACACAATACCCATCAGATAAGGGGTTGATATCAATGGTATATAAAGCACTGGTTGAACTCTACAAGAAGAAAACATCCAACCCCATCAAAAAATGAGGCGAAGAAATGAACAGAAATTTTACCAAAGAAGAAATACGAATGGCCAAAAGGCACATGAAAAAGTGCTCTACATCACTAATCATCAGAGAGATTCAGATCAAAACAACCACAAGATACCACCTCACACCACAGAGACTAGCGCACATCCAAAAGAACAAAAGCAACCGCTGTTGGAGAGGATGTGGTGAGAAAGGGACCCTTCTACACTGCTGGTGGGAATGCCGACTGGTTCAGCCCTTCTGGAAAACGATATGGACGATTCTCAAAAAACTAGAAATTGAGCTCCCATTTGACCCAGCAATACCACTGCTGGGAATATATCCCAGAGAGGCAAAAAAGTATAATCAAAATGGCATCTGCACATGTATGTTCATCCCAGCACTGTTTACAATAGCCAGAATCTGGAAAAAACCCGAATGCCCTAGAACGGATGACTGGTTGAGGAAACTTTGGTACATCTATACAATGGAATACTATGCAGCTGTTAGAAAAAAGGAGGTCACAAATTTTTTATTTAAGTGGATCGGCATGAAAAGTTTCATGCTAAGTGAAATGAGTCAGAAAGAGACAGACAGACATAGAAAGATTGCACTCATCTATGACATATAGAATAACAGAGTGGGAGACTAACACCCAAGAATTGTAGAAACAACTACCAGGAGGTTGACTCCATGGCTAGGAGGCTGGCCTCACATTCTGGGGAAAGGGCAACTCAGAGAAGGGATCACCAACTATAATGTAGTCGAAGGCCATGTGGGAGAAGGGAGTTGCGGGCTGAATGAGGGCTAGAGACTGAGCACAGTGGCCACTCAACACCTTTACTGCAAACCACAATAGCTAATTAGAGGGAGAGAACAGAAGGGAATGCCCTGCCACAGTGACAGGGTGGGGTGGGGGGGAGATGGGATTGGGGAGGATGGGAGGGATGCTGAGTTTACTGGTGGTGGAATATGGGCACTGGTGAAGGGATGGGTTCCCGAACTTTGTATGGGGGAAGCATAAGCACAGATGTGTATAAATCTGTAACTGTACCCTCATGGTGATTCATTAATTAAAAATAAATAAATTTATTAAAAAAAAAAGAGTTTGATTGCATCTGTACATTTTACTCAGGGCAATGTGAGAGCATATACATATTTACTCTGTGTGTGTGTGTGTGTGTGTGTGTGTGTATGTGTAAAGAAAGATACTAGAAGGGTAATTACCAACATGAGGACACTGTCTCTTTAAGTAGCAGAACCTGAGGTCTGTTCCCCACTTTTCTCAACAGCTTTTGGCTTAGAGATACTTAGAACAGAACAGAGAAGAGAGACTAAAAACTATGATGCTATATGAAAAACATGGAAACCTAAGAGAACTGGAGGTAAATTACTCAATGAGCTCAAAGGAAGGAAAAGTTATTGAAACAGTGAAGAAGTGGAGGAAACCTGTGAGATCAGAAACATGGTATCGGAGGGAGATGTGACTAAGGGGACAGACAGACATCTTGTAGGGGAAGGGAGGGAGGTAGGGAGGTAGGTAGGGAGGGAGGGAGGGAGGGAGGGAGGGAGGGAGGGAGGGAGGGAGGGAGGAAGGAAGGAAGGAAGGAAGGAAGGAAGGAAGGAAGGAAGGAAGGAAGGAAGGAAGGAAGGAAGGAAGGAAGGAAGGAAGGAAGGAAGGAAGGAAGGAAGGAAGGAAGGAAGGAGCGAGCTACCAACTGTAAGGGATCCTGGTGCCTACTCTTATGCTGTGCATCGGCCAAGCAGAAGGGCAGGAAGGTGTCCAGGAAGGTGAAACTGAAGAGGAAATCAAGAAAGGGAGGTTGGAGATGCAAAGTCATGGGAAGACTATGTTTGCTGGAGTGAAGGCATGTGCAATGGAACACAGGATTGTTATGCTGAGGGCAAACACATGTCTGAAATTTTTAGTAACAGTACGTACATCTGATTTTGACTGATCTGGCAGAGAAGTGTTCAGTGAACTGGAAGGAGGAGAGTCTGGAGATGTGTTGGCTGACTCTGTGGTAGCATTCTGACAACCAGAGGGAGAAGGTTCCCTTATGGAGCATGTGGTGCTATGATGACAGGAGGACAACACAGCAAAAGTCATAAAGATGCCTCCACTCTTTAACCTCATGTGACTTTATCCTAAAAATAAGGCACGGAAACATTCATGCTAGACCAGAGCAATAGTACAGCAGGCAGGGCATTTGCCTTGCATGTGGCTGACCCTGATACAATATCCAGCATCCCATATAGTTCCCTGAGTACCACCAAGAGTGATCCTTGAGCTCAGAGCCAGAAATACACCCAAGCACGCTGGGTGTGCTCCCCCAACATCATTCATGAAACATTGTTGATAGTAGTAAGAAAAAAGGAAAAACAGCTCAAAATCCAACAGCACATGAATGACTGAGTAAAAGCATTTTCACAAACAGAATACTAGCAAACAATTAAAAAATACTGCAAACAAATTCATGCTATCAAGGATAAAAAAAAAATCAGAATATAAAATGTAGAAAACAATCCCATTTTACCTAAAGTAGACAAAAATAATTCATAGATTAACATGCAATTTTAAGAAAATATTCAAAAGTATTAGCAGTGGCTATCTATAGGCCTTATATTTAAGAATTTTAAAGTTTTATGTTTGCATTGTTTACTCTTTTCAATAATAAATAATGGATTATACTTGCAGTGAAAAAAGATATGAAAAAATATTTATTTGTAACATTTTTCACACATGAAAATAAACTTTCAATTTTCTATTTTAAATCTATCTAATACATAAATTATTTTTGCAAAAATAATAAAGTGTAAATGAAACAAAGAGCAAAGATCTAAAGTTGGCTAGTGGCAGTAGGCATGGAGGAGAAACTGGGGGCTGACAAAAGGAACAAGTGAAGGAAAAGAGTCACTGAACCCGCAGGCCGTGCTGGGTGACGCTCAGTGCTCCTCTTTCTCCCCGCTGTTGCTTATTCTCGCGCAGCGGTGGCTCAGGCCCCCATGTGGTCCCTTTCATCTTCTGCCTGACTCCGATCTCTGGGCCAACTCTGCGGCTATAAAAGCTTAAGCAACTGCACATAAGGATCTGATCTGTTCATACTTCAGGAAGTTTGGTTGTAGACAATGCACCATATCAAAATCCAATTACCACTTTTACTTAAGGTTCCTGACCACAAGAGCGCTTCGCAAAAATAATTTCTCCTTATAACCCTCTTCCGTGTGTTGTAACAGAAGCCAAACAATTGCTTGGGATTAATGGCAGAGATAAAAAGAAAAATCTAACTCCAAAAACAGGGTTCCAATCACCAGACCACCCAAGTTCAAGTATCCAAGGAAATGCCAAAGGGAAAAAAAAAAGGAAAGAAAGAAAGAAAGAAAAGAAATAAAAGCCCAAGCCAGAACTGGGCTCCCCTGTGATCATCCATTTATCAAAAGGGCTTTGGCGTCCATGAATTTAACATCTTTAGTTCCTTAGGGGTGGTTTCTAGCACTTTCATCTCCCAAATACCTTGCAAATATACCTTGTTCAGGCTATGAGGCAAACGTGTACCCTACACTTAATATATGCCAGGCAATGATGTAGGCACTAATGATACCAGGGAAATGAGTAAGACTGACAGAATGAATGTCCTCAAGGAATACGACCTAGTAGAAAAGGCAGGCAATGAGCACAGACATAGAGACATAAAGATGATTCCATAATCAGATAAGTGCTGTATACAGATAAAACAGAGGGATGCATAAAAGCAGTATTTTCAGTCCTCTCCTCACTCCAAGTCCCCCACAGTGAACCTTGATGTGAGGTAGGGCCTGAGCAATCATTTGTTTTCATAAACTTCCCCCATGATTCTACCTTGTAGCCAAGTGTGTGGCTGATGAGGGGGTTGCTCTGCCTAACTCAGTGAGTCAGGAGATGCCACTTGTGCTCTGAATGCTAAAATGGAGGAAGCACTGGGAATATCTGGAAGGACAAGCAGGGCAGAAGAATGCTCTGATCAAGAAAAGCAAGTCTCTAGGCAGACTAATTTCATCAAATTCCACAAAGTGGGGAAGACCTGGGAGCAGCCAAAGTGAAGGAAGGAGAGTTGAGAGTGCAGGGAGTGTGCAGAGCAACCAAGGCTGCAAGCACACCCTTCCAGGGGCACAGGGGAAACAGGCAGAGCTGATGGGTTTTCGGCAGAGAATGACATGATCTCATGGAAACAACACTCAGGGACACAGGGAGAAGCAGGGACCGCAGGGCTACATAGGACAGTAGCACTGTAGCACTGTCATTCCACTGTTCATCAATTTGCTCGAGTGGGCACCAGTAACGTCTCCATTGTGAGACTTGTTACTGTTTTTGGCATATAGAATATGCCATGAGTAGCTTGCCAGGCTCTGCTGTGCAGGCAAGATACTCTTGGTAGCTTGCCAGGTTCTCTGAGAGGGACGGAGGAATCAAACCTGGGTCGATCACATGCAAGGCAAATGCCCTACCCACTGTGCTATCTCTCCAGTCCACATAGGACAATAGGAGATATAAACAAGAAGCAATCAGGTCCAGGGTGGAGGAAGGGGAAGCGAATGGGAAGTCGGGGGATATGGTGGCCCTTGCCCTATAAATAGCAGCAGTTATTGAATCCCAGGGCAAATCAGACACACTTTGGGATGGTCCAGGCAGCAGAGACTCAGTCAGAAACACAGACTCTGAAGTCACAGAGGATCTGAAGGAGCTCATAAGTAAAGATCTCATTTAATATGCTATTGATGGTCAGTGAGCAAATGAACTCCCAATTATGGAAATTCATCACAACTGTTCGACATGCTCTGGAAAGAGATGATGAATGATTACCTGATTTTATAGTTTAAGGACTATCTATAATAAAGGAGGCGGGGTTTCTAGACTTTTCTTTTGCCTGGCTGAATAAATGACATTCCCGGGAGCTGGAGCAGATCACCTTTCCCGAAGCTGCTCTGGCCAATGACTTCCCCTCTGCAAGCCCACATTCTTCTCTCCTGGGTAGCAGGGAGCCATCCTGTGTCTCTGTTGTTTGTACCACTTGCCTTGGCATTGCCAGGTACGCATCTGCTCAGAGGCCAGCTGGGCACCGCTAGCCTGGCATTCAGGTTCAAATCTCACGGCATTTACCAGCAGCTTATTTAAATTCATTGGCACCAATGAAATCTGGCAGATTGAATATTGCTCAAACAGGCAGGCTACTGCTGGAGTTTAAAAACCTATTAAAGATTTTATGAGCAATTTTACTGTATTGTTATCATGAATTCAGCCTATAAATACCACCTCTGCCTATATCACCCCCTCGCACTGCCAAAAGAAGATCAACAGAAAGGCTCTCCCAACTGTGAACTTAACACAGCGCTCGAGGCAGACCTGCCCTTTCTGACCTCCTCTCTCCGTGCACTGCCCTGCAGCTCAACCAAACAGCACTCAAGCTGCTCAAGAAAGAAAGCCACTAGTGGGACTGAGACAAAGAGTTCCTATGACTCCAACATCCCACCTCATCAGAAGACTTAAACATGTACTTGACATGATTGATCCCTACTCAACTTCTCTTCCAACAAGTAAATTATACTATGAAACTATTTCACCTGTATACACTCACTTAAACGCATTCCTTCCTACTAAACAACTGCCACCCAATAAAGGCGGGACAATCTGCCGGTGTCCCACCACCTCCCCCAACCTCCCATGTTTTAGCTTTTGAATCACTAAGGGACTCCTATTATAGCCAATTTCCACAAAATTATATTAAGAAAAAGGAGCACTATTTGCTTTTGGGGGAGGGAGCACCCTAACAGTGCTGGAGGGGAGGACCAGCAGGAGGCTCTGGGGATGCAACGCAGGACCTCACAGAAACAAGGCACGCACTCTGGCCTGTCCAGCTATATCCCTGCCCGCCACATGCTTTTGAAAATATGAGACAAACCCTACTCTCTGACCCTACAAATCTCTAAATGTTCTATACTAGCCTTAAATACTAAGACAGCACTAAAATTAAAAATAAAAAAATTCTAAAAAAGTATCTTATTACACTGTTTCTATTTGGTATAATTATCAATCTTGAGAGCAGAATTTAATAATGTGCATCACAAATATTCTGTACTTAATCACATATGGGTTAAATAGCATTCTGAGATCTATCCAAAGATTTGGGTCTTTTAAAAGAAAAAGTGTGCTAAGTTCAAAAAATAAAGCATAAACATTCATTTTTCATTTTGAATTAGGGATTGCCTTTAAAGAGGGGGAAGGGGCGAACTTATAAACCATTTGGGAAAACTTATGTAGGCAAGTAAAGCATATTAAAAAGTTTCCTACATTGCTACTTGTTTTTTCAATGAAGGCTGAATCAGGAGGATTCAACTTTATTAGACTGGTAAGGGGAGCATAATGGGAAGATAACCTTCAGATAACAAATCAGTAACTAGAAAGTCAGCAGGCACACAAATTTATGTGGTAAGATTTTTCAAGTGTCCACTGCATCCCAGTCTATTCTCTGCTGCATACAGCAGGTTAGCTATTAGAATACCACTGTACAACCAGTTATTTTAAACGTTTGCATAAAGCATACACTGCCAGATTCTTGGCTTATCAGACTTGAACTACAGTTCGACTGTTCCCTTTCTTGGCTCAGAGCGCCGAAGCACAAAAAGCCCCCTCCACTCAAGAGCCTTTGTGAACACCAAAGGCTCCGAAAACAGCGTAGGGAACAGAAATCTCTCAGGCACAATTTTTGCAGACACCTGCATTACCTATAGAGTTCTTTGGCCAAAGAGTATTTTAAAACACAAAAAGTGGACTGAATTAAAGCTATTTTAAGTGAAATACAATGCTTTTCCCCAATCTGTTTGATCTGAAACACTGAAACAATATAATGATAATTAAGATGATATTCAAAAATAAAAAACACCCAAGCAAATGTGCAAAAGCAATATGCTATTTTCTTGCATCTGACCGCACTGAATTTCTAGCTAATCACTTAAAAAAAATCATAAACAATACACTAAACTTTTTTTAAAAATTAATAAAATCAAATTTTAGTAATTCCTCTTCAAGAAACACTACCATTTTACTCAGGAACATTTTAACATTTTCTTTCATTCAGTTATAAATCTTATGTTTTAGATATACACAAAACTCTTTCATGATGTGATCGTAACATTAGCCCGTTGGCAAAACAAAACTTAAGAAACTGAAATAGCCTTTATCATATACTTAAAAATAAAATTATTCATGGTGTGGGCAAGAAAAAATAAAAGTGGAGAGGCCTGAGCCAAAATATCACACACATAAAAAGCAGCCAACATTAATATCTGCTGTGCCAGCTGAATTCAAATTAACCCAATTTTACATGTTAATTAAACCAGCTATTTTCTTCTTATTGTATTTTTGCTCCTTAAATGGTAGAGTCTACAAGTGATTCCCAACAGACTTGTTCCAACAACAATGACGTATTCACTTACTTCTATTATGACCATACAATACAGTAACTGAGCAGTAATTTTTCACAGTCAATTACATGTGTGGGTCTTTATGCTTAAAGATGCTGAAATAATGTGTACTATAGAGCCATATGCCTGAATCTCTAGTCTGCCTGAGGCAGTTGCCTGGGTAACACATTTTCTCTCTGGTTTAGCATAACCCTTCATTGAATATCATTAGGTGTCATTAAATAGCAAACATTAACATGAACTTCAATACACTACTTAGATAGAGTCATTTTACCCATGTAAACAAGTGCTCCATCATTTATAAGAAGCTTAAAATGGATTATGATTTTCTGTATTTACGACCAGGAAACAGGAGAAAAAAAAAAGTGCCCACGTGTTGATTCCAAATTGAATTTGCAGAAATTTCTGCTAAGGTAAGAGAACTCAAGTCAGTTTCAGGAGTAGCTCTTCTCAACAACAGGGTCACAATATTCAATGTAAGCAAAGAAAGATTAGGATTTTAAAGTTTACTCAGAATTGGAACATAATTCCACCAACTGCATCTTTGACATTAAAGACTGTTTCACGCTCTTTTCTAACAAGGGGGAGGAGAGAAGAAACTCAGATTTGGTAACAAGAAAATGTCTAAAGAACAAACTGCATTTAAAAATTAAGACATTTAGTGATAAATAAGAAGTAGAGAATATATGGTGCATTATGTAAAATATTTTAACTATTGAAAATTCAATGGAAATCTTATATAATTTGGGTATGGCAACTAACAGTTTAAACAAGGGACGGTAGAGCATTAGCCTCTGTCCTCAGAGCTGTTCAACAACCCTCCACCAATGTCACCCCAAATAAACATCCATATAAAAAGAAAACAATGTGCTTGCTCTACAGACTTATCACAAGTGAGAGGGGGAAACCTCTCCACATTCCCAACCAGATTTCCATTCCCAGAACACGGGATTAGGATTCTTTGAATCATCAAGTGGCACTGCTCGCCTAATGTTCCTCGTCATCTCTTCCATTACAAGAGAAAGGCAGGCTCCAAAATCTTGGATGTGAAAAGCATCACGGTTCAGAGGGCAGCCCCAAATTGTCCACAGTCAAGCTAAGAATAACTCAGGAGAAAGCCCTGCCAAGCACAAATGAGCTCTTGGTTATAAAGAATAAAAATCCTAGCTATGACGTGACTTAAAATCATTTTTTCTCTTTCATGTGCCAATTTGTTAATCCAAAATAAGGAGGAAACGGCACACAAAATGCACTGACTTAGCTCAGGGCCAAGATTCTACGTCCCACAATCCCATAAACATCATCATGGCAATCTGCAAATGGTAAGCAGAATCTTGATCAGTGGGGCAAAGGAAAAAATTATTTGATACTGAATATTACATTTTATTTTTAACACTCTGCTCTGAACTGAGGTAAATCAAGAGAAACAAATTGATAACAAGGACAGATCTTTAAGCAAAATATTTTTAGATATAGTGACATCTGGATAGATTCAGTGACATCTTTGAAGCCTCTAAGACCATTCATGTTATGAATAATTATCTAAGGCACCTAGGGTTTAAAATAAATTTTAAAAGTTAAAACTAAATTATATACAATGTCCTTACTACTAGGACAAGTTCTTTAATAAATAAAGAAATATTACTAATGAGACTTGAAATTAAAAGTGAATTCTGCTTACAATTGCTTGCCTAGTGTTTTTGGATTTTTATCCAAAATCCGTAATAAATTGATATGTTTCTACCCTATGCCCAATACAAATTCAAATTTTCTTATATGAACATAACCTGCTTCTTAGTAACTGGTGAAGATCTGGAAAATAAAAATTTTCATATTTCATTGTGTTTGCTATACAAATAATGAACAAAGCATACTGAGTTCACCTATTCCTATTAACACAGACCATTTATGAATGCAGATTTCATTAAAAAAAGCATTAAATATAAATGCTTGAGTCCAGTTTACTTAGATTTATATTTTGTTTTCTTAAAGAATCTATAAATGCTGAAAAACAGGAAATGAAAGAAAAACTTCTGTCCAAAATCCTATTCCACACGATATCTCTGCATTCATTAGCAAGTCCTATTTCTAAATGTCTTATAACAATACCAAGCTTTTTTAAAAGCAGGCAATTACAACACAGAACAGCAATTGTAAAGAATAATCAAAATTAGAAACTGTTGGGAGTATTTTATATTTTGCAAAAGCAAATTAAGCTACAAGACTTTTGAGACTTTCTTTTTCTAGGTACAATTACTGCTAATTACGGAAAAACAACATCAGCATTTTAGTGCATTTCCTTCAGTAGGCTGGTGACTATTTTACTTTCTGACTTGAAAAAAAGATTTCTAGAAAAAAGCACTCATTGGGGAAACTTAAGGCCATAGAAGACAGTTTCAATGCGAAAGACAGCAAAATCTCAGTACTTTACACAGGTTTTTTCCCCATGGATGTAAACCTATGAAAACAGAACACTTATAATGAATTTAAAATACACTACATTAAAACACACACACACACACACACACACACATATTATCATCTGGAAAAGAATGTTCTTGGCATCACTTTTTAAAATATTTTTACTGATAGAGATTCTGTGGTTCATAATACTGTTAACAGTGGTTGATCATGCACTTGATTCTAATACCACACACAACACCAATGTACCTAAACCCTCCCCAAAGGACCGCCTTCTCACTGCCCCCCCCCCACTCCCAAACTCAGTTTTACGAATCAGTTCTCACATCGTGTTAGCTTTGGCCCTTTGCTGCTACCCTGCTGTGTTTCTTCAAGTCCCACATATGTAAGAGATCACTCTGTAACTATCTTTTCCTTCTGACTGACTTCACTCAACATAACCTCTAGTTTCATCCATGTTGCTGCGAATTGCATTACTGTGTTCTTAGAGTTACATAGTATTCCATTGTATATATACACTACAACTTCCTAATCCACTCATTCATATTTGGGCATTTGGGTTGCTTCCATATTTTGGCTATTGTACTAAGTGCAGTGATGAACATAGGTGTGCATATATCCTTTTACATTGGTGTTTTTGTATTTGGGGGAAAGATGCCAAGAAGTGGTATTATTGGATCATATGGGAGTTCTATTCCTACGTTGTGGATAGATCTCCATATTGCTTTCTATAGAGGCTGAACTGGATGACATTCCCACCAACAGTGGATGAGGGTTCCTTTCTCACCACAACCCTGCCAATACTGACTGTCCCTGAACTTTCTTATCTGTGTCATTCTCATGAGCGTGAGATTATATCTACGTTGTTTTAATTTGCTTTTTCCTAATCATGAGAAACAATGAGCACTTTTTTCATATTTGGCTGCATTATTAACTGTACTGCAAAAAATGTAACTCACCAAATAGTAAACAGAGATGCAACAAGTAGAGCTGAACAGAGAAGGGGCCAGGACTGTGGACCAACACCCAGTGATGATGTCAGCACAGCCCTTGGCACCTGATTCCAAAATCCAGGTTCCAAAGGGTGCTGAAGAGGAAAGGCAGGAGGTTCAAAGGGATCAAGAGGGGCTAGTGTGGTAGTACAGCAGGTAAGCTACTTGTCTTGCATTGTGGCTCACCCAGGTTAAATCCCCGGCAAGCCATACGGTAACCCAAGTGCATCAGGTGTGATCCCTGAGTGCAGAGCCAGGAGTAAGCCCTGAGCACAGTATGGCCCCAAGACTAAAGAAGGAGAAAAAAAAAGTAGGATCAAGAACCCAATCCAATGGTTATTTTCTTGATACTGAAAATTGGTCAAGGGTAATTTTACCAAAAAAGACCTCAGACTACTGTGAAGTGACCTACCTGGAGAAGATGAAAATAATAAAGACAGCAAAAGAGGAAGAGGTTTGCTAAAAATTTTCACAATTGTTATGAAAACGGATTGCATAAAATGTTAGTGTTGGGGGGGAGGTGAAAGGTGTTACACAACAACCAGAAATTTTAACATGTTGATATCAACATGAAACCAGAGAAGAGACTTTGAGATTTTCATGCTCTTCTCATCTTATAGTAACACCTCACTTTCTCAATGCAATTTACATTTTCAGTCCTTCAAAGTCATTCCATAAATATTGATGAAAAATTACCATGTGACAGCCACACTGTTCTAGAATCTGCAATAAACAAAGCACATAAAAATCCCAGTCTTTAGCGAATTTACAGTCAATTGAGCTGTGAGAAGGTAGCACTGTAGCACTGTCGTAGCACTGCCATCCCTTTGTTCATTGATTTACTTGAGCGGGCACCAGTAACATCTCCACTGTGGGACTTTTCTTGTTTTTGACAAATGGAATATGCCATGGGTAGCTTGCCAGGCTCTGCCGTGCAGGCTGGATTCTCTTGGTAGCTTGCCGGGCTCTCCGAAAGGGACAGAGGAATCAAACCCATCAAACGGGCAGAGCAAATGTCCTACACCCTGCACTATGAATACGTCTTACATTACAAAATAATCACTAAGAGAACCACTGCAGTAAAAGGATTGGTGTGTTGAGGGGAGGGGGGCAGGGCATGGGGCAGGAGGTGAGGACAATTTAAAACAGCAAACTCAGAAAAGGCCTCCCAGAGAAAGTGTCACAGGTGCCTTGTCAAAGTATTAAGATCTAAAGAAGTGGGTGAACCTTAGGGAAGAGAAAGTACAAAGGTCCTAAAGAAAAACTGAGTTCAAAATGCAGCAAGAAAACCAGTGAGGCTGGAACAAAAAAAAAAAAAGAAGAAGAAGAAGAAGAAGAACTTAAGGGGGAAGAACAACAAGAGATGAAAAGGGAGTAAGGGAATGAGAGATGATACTATAAGGCTGTGGAGGTCACTGTAAGGGGCTATGGCCTTTTCTCTGTAATGGGGAACCGTAAAATCAAACCTTCAGTGAGTGAAATGATCCAGCTTAAGTTTTAACTGGATCACTCTGGCTATTTTCCTGGAAAGATGGAAAGGAAAAGCAAAAATTGAAATGAGATCTGTGAAGAGGCTATTAGAATGATCAGAGTGAGAGAAGGTCATGTCTTGACTATGGAAGGTAGCAGCTGCCAAGAGCAAAAGAAGTGGTCACACTCTGGATAGAGAGCAACATTCCTGCATAATGCTGAGAACCTTAGTTTCAAAAGACTAAACCACATAAGAGGCAGGGTTTTATTACTGGGAGTTCAAAATTGCTTAGGAATGACTAAATAACCAGCCACCTGAAGGCCATGCAATAGCCATTGGTTGTGCTGCTTCTGAATTTGCATCATTAAAAGAAAATTAATAAGAGTTGCAGTGTTTTCTATTTTTTGGCTTATCTAACAGTCTTTTTATTTTTTATTCTATTATTATTTTATTTTTGCATTTTGGGTCACACCCAGGAATGCACAGGAATTAGTCCTGGCTTTGCACTCAGGAATTACTCCTGGTGGTGCTCAAGGGATCATATGGGATGCTGGGACTCGAACCCCGGTCTCCTGCATGCAAAATAAATGCCCTACCCACTTTACTATCACTCCAGTCTTATTTTTAAGGCATATTTAGATGAACACAAAATTGAAATGACATAAATATAGTGCTATGTAAATCTGCTATCCTGTCGCTCCCTTTATATATCTTGTTTTGTTTGGCTTGCTTTGGTTTTGTGCCACACCCAGTAATGCTCAGGGATCACTTCTGGTTGTGCTCCAGGGACAATATGTGGTATTGGGGATTCCAAGTGGGGTCAGCCCCAAGCAAGGCAGAGCCTTACCACTGTGCTCTGTCACCAGCCCCTCTTTTATTCATCCTGAGCAGCAGCTAGTGCACTGCCACCTTTCCTGACGTGGTTGAACTTGGCTCTGGGTCAGAAATCAACCTGATTCTTTTACCTAGCATCTGTCAGAGATGCCCTCACCAGGAAGTTTCAAATAACCAGTCCTTCAGAGACCCACAGTGGAGTTGTAAACTCACAGCAGTAAACACTTTTCTAGTTGTCCTGTGTAGGTTTCAAAACAAGACCAAATGAACTGAGTTTGTCTTGGAAGTTTGCCTGTGGGTCTTCTCTCATTTTGGGGGCATGAGGCCCTAAGCACTGGAACTGGGACTATCTCCAAGTAGACAGCTCATGTCCAAACTGAGTTACACGGGAGGGCACACCACTGGCATCACAAAATTGCTTGCCCACACGTACTTGGAACTCAGAAGCAACTGACGTCAGGAATTCTGTGAGAGTAGCAAAGAAGAGATACAGAGAAGGAGGAGTCAGTTTTTCCTACTCCGTATCCAACAGAAGCAGATTCCGTCGAGCAATAAAGAGAAAACCCGAGGACTTGAAGAGTGGACTCAAGCAACAATGGGCCAAGACAAACTGTGGAGGGCCACGAAAGACAACACTCCTGATGACCACTGCAGAAAGATCAGAGGCAGGCCAGAAGCTAGAAGAGGAAATGGGAGGTTTTCATAATAGGAGAGAAATACTGGAAGGTGTGAGCTGTCAGGAAAGATCTGGGTGCTGGACACAAGGCAAGCAGATGTTGTCCATTATAAAACCTATCTGACAAGGGCCAGGGGGATTGCCCCATAGCTGTAAGACTGCTTCATGAGTGGAGGGGAGAAGGCAGATGGAATAGAGAAGGGATCACCAAGAAAATCATGGCTGGAGGAATTAGTTGGGATGGGAGATGCATGCCAAAAGATAATGACCAAACATGATGGCCTCTCAGTATCTGTGTTGCAAGCTATAATGCCCAAAAGTAGAGAGAGAGTATGAGGAATACTGTCTGCATAGAGGCAGGGGGAGGGTGGGAAAGGGGGGGTATACCTGGGATACTGGTGGTGGGGAATGTGCACTGATGGAGGGATGAGTGCTTTATCATTGTGAGATTGTAACCCAAACATGAAGGCTTGTAACTATCTCGTGGTGATTCAATAAAATTTTAAAAATTAAAAAAATAAAATAAAACCTATCTGGCCTACTGCTTTTATAATGCTTTAGAGATCCCTGTCCAACACATACACACATGCACATATACTATGCCTACAATACACACATGTACACATACACATACAGAAACTCACACATACATACCCTTATTTATTTTGTTGGGGGGCCTGGGATTTGGGCCATACCTGGTGGTGTTCGGGGCTATTTCTGGCTCTGTGTTCAGAAGTCACTACTGAGAATAAGGAAAGGCCACATGCGATGCTTGGGATTAAACTGGAGGTGGCCACATGCAAGGCAAGCTCCTTACTACCATTATCCCTGGTACTATCCCTCTGATTCAGAAAATGCAAAAATTCCAGGAAAACAGAGTGACTGATAAGATGGAAAGGAGGAGACAATGTTATAGGGATGACATGGTAGATCAGTATCCTGAGGACACTTTGCTCTTGCCATCTGGTTTTTGATCATTAAAACATAGAAACCGATAATACATAGAAATTAATGAACCCATCCATATTAACATGCTGGTGGCAAAATCACAAAGAGAAATGAATTATGTGAAGTAAGCTTAGAACGCAGTATTTGAACTGTGCTCAATAGGCTGCTAAGAAACTTTGCTTAACAGGAAATAGTCTGAGCATAAATAGAACTTGAAATATCCCGGGAGGGTACAAGGCCTCCATTTGAGAAACACTGATTTAGACTGCCTTCTACTTCTCATTCAGTCTATCAGAAAAATCCTAAATCCAACTACCTCTTACCACCACACAACTGACATTTCTGTCCTACCCTTGTTTCCCTTCCCACTAGTTTTGCTTACTTCCTTTTGTTTCATACAAATTAGCCATGAAGACCTTTTCAGAAGGTAAATTCAGATCACATCAGTTCTATATTCAAAAAGTCTCCAGTGAGTTCTACTAAATAAAGAATAAAATTCTACCAGATCCATATAACCTGGTCCTTAGATTGCTTCTCCCACTGTCCATGTATCGCCAGTATGTAGCCAACAGTCTCTGTGTTGATTCTCAAACAAGTCCTCTGCCTGAATCTCTTATTCCCTCTTCTTAGAAAGCTCAACTCATGGATTCTCACCTGACTCAGTCTTCCACTGAAGTCAGTGCTCAAATGTCACTTTCAGAGAGATATTCCCTCAGTAAAGCACCCCAGAGTTCACAGTCCCTCACCATCTTCCTCCCTTCTGTGTTAGAAAGAGCAATTGGTTTATTATATTTGTTACATATAAAGGCACAAGATTGACTGTTTTGTTTATTTTTTTAGTTTATTATTTTTTTTATTAGTGAATCACCGTGAGAGTACAGTTACAGATTTACACATTTTCGTGCTTGTGTTTCCATCATACAATGTTCGAGAACCCATCCCTCCACCAGTGCCCATTCGCCACCACTGATGAACCCAATTTCCCTCCCACCCCCCAACCCATCCCCCCCACCCCACCCCGCCTCTGTGGCAGGGCATTCCCTTTTGTTTCCTCTCACCTTTTGGGTGTTGTGATTTGCAACAGAGGTATTGAGTGGCCATCGTGTTCAATCTATAGTCTACTTTCAACACGCATCTCCTTTCCTGAGCGGGTCCTCCAACCACGTTTTACTTGGTGTTCCCTTCTCTATCTGAGCTGACTTTTCCCCAGCATGTGAGGCTGGCTTCCAAGCCATGGAGCAAACCTCCTGGTTCTTATTTCTACTATTCTTGGGTGTTAGTCTCCTATTCTGTTATTTTATATTCCACAGATGAGTGCAATCTTTCTATGTCTATCTCCTTCTTTCTGACTCATTTCACTTAGCATGATACTTTCCATGTTGATCCACTTACATGCAAAGTTCATGACTTCATCTTTTCTAACAGCTGCATAGTACTCCATTGTATAAGACTGTTTTGTTTAAAACAGTGCCTGGTAAATTGCTGTTGTCAATAAATATTTATTAAATGAACTAATAAACTTGATTTTTCAAGTATCAAGGCTCAGATTTGCACTCTAAAAAACTCTTTACCTGACCATGTGCCCTTTGTTATGGAGACAAAGTCCTATCTACAAATTCTATAAAAGTTAAGTAGTTACAGTCTTTTCTCTCTTTTCCAGATTCAAGATCCAAAAATCTTTATGTCAGATTGTGATAGAACCCTTCCCCTCAAAAATGTTCATTAAGTCTGAGGTTCTCACCTATTTTCTAGGAAGTGACTCATTGACAATTATACCACGATCAATGGGAAAGTGAACAGGCACTAAATCGCTTCACATTTCACTTCAGGAATTCCTCACAGCTTAGTGCAAAGACTGTTTTAAATTAAGCAACTGCAACATCCTGTGCCTATGACACTGACATTGGTATAAAAACAGATTTGCAAGTAACCAGAGAAAAACTTTTTACATTTTATTCCCTTCCCTTTAAAATTTTAGATTTAGTTTTGAACACTTTTCAAGACCAGACAATCATACAAGAAAAGGGCTGAAACAGAACTTGCTTTTTCAAGCATCCTGATATGCTCGGGAAGAACAAGAAGGAATAGTTAAGTATTTCAAGTGGCTGAATGAACTCTGAGAATATGAGAGTATGACCTCTGAGAATATGGTAGCCAAGAAATATTTCAAAGTTGCATCTAAGAAATGTAAAAGGAATACATATGTGTATATATATATATATATATATATATATACCATATATAAATGTAACATGAATATAAATGTAAAGGAAATATAGTACTGCGGCAAGGGCATTTGTCTTGCATATGATCAGCAAAGGTTCCATCTTCAACATTTATTGCATATGGTTTGCCAAAGCCTGCCGGGAGTGATCCCTAAGTGCAGAGGCAGAAGTATGCTCTGAGCACCACTTGGTATGGGCCAACCAGCCACCATCCCAACCATCTCTTCTCCCCCTAAATGCGTAAAAGATAAATCATGTTCCAAAAATACTATTCCTAGATTAATAATAAGTGAAGAGAGAGAGAGAGAGAAAGAGAGAGAGAGAAGTGTCTGCCACAGAGGCAGGCAGGGGGTAGTTGGAGGGGTAGGGGTGATGGGAGGGAACCTGGGGACACTGGTGCTGGGAAATGTACACTGGTGAAGGGATGGTGTTGGAACATTGTATGACTAAAACCCAATCATGAACAGCTTTGTAATGATCTATCTCACAGTGATTCAATAAAAAAGTAAAAGAAAAATATTTGAAAAGTAAATGTGAGGAAAATGAAAACAGCTTTTCCTAAATCTGTTAGTGTAGATGATAATTGGGGCAGATTTCACAGATCCACCTTTGGTTGGACAACTAGTCCTAGAGCAAAGAAGTTACTTTTTTAATAAATACAAAAAACACTTTATGGTAAAATAATTAGGGCACAAGTCAAAAAGCTCCAAATCCTGGTTCCACAATTCATGAGCTCTAAGATCTTAAGCAAATTATTTAAACTTTGATTCTGCAATCATTATGAATTAAAGTAGAAGGTTAAAACTAGTCAGTTTGGGGCTAGAGAGATAGTAAGGTGCTTGTCTTACAGGCAGCTGACCTGGTTTCAATTCACAGCATCTTATATGGTCGCCTGAGCACTGCCAGGAATAACCTTTGAGCATCGCCAGGTGTGCCCCCAAGACAAAGGACAGAACTAACTAAATAAATAAATAAATAAATAAATAAATAAATAAATAAATAAATAAAAGTAGTCAATTTATGAGGATTGGAAAGAAAAGGGGTAAAAGTTATGAGTGCCAGATCCAAAACCTTTGTTAACGCATAACTATTTATTTCCTTTATCCTTTAATCTAAAGAACTAGGAAGAAACATCAACAGATCTCCAGTCCTCTAGGACATTTTTGCTTTCAATCTTTTTCAAAAAGACAAAATTGCCCTTTATAATCCACCTTGCCTTTCAGCAAAGATCCTTGCAGCCCAGCCCACATCTCCTGGAATTCACCAAAACTAATCTCACGGGCCCTTTACCTTTTCACTGACCTCCACTAGCCGTCCAGTATCCCAGCTTACCAAGAATGACACACATGACTCTGCATGCCCCATATTATCAGCTTCTCCTAGAAACACTTTGATCCCTAGAGAGCGCAAGATGAGCAAACTTTCACACTTGATCCCTTCTTTACAAGGATCTCTCCCAAATGACACTTTCTAACATCCTTTCACCTTCACCAACAACCAGCTCTCCCTCAAGAGAAGAACAGAGATACAGAAATTAGGGTTCATGCCCAGGATTTGATTCCCAATACCACATGGTTGCTCCAGTACTGCTGGGTGTGGCTTTGGAGGCCCCAAAACTGCAGGGTGGCCCAAGTATCCCCAGCATTTCTGGACCCAAACAGCATCGCATCCTCAAACTCTTGCTATGAACACCAGGTCAGTTAGCTGGGAATCTCCAATAGGATCCTAGACATTCTGAGCAGTGTTTTGGATATTGTTCAGCTCCCTCTGACACAGTAATAAGGTTTGCTTCTACAGTCCTGAACTGCACCAGGCTTATGAAGAGAATACATGAACTCTTTCTTCCTTGCTGTCACTTCCAAACCATCTTCCTTCCTATTTTTTGTTTGTTTGCTTGCTTTGAGGTGTGTGTGTGGGGAGGGGGGGTAAGGCTACACCCAATAACACTAGGGAAGCTATGTGGTGCATGGGACTAAGCCTGGGAATTCTGTGCATGCCACTCACCCACTCCAGCCCTTTGAGCTATCACCTAGTATGTCCTTTCTCCCCCCCATCACTGTCTCACTGTCATCCTGTTGTTCATCGATACTCGAACGGGTACTGGTAATGTCTCTATTCCTCCCAGCCCTGAGATTTTAGCAGCCTCTCCTTACTTATCTTTCCCAACAATTGGAGGCTCTTTCAGGGTCAGGGGAATGAGACCTATTGTTACTATTTTTAGCATATTGAATACACCACAGGTAGCTTGCCAGGCTCTGCCCATGTGGACAGGATACTCTCGGTAGCTTGGCTCTCTGAAGTGTGTGTGTGTGTGTGTGTGTGTGTGTTTGTATGTGTGTGTATAAAACAGTGATACAGTGAATATATATGTATGTATATATACTACTCTCTATGATTTGTTGCTTACTGTTTGAACTCCATCAAATATGGAGTCCCCCACCCAATATTAAGGATAAAATGTAGGGCGCCTCATACATGGGAGAAAGTGCTCTATCACTGAGCCATATTCTGTACCTGTACCTCTTCCTAACTCCCACCAGGTTTGTATACATTATCCACCTACACCACTCAGCTCTCCTCTTCGTTTCTCTCACCTGATTTCTATCCCTCCCCATCCCTGTTACAAACATATCTGACTCCTAACAAGCTTTACAACCCTACTCTTTTTTTTTTTTTTTGGCTTTTTGGGTCACACCCGGCAATGCACAGGGGTTACTCCTGGCTCAGCACTCAGGAATTACTCCTGGCGGTGCTCAGGGGACCATATGGGATGCTGGAATTCGAACCCGGATCAGCTGCGAGCAAGGCAAACGCCCTACCCGCTGTGCTATTGCTCCAGCCCCTACAACCCTAGTCTTTCCTCACCTCTAAATACTTTTAAAATACTGATCCTTCGGACACCTAAGATGTCTTAACTGTTTACCATCCAGTGACTTCCTCTCCACCCTTCACCAGTCAGACTTCCATATTCAGGCTCAGCCATTATCAATAATGGCAATATTCCATCTTCTTTAATTCAAGCACCTTACTTTTGGGCCCTGGCTTCTAAACTTCTTCATACTTCCTCTTATACTCTCATTTCAACAACTTTCAACCACATCAAATCTATGACTCATTACAACCACCACCTCTTTACCCTTCTCTAACATCCTCTCCTTGCCCCTTAGTCAGGCGTAATCTCTTGCTCATTACCAAAACTTTCATTGCTTTCCCCTCAAGGAATAATAATCCCACTCTGGATTATTTAATAGTAAAGCCCTCAAATCTGCCTATATGGAATACTTCCTACAATGTGCCAGGGATTTAACAACAAAATTCATCTGGAAAACACACAACAGCCCAAACAACTCCCATTTTGATTTTCATGACCACAAATCCTCTGGTTGATCCCTAAATTGATCCCACCAAGCAGTTACTTGTTTTCCCTTATCCATTTACCCTCCTGGTTCAAAATTCTTATCTGGTGCATTCTTTTCTTCCAGAATGTTAATCCCTTAACCTAGACCTTCCCAGTCTTCAATTTCCTAGATAAAAAAAGAAAATCAGAAAATCGCCTCAAACATCCCACTAAAACTTCTATATAAATACCTCTAATTTGTACTCTAACAGTCTTTCCATTTTTCACGATCAGTGTGTCTCAAATGTGTGGTTTGAAGACACCTTTGGATGTTTATTAATTATGAAGGAACCTTACAAAATATTCTTTTGTGGGCAGTGCTCAGGGCTTAATATGGCTCTGTGCTCAGGGACCACTCCTGGCGGGGCTCAGTAGGACCATACAGGGTGCCCAGGATCAAACCCAAGCTGGCACCATGGAAGGAAAATACCCTATTCACTGCATTATTACTCCTGCCCAGAATTTTCACTTATGTGGGCTATATCTATCATTCCTTATATAATAAAAATTTTTTAAATGATCATATAAAAATATCTGTTAATCCATTAAAAATGAGTACTGTCACAAGTGCTATCTGTATGAAAGATAAGTACTTCCTAAAACAACAAAATATACATATACAGTGAGTTTTTAAAAAAAGCAATTTTCTATCTTTGCGAATCTCTTAAATGCCTGCCTTAATGAAAGGCAGCTGGAATCAATCTCTTGTAATGTACTGTTTGGGTTGGAATGAAAGATTTTAGTTTCACACAAATTCATAGTTGGAATCGACAGGAATATTTTTAATAGTTTCCTTAGGTCATTGTAGTTATTCTTCTAGGATATAATAACAAATCCCAACAAGTGATAGTTCCTGAAAATTAGTTCTAATGTGAAATCTAAAATCGTATCAACAAAATTTCCTACATGGTACTTTAAAATTCTTGAGCCTATCTTCTTGCACACTGGTTTTGTGTGTTTATTTCATTTTTTCTCCTTCTGGTTGTGAGAGGTAAACTTGGGGGTACTGGGGCAGGGGCAGAGCACAGCGTGCTGGGAATCAAACACAGGGTCTCATACACTCAGGCACCTGCCCTACCACTCTGACACTTAGCCCTGGCAGCGCCTGGCCCTTTGAATAGACCCTTTAACCAATGCAGGCTTTTGTAACACTCTGCACTTGTTTCTTAAATATGTGTCACTAATCACATTGGAAAAGTCTGAAGTCTTGGGAAGCTGTAATATGAAAGTCTTTCATTCTTTCATACAAAAATGATCTTCCACAGAAAAATGACTAGGACAGCTACAACCTCAAAGCAGCTGCTCAAGTGCTTTTCTTCACATAATGATCACATGACCACCGGCAGCCACAGTTCTCATGTGCCCTCTCCCCCTTTAACCATTCAGAATCTTCAAATGACGCACACAAGAATAAGATTTAATAAATAAAAATTTAAGAATTTCCCTGTTTCTTCAGGGACATTCTGAACTAGAATTGGCTTTATTTTTGTTTTGTTGTAATGAATGCATAATGATGGAGACTATGATGACCAGCCACTGACATCAACTAGCAGTGTAACTGACATCAACACTGCAGCAGTGTTACCCACCAGGGCTTTTCACAAACCAGTTCTTGAAATACAGTACAGTGGAAGAGGCTCATGCTTCAGTTTTACCATGTAAATTGTTTTGACTTGTAGGGGCTCCTGACAAGGTCTCAGAAACCCCTAGGGACACACTGGCCACACTTGGAGAACAGCTGTTTCTAGACAAATTCTCCATGTTCTCACAAGAGGCCACTTCCTTGCCAGATAATGCAAACTTCAATTTCTTCCTTTCCCCTCTCACACTGTCAATTTTCTCCACTCTCTTCAGTCTTCCATTAGCATACATTGTGTTATTATCTCTCAACTTTTAAAATACCCTCCCTTTTTGGGCTGCTGGAGAGATACAGCAGTGGACGGGGTGGTTACCTTACAGGCGGCCACTCGGGTTCAATACCTAGTGCTGTACATGGTCCCCTAAGCACCATCAGCAAGCATGCCTGGGTGCAGAGCCGAGCAAAAGCCCTGAGCGCCAAAGAGGCCCAGGCTGGGTAAGCAGAAGGGGGAAGAGAAGAGCTCTCTGTACATATGAATGAGAAGGGAAATCAGCACCTCGGCACTAATCAACCTTTTCTGGAATTAAAAAAGAAAAATATAACTAGGCACCTGACATTCCGAAAGATTTTCTAATATACCAGCAACATAATATCAACCTTTTTAAGAATTCTTTCTAATTTGCTCCTTGCAGACAGTGTCTAGCCACCACATTGCACGCACCCCCCTATGATTTCAGACATCAAATATTAACACAAAGTGAGTAATGCAAAAAGAAAGGGGGTTAATCAGACATCTTCAGAGAAAGGAAAAATAACACTGATTCAATGAGAGCTGCTAATGAGGCTTTTTGTTTTGGTAGATTAATTTGGGAGTCTGATGACTAAGAAGAAAATTTAAGCTTCTCAGGTGACTGCTGTTGATTATTATCAAGTTCTTTTTTTTTTTAATTAAAGAGATACCTTTGCTTAATTCTAGTTTATGAAACTCAGGTGTTTAGCTAAAATCTGTGTCCACCTAGGAGTGTGAAAAACTTTTCTCATTAGCAAAGTAAAAGACCTCTTCTTACTGATTGTGGCTTATATTTGACAGATGATGAGCATGTCAGACTGTGAACTGCTGATGTTTAAATACATTACCCTAATACTCTTTAAGCATTGCCAATTGTAAACCTCATTAACTCCCAGCATGTGGCCAAGGCCTGGATTTCATAGACAGCCTCACAAAGTGAAAACAGGTATATAAAAATGATTTTGTCATCAACAACATTATTACATCCTCCTTCACCTTGTGAAGTATTTAAAAGGCCATATGGTTTCTTTTCCCTCAGAAAGCTAAACAAATAGCAAACATGGGGGAGTCAGAGAACTAAAAATCTAAATCTAAAAAGCCACCCATTTTAAATCCCACATCTCCTCAACTTTTCTTCAATGACATTATTCCTCATGCCTTCAAATGAGAATGGTCGTGGGCCGGTTCTCTGTGCTTGCAAGAGAAAGGAATCATGCACGGATGCTGTTTATAGT
This sequence comes from Sorex araneus, assembly GCF_027595985.1. Classification (NCBI taxonomy): domain Eukaryota; kingdom Metazoa; phylum Chordata; class Mammalia; order Eulipotyphla; family Soricidae; genus Sorex; species Sorex araneus. The sequence continues at coordinate 384,693,201 of NC_073302.1, read as the reverse complement.
GTTATAATTTGGATAAAACAAAATGGGGACTGTCAAGGGGTTATACTAAATATATCAGCTATCATTGTGAAGTTAGGATTCCCGACATTAGTTTTTTCAAAAGAAGAGCCAACTTTTCTCTCACTGTAAGTATAAAAAGGTATACACACACCTCAGCAGTGCCTGCCCACACCTGCTCTCTTGCTGGCAGAGAAACAGCCCAGTCACATCTTGAAAAGGACATGACACCACTGAATCTTCCCACGTAGAGTGGTCCAGGCTGAGAAATCTGAGGTCTTCTTGGAATGGGGGTGGGCAGATTTCCCTTTCTTCCTGAACACACAGCAGCCTGCAGTCATACCCGACACTCTCCGACATAAGAAACGACCAGGAGGACTGGCCAATGGTTGGAAGCTTGCCACAAGAGTGTATGGGGGGGTTGGGGTGAGGGTGGGGGCATAGGGCAGGTAGGGTATAAAAGGGACCAACATGACAATAATAGTTGGAGAGAGAGAGAGAGAGAGAAGAAAAGGCGGGGGGCAAGGTGAGGGGGAAAAATGGGACCAGTGGTGGTGTGGTAAGTACAGTGGTGAAGGGACAGGTGTTGGAACATTATACAACTAAAATTCAATCATGAACAACTTTGTAAATGGGTATGTCACTGTGATTTAATTTTTTAAAAAAATTAAAAAAAGAAATGACCCAGCTCTGCAACTAAACCTCATCAAAGTGCCAAGCCACCAAACTGTTCGAGAGCTCCTGGACTATGTGGTCACATAAATGGCTGTGTGACACCTCAAAATTTTATAGTACTGTCAGCCCAGTAGGATCACAACAAATCTGGTAGGAAACTTGCATAGAATCCCACCACGCTCAATGAGCCTAAACCATAACACAGATGCTCAGTAGTGATCCTCAGACAATGACTTTAGTAACATCATTATCAGATATGACAATAATCACAAATTGATCTAATTTCATTAATTTCATTTGTCTTTATGTCTGGAGAGATAGTACAGTGGGTAGGGCATTTGCCTTGCTACATGGCCAACCCGGGTTCGATTCCTCCATCCCTCTCAGAGAGCCCGGCAAGCTATCGAGAGTATCCCACCCGCACAACAGAGCCTGGCAAACTACCCATGTTGTAGTCAATATGCCAGAAACGGTAACAAGTCTCACAATGGAGACATTACTGGTGCCCTCTCAAGCAAATTGATGAAAAACAAGATGACAGTGCTATAGTGCTACAGTCTTCATGTTATTACAATCATGTCCTGTCACTGTTGTCCCATTGCTCATCGATTTGTTCGAGCAGGCACCAGTAATGTCTCTCATTGTGAGACTTACTGTTACTGTTTTTTTTGCATATCCAATATGCCATAGGTAGCTTGCCAGGCTCTGCCATGCGGGCGCAATACTCTCAGTAGCTTGCCGGGCTCTCCCAGAGGGGCGGAGGAATCAAACACAGGTCGGCTGCATGAAAGGCAAACACCTTACCACTGTGCTATCGCTCCAGCCCAGTTACAAACAATATGAAGAAAATTTATTTGTACCTGCAAGAGGGCAGACTATGATCGTGCGTGGGAAACTGGGGACACTGGTGGAGGGAAAGGCACAATGGTGATGGGGACTGGTGTTGGAACACTCAATGCCTGAAACAACTATTGTGAACAACTTAGTAAATCACAGTGTTATCATAATTAAAAAAAAAAGGTACACACCTGAGGTGAAAAACTTATTTGGTACATTCACTTGTGATTGGCGCATACCAAAACCATTCAGTATCTTCCCACACAGCAGAGGTGAGACCTGTAATGATTCCAGATGCTGATCACCCCCAGACCTCAGCCTACTCATTCTCTGGAGGGAAGAAGTTCAGCACTAGTAGAAGCAGCTTTGACCCAGCCCTAAGGAGACATTAGCTAATAAAAATACACAAATAGAAACATGCTTGCAAACCTTAAGATAATTTCTACATTACTCTTAGTAGACAATTCAGTGAACAACATAAAAACTACATGAGGTACATTTCATTCCCATTTTAAACAGAACCATATTAATGACAATCAAATCTAAAAGACACACCAGGGACCTGAGAGACAGTAGAGCAGGTACGACAGCTGCTTACCACATGTGGCTGAACCACAAGTGGCAAGTACCGTTGGATACCGGCATCACTATGGACCCGCAATTCAATCAGGAACGATCCCTGGGCACAGATTCAGGAGTAAGCCCAGACCACTGCCAGGTATAGGTCCAAAAAACAATGCAAAAAAAAAATACCCATCAAAAAACAAAACCAAACAAAATAAAACAGGGGGCTGGAGCAACAGCACAGCAGGTAGGGCATCTGCCTTGCACTCGGTCGACCTAGGTTCGATTCCCAGCATCCCATATGGTCCCCTGAGCACCGCCAGGAGTAATTCCTGAGTGCATGAGCCAGGAGTAACCCCTGTGTACTGCTGGGTGTGACCCAAAAAGAAAAAAAAAATCCAAAAATTTAACAGCATCAGCATCAGACAGTTCACAGCTTCGCTCAGGTAAGAGAATCTGGTCCTTGGGGAGTTCTGAGAAGCACCTTTTTTTCTCAGATGCAAAGACAGGATGCTCACAAGGGAAATCCAGAAAACAAAAGATTCCCAGGCCCTGGCAGTGTCCTCTCAGCTCCTACAAGGAACTTCACAAATTGATTCAATTCATCATTCACCCATTCCAAAGGGATAGCCAAAAGGGAGCGAATTCTCCATACAACAAACAAGTGAAGACCAAAGAAAATCAGGAAACATTACAGAAATGCTTCAGCATAGACAAATTGTACAGTTCCCTGACTCAGCTCTAATCAGCTTACCATGAGATTCAAATAAAACCTTCCAATCCTTAACATAAACTACAAATTCCAACACAGTGTGGCTACGGCAAACCTTTGCACACCCTGCCCTGAACTTTCCATGCTCCACGTATGCTAATCTCTCTATTTAAACTGCATTAATGAGCCTGTCCAAGACCTTTGCCATCTCTCTTCCCTGTTCACTGTCTGCACTACTCTGGTCCACCATTCTCCACCCTGTTACCAATCTCCCCTCGCCCCCAGCTCAAAGGGCATTCAACCAACTTCTAGTTCCAGAAAGATCCCTTATTATCTCACAGTTTGTTGCTACTCCCTCCCTGCCCACAGTACCTGGTCAACCTGTGGCTTTAATACTGGTTCTATTCTGTTTTTTCTCTTTTTTCAAATACCATTAATTATAATACTATCCGCAATAGGATTTCACACATGCAATGTTCAAATACTGCACTCTCCACCACTGTCTCCACTTGGGGCCCCTCCCGCCTGACCCAGCCCTTGGTAAACTGTTCTGTAGAGCATTTGTCAGATTTTGTTGCTCTTTGGCCCTTCTCTTAAATAATACACCAGACAAGTTCTTCAGTTTGCTCGGTTCTTTGGGAAAGAATCATGACAACATAAATAAATGGTAAGGCATAAAATGTTTTTGCGTGAAACCAAGGATTCTCTCTTCTAAACTCTATTTTTTTTTCTTTTTTGGGTCACACCCAGCAATGCACAGGGGTTACTCCTGGCTTTGCTCTCAGGAATTACTCCTGGCAGTGCTCGGGGAACCATATGGTATGCTGAGAATCGACCCCAAGTCGGCTGCATGCAAGTCAAACACCCGACCCACTGTGATTATCACTCCAGCCCTCTCTTCTAAGCTCTTTCTGAGGAAATAAATAAAAAAGAAACTTTCTCTCCCCCCTCTCAAAATACTCACGACAATATTACCAGCTACAGAAAATTAAAAACTGCAATAACACTATAAAGGCATGGGAAAGGTGAGAATATCATTAATGATTGTTATCCCTTTTGATACTGAGATATTATTAAGCTTTGAAGGGGAAAAAAAAGAAAGAAAGGGCAAAGAAGTAGGGTCAGCTAAGAATTTCTCTGTCACAAATAAAACACTGAGATTAAGATAAAACAAAATTTGAAAGAAAATGTCAAGTTGAAGAGGACTGCTTGATTATGAGAAAAGAGGCAGCCAGGACCACTGGAAAGGTCAAGATCTTGAAGTCAGAGAGCTGGACACCTTCTGTCAGCAAATTGCTTGAGCACAGAGAGCCTCAATTATCTCACCATCAAAACCAGGAAAACAAAGGCAATGTTTCAGATTTGCTATATTATTATTTTTGGGAGGGTGGAGGAACCTGTGTCTGTGAGCACACATGACTGTGTGTGTACAGATATGTCACATTATTTTATTATTAAAACAACCTGACACTGTTGAGTCAAATGCATAAAGGCTGTATTTTTTCTTTCTTGCTTTTTGGGTCATACCTGGCGATGCTCAGGGGTTACTCCTGGTTCTGCACTCAGGAATTACTCCTGGCGGTGCTCAGGGGACCATACGGGATGCTGGGAATCGAACCCGGGTCGGCCGCGTGCAAGGCAAATGCCCTACCCGCTGTGCTATTGCTCCAGCCCCTAAAGGATGTATTTTTAAGACTACCAGTAAAAAAAAAAAGATACAGGAAGAATGTGTTAATGGGGCAGATACAGAAAAGAAGAAAAAGTACACTGGAAAGTTTTCATCAACTATATAAAATGGCCCACAAATAGGTTAATGTGATTAGCAACCAAATGTTGAATGAAAAGGGGATACAGATAACACAAAAGGAAAAAACTCAGTAATGCTCATGTCAAACAAAAACGTTGTAAAATTTTTAATTTGGGAAAAATCTGTATTTCAAATCTTTCTGGTGAATCGGAAGAAAAATAGCAGTAAGTCAGAGTCAGCTCTTTGTTTCTAAGCTCCAGTCACAGCTAAAAAGAACCAGGACTTTTTGAAAAAAGTGATTCTGGTACAGAAGGAGAAAAATTCTTGTGATCCTTGTTCATTTCACTTGCCAAAGCAAGAAATACTCAAAGGTTAGGGGTACAGACAGCAGTATGAAGGGACTCCTACTGACCACCTGGGAAATTTGAGTAAATGAGAGAATAATAAATTGTAATAAATCAAATTTAATTTATTACATTGTTAGTTCATGAATTTATACTAACATAAAAGACTGAGAAAATAAAAGGAGGTGGAGGACACTCTGCTTTGTTCAAGAATGCTAGAGCATAAACATGGGAGAAATTAAAGAAAATTCACCACTTTTCAAACCCCATTATAATAATTCATAAAGCAATCCCCAAGATTTCTAAAATTACTTGGTGAACAGGCGCTGGGAAACAGGATGTTTGCACGTTCTCCAAGTGCTAATTGCAAAGCAAAATCTGGCCATATACAATGGACATATTTTTCAGATATCCCTTAAACAAAAGATCCAAGAGCATCATATTGCTAGAACAATGTGCTTCCTAGGGCAGTCGGGTAATCGGTACAGAATCTTAACCTGCTCTCAAATCCTCATTTAAATGAACCAGTGAGGATTCAAGCAGGCAAACCCAGAATGTGGGACTGTCAAAATAATTACTCTAGATTTTAAAAGTCTTTATTATTTTTTGAAGGATAAAGGTTTGTAATGGATTAAAATAGTTATAATAATTAAATGTAGTATAAAAATCTGACTGGATCCTGGATGTTAAAAAAAAAAGCAATTAACTATTAAAGGTGAAGGTGGATGGACAGATTTGGTACATTTTGATGGAGAATGGCTATTAGATAGTATTTAACATGATTGAAAATTTCCCTGAGTTTGGCAAAGGTGGTGATCAGTAGCAGAAAGTTCTTATTCTTATAAGATAAATGCTGATATTAAGAGCTAAGAATCAGATGGTGAAGCCAAAAATGAAAATTATGTTTATGTTTTTTGGATAAGAGACCTGTAGAAAGAGAGCACTTAAGTAATATGTCAATATGTAAACATGTGAACTTTAAATTTTCATTAAATTACATTAAATTCAAATGGAAAATCTAAAATTTAAAATATCTAAAATGTAAAAGACATTACCAACTAAACTAGATAAAGGGAACATACATACTGGGCACTGATAATATTGGTTTGACATTTAGATAGCAAAAAAAAATTTAACTGTGAGAAAAACTGACTCAAATACCGAGTCAGAAAATTCTTATTGTGTGTAGTTTTGTAATTATTCCTATGAATCATAAAAACAGAAAGTTTGGAAGCAGGCAGTATCCTAAGAAAAGTATTTGGTAGAACTTACCTATGTTCTATATATTTGCTGCCACAATGAACTTGAATAAAATGTATCCATCTTAGCTACCCCCTATAAACAGCAGAGAGGCCCATGAGAAATACTCCTCAGACTTTACATTAACTACCAAAGAATCCCATCTTGGTGGAAGAGAGAAAACAGAGATAATCCAAGTAACTCCTTCTGCATCAAAGAGAGTACTCCTCTAAGATATTAAAGAAAATGCAATTGCGAATTTCCTTACCAATCTGCAAGACTTTCATTAAAAGAGGATATTCCCATGCAAGTTGGAATGAAAGGTGCATAAAGAAGTATTAGTAAAAACTGAAATTATTTGCAGTACATCATAAGATTTTACTTTGGTTGTATCTCAAACCACTGTAGCACTGTTGTCCCGTAGTTTCACTGTATATTTAAACCACTGTACATTTATTTATTTATTTATTTATTTTGAATTTTTTAAATTTATTTTTTAATAAGTGAATCACCAATCACCGTGAGGGTACAGTTACATATTTATACATTTTTGTGCTCATGTTTCCCTCATACAAATTTCGAGAACCCATCCCTTCACCAGTGCCCATTCTCCACAACAAATAAACCCAGCATCCCTCCAACCCTCCCCAATCCCATCTCCCCCCACCCCACCCTGTCACTGTGGCAGGGTATTCCCTTTTGTTCTCTCTCTCTAATTAGGTGTTGTAAACCACTATACATTTAAAAATATACACATATTTAAAAATATACAGACATGTGACTTTGCCAACAAATGGAGGACTCTCAGAGCCAAAGAATGTCAGCCCAGAACAGAGTGGAATATCCCTACACACAACCCCAAATGTATGATCACTTAATATTTTATAAGGGGGCAAGAAATGTGAAGTGGAGCAAGGAAAGCCTCTTCAACAAATGGTGCTGGCATAACTGGACAACCACATGCAGAAAAATGGGCTTAGACCTTGACCTGACACCATGCACAAAAATCAGACCAAAATGGATTAAAGACCTCAACATCAGACCAAAATCCATAAGGTACATCGAAGACAAGGTCAGCAAAACCCTTCACGATATTGAAGCTAAAGTATCTTCAAAGATGACACGGAACAATCAAGTAGAAACAGAGATAAACAAATGGGACTATATTAAACTAAAAAGCTTCTGCACCGCAAAAGACACAGTAACCAGAATTGAAAGGCAATCTACAGAATGGGAAAGGATATTCACCCAATACCCACCCGATAAAGGGTTGATATCAAGGGTATATAAAGCACTGGTTGAACTCTACAAGAAGAAAACATCCAACCCCATCAGAAAATGGGGCGAAGAAATGAACAGAAACTTTTCCAAGGAAGAGATATGAATGGCCAAAAGGCACATGAAAAAATGCTCTGCATCATTAATCATCAGGGAGATGCAAATCAAAACAACCATGAGATACCACCTCACACCTCAGAGAATGGCACACATCCAAAGGAACAAAAGCAAACACTGTTGGAGAGGATGTGGGGAGAAGGGGACCCTTCTCCACTGCTGGTGGGAATGCCGACTGGTCCAGCACCTTTGGAAAACAATATGGACAATTCTCAATAAATTAGAAATTGAGCTTCCATTTGATCCAGCAATACCACTGCTGGGAATATATCCTGCAGAAACAAAAAAGTATAGTCGAAATGACATCTGCACTTATATGTTCATCACGGCACTGTTTACAATAGCCAGAATCTGGAAAAAACCCGAGTGCCCGAGAACAGAGGACTGGTTAAAGAAACTTTGGTACATCTATACAATGGTATACTATGCAGCTGTTAGAAAGGATGAAGTCATGAACTTTGCATATAAGCGGATCAACATGGAAAGTATCATGATAAGTGAAATGAGCCAGAAAGAGAGGGACAGACATAGAAAGATTGCACTCATCTGTGGAATATAGAACAAGAGAGTACGAGACTAATACCTAAGAATGGTAGTATATAACACCAGGAGGTTGGCTCCATAGCTTGGAAACTGGTCTCAGATGCTGGGGGAAAGTCATCCCAGATAGAGAGGGGAACACCAAGTAATATACAATTGGAGATCCTGCGTGGGAAGGGAGATTTGTGCTGAAAGTAGACTAGAGACTGAACAGGATGACCACTCAATACCCCTATTTGGAACCACAACACCCAAAAGGAAAGAGAGATATCAAATTGGAATGCCCCGCCACAGAGGCAAGGTGGGGTAGGGGGATGGGACTGGGGGGGTGGGAGGGATACTGGGTTCATTGGTGGTGGAGAATGGACACTGGTGGAGGGATGGGCTCACAAACACTGTATGAGGGAATAACAAATGTGTGAATCTGTAACTGTATCCTCACTGTGACTAATTAAAAAATAAATTAAAAAAAAACAATAAAAAAACACAGAGGTGTACAGTGACTTCCTAATAAAGCAACAGGCAGTTGTTTCAAACAAAACAAATTATTTTATAAAGGATGTAAAATATCAATAATAAAATAAAATATTGATTATATACTGAAATAAAAATACAAGCTTCACTCAATGGAAAAACTTAAATGAGATCTTTAAAAATAATTAAAATAAACTTACCCGTCCTTAGTCTGATCTACCACACCACTTAAAAGTTCCACAGTCTTTGGATTAGGTTGGCTTTCTCCAAAAATGTTCAAGTATCGAGTGACAAAATCATTGGGAGACATAAAAAATTCACCATTTTTTTCAATGCTTGCATACTGTTTGAAAAAAGAAAAGAAAGATGTTTCATTTTCTAAAAGCATATAGTCATGAGATCAATACATGAAAGGCTGAAGATTCAAAGGGTAGAGGATCAGGTATTAATAGATAACACACCTTACAGGAACATTTATTTTGCATAATTTTGCATAGTTAGAATATCAAATGCCCCAAGTTTTAGGTTTATGCTAACAGTTCTTAACTGGAGCAGATTCAGTCTGTTTGTCCAATTTAAGTATGCTGATAGCTCCTAACAGTCAAATCCACTCTATAAGAACCAGCCTTCTCTCTGTTACCTGCCCTTTGGGGAGGAGTCCTTTATCTTTGCTCTTCCTGTTTTTCTTTTAACCCAAACAAGACAACCAATCAATTCTAATAATAGCCCTTAAGTGGAAGTTAGTTACAAAGCAACAATTCTAATCAGTGGAAGGTCAACTTAATTTTATTTGCTGGGGGTGGCTGAGGAGCTATCCTCAGGGGTCACTCTCTAATGCTGGGGTGACCAGGCATGCCAGGAATTGAATCCAGGGCTCTCACAAGCAAAACCTGTGTTCTAGGCCCTTGAGCTAGCTCCTTGGCCCCTGAGTCCATTGATTTTTTTTTTTTTTTAAGGAATTTATGGGAGTGCCAAACAATCAGTGCAGCAGGGATGGCTCTTGCCTAGCTCACAAGTTGACCTCCAACTGATGTAACTTGAGGAGGAGGGATGTCAACTACATACTGGCCTCGAGTTGGTAGATACCAGGAAAACTGTTAGGGAAAAAAAATCCTACAGGGCTTAGGACAGCCCCGTACAGCACAGTGAGCTAGCCCACAGTGGGAATAACTACAGCACCTGCTTACGCAGGTAGCTAAATTACTTATATCATAGGGGTTTAATATTTCTAGCCAGCATTTACAAAAGATAGTCCAATTAAATCTGTTTATGGAAACATGAAAATGTAAAGGAAATGTCAGTGCTAATTACAGCAAGCCTATAGTTGACTCAGTACTATACATGTTTGTTAACATTAGTGAATAACTTGTTTTAACAACAAAATTTAACTCTTCCACCAACAGACATTTAGATCATCGTTGACATTAAACTATTTTTTGTATTTTTTTTAAATAGAGCTGAGATAACCGGCTTTGTATATATTATTTGTCTAAACTCTTGGCTAGACTTGTGGAAGAGAAATTGTTCAAAGAAGAAGAACTTTATTCTTCTTATCACACCAATCTGGAGGAAACTTTGTGTATCAATTTTCACCCACAGTGAACGTACATGAACACAGACAGCCCTTTCCCCTTCATCTATCATATTTCTTGAGAATGTTTTTCCAGATTGGTATTTTTATATAATTAAGTATGCTTATTTTTCTTCTTTTTTGCAATTAATTTTAAGTTTAGGAACTAGTGCTTCCTCATCTCAAGATTAAATATTCACTATATTGCTTCAGTTTCTTTACACAAAGGCTAACTCATTCATTTAAATACGCTGATCCTTTACTTTTGGATAGGATTTGAGATGATAATTCTCTAACCTTAATTTCCCTTCATGTAATCTCTTACTTGTCCCAGGACCATAAATCACATCATTGTCCCTTCCCATATTGTGTCTACCATGTGTACCATATACTAAATTATTATCTAGTCTCTGGGGCAAGGTTTGTAAGTCCATCTCCACTAAGCAAGTCCATCTTCACTATGTATTCAGAGCAGATCCACAGGGAGAATGCCAGGTTGGACAGACAGTTATTGTCAACACTGCAGTAGAAATGTTTCAGGACGATCCTTGTCAATTGACCTGTCTACTCTTGCAAGATTTCACGCATCTTCACTGCTATAACCAAAGAAAAAACTCTGTCAGACTGGGTTTTTTTTTTTTTTTTTTTTGTTTCCTTGTCTTTCTCTGTTCTCAGAATGGTGCTTGGCAGACAGTGAAATGTATTTAACAAATATTTCTCACATGAATGAAAGGTTAAAAAACATAGTATTACTTCGATCTGTAAATTTTTTTTGGCCATGATCCCTCTTTGATTTTCCCAAAATGCCTTTAGAATCATTGTCAAGTTGCTGAACCCTTAAAAAAAAAAAGTTAATTGAAAATGAAAAATAGAACTACATTTAATATACTATGTGAGGAGTAAAACATCTGTCACCCCATATATGTCTTTGAACAAAAACAAAAAAATATTAATTTCATGGGAAGGGTCATTAAAAACAGGGCAAAGGTTGTCTTTAAAATATTTTCATGTAATCCTCTCTCCTAGAAGCATCTCCCTGGAGAATTAAATATGCATAGTTAACTTTACTGAATATTCTTTGATAACCTTCATAAATGACCCTCCCTTTCTTCTCCCCTCCCCCAACATCTTCTGCTCCCCCTCACTACTAAAATGTAGCGTCCAGAACCATGTGGAAGAGTTCGTTTTCCTGGGTCTCTTGCCATGTATACAAGATGTATATGTGTTCTTAATAAAAATTTTCTTTGCCTTTTGACAACCTAAATCTTGTTGAATAAATTGTCCAGCCTCATATAACCCAGAGGAGTACAGGAGTACACAAAGACTTCTCTTGCATCTGACAACTACTAGTCCAACAATGAACAGAAGTACTATTTTTTTTTTTTTTGCCAATAACGTTGGTAAAACTCTGAAGTAAATTCAGTTCTCACATATGGATGGTTGAGAACAAACTTTTCAGCTTAGAAAACTGATTAGCAGAAGCCTCATCAGGAGAGAAAATACAGTGGGTAGGGTGATTGACTTGCATGCAGTCAACTCGGGTTTAATCCCTGGTACCCTGAGCCCTGCCGGGAGTAAGCCTGTGCATTACTGGGTGTGGCCAAAAAATATTAAATAAAAAATAAGAAAACCAGTTAGCAATATCTACTATAATCAAATACATATATATTCATAAATCCAGCTATTTCAACCAAGAAGACATCTGGAGTACAGATATGTACCTACATACATATATATCCACATGACAATATATAATGTCCCCCAAATTTGCTTCAGATTGTAATGCACATAGTAGCATTACCTTGGTGACTCAAATGTCAATCAGCAGTCACTGTCACTGTCATCCCGTTGCTCATAGATTTGCTCGATCGGGAACCAGTAATGTCTCCATTGTGAGACTTGTTGTTACTGTTTTTGGCACAGTGAATATGCCATGGGTAGCTTGCCAGGCTCTGCCACGCAGGTGAGATACTCTTGGTAGCTTGCTGGGCTCTCCGAGAGGGGCGAAGGAATCGACCACATGAAAGACAAACGCCCTACCCGCTGTGCTATCATTCCAGCCTCAATCGGCAGTAGGATCTATAAATCAACTATGGTATATTTACACCACAGAATCAACAAAGCAAAAGGGATAAACTAAAACCTACACCACAGTGTGGGATGGATATGATCTCGCTTAAAGTTGAAAGTGTGACAAAACTAGTGGTGGGATACCCATGTGAGAGGTGGGTACTGAGCTTCTGAGTGCTAATTCTAAGTTTGCTCCCATTGTGTACTGGTATGATGTGTGCACTGTATCACACCTCAGATAAATAGTTCATGTTTAAAAAATTCATTGATACATTTTTTTCTGCCTTAATTTTTTTTGGGGGCACACCCATCCATATTGAGAGCTTACCCCTGGCTCTGCGTTCAGGGTTCACTCTTGGTTGACTCAGGGGACTATAGAGGGAGCTAGGGATCAATCAAAGTAAGCACCTTACCTGCTGTACTCTCTTACTCTCTAACCCTTTTCTGTCTCAATTTTTAGAGATGATGGCTCATCTTTTAAACGTAGGGACATACATGGTAGGGGCCGGAGCGATAGTACAGCAGGTAGGGCGTTTGCCTTGCATGTGGCCGACCTGGGTTCGATCCCCGGCATCCCATATGGTCCCCCAAGCATTGCCAGGAGTGATTCCTGAGTGCAGAGCCAGGAGTAATCCTTGAGCATTGCTGGGTGTGACCCAAAAGCAAAAAAAAAAAAAAAAAAAAAAAAAGTAGGGACATGGTAATCTGGGCAGAGTTGTGATAGTCTAAAATTTATTTTCTTCAATTTTCAAAATTAGATCATCATCAAAATTAGTGTAGTCTTTTCCTGATTTTAAATAAATATATGCAAGGTTTCTGAGACTGGTGGACTGTGGCAGATCACTGTAAGGCCTTCTAGCACTATAGGGTCTCTGTTGGGGTGTATGGGGGAAGACAGGAGTTATATACCTGAGCAGAACTCTATTTTTATAAAATACTACATAATATTATAAAATTCTTCTTTGGGAGTGAATCATATAAGTGACCTGAAGCCTCTCTCCTTTATAATATTTTTGGGGGGAAGTGGGGCACTTCAGGAACGGAACCCAGAGCTTCATATGCAAGGCATGCACTTTACCACTGAGCTATATTGAAGTCTACCTTACAGTTTATTGAAATGTAAACATGATTGTATGCTTAAAAAAAAAAAAAAGTATGGCTTTTAGAATTCCATTCCAATATAATCAGAATTCAACCCAACATATTTGTGATGGTTAATTTTTTATGTCAATTTGACTGGCCATGCGATGCTAAATTTAAACAAGCCAACATATCTGGATGTATCTATGAGAGTGCGTCTGGATGATGAGCCTCTGACTCTCTGAACACAGTAAAGCAGACAGCTCTCCTCCGTGTCGGAAGGCATCTTAATTCAGAGCCTAAACAGAGCAAATGCCCAAGAAAAGGGAATTCAATGCCATTTTTCCACCTTCACTGCTTAAGATGAGACAGCACATCTCCTCTCTGGCCCTTGAGCCAAGTTGTAAGCCCCACTGGTCCACCTGGTTCTCAGAGGCATTCTGAATCAGACATGATAACACTGCCAGCTATTCACAGGTCTCCAGGCAAAAAAGTGATCGTGAACTCTTAATATAAATGATGTGGGCCAAAGTTCCATAATAAACCTTAACTGATAAACAGAAATATAGACTTTGATGAATGAAAAAGAATCTTTTAGGTTAGAGAGGTACTTTGGCACCTGACACATCTTGTAGAGATCTCCCCAGAGTGGGGTCCTCTTTACTCCTGAGTCAGCCCCCATTCCTTCTGCCCTGCATCTCGAGCCTGCACTCATGTCTGAATCTCAAATTCCCTCTGACCCTTGTTCCAGGGGGGACTTCTATCCCTATTTCCTATGACCTGTCCTTTAACCACATACCTAGACACTTTGAGTATGTTGACTGAAATTTCTTTTTTTTTTTTAACCTGCTGTATTCCTGTGAAATGCATCAATGGAAAATTATAACTTCTTTAAGAAATAATGCTTTTGTTCCTTTTGCAAATCCCACTCACTGCAGTTTCATGGTATTTTAAACTGTAAGTATTCAATATATACCTGTTTAATTAATATGAAGCAACACCAAGACTATTAAGGAGATTTTTTTAAAATATCAGTGTTTAAGTTAAAAACAGACTATCTACACATCCCACCAGGGCTTTATCTGCCACTCATCACAAGAACAGGCTGGAGGGTAATATCCAATGTCTTCAGCTGGGGACCATTTTACACCAAATCCAGCCCTGCCTATATTTTAAAATCATTGCACATGACCCTAGGTCCTTCTATCTCACATGGAAGACAGAATTGCCCCACATCGTTTTCTTGGTGATATTAAAATTTAATAAACAAAAATGAAGTGAACAACACCTTAAAATACTTCTTAAAGATTTTCAAGCTGTTTTTTAATTTAAAAAAATACCAAATCAAGTCAAACTTAGCAATTACATTATGGTTATTCCCCTCCCAATATGCAATAAGATAGTAAGGGTAAGAGACATGATGTATGTATCCTTATTTATGTCTTTAACGTTAAAATTATAAATAACTTTTAAAGGGGGTAGGATGGAATTGTCACTCTTCTCAAAAAGATAAAGTATCTTCTTAGAAAGACAAAACTCTTTAACTCCAGATAGAGAGCACAAAAGTTCAGGCACTTGCCAAGGACTCAGCATCCATCTCTGGCACCACATAGGATCCACCAATCAGGGCCAAGGATCAGTCCTGAGTACAGAGCCAGGAATAGCCCCTGAGCACCATCAGGTGTGGCCCACCTTCCCCCTTCAAAACAAAACAACAACAACAAAAAGCCCATTTCATAAAAGATAAAATACCCCCAACCCCCTCCAAATTGGGTCCATTTTTGTCCCTTAGCTCCCTTCTTTATTTGTCTTGGCTCCCCAACTTTCTCCAGCCCCACAGCTGCCAAGTCCTTTGCTCCCAGTATTAGGGTCTAGAGCGTCGCACCACCTCCCCCACATTACAGAAGAATCCTTCCTAACTAGTTTAGCAGAGACACAATTGGGACATTCAGCAGGGAGAAAATCAAGTCAGGCAGAAGTCACAGGGAGTCAGCAAAGTAGTCAGGTTTACAGAATGCTTACTGCTGATCCGTACTTAACTAAAGAGCCCAGCCATAGCCAAGACGTGCCTGGCACAGCCCCCATGGCGCCTCCTTCCCTATTCTTCCCCCACCACAACCCCGTCTGCGGTAGATGGTAAACAAGAGATCCTCAGCAAGTTGAGCCAAGGTGGATTTGTGTGGGTACCACACTACCCAGGACTGATGAGATCACCAGAAGTTTTTGCCAGATCCACAATCCCTTCCAGAAACTGCTGATCACCGTTTTCTGCACGGACACTTCCCCTCACATCATTCCCTTGGGTCTGTAAGTCCCGCAGACCTCTCACTAAGAAGCCATGTGGTCCCAGCCACTCCAAGGAAAGAGAGCAGTGCTCGATCTGATCCCAAAGACCCCAGTGCCAGACTGCAGGTCTACTTACACAGAAGCAACCGGGGTCCCTCTCCAGAATGTTGCATGGAATTCTTACCCTCCTTTGTCTCTACCAATCTGATCTGTTCCCAATGCAGACAGGTCCATAATTGAGAATGAATGCAGCTATTGGAACCCAAAGCAAATCTTAACCTCGCTTTGCCAGCTGCCACCTGGCCTCAGACTATACTCCACTCTGACCACTCTGACATGGAGGCTTTCTTATAGATGACATCACCCTACCTATAAGCACTCAATACACACTTTCTACTGAGACAGCAGATATTTTTCCGATTTCTTGTTGGACGGACACGGGTAATTGCTGCTGGTTTAGAAAACTGCTCCTGAGTGCAGTGAACGATTAAGAATGCCAGCTCAAGTTAAAAGCTTAAGCCAATTTTCATATTGACTTTTTGGCACACACTGTAGATGCTCTTCTGCAAATGGACTTCCTTAACTGCAGCTTAAATACATATACTACAACACGTTATGGTACCCTCAGACACACCTCATTCCAACAGGGTAGGCCCAAATAGCATAGCAAGAGACTTAATTGTAGATAAGAAACAAATGCTTTGTGTTTTGGGGTTTCTCATCATCTAGAATCTTCATCCACCTGGGAATTTCTACTCACCTCCCCATCTCAGCCCGCCTGACTTCTTGGTGGGCTATGGCTCTCTCTCTCTCTCTCTCTCTCTCTCTCTCTCTCTCTCTCTCTCTCTCTCTCTCTCTCTCTCTCTCTCTCTCGCTTTCTCTCTCTCTCTCTCTCTCTCCTTTCTGCCCTGTCCTTTCTGAGTTAAGAATAATTTATAAAGAATTCTGCTTTCAAATATAATATTCAAACTTCCTTACAAATTTGTCTTTTCCTCCCTGCAAAAAAGTGTTTATGTTTTTAACCATTTTCTTTTGCAATTTTTGTTTTTCATGTGTTCATATTATGTAATTTCAAGCATTTCCTAAATTTAAAAACTCATTTTTAATCATTTTCTTTTGCAATCTTTGTATTTCTTTGTGTTCAAATTATTTAATTTCAAGCATTTTCTAAATCAATATCCAATGCATGTCAGGTCCTGGGCATTTCAAATAAATCATCTTGAATCTTCATAAGTTTTTGTAATTTCTTATTATGAAGATGTTTAAACATTTACAAAGTAGAGAGGAGTATGTAATAAAACATTTTATTAGCCATTACAAAATTTATCATCACCACCTATTCCATTTTTTCCTGCCCCAACAAACTGGATTATTTAAGAGCAAATCTTAGACATACTAATCTACTCTGTGAATACTCCAGTGCCTGTCTCTAAGAGAAAAAAAGACTCACCTTTTCTGTTAGTCAGAAACCATTATCCAGCCCTCAAACCAATTAATAACAATTCATTATTATCAAGTAAATTTGTCAGTTTTCAGATTCCTTTTTTTTTCAATTATTTTACATAGTAACAATGTTGATGAGGAAAGTGACCAGAGAATAAATTTCTAAGCCTTTTTACTTTTTTAAGAAGAACATTAACTTTCTCATTTGAAATCTTGTTCTCCTTTATAGGCACAGCTGCCTTTTTGTAGTGTTCAGAAAAGACCCAAATGTATACTTTCTAAATTTTCCTCACAAAAGTGGCTTCTTTCTTTTTAAGCACTTTAATTCCAGTCGAATAACATAAAAATGGGATCAGTGAACAGGATCTGAAGTGGTTTTATTACAGTATTAATCCTTCACTGCCCAAAAGTAATTGAAAGGTAAGAACACAAGGAAATAAACTATGTTTTGGCGTCTTTTGTGGTCCAGCATATACTATTACACAAGCTGAGGCCTTGTCACCAGTCACAATTGTAATAAGAAGATGCTGAAGATGGTAACAATGGTTTATACCAAGGCAAGAGATTTCTCTCTGGATAAATAATTCTGGAGATATTTACAAAAAGCATTAAACATCTTATGAGACCAAAAAAAAAAAAATTATCATTAAACTGCAGAGGTC